>NW_022900940.1:47013296-47036228 GCF_012274545.1 Fukomys damarensis | reverse complement strand
TCCCCCCAACTTGTGCAGGCCCACTTCTTTTTTTTTTTTTTTTTTGGTACCGGGGATTGAACTCGGGTCTTTGCGCTTGCAAGGTAGGCCACTGAACTGCTGAGCTAAATCCCCAGTCCCTCAGGCACACTTCTTAACCCCAGTTTACACATGAGGAAACAGGCACGGAAAGATTAAGTAACTTGCTCAGGATCACACAGGTGGCAAGAGGTGGGGCTGGCGTTAAAGGTTAAACCTAGCTGACTCCAGCTGCTAGTTCCTAACCAGCATGGTAGCTAAAGTATGTCACTGGCTTCACTCCTTCCCAGACCAAGTTCCAAGGGACAGGCACACAAGAAACACAGGGTTCAGTCTTACAGAATGGATCCCACTTCTTACATTACAAGATACTTGTCTGTGTACTGGAGACCATTATGCTAAGTGAAATAAATTAGTCACATAGCTTAGATACCACATGGTTTGTCTTATATGAGAAACCAAAAATATAAACAAAGAGCAAAATCAAAGATAGATAATAGGGAAAGAAAAGAGAGATGGAGGGAGGGAAAAAGGTGGGTGGGAAAAATGCAGCTGGGAAGGACAGGAGGGTAAGGGTACATAAAAAGAATTAAGATGTGTTATATACAGGCACCAACTCCTCGATGAATATAATCATTATGTACTGCAAACACGTAATAATAAGAAAGATACCTGTCTATGCAAAACTATCAAATAAGTTATTTTATACAGTGTCCCACTTAAACTTCACCACTGCCCTAATCCCACCTACCCCAAAATGTGGTGTGTGAAAAATTATACTGGACAATTTTAGTGGGGGTGGGAGTGGGATCTAAATATGTTCAACTGAGGTAAAAAGTATTCAAGTACTTTTAAGAAAAACTGACACGGCACCTCCCACCCCCACCACACATTCGACACAGCAGAAAGTACCTAAAAGACAACAGGGAAAAAGAACTTTATGCACTGATACACAGAATTAACAGACACTATTCCTCCCTCACTCACCTTTTGATCTATTTTATTTTGTGAACATATTTCCGTCCTCCCTTGTTTCAGAAAAACAAGCCAACAATCACCTTATTTTTGTCCATGTTTATTGGAAATGATGTTGCCATATCTCTGCAAACAGCTGGTTAATTAATTTGCAACCCTGTCGTCTGGCATCCTGCCTATGCAACCACACAGCAAAAATAAGCATTCTGGGCTACACAGGAATATTTTCACTCTTCTTTTTTGAGATTTCTTATCACTGGGCTTGTGACCTTTCTTTAAATGGGCTGGGTTGTAGAATACTTACAAATCAGACTTAGGTAACTGAGAAAGTGGTAACATTTCCACCCTTTATCACGTACACTCAACAGTTAATGACAAGACAAATCAGAAAACTGACCAACCAGCCAAATGCACAAAATATTGGCGAAGTAGAATCAAGGATCAAGAAAAATCAAACTCCACTCCAGGGGAGATTTTCATCCCTTACATTATATTATAATCTGAGATTAATCAACAATTTTTCCACTAATTTCTTATACAAAACCATGCGTGAGAACATCAAACAGGATCATGCATTCTCCACCTCAAATCACAATGCTTCTGCTTTGAGCTCACCCTCAAGCCTGTCCCCGGGGATCTATCTCTAGCACTCTGATGGTAAACACCACAGCCCCTCATCAGTGTGAGCCCACCTAACATACAACTGAGGTCGCACCTCTGCATGTACAGGATTTTCAGCTCTAGTTTCACCATGGAATTCCATTTTCAGGAGAAGATTCAGCTGATTAGTGTTCACAGTTAGTTAAAATCATCCTTGAAAACTTCTTAGACAAAGGCCAACCGGTGAGGTCCCACACAGCCAGGTGTGTCATTGGTGTTAGAACAGATGACTGTTTCTACGAGGTGAAGTAGACAGTTTGTGTTTTGGGATCTCACAGTGTGGAAAACAAAAAACTCATGGAATTAAACAGCAGGTTCACACACTTAAGAGAAACCTGCAGGAACGGAGACCAACAAAGGAAAAGCACCCAATATTCCTTAACATTGCACAGTTACTGTTTTCAACGTATTCTTCCAACATGCAGATGTAAGAGTGGTTGACACTTTGCCTTCATAGAACTTACATGTCCGGTGGTTCATACCTCCTATTTCAAGGATAACTCAAGAGCATTCATGTGCACTGACTGGCTGGCTGACTGCTAACATTAGCCATACTATCTTCCTCTTCCTTGTTAGTGGATGGTGTAGTCTGCCCAAGCACGAGTGTTTATGATGCAACTCCATCATGTAAAGTTTGAGACATTTGCTTTTTACCGCCAACATCAGGACAGTAGTTGGTGCTGCATACTCATCTTTATAACATGCAAAATTCAGTAAAACAGTTAAATATACACTCATACATGCTGCTGCAAGGGCAAAATAGTGACTACTGACAAAAAGCCTGTTGGTAACGATTGTATCAGTGAGATCTTGGCAGTAGGAAGACACAAAGCCAAGGGTACTGTCTCAGAAAATGGGAATGTGCAGCCTGTTCCAGAGTCTGAGTCTGCATGTGAGGTACTGCCCTGAATCCTCATGTGCAGGTGGTGGTAATGATGTAATATCCTTTGTCCACTAGGAGCTTCTTGTACTCTAGTGGCAAAGCACAGACATTCAGAGAAATACCCCATTCCTTGATCTGAAAGCTGCCATCACATCTGTGGCAATATTAACTTTGTGGGACAATTAGTAAAGCATGCTTCAGCCAGGTGGTGTACATGCCTGTGACCCCAGAATGCTGGGAGACTAAAGCAGGGGGATTCAAAGTTTGACCCCAGCCTCGGCAACTTAGGGAGAGCTTGTCTCTCAAAATAAAAAATAAGATGGGCATGGTGGTATATGCCTGTAATCCCAGCACTCAGGAGGCTAAAGCAGAACTGCTGTGAGTTCAAGGCCAACCTGGGCTGCATAGTGAGTTCAAGGCCAGCCTGAACTATATAGTGAGATCCTATCTCACAAAAACTTTAAGCTAGTAATAAAAAATAAAAAGGACTAGGGGTGTAGCTTAGTGAGGTTCATCCCCACTACCACCAAACAAGAGGGAGAGGGAGCAGGAGAGAGAGGGAGAGAAGGAAGGACAGATGATGAACAGGCACTTCAAGTTATAAGCCATTCTTATTCCTGACACACTGAAGCAAGAGCAAAGTAGGCATCTTGGAACCAAAGACAGGGCGCAACAGCTACTCCAGCTTTCATGGGAGCCAAGTGCTGGATGAGAGCAGTAAACTCAGGGTGGGGAAGGAGGATGCTCCTTGGCAGCCACCCCCAAAATTTAATTACTGCAGTACCCCAGGAATCCCCAAGGGTCCAGTCCACAATGGGACAGCTGAGGAGCAGGCAGCCTCTTATGGCAGCATATTAACAGAAATACTGACAAAGTCATCCATCCCCTTCAATGTTTAGTAAGCACCTATTATAAATCATATATCACCAAATATTTCTATGTGCCAGGTGCTAAGCTCAGGGCTTCACATATGCTAAAGCTTGGCTCTTAACCAGAAGCAATTTTGCCTCCAGGAAACACAGGCAATGTTTAGAGACACTTTTGGTTGTCACAACTGGAATCCAGTGATAGACACCAAAAGGGCTACAATCTCCCACAATAAAAGAATTGTCTGGCCCTAAATGTTAGTAGGGCTAAAGTCAGGAAACCCTGTTAATTAAAGCATCATCACAAGGGCCCTATGTAGCAGACACTATTCAAATCAAGCCTACCTTTTGAGGAAGCTGAAACAGAAAGGTGTTAAATGTCTTCACCCAGTTGGAGCGGGTGCAGGAATAGGACTGCAACCTCCAGGTCGGATGCTGCTGTGTGCAACAAATGCTAAGCTCCTACAAACTTCTGGGTGACTACATGAACCCAGAGAGGAAGTCTTTCAAAATCTGAGTCACCGGAACAAACTCACTTTAGTCTCTTTTGTCTTGATTCCCATTCAGAATTACTCTTTCCACCTCCTACAAAGGCTACCTCTTTTCCAGTTGGTCGCCTGTTCAATCTTGGTCTCTGGAAAGAGGTACCGATAGGGTAACTGCCTCATTTTTTAATTTCTGTATTGTACAAAGTGGTTCGTAAAAGCACAAAAACATCTTCTACCTCCACTAACCCAGAAAACCAGGCAATTCTTTTCCTCCATGAATCCTCCTCCCAGAAGTAGGGAAAAGTCAGCACACTGTGCGCCACAGAGGCCAGATTCAACATAGCCTCTGAGTAGGCAGGAACCAAGAGGCCATGGGAGGGGAGAGGCTGCCAGCTGGTGAGAAGCACAGAAGGACAGGGCATGGATGTCTGCAGACTTCCCCAGTTCTTGAAGGAATAAGTCTTTGGCTTCTCAGTACAAATACTGCAATGGCAATTTGCTACAAAGGTGAGGCAATTAATGATTCTAAAAACAAGCACGAACCTCAGTAACATTTGAAGCACAAATTTCATGAATAAATCACCACCCAGGCAACTTTCAGACACTTTTTTGGGGTGGGGTTTTATGGTCATATCTTAAAATAAATACCGTATAAATTAATAAAAGAAAAACTCAACTAGCCATTCCCTCCACTAGGCACTCACAGCTAGCGAGGCGTCAACTCTATAACCACTCAGCAGGAACCCCCTTCTACTCTATGAAAAGTCATCTATTAAACCACTCAACAGCCAGGAAAGAGCACCAGTTCATCAGGAAAGCATGGGATATTACCACAGCACAGGGAACTGTTTTTTTCTGTAAAAGAAAAGTAGATAAGACAACAACTGCTTAACATTCTATACCCCTAAGTCCTGTTATGAGATGTACTGTTCAGTCACCATGGACTTTCTTGAAAGAGCAAAACAGCTTTTGCCTTTGACACCAAAGGCTTGCCAAGTAAATGGAGGTCAAGGCTTGCCAAGTAAATGAAGAATATCAGCAAGGTGAGCAAAACTGTACTGTAGATTTTATAAAGATTAAGGGTTAATGTTCTAGATACTCTGACATTCTGAGACACAAAACTTTATTATAACCAGAAACAGACAATTAATTCTTCCTTTAACAACAACACTGACTGCTTTCAAGGTCAAACTGCATTTTTAAATCACAGGGCTCTAAATTTCTATAGAAAAGAACTATAACTTCAAGGGACTCAGATCTAGGGAGAGAAAGATACAGAAAAAGTGCTGGGTCCTGTATGTTTCAGCTTTGTAAGGAGAGACGGACTTCCAGAGGAAGAAAGTGCAGCCCAAGCCATCTGTGCACTTTTCTGTCACCGACAAAGACCTTTGTGAGACCAGACACCAGTGAAGTCTTTTGGGGGACTACTTCGCATTATCTCCTTATATATTATCTTAACTTGGATTAAATTTATTAAAAAGCAAACAAGCAAACAAGGGCCTTGATAATACAAAGAAATCTGTAAAAGTATATACCAAAACTGCCAACAGACTAAATGTCCTTTCATAAAGATCAAGTTTAAACACAGATAATAAATCCATAATATAAGAGTATTCAGTAGTAAAATAAACCCGGGCTAGGGATTTAGCTAGGGGTTCCAGTGCCTGCCTCACAAGCACAAGGGCCCTGAGTTTGATTCCCCAGTACCAAAACAAACAAACAAACCCGCCACCGCTATCTATGACAACGTGGGAAAATTTCATTGTGGTGAAACACACATACACACACACACGCACGCACACAGATTCACTCACAAAGGAGGCTGCAGACCTAACACTGGACAGGCCAGAAGACTGCCTAGAAGAGTTACACCTAGTGGAGGAGAAATAATTTTCTTACTGCTGAAATTGGGAGTAAAAGAAAAGGAGCAGGGTAAGGGTAAAAGGGTGGGTGTGAAGGGAAGGGTCTTGCATAGACCCTCTTGTGGAGGGAAAAGTCAAAGAGTTGAGACAGAACATTGTCCACCAGCCACAGGAAGTGCTTTTAACTTTTCTCTTAAGGTAACTTGAATTAATGAAATCAATACGCAAGAGTCAGATACTGTTAGATGTTCCAAAAAGAGCACCCTAGCTGCCACATCATGCACTGAAATCTGTCCAATACTTGCCCTAAACAAACATTTAGTTCTAAAACTTCCTGTAAAATTGAACGGTTTGGTCTTCTGAGATGATGTATCACTACAACACAGATCGTTCACCTTCTCAAGCAGGCCCATGTCTAACTTAACCATTAATGCACCACCAAAGCTACATGCTTCCAACGAAAATTATACAAAATACTGCTGTGAAAGCATTAAGTAACCAAAACAGAACCACCCAGAAACCAAGCAAGAAACTTTAAAAATACAGATTATTTAAACAAACAAACAAACAAACAAACGACCTACTTTAAACAAATCCAATAGTAATGGAGACTTGAAATGCTTTTTATAAAAAGACTTTCAGGTCACGGAGGTCTTTAAGAATCGACTTAAAGGTATATTCTTTCTCTCTGGAAAACTGTATTTATGTAAACTCAGACAATATTTTTATATACTTTCCCACTGTTGAAATAACCCAGTTTGAAAACATCTGGTTTAAAAGCTGGGGCTTTAGTCCTTCATGTGTCTACTCCCACACTTTCTTTTCTTCCCTTCCACAGTTCATGGCAGTCACAATGTATCACCCACGTCATCTGCATGAGATGGGACATTACACTAAAGAAAGAGCTAAATGAGCTCTCCCCCGAGTAAGAATCAGAGGACGGTGGGCTCCGCAAAGAGGGTGCAGGCAGACAAGGGGCCGCCTAAGCCGAAGAAGCACAGCCAAGAGCCCTGGAGACAAAGGGGCAGGCGTGGCAATGATGGGCCCACTCTCTGAGGAGAAGACAGAAAGGCAGCAAGGAAATGGACATGGGGCAGACCCTCCGAGGCCTCCGAGGCCAGGGTCTTCGGCTTGCTGTCTACAGCGAACAGAAGTCCACGAGAGTCTCTGATCTTAGGGGCTGTCCCTTCCCGCCCCCTGGGTCAAAAGCAGACAGAACCACACATTCTCCATGTGGCTGTTCACAGGTTTCAAGGGCGAAGCCTGTGTGTATAAGCTGGAGACGTTTCTAGCTAAATGATGCACCTCGAGGCCACAGCCTCAAGTGAATGAACCGGACACAAGTGTAAATACTGCACTGTTTCTCTGGTGTGAGAAACTTAGAGTAGAAATGAGGGCCAAAATGTATAATAGATATTGGGACATGGGAAGAAAACGTTCCAATGAGAAGGGGGATGGGGAGGAGGAAGTGGAAAGGAAGGAAAGAAAAAAGAGAACAAAAGCAAAAAATGGAAACAAAGCTTCTGTAAACAAGGAGGGGAAGAAGGGTTGAAGGGAGGGGACAGCAATGGGGAAAAAGAACCAAAATATATACAAGTTTCCTATGATAAATGTTATCATTATGTACATCTTCAATAAATGTTCTGCTTCAAAAAACAAAAGCAAAACCCAAGAAATACCTATACGTAAGTTACAATTTCGGGTCATTTCTCCTCTGCTTCATGTGTGTGTGTTTGTGGGGGGTTATAATTTAGTAACAGTAAGACAACAGTAGAAACAAGCTCAAATTTGTGCCCGATCCCCCACCTGCTCCACCTCTAAGTGGCTGCCTCATCAGGCCCTGTACTTCACTTTACTCCAGTTCTTCAGCAACTCTCCAAACCCGCACCACGCTACCCTCCCAGGCGCTTGTCACTCGCACACCAGCCCTCCCCACCCCGGGGGACCTGCCCAGTGACCTGAAGCAATGTGTGGGTGTTAAAACCGTCATTAAAACACACACACAGACACGTATGCCTGCACAAAGGGAGGAGAAGGAAGAGGTAGGGAGGGAGGAAGGGAGGAAGAGAGAGAGAGAGAGAGAGAGAGAGAGAGAGAGAGAGAGAGAGAGGGAGAGGAGGAGAGAGAGACCGCCAGAAATGCACACACACTTTAACAAAAGAAAAATAGTACTATGTTTTCTCAACAGACAGTGCTACCTCTGTATGGGGGACCCTGGAGGATGTCCTGAATCGTAGAAAACCTACACATGCCGGCCCTTAGAGAAGAAATAGAAAACCCATGTGCAGCGATCTCAATGACCAAGGTTACCCAAACCGCATCATGCTAATAAATGTCTGGAAGCTCACGGCCACCACTCTGAGCACCTCTTGTCATTGTAGAGGCCAAAGGCAACTTGTATTAATCTCATGATGTCTCAATAAATTTAGTATTAAAATATTTACACAAGACAGGCGTGGTGGCACACGCCTGTCATCACAGCACTCGGGAAGCTGAGGCAGGAGGATCACTGTGAGTCCGAGACCAGCCTGGGCGACATAGTGAGCTCCCGGTCAGTCTCAACTACATAGTGAGACCTTGTCTCAAAAAAAAAATTTTTTAAAAAAATAAAAAATAAATTTACACAAGTTGTTCTTTTCCTGAAGTGTGTATACATTTTATTGGCAGACTCTGTGTATATATGTGTGACACCAATCAGTCGTTTCCTGTGGGGTTTGAAGAAGTCGAGTAGCTAACTCTGCACTATTCTCTTGGTTTGACAGTGCCAGACATGGCATGGTCTTCCAGGGAAAGCCATGAGCAGCTTCACACGAGGGACCTTAGGTCGAGTTACTTCTGTGATGATGACAGACCAACCGCCTGCAGGACACTCCCTACTCACTCCCTAATGACCTTTCATAAAACTGACAGCACTTCAAACTTCCTGAGGATTTGGGCATGAAAACAAAAACCTGTTATGTTAGAAGGAAAAAACTGTCTCTGAACAGAATTGCTATAGTTTACTGAAATTGGGCACTGACTTCCCAACGTCATCGGAATTATCTGAGAAGCATTAATATATACATTAATGCCTATTTTCCATGGTTAAAAAAAAAAGTATGAACAGTTTAGTCACAACAATTTCAAAATCCCAGATTCCCACCAAGGAAGGGCTATGGAACAGCTAGCTAGTTCTCGCCTGGGGAGAGGCTCTCGGTGACTGCCGATGGACAGCATGCAGGTAACCCCACCACGTGCTGAGCCGGGTGGAAGCTGGGACAGCTCCGCACAAGAAGTGCACAGGCCGGTGCCCGCCGCCACACGCAGGAAAGGCTACAGTCCTGTGACACAACCCAGACAAGAAAGCAAAGCACAGTACAGAAGGACAGCTTTCAGAAGTCATTTGTTGGTGTTGTCTTAACCTATTTCCCTACGAGGAAGTACTACCAAGAGGGCAAGGAGAGAGAGGAATACAAAAACAAGTAGTCAGGTTAATCTATTTAACTACTAATATCAACTGCACATGGCTCCATGACTGATAATAAAAGAAAAGCCCTGCCAGCTCCTTGGGAGGCTGAGGCAGGAAGATCATGAGTTCAAGGCTAGCTTGGGCAACTTAGTGAGACCCTTTCTCAAAATTTAAAAAAGTAAAACAAAATAAAAGGGCTGGGATGTAGCCGGGTGGTAGAATGCATCTAGGTTCAATCTGGAATACAGGAAAAAAATATGGATTACAATGATCTCTGTGCATTATTATAAAAGCTTGTATATATTGCACGGATTCTCTTCCTAGGGAAGACACTGTCCCAAGTAGTTAGTATATAAGCTCCTTGCTGTTTCAGAAATTTCTAATTGTTTTTACAGCTTCCAAACAAACTATTATGATCTGCTTCTGAGTTAACCACACCTCCACTGTGTGTTCTATAGATTATGCACACGAATTTTGCATGGATGTCTTCATGGCCTAATCTAACACACACACCCCCACCCCAAAGGGCCAGAGCGAAAGCCTACACTCTTCCTGGAACTTCTCCACGACTATTTGTCCCTAAAGCACCCATCAAGCAACTTCCTCCATCTTTGGCTGCTCTCCAGAGTATGCTTGCTACACTTACCAAAAAGATGAAGTCCTCTTACAAGTGCCCCTTTCAAATGGCAGCTCAGTATGCAGAGATAAGCACCATGGACCCTCTTGATTCTGAAGTCAGCCAGCCCAGGTATTACAACTATAACTCTTACAAACTCTGCGACTTGGGCAAGTTAACTACAGGAGCCTCCATTTTCTCTTTAAGATGACATTAAGCACCTGCTTCACAAGTGTGTTGCAAGGAGTGAGGCAACTGCTTAGTGCCTAGTATATAAGTCAGGCGTGCATGATGATAGCAGCAGCTACAGCTACTGTTGCATTCTACCAATTACTTTCTGCTCACTTTTTCAAATTCTTAATTACTTTTAAAGCATTTTCCTACTCAAATAAAATGGGAATGCAATCTATATATCAGGATTTGTCATGTTTTCATCTTTTTTAAAAGCCATCTGTCAAAATCCTACATCTGTTTTTATTTCAGAATAGTGAAAACCAAGCAAACAAACAAAAAAGGAGCTTGGTGACACTTCTACAAGGACTTAAAGAAAAAAACTGTTTTATTTGTTACCCTGGCATAACTATTGCTACAATGAGAAGAGTATGATCCATGGATAGATTATAAACTCACACAGCACAGATTATTTTCAGCAACAGCCATCGGTTTTTAAGAAAACATCTACCAAACACAAGATCTTTTGAAGAAATAGCCATCGCAGCTGCCAGCTAGCAATGAAAAGCTCATCAGACGTGAGGCTGGGATGAGAGCCGCAGAAACCGTGGCACATAAAATCTACAGTGCCCTCCAGCAAAGCTGTGCAGCAGAGTGCAAAGAAAGGCCTGGTAACAGTAATAAAGTGGAAAGAGAAAATGAATATCCTATTCAGAGACTGAAAAAGAGCACAGAGTTTATGTTGGGAAAGAAACCCCGGTGATGTAAGAGGGGTTCACGCACACGGTCATTTACTTGCATATAACCAGTTATTCCAAAGCCAAAACTATTTCTCTCTTCACAACATACTGTTACTTAACCAAACCCCAAAATACAAATAACTAAAAGAGCACAATAAAAGACAGATGATAGGACGTGGGGAGGTAGACTTCATAGAGATAGGAAGGGAACGTGGCGTGGAGGAAGACAGGAGGGCAAGGAGTGAAAATAAAGATGATGAAGACACAATGTGTGTATCAATTCCGCAAGATGAATATGGTTACTATGTATTGCAAACATACACACAACGCACAAAAAGGGGTGCCAGGGTCCTGGGAACAAAGATGGACAGTACTCACCCGACCTAACCAACAGGGGGTGGAGCCGCATGGCAGGGAATGCTGCCCGCCTCCTGCAGTCAGGATGATCAGTGGGTGATCTATACAATGTTTCTCCTCCAGAACAATTTTGTACATTTACCTAAGGTCCATGTAACAACTTATTATGGTAATTCCTTCTGCCCGGCATGGATACCCTGGATCTAACAATAACCAACATTTTATCAAAAAGTGGTTTGTTTTGTACTGACACCAGGTAGTAATGGACAATTTTTTATAAAGGTTATTAAATCACACACACAAACTCTTTTAAAAGGTGTCCCCTAACTAGGCATAGTGGCTCACTCCTGTAACCCAGCCCTCAGGGAGGCTGAAGCAGGAGGATCACAAATTTAAGCCCAGCCTGGGCCATTTAGCAATTTAACAAGACTTTGACTAAAAAAAAAGAGTCAGAAGATACAGTTTAGCAAAAAGGCCCTGGGGGGAAAATGCACCTAGTTTAAGTCTAACAGCAAGACCAGAAGCTGGCAAGGAAGGAAGGAGGCAGCAGAAGCAGCGGCTGTCCAATGGGAGCAGCAGATGCAAAGGCTTGGGGGCGGGGAATCCCAGCACCCTGGAGGAGCCAGGAGGGCCCTGGTGTCTGAACTTGGTAGGAAAGCAGACAGAAGGTGGCGAGGCTGGGCTGGCAGAGGCCACACCGCGACTGGGCCCTGGGTCAGCAGACGCCCTGGAGGGATGCCTCCCAACCCACTCTTCCAGTCCTAGTCCTAAGCAGGCACCACCCTGCCAAGCATCCAAAGTCAGCCAGGACCCAGGGGACATGTTCCCAACTCATTCAAACCCTCAGCAACCACTCTTCCTCTGCACAGTGCCCACCACAGCCCCTGCTGTTCCCCTCCTCTCCCTCCAGGCTGGCTTCTTACTTGCAGCTCTGATAGCAGAATGGCTTATGCCTTACATCTCACAAGTCTGGGCTTAAAAAACCCCTTTTTCATCTATTTTATATTCTTATTTTTGCAGTACTAGGGATCGAACCCAGAGCCTTCTCCAAGAGCTACATCCCTGGCCCTTTTTATTTTGACAGAGTTTGACTAAACTGCCCAGGTGGGGCTAGAACTTGGGGACACCCTGCCCCAGCTTTCCAGAGAGCTGGGATCACAGGCATGCGTCACATTTTATCTTTCTCCTTTTACTTATCATCCCCCTTTTTTTTTTTTTTTTTGAGACAGGGTCTCACTATGTAGTTGAGACTGACCTGGAACTCACTATGTAGCCCAGGCTGGTCTCGAACTATCATATATTTTTAAGTCTTAAAAAAAAATTATTGTTTATCTCCCCACTAAAATGGAGGCTCTATGAAGCACTGATGTCTGCCGTTGTTCTGAAAACCAGAGCAACACCTAGCATGGGAGAGTGCTCCATAAAAACGTGCTGAGTGAACAACAAAAACAACAGAAAGCATTAAAGGATTCTGCCAGGGGGAAACGATCCATTCTAGGTTTTACAAATTATTTTAAACCTTACCTCCTTGGTTTCTCACTCTGTGCCAGAAACTCCGGCACTCCACATTAGAGGTAGGCCACGTGCCCACCCGGCCTCCCACTTCCGGTGCCGGTGCCACGCTCTTCCAGACCCCTCCCACAGCACCCTGCCACCACACCAGCACGGCTTCTTGGCCCAACCTCCACACCACCTCCCGGGCTCCAGCAGCAGTGATCCCACCTCAGGCTGCTCTGGCCCAGGAAGCTCTGGCTTCCGGCCCGCCCTGCCTCCCTACCAGCGCTCAGACAGCACCCAGCTCAGGTCTCACTGTCCAGGGCGGCTCTTGGGCCTTGAGGAGCTGGGCTGTTCTTCCAGGGGATGCAGGACTACCTGCTTCCTTGGCTCTCTCCCCACCTAGGCACCAGCAGAGAATGAAAAGACGGCATTCCTCCTCCTCCCCTCTCATGCGATGACCTTCCAACTTCCCCTGCCACAGCCCAGGACTACCATCCTGTCCCACAATCTCGCATCCCCATCTGCAACTCACACCAGCCCACAGGTCACTATGTGGGAGAAAAAAACTCCATCTGCCCCATGGGGCTGAGTCTCACCTCTCTTGACAACTCGAGGTGTGGCCCTTGCCATTACCCACGCGCTCACACATGGTCAGGTACTCCTCCCTCCCTCCCATTCTCGCTGGCAGACAAACGTGCTCTGAAACCGTTTAAAATGAAGTGTCCTTCCTGCGTTCCCTAGGCCCTTTACCCCACGTCGCTCTGCTGTTGCTGTCTCGTTTCTCTGCTTCCTTTCAAGGCAAAGCCTTCCGAAGCACTCTACAAACGTGCCCTGTCCATACTTGTGATGTCCACCTCAACTCTGGTTCCAAGAGCATCACTACCAGGCATCTGCTCCCTAACTCGATACCGGCCATTAGTAACTGTGCTGCCAAAGCCCAGATCCATCCTCTGGTTGGGCTTTCAGCTCCTTCACACAGCAGGGACCCAGGCCGCTCCCTCCCCAGGGGCCCGCTTCACTTCTCCTGGCTTCTCTTCTCTTCTGCTACCCACCACACTGGTCTACTTCCCCACCATCTCCCCGGGGAGCCTCCTGACCCCTCAGTGTGCAGAGGCTCATGGCTCCAACCCGGGGAGACTCACCTCCAGAGTAAAGGACCTAGTCCCAGCATCCCACGTCCTCTGTCTGCCAATGCCACAGCGACCCAGCAGCTCGGGCCCAGGCTGCTCCCCAAGCTCAGACTGTGGCCAATGCTGCGCTGCAGTGCACACGATGCCCAATAAGGCCATCAAACAGCGTGCGACAGAAAGCAAAGTTCTTGACGCTGAATCTACCACGTTCTTCACTGTCACAGGTACCATTTGGTTGCTTGAGCCGAAGTCCTAATTCTTATCTTTCTTCCACACACATGCAATCATTCACTAAGTACCCTGAACAGGACATCTTCACTGCACTGCCACTGCTGTCAGCAAACATTAACCCACCGTCACTTCTCTCACTAGCCAGAGGGCTCCTCCACCTACAGTCTACGCACCATGTAACAGACAGTGGTTAGCGCAGGCCACAAGTCAGAGGAGGCCACTCTCACACCACATGAGCCCAGTAGGCTCCCACTGCTTTTCTAATATACCCTAACCCTCAGCTGGGCCTCTGGGCTCTCAGCCTGGTTCCCTTCCCTCGTCCTTTCTCTCAGATGACCAGTGGCTGCTTCTTTCTCATCATTCAAAGCCAAGCTCAAGTCTTAAACCCCAAGTCTTCCTTATTCATGCTAGTGTGAATCTCCTACCCTACCCTGTCAGGTCACTTAATGACTTTCTAGCACTCCACAGACCTTCAACATGTCTGTGTGCTTACTGTGTCTCATTCCATCAGAGGGCAGAGGCTCTGTCTGACTCGTGCTTTTCCATCTCCAACAGCTATCTGAAAACCTGGCACCTAGTGAGTAGCTCCATAAATACTTGCTGACCTATTGCCTGGCCGTGCTAAAGGACTGTGTCCTCTTGCTGGGTTTGCTGTTCTGCCTTCAGTTTCCAGTGTGTCACAAGGCCCAGAGACCTTCCCCCGCAACACTTGTGGGACAAAAGCTAAATGAATGAAGTTAGGTCCAGATGGCCAAAAAGTTCTTGAGGCAGTAATCGCACTGAACAAAGAATCTTAGGGCCTACTGCAGGGCAGGGTCTGGACTTCGGCAGGAAGTCAGGCAAGCAGGTGGGCAATTCTGAGTCTCCTGCTCCTGAGCACTCAAAGTAGCTCATGGGTGTCTGATCAGACAAATCCCATGGCTGAAAATTTGAAACTGGCTCAGGTTGGGGTTACAGAGCAATGGTTTCCACACTCCATACTTCTACTATAAGTAAAGATTTTACAATAAGCACGTATTATATCTTCTGCAATTACAATGATAATTCTTTTCCATTGAAACAAGTCTTTCTATATGGTTTCCAAAGAGAACAAAGTAATTCAAATAGAGAACTGCTGAAAGTAAAATGGTAATTTCCAAGAAAGGCAATTTTCTAAATTCCCCATTAGGCCAAACCCCCAAGACTACCACCACATATACATAAAATCATATAAGTAGTAGCCTCATTTCTCTTCCTGATGCATTTTCCAACTTAGTAAGGATGACTTTATTCTGTTGCTTATAATTTTCCTTTCTGGCCCAGAAAGAGAGTCTGAAAACCATTACAGGAAGTAGCCTAGAGATGAACAAAGGAAAGGCTTCCAGAAGAGGAGCAAGGACAGCAGACAAAGAAAGAAAAGTACATACCCAGGCTGGGCTTTGCTCTCCAAGTTAAGAGATGGGTGAGGGAGGAAGTACAAACTAACCCCACTCCTCGCTTCTACATAGCATGAGCACCCTGCCCCTTGGGTTTATCTGCCACACTGGTCCTGGGCATGCATACGTCTGGTGCTTGGCTGACACCTCACCTGCTACAAGCTACAAGATAGCCTGTGCTCCCCGCCGTGGTCCCCTGACCCTCCTGACTAGGGACACACTTCTGACAGTGTTTTCACTAATGACACTCTGTACTGTGTCACTACTTCCTCCCAACCAGCAGGAGGTGTTACTGTCACTCCACATACATGTAAGTCAGCTATGGCTCCGTGAAGCTATAGGACTTTCTTCAAATCATACATCTACCAGAACTGGGATTTAACTGGCCTCTAGAATGTAGTTCCTACTACAGTCTGCCTGTATTTAAGGTGACTTTGGAAACTTACCATCTGGCATGTCTTTTCTGCATAACTAGCAGCACACAGAAACCGGGGGCTTCAGGGTGGGGAGCTGATCCTGTACACACCTTTGGGAACAATGATTTAGCACTGTGGTTCCCAAACATCAAAATAAATACTGATCTCTAGGAAGTCCATATTGAAATTAAAAATAAAAAACAGGGCAATTAGTATTTCCTGAAGCTAAACATTTCTCAAAGTTAAAGGGCTGTCTCTTATTCTCTTTTTGCTTGTTGGTTTTGTTTTTGAGACAGGGTGTCATTACATAGTTTAGGCAAGCATTGAACTAGCTATGTAGCCCAGGCTGACCCCTAATTGGCAACAATTCTCCTGCCTCAGCCTCCTGAGTGCTGGGATTACAGGTGTGTGCCACCATACCTGGTTCAAATGCTGTCAACTCATGTCTGGAGTCCCTGGATAGTCCTCTCTCCCTGTTCGGTGGCAGTGATCACACTCGGGACCTTGAGCTTGCGAGGCAGTGAGCAGCACCACTGAGCTACATCCCTGGCCCCGTTCTTGACACTTGTTAGTGTGAAATGTAAACTCTTGGAGCCATTGGTCACAGCATAACACCCCGTCCCCAAATGGAGCAGGAAAAAAAATCAGTTTTCAGTGGAGTTGATGATTATGGAAAACATTTAAAAACCTGGGAAACAGTTTATGTTTTAAGACTGAATCCGACTGATAATGAACTATTACTTTTCCTGCCATACACTTACATGTAAGAGAAAAAGAATTTCATGGCAGCAAGGATTTTATTCCAAAGAGGAACAATAACACCAACATACATCTAGCTTTATGCTATGAGTGGCTAAGATGCAAAAATCACTCTTTTCCTCTCTGCTCATTTATAATAATTCCTGCTGTACAGGATGAATACAAATGTAACCCCCTGCCTTTTCTCAAAAGTAGAGTAAGTCCAACTGTTAAGTCTAGTCACAGGCTTCCTATTCAGAACTTCAATCAAAAAATACTTTAACAATCAGAGGGGCACATTTTAGAAATACTGCTATAAACTTTGAATATCAATGTGATTAAAAGCAATCTTGTACTGAATGCTATTCAAATAGTGAAATTTCACTTCTCTCTTTGTAAAGGACTTTTTAATGGCACAAATCCCAGATGATTGTTTGCTATCTGCTGCAACCTTAGCATTCACTTAATCTTTTTTTTTAAAGGCAGTTATTTCCAATGCAAACAGCACACCCTCCTCCTCCCACCTAAAAGAAAAGATGTTAAAAAAGAACAACTAAATACAACATAGAGACTAGTATAAGGCACAGCCAGGAAAAGGCTCTGATCATCTTAAAAAATATTTTCTGGTAAAGGTTAGTAGCTCTAGATACAACAATCATAGCAAGCCCACGAAAAGCGATACACGTTCCAGACTGGACAGGCCCAGGACACTCTGAAGCATGTGGGCTTGGGATAGGAATGTCTGGATCTCAAGCCCTCTTACACACTTTGCGATCTCGGTGAGTTACCACACTGCTGAGCCTTGATTTCTTCACCTGTAAAATGGAATGGGTGGTAGCTCTATAGTAGTACTGTTGCAAAAATTATATACTGGAAAATGTGGTACCACAGAGTAAAAGTACTTAACAAACTTGAGTTGTCCAATATATATGGGAATACTGTGAGCGAGATCAGGAAAGATGTCTTTATAAAGAAGAAGTAAGTCTATATTACATGTAGGTCATACACCACTAAAGATGCACACATTCCTCCTATTTCCCTCCCAAGGTGAGTGCTTACAAGAACGCATCAACTGAATAACGTGTAGCCAAGGAGCCTCATCTTTCTGTAGGAGACACATGCATAAACTGAAGCCTTGTATGTTCAGGCATTGGGCATGGGCCATGCCAGGTTCACACTTCTTAGGAAGTACAAAATCATAAGGTCTTGGGGCCTAAGAATACCACCTGCCTTCAATCAAAACACAGATTCGTTTTCTGCTGAATCATTCCTATAACTCCAAGACCTCCCACAAGGCTTTGGCTGTTCTGAGCCAAAAGGCTCAAGGAAGAGGTTTTGAAGAATTTGAGTGAAAACCCACTTCAGAAGTCCTAAAGTCTTTGTCCTGAATACTGAGGAACCATACTGGAATTTGACAGAGCCCAAGAACCATCCTCATGGTCCAAGGCTCTCGGAAGCTGGGGCAATAAAAGTTCTGCTAATGTTCTACACGGGAACTGCCCCGAAAACAGGTATATGCCATAGAAACAGGAGGCATTAAATGATCAAAGTGGATGAGTGGAATGGTCTTAGGCAAAATCATTTCCTTCTCCATATACTTCCTTTTAAGGCAACAGATTTCTTTAATAATGAATAAACTCTTGGTTTAATACTGGATTTCTCCCTCAAAATAGAAAGTTAAGGAATACTAGTATCATATTCAGCAGAATGGGTTTCTTTTTCTTAACAAAGGAACTCAGCAGAGCAGGGGTGCCAGTTTTTCCTATAAATATTTTGAACTTGAAGATATTATTCACTGCAGGGTGAAAGCAGCCATCAGCAGTAAGCAAATGCATGGCTGGAGCTGTGTCCCAACTTTACTTTACTTTACTCAGCAGCACTAACACTTGAACTTCACAATTTTCATGTGTCATGAAATCTGACTTTTGATTTCAACCATTCTGTATGTAAAGAAAACATTCTTCTCTAGGCCAGGGGAGGATGTGACCCACATAGTGCAGTTAGATTGGAATTTCTAAGGTGCTGCAATGGGAGGAAGAATCTCGCTGTGGGGAATGTCTGTGTGGGTCTCCAGTGTGCCTCCTCCCTGGGGTACAGCAGGCCTCATTCAGGCAGAGTGCTGCCACAGGAGCTGTCGCTGCAGCACTGACACTCAGCTACAGAGGTGCTTTTCAGGGGTGGGCGACCTGTAACCAACACACCTGCCTATTTCTTACAGGTGCATTCACAGACAACCCCACCCACCCCAGATTCCGAGGCAGGGGACAGGATCACATGGATTCCCGTGGGAGGCCTGGATTTGGTGTCTGCTGGGATGGAAGAAGACTGCAAGCACTGCCCCTGCAGGACACACACCCACAGGAGGCCAGAGAAACAGTCCCTCAGGCCTCAAGACAAAGGCATGCATGGCACACAGCAAGGCTTCCTTTACAGGACACGAGTGGAAGCACAAAGCAGAAAAAGAAAACAAAAAGCAATGCTCTGATGTCTGGGGCATGGTTCACAATAATGTAGTGAGGGGCAGAGATGAAACAGGGTCGAGTATGACTCATTAGCTGTTTAAGCAGCATGATGGTGACAAGCAGGCCCATTAACACATTTTCTGTACTACTGTATGTTTCAAATTGTCCATAAGAAAATAAGAGAAACCCCAAAGAAAATCAAAGAGCAAGACTACATCTGGAGGAGGCTTTATGTCTATAATGTAGTACCTTCCACAGTACTTCACACAAGTACCTGTCTGTTTCAGTCAGCTATGAACCTCTGGTTTCCGCCTGGGACAGAAAAAGGATGGTGCTGCTGTGCTTACTCAGTCTTTGTGGAGGCTACTGTCCTCACTAGTCTGTCTTTAAAAACGAAAATCTTGAAGGTGCCTACTGACTGCCTTCCCATCTCACCCCAGGGTCAACTATATGCCCATTCGCTTGACAGGGAAATCACCCGTTATCATGCGTGGGTATCACCCTGGGTTGTCATCTTCCTCCCTTGCCTAAATATTAAGAGATAAGAGAGGTAGTGTCCTGTCTTCACCCTCACTGTAAAGTGTAAACAGTGTAAAAGTCAGCACAGAGCAGAGGCAGTGCTGAGAGACAGCTCTGATGCCTCACACACACAGCGCACAGGCGGCTTCTATCTGAAGTCAGAACCTCTCGCCATGTTGTGACTCCGCTCAGTCTTCCCAGCAGCCCAAGTCTTTCATTTTTTTGAGCAACAAACTGCAGGAATAGACCATGCCTTTATCGACAATGAAGTTGCCCTCAGAAAACAGATACTCTACAGGAGCCATCACATGATACATACTCCAAACGATAACAGAGTAGAGGGAAGAAAAGTTTAGGGTACACTGATATCATACAATGGGTGGATGGAAGACAAGTTCATGACGGTGTCCCAAAGAAAATATGTTTCCAACTCCATTCTTGACTACCCTGATGACACTGTATTATATTTGCAATTTTGCTACAAAAGTAAGGCACTTAATGTTTACATTTTGAAAGGAACCCTACATCTTCAAGCATTAATACAGAGAACTTCATCAGTGCTTAGAAATTCTGTCTAAACATGGATTTCTTACACACACAGATAATTTGTGAAAGTCCAAAATTTCACAAATCACCTTAGGAAAACGGGTGCCTTGTCTCTATTAAAAAGTACTATCAATCTTTTTCCACCCAAATCAACTGCAGTTATCAACTAATATTACAAAGCACAGGGCAATAAACAGGGCAATAAAAATATGAATATGCTGATGAACAATAGGTGCATCTCTGAAAGATAACTGTAATTTTATCTAACATTTGCCTACCTGTGCTAGAAGGAAGAAGAGGGATGATATTTTAGCTAAACCACAAACAATCTCACTTCCACCTAAATTAAGTCTCAAGTTTCTTCCACAACATTAACCCTTGAGCAGTCTTGGCATGAAAGGATTTGGCCATAGGTAGTTAAAAGAGAAGTCGGGGGAGGAGTTTGTGCAGTTTTGAACTACCGTGAGAGGCGGGAAGGAGAGAAATTCAAGAGCAGCCTTGGACAGTAAGAGGGCAGATGTATAGTACAGTACCATGTACACAGCTTCAGGAGCACTGCCACCCCTGGAAGCTCATTCAAGGGATAGGGTTAGACACCCTGGCCTATATAAACACCAAATTAGCAAGTCAGGTATAAGATTATTAGCAGCTGAAAGGGCTAAAAAGAATATTTGTGTCATCTAACATAATCTAAACTCTTACAATAACCTTAGGAAGTATGTATTGCCGCCTCCTTTTGAAATAATAAAGGTTAGGGCCGGGGATTTAGCTCAGCGGTTCGGTGGCCTGCCTTGCAAGCACAAGGACCCGAGTTCAATCCCCGGTACCAAAAAAAAAAATAATAATAATAATAAAGGTTATATTTGGAGAGATGACGTAATTAAGGCAAAGTCAAGCTATTTTCTCTCACAGCCAGGTTTCATGCCCCAAGTCCAGAATGGCAAACTGGAGGAGTCACAGAGTTGGGTGCACAGTACTAGACAGAATATCTTTTTCAGGGTTTCCTACATCCCACCAACTTCCCTACACATTTCTTCTCAATGAAACACACTGACAAGAGGAATTAGTTAACACTGAGACATCTTTTCCTAGCAGGAGATCATCGTAACCAAACACAATAGACGAGTCCAGTAAGTCTGGATAACATTAAATGTAATTTTCATTCCTGAAGCAGCCTGACCCGGGCGTTAACAGAACATATAGGTCCATTTTATGAGTGAATCCCTCAAGCTTGGACTTTTAAACTGCCCCAAAACAAAACATAAAGTCACAAACAAAAAATTGTCTAAATTGAAAACTTCAGTTCTACTCAAAACAGGCAAGTAAGCTTGAGTTCCAGCCAGGGCAGCCAGTACAGTGTCATTTCAATGGTGAGAGCAGCTCTGCACAAAAGTAGTGAGTGACCTCTAACTAACACCAATGTGACAGTTCAGAAGCACACACAGAACCACACGCACACCACTGTCATGTCTCAAGGAGGTAGTGGGGAAGTCTTGGATCTCCCTGGAAAACCTGGAGATGAATGTATCCCAGCAGAAAAGAACAAGCGGAGTGTTCATGAGTCCAGGCCTCTAGGATCCGGTCTCAATTCAGATCAAAGCACTCAGAGAAACATTGCAACATCCGCTCCTCCTCTATAAAGGAATTACCAATAATTGGCATCCCGTTTTCAGACAGATTTAGAAACCCTTCATGGGAAATGTATCCACACCCAGAGAATGGAAGCTAAGAACAAGTGCAGATCAGGCCTCTAAAGCTCTACCCCAAGCACCTCCTAGGAGAGTTGCCACCTAGTGATTTTAATTTTTTAAGCCCAGGCAGGCTGCCAATTCCGCACTAAAACCGGACTAACAACTGATTTTTCCTATTGCAACATCGCCAACAAATCTTATGCCTTCTTTCCCTCTTTCTTCTGCCCTCACGTTGAAAATCAACTCCTATCTCTAGGATTGTTCCAACTGGAAGCTCTCACAGGATCACCACCAGGGTAAGTCTTCCTCACAAGGCCAACAGGTCAATCGAAAAACCAGAGCAGTGAAAGTGGAAAGACAGGTGCTAAAAACAAGTCACAATGGAGACAGGAGCACCAAGCCAGCCCTCAAGACTTCTCCAGCTCAAAGGCGCGCCTATTCTGAACTCAGGGTTTTGAGTACCAAACCCCCCACATGGCCCATTTCTTCTGACCAGGGTGCCCAGTCCTGGGGCAAGCATCAGGTAGCAAAGGCTGACTATTCAAAGATAAAAGGACATGTCTGTCAGCGTTCAGATTCCTGACCTGACTTTCGTTCGCAGGTATACCTCCAGCTACACATATTCCCCTAGAGCTGCCTACCAGTTTAAAACTCGCCAATGAGATTCTGACGTCGCCGACAATGATTAGTAAAGGCTTGTCTCATCGTATTAATTCGGGTGGTTGTTTTTCTTCCCTATCTTGCAGCTAACAAAAAATCTGATCCATTGCAATCCTCCTTGAGAAAATTCTTTGGTAACATCTCACACCTGTACCTTAAGTCAAACAGAATAAGGTGGTACAGATACTATCTTTTTTCAAGATCAAAATTCATTCTGATTTCTAGAAGAGAATTCCAGGTGGAAGGGATTCCATTCCACTGCCCCTCCCACGCTCGTGGAAATAATGTGCTAAAGCTGTGAATTCCCTCCTCCACTCGCGCTCCCATGAAGGGGTCAGACTGGAGGGATCTTAGGAGAAACTCCCCGCCTCTCCCAGCGCGCATCACCTCGCCAGTCTTCCACTAGAGAAGGACCAGGCCACCTGCAACGACAGGAAGCCCGAGAGGAGTCCGCAGGCGCGGCGCCGGCCGGCAGCATCCCGGCGGGCTGGCGGGCAGAGGGGCGGAAGTTCCCGGCCCGAGGAGGGTCTGCATCAGTCCTTC
>NW_022900940.1:46970716-47012365 GCF_012274545.1 Fukomys damarensis | reverse complement strand
CACGTGCGCCGGGACCGAGCCCCGTCGGGCGACAGGCCCGCGACGCTTCACCCAGACGTCCGTGCCTCTCCTCCCGTCGTCCTGACAGTGATCCATTTCCTCCCCAAATAAAATCCTGCCATGTAAAAGTCGGACTCATTTTAACTTCCTTAATCTTTCCGTGTTTTGAGAGATATCTACTTAGGTAGGGTGAGAACCTGGGATTTAAGAGAATATACAGAATTCACAGAGAATAATTTTCTTGGTTTTCGTCAATTTTTGTTCACAAAATTAGGAAGCAGCCCACAACACTGCACAGCTCTCCAGTATGCCTGCACACTTCTTAAAGACGGTAAAATAAAAGGCTATTTCTAAGTACTGGAAACAACCGCACACCGTATCAAGAAGGTGCCCCAAAGTGTTGCTATCACCACAGCTACCCGGAGCTGACCCCGCCTCACACCGCAGGGACAGCAAGCGCCTGCGATCAGCCTGCCCCAGTGCGCTTGCAGGTGCTTCGTTTTTGCCTAAGTGGAAAGGTGAGGCTTATTTCCTTTTTAAAATCTCAAGCATCTGGTTGAGGCAGAGTGACCAACTCTATCAAAGAAATAAAGACCAACTTGCTGAATACAAAAATGTTTAAAAAGGAAATTAATATACAAAGGCAGTCTCTAAAGGAGAGGGTTTCTTTTAGGTCCAAAACTTAAAAGTTTATTCACGAATGTCTTCTTCCAAAACATCTGAGATCAGTGGGCATTTTTTCAGAATTACATGCAAACCAGTCCAAAAAGTGAAACTCTGGACGCTTCAGTCCTTATCAAAATGCAGCTGCCCCTCTGCGTCATCCTGCTGTGTATCCAGAGATCCACCAACCGCTGGTAGAATGTATTTTTTTAAAAAATCCAGTTGCTGAATGTGGTGGTGCAGTTTGGGACCAGCTTGGACTACACAACCAGACCCTGTCTCAAAAAACTTTAAAAAAATGATCCTAAGCACTAAATATGTACAGACCATTTTTCTTGTCATTATTAACTACAGTGGAAATTTCTGTAGCATTGTATTAGGTGTTAAAAGCAAACAAGATGACTTAAGGTACATGAGAGTGTATGACTCAGTTGTATGCAATATTAGGCCATTTTATATAAAGGACTAAAATAACTTAAATTTTGGTATTGAGCTGGTGGGGGTGGCTTGGAACCAATCCTCTGGAATGCTGAGGGACAACTGTAACCAAAATGGTAGAAATTTCTGAAAGGATTTCATTTTAAAAAATTATTTCTAGGGCCAGAGATGTAGCTTAGCAGCACAGTGCCTACCTGGCAAGCATTGAGGCCCTGAGTTCGATTCCTGGAACCAAAAAAATGTTTCTAAAGTTTTAACTTTAGGAGTATCAATGAAAAAAAAGGCAGTTAAAAACAAATACTAGCTAACTTACTTAACATAGATTGGAAGTCCCCAGTGCAGATTTTCAATTTTTCATTCATTCTGATCAGTAAAACATCTGTATAACTACAGGAAAACATTCATTCTTTGTTTCTCTAAAGTCATGTTTATTAATTGCTTTAAATTTATAATTTTACATATAAGATAAAGGAAATTTTCAATGGACTTGGAGCTGGCAGTGAAAAGAAGCTAGACCACACAGCCACTTATATACCGAAGGGGTTTGTGGAGTACCACTTTCTGATGTCTCTGTCTGTCTTGGGTTTTGAGACAGGGTCTCCCTGCGTATCCAGGCTGGCCTTGAGATCCCAGCCACCCTCTCGGCTCAGCCTCTGAAGCGCTGGGATCACAGGTGTGCGCCACCACACTCAGCTCAACTCTTCTGATTTCTGAAAGTACACAGTGAGAATTAAACCAAGAATGACAAACATGAAGTGCGGTATCACTTCTTCAGTACATTACTTGATTTCTCTCCTTACACGTGTGAAAATTCTTCACAGTTTACAGTTATGACTTCCAGCCAGTGGGGAGCAATACAGCAATTTACAACACTTGAACATCTGTCCTGAATCCTGTTTGATGACCCCCCTTTTTTTTCCTCATCAAAGCTTTTCACTGGCTTTAAATGGACAAAAACTGAAAGCTCTCACTCTTAAATCAGGAACAATACGAGGATGTCCACTGTCATCATTCTTGTTCACTACAGTTCTAGAAACACTAGCCAGAAAGTTAGACAAGAGAAAGAAATAAAAGAAATAAAGATAGAAAAGGAGACATTAAATTGTTGTTATTTGTGGATGACATGATATTCTACATAGAAGACCCAAAAAATTCCACCAAAAGACTTCTAGATTTAATAACCAAATTCAGTAGTGTAGCTGGATACAAAATCAACACTAAAAAAATCAATAGCCTTCCTTTACACAAATAACAAACTCACTGAGAAATTAGGGAAACCACACCTTTCACAATAACATCGAAAAAAATGAAATACTAGGAATCTAATGGAGGAAGTAAAATACCTTTACACTGAAAACTACTCTAAAAACAGATATTGAAGAGGATATCAGAAAATGGAAAGATACCCCTTGTTCTTAGGTAGGAAGAATGAATATAGTGAAAATAGCCATACTTCCAAAACTGTTGTAGAGATTTAATGCAATCCTAATCAAAATAGTAAAAGCATATCTCACAGAATTAGAGAAAACAATCCTAAAATTCATTTGGAGTCAGAAGAGATCTAGAATAGCAAAAGCAATTCTGGGCAACAAAGGCAAGACAGAGGGCATCACAATCCCTGACTTGAAATTATACTACAAAGCTACAGTGATAAAAACATTATGATGGGCTGGGGATTTAGCTCAGTGGTTCTGCCACCTGCCTCACAAGTGCAAGGACCCGAGTTCAATCCCCAGTAATCCACCCCCAAAAAATCATGGTACTGGGGAAAACAAAAACAAAAAGACCTGCAGGTTAGTGGAATGGATTAGAAGACGCAGAAACAACTCCAAACATACTCAGCCACCTCATCTTTAACAAAGGAGCCAAAAACCTTTACTGGAAGAAAGATAACCTCTTTAATAAATCGTGCTGGAAAAATTGGGTTTCTACATGCCAAAGATTAAAACTAGACCCGTATCTTTCATCATGTACTAAAAAATCAAAATGGCTCAAAGATCTAAATATTAAGACAGAAACACTAAATCTGCTGGAAGATAGAACAGGGAGCACTCTCAAAGACATTGGTGTTGGCAAAGATTTTATGAACAAAACCCAGTCACACAGAAAATATCACAAAGAACCAACAACTGGGATCTCATCTTATAAAAAGCTTTAGCACAGCAAAAGAAACCATCAACAAAGTGAAGAGACAACTCACAGAGTGGGAAACAATTTTTACCAGCTACTCCTCAAAAGACTAATCTTTTGCTTGTTTGTTTGTTTGTTTGTTTGTTTGTTTTTGGAGACAGGGTCTCACTATGTAGCTGAGACTGACCTGGAACTCAATATGTAGCCCAGGCTGGTCTGAAACTCACAGCAATCCTCCTGCCTCAGCCTCCCGAGTGCTGGGATTACAGGCATGTGCCACCATGCCCGGCTCTAATATCTATAATATATAAAGAGCTAAAAAAAAAAATCAGATCCCCCAAATTTAAAGACCCAATTCAAAAATAGTCATCTGAAATAGATACTTCTCAGATGAACAAGTACAAATGGCAAATAAATGAATGAAAAAATGTTCAACATCACTGGTTACTTAAGAGATGCACATTAAAATAATGCTGAGATTCCATCTCACTCCAGAAAGAATATCTATCATGAAGATATTGGCCAATAACAAATGCTCATGAGGCTGTAGGGAAAAGGAATCCTGATCCATTGTTGGTAGAAGTATAGACCAACAACTGTGAGAATGAGTGTGGAGATTTAAAAAAAAACAAAAACAACTAGAGGTTCCATTCGACTCAGCTATTCCCCTTCTTGACACCTTCCCCAAAGAGTTAAAAGCATCGCACCACAGCAATATGTGCACACCCATGTTTATAATGGCACAGTTTATAATGGCTACATCTTGTAAACAGCCTAAATACCCATCAACCAACAAATGGATAAAGATTTTTTTATTCAATGGAGTACTACTCTGTCATAAAAAGGATAAGCTTGAGACATTTCTAGCTAAATGGATGCACCTTGAGATCATATTCTTAGTATATGTGCTGCGGAAGTGAACACAATGAGATCATATTCTTAAGTGAGATAAATCAGACACACGTGTGTAAATACTGCATTGTTTCTCTGGTGTGAGAAAATGAAAATGGAAATAAGGTGTATAATATGTATATTAGGTAATGCAATATGCATAATCTGTACACATATGAATACATAATATACAAATGTAATATATCTTGAGAAATGGGAAGAAAATGTTCAAATGAGAAGGGGAATAAGGGAAGAGGGAGAAAAAAAGGAAAGAAAGGACAAGATGAAAAGAGAATAGAAAGAAAAAACGGAAACAAAATTTTTGTTAAATAAGGAGGGAAGAGGGGCCAAAGGGGCAGGGGATAGTGAAAAAAAAGAAGTGAGATACATCATGTACAGGTACAGATCCTCTATGATGACCATTATCGTTATGCATATCTAAAATGTACAATAAATGTTTTGCTGCAAAAAAATTTAATAAACTGCAAGTAGATCAGGGAAAAAAAGCAAAGTGTTTTTTACTGGCTTAATGAAGAAAACATAACAGATTTTAAAATGTATAAAAAAGCACCAAGTGTCCTGTTAATATTATGTAGCTACTAAGGAAAGGTTTTAGTAATGGTGGCTATCACTGATGGGGCACCTGCTAGGTGGCAGGCACTGCTGTAGGTACTTAATACATTATCTCAGTGTTCAGAATTTACAAGGTAGAAGCTGTGTTATTTACAACTGACTGATAAGGGGAATGAAGTTGGCTGCAGAGCCAGGCCTCCTTGTCGCCAAGTTCAGATATTTGCTCTTCTACTTAGAAACTGTGTAACCTTGGGAGAGTCACCCAACTTGCCACTACTATGCTTTAGGTTTTCCAATCTGTAAAGTGAATGCAAAGCCAGGCTCCTCAAGATTACATTAAAAGTAAAACAGGCATGGTGGCACATGCCTGTAATCCCAGCACTTGGGAGGATGAGGCAGAAGGATCTCTACTTTGGGTCCAGCCTGGGCTATACAGTGAGTTCAAGGCCAGCTTGGAATAAATATTGAAACCTTGTCTCAAAAAATAAATAAACAAATGCAAAATTACGTTAAAAGCACCTTTGAAAACGTGATACAAAGCTCAACAAGAATTCTATAAACAAGTGTCTTGTAGCCAATTAAGCAATTCAATTCAATCCTTGTCTAGCAAATTTACTACCAAATTGAAGAGGAAATAGGAACGAGAGAATGACAAGAAATTCCTGGTATCTCTCAGTCTGCTCTTGCTGTAGCCATACTCTTTTGTCACTCATCAAAAAGTCCTAGCTCCTTCCGGAAAAGACAGGTTCTGATATCCACAGTTGTTCTGGGCCTCCTACTTGTTGGAATGAATCACCAAAAGACATCCAAACTGCAGAAAGGCATCTGATATTCAAATTCCGGAAATAAGTAAAAATTTTTCTGATACAAAGAACACTTAATAAACAAGAGCACAACAGAACTCAAATACTTAGTTTTTCCTTTCAACTAGGCCATAACAAAAAATTGATGACCTCTTTCCTAAATACTCCACCTTCTGTACCCAGAAATATAAAATGTTTCATACAGTTTATATTACCTTAATAAAAGATTTTTTGGGTGTTTTTTGTTTTGTTTTATTTTGTTTTTTTGTTTTGTACCAGAGATCAAACTTGGGTCCTTGCACTTGCAAGGCAGGTGGTGGAACCACTGAGCTAAATCCCCAGCCCAATAAAAGTTATTTTAATATAGTAGTGTGCCTTCTATATCAATTAATACTTCTGCTAATATCAATTCTACTGTTCTACTAAGATCAGTTAGTACTTCTAATAATGATTTGAAGCTCCGAGGAACTTCAGCATCTGTCCACTGGGAGGTTGAGGCAGGCCCTTGATTACAAGTTCAAGGCCAGCCTGGACTACATAGCAAGTTCAGGGCCAGGCTGAACTACAAAGGGAGACCCTGCCTCAAAAATAAAAAAAAAAGTATCTCTCCGCACCTTTTATATGGTTTGAATAATGGGTATTCCATTTGTCAAATAGTTTCTGATGCTTACCACATATCAGGTGTTCTACAGCACTAGATTAAACACAAAATAGCAGGATTTTACTACAGCGATGAGAACAGTGAGCAGGGGAAAATTTAATTCATCCAAATACTCTTAGGTTAAAAGCTGTTGCTACCTTTTAGACCGTATACAGGTAGGTCAAAAACTACCTAGGCTGTCAGAAGTAAAATGTTGTGAAATTTTGAGCACTTTATCTCTTCCAAGGATGTATTTTAAATACAGTCTCAGGGCCGGGGACGTAGTTCAGTGGCGCCACATCTGCCTGCAAGCAGATGAGTTCGATCCCTGGTACCAAAAAAATAAATAAATAAAACAAAATAAGATCTTACTTCATCATCAAATTTGGGATGTTCCCAGTAGATGAGGAGGGTAGGAAGGTCTCTCTTTACAAAGGCAGACTCACTGTCAGCACTCACTTGCTCTGTCCAAAGCCAAAGGTCTCATCACAGGGAGCAAACAAATCCAATTTAATGTCAAAAGGTCGAAACTGCCCAAAGCTTTTCTAAGTCACAAGACCCCACACAAGCCTTTCCATCTAGGAAAAACACCGGTCCCAATACAACATTTTAATAAACTCAAAAACCAGTAACTACAGTGTGTTTATCTGCGCATACAGCAGGGTTGGTGAGAGATAGTCCCCATTATTAACCCCAAAGAACTGAATCAGCTGAGTAACAAGAAAGCTGGATTCACTGGATGAGGAGCTTTTTGGATTTGGTTTGCTTTAGGTTCCCCTAAGATCCTTTACGAGGAATGTTGCGAGTGTGTGAGGGCAACTCCAGCATCCGCGGTGGCCTGCAGCAGCCCCCGGCGTGTCAGAGTGAGCCCCAGCTCAGGTCTCTCTGCGCTGTCCCATCAGATGACCCTGCTGCGGCGCTGCTGTTAGGCGGTCCTTGCTCTTGCACTCTCACCCCAGGCACCCCTGGAATCGTGAAAACTCTGGTAGCTTGGCCTCTACAGCCTGCCCCTGCCTCAGATCCACTTCAACATGTCCAGTGAAAACAACCGATGCACAGCCCTCAGTCCCCAGCCTTGGCTCCTCGGGCCACACCCATACCCTGCCATGGCTGAAGTCTGCCTGTCGGAGAGCCCCCCTCAAGCTCCCTGACCTCTCCACTGCGCCCATCCCCACCACCGACCCACAGAGCTTCACAGACCGGGGTCTAGCACGTATGACACGTGCGCTGAGGTCACGAAACACACACTGCCTCCGAGAGACTGAAAGTCTGCGTTCTCAACACAGGGAGGTTCCCCGAGCTGCACCCTACAACGAACCATGAAGTAGGAGTGTTAAGACAGGGTGGAAGAGGCGACACAAAAGTCTCTTCCCTCTTTCTGCAGCAAAGTCCCACGTCTAGGCACAGCCACAGATACAAAAACACGGCACCTGCCTTTTCCATTCCTTCTTCGCATCTTGATTCAACAACCTGGATCTAGCAATCTGGGTTCCTGCTGCTGCTGGAGACCTTGTTCCAGAAATACCTGTATTTCCTCTCCGTCTCCACTGTAAAAGGCCTCCTGCTTGGTATAGGCAAAAGGGCCACAGATCTCCATATTCTTTGGCTCATTTTGTACTTCCCGGCCTTTTGTTCCCAAGCATGCACGCAAAGAACTCCCTGTATGTAAAATGAGACCCTAACCCAAATGACTTTCTAGAGGTACTGTCCTTACCTTCTTCCCCAAACCACAAACTTCTTATACTCGCATGGTCACCGTTTTTTTGTTTGTTTTTTTGGTACCGGGAATCTACGGCAGGACCTTGCACTTGCGAGTCAGAAGAGGCGCCGCTGAGCCCCTGGCCCTGGTCACCCTAATTTTAAGTGGTGTCATCAACGGCTCACAGCAAACTTACTGACTTTTGTCTTTTGAAACTCATATTTTCTTTTCATCAACTTAAAAAATCTTCTGGGTCTGGTGAACTTGGGTCTTCTTTCTGCCTCCGTCCTCCTCCCTCCAATTCTCTAAGTGAAGAAACTCTGCGAGCAGAAAAGGAGAACTAAAAAAATCTGCTTTTCCTTCTTTCCAAAACTTTCTGCCTTTCTGCCTAAAAAAGCAGGTATTCTCACAAAGCTGAGGTTTTCCAAATGGCTTCTGGGGACAATGGCAGTGAGTAGTAATCAAGAATCAGAATCTGACTTATTAGGTACTTCTGAAAAACATGGCCAAACAGATAAATTGGACTGAATAAAAATCAAACTTTTGAGCTTCTAAAGAAACTACTAACAGAATGACAAGACAACCCAGAGAAGGGAGGTTTTTGGAAATTATTTATCTGATAAGAGTCTTGTGTCTACTACATATACAGAGACAAATCTTTTATCTCAGTTTTCTTAGAAGCCAAGTAACTCTATTATTAAAACTGGTGACACTCTCAATAGACATTTTCCCCAAGAAGACAATGTAAGTGACCAGCAAAGCTAACAAAGCTGGTGCATGCCTGTAATCCCAGCACTCAAGAGGGTAAGGATTGCAAGTTCAAGCCCAGCTTGGGCAACTTAGTAACTGACACCTTGTCTCTTAAAATAAAAGTAGAAAAGGGCAGGGGCTATAGCCCAGTGTAGAGACCCAGGGGCTCAATCCCCAGTACTGAAAGAAAAAAGAAGAAAAGAGAATGCTCAACACCCGCAGTCATTAGGAAATGCAGACCTGAGCCATAAATAAGAGGTACCATGTTATACCCACAAGGGGAGGCTGTAATAAGAAGAGGCCAAGAGCAAAAGGACAGAGAATGACAACTGTCAACAAGTAGGTACAAAAACCAGAAACCTCCCTCATATACTGCTGGTGAAAATATGAAATGGTACAGCCACTCCCAGCAGTACAGTTCGGCAGCCCCTCATTCCCAAGGTCAGACAGAGAATCCCCGCCGGCCCCGCTCAGGTGTATGCCCAGAACGACAGCGAGACTCCAACAGGTGTCTGCATCCCCTGCTCACTAGCGGCATTACTCACGACAGACAAAATGTGGGGTGAACAGAAGAGTCCAGGGTAGCATAGCCACAGAATGGAACAGCGCTCAGCCCTAACAAGGAGCACACACCTGATACATGAACGCACTGTGAACGCAAAAGAGGACAGCTGTAATCCCAGCACTTGGGAGCTGACACAGGAGGTTCTCTGCAAGTTCAAGGCCAGCCTGGGCTACATAGTGAGTTCAAGGCCAGCCTAAGCTACTAGTGAGACCTTGTTTCAAATGATAAAAAAAAAAAAATTTAAAAAAGGAATTAAGATGTGTTAAGTACATGTACAAATAACTCCCTACAACGAATTATTACTATGAGTATGAATAATTATGAACTGCGAATATACTAACAAAAATTAAAATAAAAAAGACAAAAAGAGTCACTATATGATTTCATTTACATGAATCATCTGGAACAGCCGAATCCAGAGGCAGAGGTTTCCTTGGCCCAGGGTAAGAGATGGGGAATCACTGCTTCATAAGAACAAGGTCTCCTTTGGGGAGGCGGAGAATGTTTGGAGCCTAGAGGTGATACATGTACAACATTAAGAATTCTAAAAATTATTAAATTTTACCTAGATATGGAAGCACCTACATGTAATCCTAGCACTCTGGGAGGCTGAGGCAGGAGGATGCCATGTTCTGGCTCAGGCTAAGCAATTTAGCAAGATCATCTTAAAGTAAAAAAATAAAAAAGTGTCACGCATAGTGGTGCACGCCTGTGATCCCAGCACTTGGGAGCAGAGGCAGGAGGATCGCCTGAAGTTTGAGGCCAGCCTGGGCTACACAGTGAATTCAAGGCCAACCTGAACTACAAAGCGAGACCCTGTCTTAAAATCACCAATAAAATAAAATAAAATAAAATAAAATAAAATATAAAATAAAATAAAAAAGGGAAAGGGCTGGAGATGTAGCTCAGTGCAAATGGCATGAGTTCAATCCCAGTACTGGGAGAAAAAAAACCTTTCAATTTTACACTTTAAGTGGGTAAATCTGTGATATCTGAACTTCACTTCAATAGAGCTATTTTTTAAAGCCAGTATTACAATTTGGAAAATTTCACAGCAAGTTCCAGACTGGCTCCTCTTGAAAAAGCTGTGTGATCAGACCTGACGAGCTATGGCATTCCTCACGGAAACCAGAAGTCGGAGCTAAAAGTGGCCCTGGGCCCCATCTCTGCCACTGCCTAACTCTTGAGCTCAGGCAAGATACTTCTTGGTCTCAGCTTCTCTATGAAAGAAAGATCACAATAGTGTCTGTGCCATTGGGCTGTTATGAGGAGCCATAAAATAATATGATTAGAACAGCAGGAGCTCTTTTCTTCTTTGAGGCAGGGTCTCACTATGAAGTCCAGGCTGGCCTCAAACTCATGGCAATCCTCCTGTCTCAGCTTCCCTCCCAAGTGCTAGAATTATAGGCATACTCCACCATGCCAGGCTGGGAGCTGATATATGTTTACATTTTAACAATATACTTTTATAATCAGAAACTAACATAAGGATACTTTATAAAAGAAGAAGAAACTCTAGGTTAAAACGTCTGGGGGCTGGGGATGTAGTTCAGCGGCACTAGCCCTGCCTTCCAAGTGCAAGGTCCTGAGTTTGATCCCCAGTACCAACAAAAACCCTTCTGGAAGACCGTCACAAAGCTCTGGTGAGTGGATACAGTGTCACAGGCTGAGACATCCACAGCCACTCCTCGGCGTGCAGTCAGCAGCCACCCATCATCCAGACTGCTCTTCACAGCAGAGTGCACGCCGCAGGGCGGCACCCCCTTGCCTGGAGGCCACATCTCTTGCTCTCTGGACCAACCTCCTCCCTGAGACTGCTCCAGCCAGACCAGCCACTTGTGTCCAAGACACAAATTTATACCATGAAAGATGACTGAGTGCCCTTTTCTTTCTTCTTGTTGATAGAGGTAAAATCCACATACAATAGAATTCACCATTTTAATGCCATTCTAGTCTGCTCACAGTGTGGTACAGTCAAGAGCGCTGTCGAGCTCCAAGGAGCTCGGCGCTCACTGGCAGTCATTCTCGGATCCTCCCTCGGCCCTGTGCAAAATCCTACACTGCGTGGCCTTTCACGCCTACCTTCTTTCAATTAGCAAGCTTTCAAGGTTCACCCATGTTGGATGTCCTTCCTTTTTATGGCTGGATAATACAGTAGGCCCTTATTATCCACAGTTTCACTCTCTGTCGTTTTAATTACTGGTGGTCAACTTTGGTCTGAAAATACTAAATGGAAAATTCTAGAAATGAAGCTAAAATTTCAAATTGCGTATTTTCTGAGGTGCAGGACTGAATCTCCTGCGGTCCCACTCCAGCCTGCCTGGGAGGGGAGCCCTCCTCCGCCTGGTGCACCGGCACTGCACGCTTTACTCCGCCACTTACAGGCTGGCCCCGTCGCCAGACTGCCTGTCACGGCACTGCAGGCTGGTGCCCAAGGAGCTGTCGCGTGCAGCCAAGCACTGTGTCACTACAGCCATGCGGGCGCCTACTTTATTACCTTATTTTATTTTATTGGTGTTTTTAAGACAGGGTCTCATTTTGTAGTTCAGGCTGGCCTTGAACTCACTATGTAGCCCAGGCTGGCCTCAAACTTGAGGCGATCCTCCTGCCTCTGCTCCCAAGTGCTGGGATCACAGGCGTGCGCCCCCATACCTGTGCACCCCATCCCACAGGCAGAGCTTGCTCATCACAGAAGGTGACTGAACCGGGCATGGTGCCACATACCTGTGATCCCAGCACTCATGAGAGGTCGAGGCAGGAGGATCACTGTGAGTTTGAGGCCAGCATGGGCAACGTAGTTGTGTTCAAGGCCAGCCTGACCTTCATAGGGAGACCCTGTCTCAAAAAAAAGTAAAATAGTGTAAGATATTTTGAGAAATATCTCTTGCAGTTGTAGTTTATTCTATTACAGAATAAAGTTAGCGGTAACTTCTTTATTTTTGTTGGTAATCTTATTGTGCCTAGTTAACAAGTAAGACATCACTCTAGGTTTACGTGTATGTACAGGAGGAAACGGAGGAGTCTCAGACACCCGCTGGAGCCCCGGGCCATCCCCTTGGGTGAGGCACTGTACCACCCTTTATGTAGCCAGTCAGCAGCTGGTGGCAGTTGGTGGTGGTTTCCATGTTCGACTGCTATGGAGAGCTGCACACTGTCTCTTACCTGTCTTAGACCAAAAACAAGCTTTCATTTCAGTATCAAATCAACTCTTCCCCAATTTAGCTTGGCTTAAAGCACTCACCTTTCTCTGGAATCCATAGCTCTTTGGCTGAGGCAGCAAACTATCAGCACACATCAAAGTTCCACAACCTAACTTAGGTTGTTCTTTGCTTAAAATGATTAGCATATAAAAGTTTAAAAGAATTCGCTGAAGTCCAGATTTCAATTTCCTTAACATTTTTGGCACTGTCGTTACCTTTTTGCCTGGGTTATTCCAACAGCCACAGTTTAACTGGTCTTACTGCCTTTACCTTGTCCCCATAGGCTGTCTTACTCTAGTGGCCTCAGTGATTTATTACAACAGAAGCCAGAGCAAGAAAGTCCTCCTGTTGAGACCTCAGAATAAAGGCCGCGGCCTGTTCCGTCACCCATGAGGCCGTGCAGCCTGTCCGCTGTCCTTTCCCACCATTTTCTCCCAGTTCTTCCCTCGGATCTGGCTCCCCCTTTCCGCTGCTGTCACAGATCACAAAGACCTCAGCTTCAGGCCTCCGCATGGGCTGCTTGCTCCGTCCCGGACAGCTCAGGGCTGGGTCTCTCATGCCTACCGCTCAACTTTCGCTTTCTCAGTCCTGCTCTCATCACGGCCACTGAAACCCTCAGGCCCCAGCTCTCAGCAGCCCTCCCAATTCTTATCCTGCTCGACTTTTTCTGAACAATAATCATTACCTTCCGTAACATCGTATTTACTTGTACTTGCTGTCTATTATATACCCCTTTCTCTACAAGGAAAGGTAAGTGTGCTGTGACCACGGCTGAGAACAACAGAAGACCACCGGGAATTTGCATATGCCCCGGCAGTCTGCATGTGCACACCTGCAGGGAACAGCCCCGGTGAAGGGCTGCCTGTGCTCAGCCAAGCTGGTCAGCCTGCCTACGTGTCTGGCCAGAGGAGGAGCGGCACATCACACCGCAGGACACTGTTCCACCTTAACTACTGGATACGGTGTCAAAGTGTACAAACCATGTGTACTGAAACCTGCCAACACAGTAGATCTTAAATGTTTTCATCACAAAAAAGTGATTTCGTATGTGGGGTGTGCTAGTTAGCTCAATTTCACCATTCTATAGTGTATACATATTTCAAAACAACATGCTGCACATGGTGGATACTTGTACTTTTTGGCAGTTAAAAAAATAAGTGCCAATGTGCTGGGTATGGTGGTGCACGCCACCATCCCAGCACTCAGGACACTGAGGCAGGAGGATCGCCATGATTCTGAGGCCAGCCCAGGCTACGTAGTGAGTACAAGGCCACCTAAGCTACATAGCGAGACCCTGCCTCAAAACAAACAAACAAAAACAGCAAATTCAATGGTAGGGACTTTCATCGTTTTGCTTTACTCATCTATTCCCCAATGCCCTGAAAGGAACACAGCACGTACGTTGCACTGAATAAAGGGTTCCTGGATGACAGGCACTGGGCCACTGTGATCCATCAGCACTGAGAAGAGCTGCCACTATGGCCTTGGCAGTTTCTCAGTTGTACCTGGCCCATCTCACTCCTCTCCTTGCCTGCAGAACACTGAACTTGTGACTCTTCTTTCCCTGCCCCTTGTCATTTACTTCCTGCTATCATATTAATCATTTCATTAGTATGATACTCAAAAAGCCCAAGTTAAAGTTACAGTCCATGGAAATTACCCCCTGCTCTTTTCCTTTTGCTCCAGGGATAATCCCCTCCTGCATCGCAGAATCTGCACAATGCTTCTGGAATAGAGTACTCCTATGGTGTTCTGTCAAACGTGTGTGTGCGTGTGTGTGTGTGTGTGTGTGTGTGTGTGTGTGTGTGTGTGGTCTCCTTAGACCCCACTGCAGCCAGGGCTGACCACTGCACAGGAAGGCCCGGCTTCTCTCTTTCTGCCCCTGGCATATGTTCCACAATGAACACCGCTCACTGAGGTGACTCTGATGACCTCTAAAGGGCACCTCTGCATGGCTGGCTCTTCAGCTTTAGTCCAGAAAAAAATGTAAGGCCCTATTTTGAAGGTGGAGACTTCACAGCTGCCCAGATACCTGCGCCCACCCCACAGAGACTGAACCCACGACTTTGTACATGCTGGGCAAACACTCTAGCCCTAGTCTGCATTCCAGTCCTTTTTATTTTTTACTTTTGAAACAGTCTTACTAAATTGCCCAGGCTGGCCTGTAACTCATGATCCTCCTGCCTCAGTGTCCAGAGTCACCTGGATCTCACCAGTGTGCCACCATGCCCGGCCCTTTGTTCTTTTAAACACTTAAACAAAACTGCCCTATCTTTCCCTGAGCTTGAGTTTTTGGTGTGGTAATGGTAAAAATGTTCTTTCAAATGAAGGGCACAAGTTGTACAAAATGTCTCCATTTTGCTGCAGTTGCTGTCTGAGGCATCACATTTGTTGCCTAAGTATGTAAACTGATCAATCCCAGGGACTGAAATTCCTTTGGTCTTTCCTGTTTGAATTCTGTTCAGTTTTATCCTTCAGTGACTCATCTTAAATTACATCTTAACTTGTAAGCCCCCTCATTCCTTTGGGGAGTGGATAGAAGCACGATTTTTTTTTAAACCAAACTCTTCCAGGAATGTTTGCCCTTATTCATATTCTGTGAAATTTTGCCATTCTCTTCCCCAAACAATAAATGCACAATGGCAAACTTGTAGTAAGAAACCCCATCACCAGTGGTTTCTGTAATGACCTGTGACGGTTCATAAACAAAGAGCTGTTCCACAGCCTGGGCAAAGGCTCCAGCCCAAAAAGGTGCCTGAAGAACCCCTCCCGGTTGCACAGTGTCGCTTACGATCTTACTTGCTCTGAGCAGCTGAGCAACTGGGTCTACATCATGTGGGGAAAGAAGAAAACATGAGGAGAGGACATGGCCCTGGGGGAAAAGAGCAGACTGGCGGGGTGGCTATCAATGGAAAAGAGCGGGAATTCTTCCATTGTAATAAATGTGTGTTGGGGGAGAAGGTATTATGTAGCAGTTTTGAGAAAAAAAATCTGATAATGTCATAACCTTAAATTCACTGTTATTTTATTTTATTTTATTTTTTGCACGGGGAATCGAACTCAGGGCCTTGTGCTTGCCAGGCAGGCACTGTACTGCTGAGCTACATCCCCGGCCCCAAGTTATTTTACATTAGGAAGATCATATTCAGGGTTATGCTTAAAAGATAAGATCTTAAGCAGATATCTTAAAAACTATCATCTTTGGGTAAAACTCCAAGTATTAGAATCAGAAATATTGTATTTACTCAGCTGTGCTGAGTGCCCAGTTACCTTTTCTTTGGAGGGCAGGCCAAAATTCCCAATCTCTTTACCAGGGGATCTTCATTTGCTGTGATTGTGGAAGCTCTTTCTTCTTAATTCTGTTCAGATTAAAGGAAAAAAAAAAAAAAGGAAAGAGGATGAAATAGTGGATAAAGTAAATCAGAAATCTAAACCTAAACTCTTACGTAGTTAGATGTTCCAAAACTGTGGCATGTGCTTTGAGACATAAAACTTAAAATTCAAGGCACTTTACCAATTCTGCAATAAATGCAATTCATTCTTCTAAATAATGAATTTAACTGGCTATATTTACAATAAACTAAGAACAAATGACTACTCAATAAATACATAGACTCAGCCTCCTGGGGCTTAAAAATTATGGTGTGTAATTTGCCCTAGTGAGTCTTTGCTTAACGTTCAAAATAGCTACAGTATTTAGAAAGCCTGATCCTATGAAGCCTGTCAGAATCACAGGTTTTAAAACATGCACATACTAAATAAGAATATTGAGTTTGCTCCCCTTTATTATTTACCAGTCCCCTCTATTATCTACTGTGACTAGACGTGCCCCAAAGCCTCACGCGGTCATAAGTGGGGCTTTCCCAGAGGTGGCTGAATCTAGAGTGTGGGACTGATTCATGGTGCACTGCTAGGCTCAAGGACACTAGGATTAAGGGTGTGAGTGCTGCCTGCTCTAAGGCGTCTTGATAAGACAAAAAGATCAGAAAGACTTTGCGGGCTTGCTTTTGCTGTCTTCTGGCCACCGTGCACTGGTTCTCCTCTGCCATGCCTCTCTTCCATGTGCCACTCTGCCTTGGAGACAGCCAGCTATGGACTGAAACCTCTGTGAACTATAAGCCAAAAAAAAACTTTCCTCCTTCAACTCTGGGTGTTGGGTATTTTTTCTCAGCAACAAGAAAAGTAACTAAGACAATAATTTTTAACTCTTGACTCAAGAAACGAAACCTCAATTAAGCCATCTTCCTAAAACGATGCACTCTACTGCCGTCATAGTTGTGTACACACGCTATGTTGTGTACATCTGGACACATGTACATATAAGCGTTTTGGGTAAAATGTGGGTGCTATTTTAATTTGGGAAAGAACAGGGAGGAAAGGAGTCAAAGGACTGGAGAGGAACGAAGCAGAGGGAGAAATTAAGCTAGTTTTCAGCTTTGACAAACAGGAGAGAGAGCAGCACATACAGGCGACAAAACAGCTTCAGGGCAGACGCTGTCAAAGTTTAATCACAGGGCAGGCTGATTTCCTATGGAAAATCCACCGAACACAGTCCTCTTCCTAGAGTCTCCACAGGCTGTATGTGGGCACACAGCAAGGGTGGTGGTAAGAATGTTATTTCACTCCCCTTGTATTTTCAAATACGGAGATGGCAATCCAAATATTTCTATGGCTTAAGAACCTACGATACTATAAAACACATCTGAAAGTCAATGCCTGAAGTTTTACACCATGTTTTGTACATGTATTCATAGTTATCTTTAATGGCTTTTAAATGATTCCTGGATCATATATTTCCCCTCTCCCTCTTTAAAAAGTTTGTTTTATTCACCCACAGAATGTTACCCAGTAATGCTTAAAATCATTCTTATAAGTCAGATGTTTCTCTTCTCCAGGTTTCTAACTTGCCTATCCTTAAATTTTTCTCTTATTTCCATTTTAGTGTCCTTTTCTGCCTTCTGGTAAAAGTATATTGTGTAAGAAGTCTGTCTTCAGCCAAAATTCATTCTTCCGCAGCCTAAATCCTTTAGACATGCAAAAATCACTGACACCAAGCTACACAGTACCACAACAGTATGAGCGATGCAGATGGAAGGCTGAGATGCTCTTTTGCTTCCAGCAGGGCTGCCCTCAAAGCAGGCTGGAGGTGAGCCAGGAGGGCACCAGGTTGGGCTCTCCTTGGTCTGATTCCCTAGGAGAAGCCATGCCCAGCTTTCTATCACACATTCCTGCTCCTTCTCCAAGGTACCCAAGGAAGTCACCAGCTGCTGGATCCATGTGAAATCTCCAACAGTCTTGGCTTCGAAAGAATTTCCCATCTACCAGTCAATATACTTTAAATATGCTTTAAAGGAAACTCTGTTCTTAGAGAAAAACGGTAGTGGCAATTACTAAAAATAGGTATTTAAAAAGCAAGAATGTCTCTACTTAGAGGTCAGAGGTCTTTACTAGGAAAAAAATGTCATATTCTTGTATACATTTTGTCATTTGATCTTCAGAAAACTCTGTTGTGATCTCCATTTTACATGCGCAGAAAAGACTAAAAGGTCATAATTTGCTCCAGATGACCTAGAAAGAAATAGTTTGAAGTTGGAGCTAGAATCCAGACCTTAGTTCCCTTTCCAATGCATGAAACTGCCTAACCAGCAACTTTATTTTGTTTTACAAAGAGACAGAAATAGTTGAAGATATACTGGGAAGATTTTCTTAGCGTTATTTCATTAATTTATTTGTACTTCATCTCTCATTCAATACTATGTAGCAAGCATTCAGTAAGTATACTTTGTGGGGGGGTTGAGACAGGGTGTCACTGTGTAGATCAGACTGGCCGTGGACTCGCTGTACAGCCTAGGCTGGCGTGGAACTCATGGTACTCCTCCTGCCTTAGCCTCCCAAGTGTTGGGATTACAGGCATACACAACCATTCCTGGCTTCAGTATGTATAATTTTTAATAAGTTATTTTAAATGATGATCAGTTAGAGGCAGGAAAGAAAAGAAATAGTAAAAAGGGTCAGAGTTTAACAGTTCTCCTACGTCCTGAGAAGTACAGGCAGGAGGAGGGTGCAGGAGACATCTTCCTCTTGGAGGTGCTGCCCTGTCCCCTTAGTACGCAGTTCCAACCCCCACGCTAAGTCCTGTTTGTGCCACAGGTTTCCAAAGTCCACCCTATAGGAAGAAACAGTCAGCAGAGAAGAATGTGCTACAAGAGAGTGAGTCTGAGTCAGCCCAACCCAGGGACAGAGTGGGAAAGTCTGCGAGGGGTGAAAGGCGCTTTTGCTCAGTCCCCAGACACCCAAAGCACTTCCTGAGCAGAGGTTCTAGAGCATCCCCAGGGCAGATGCACCTCTTGTTTCTTTTCAGTTTTTCTTTGGGCAGTACTGGGGGTTGAACTCAGGGCCTTGGCACCGAGCTTCCCCAGTCCTCCTCCCCCTTTTTAAAATTTTGAGCCAGGAATTTAGCTCAGTGGTACCGCCACCTGTCTCACAAGCGCAAGGATCCGAGTTTGATTCCCGGTACCAAAATAAATAGATAAATAAATAATAAAATTTTGAGATAGGGTCTTGCTAAAGTGTCCAGGCTGGGGTCTAATTTGGAATCCTCCAGCTCCGGCCTCCCAGAGTGCTCGAATTACAGGCATGCACCACCACATCTGGATCCAGGCCCATACATTTTATATTTTAAAAAGCGGCTATGTATATGTACCAATTTCCCATGATGAATGAAATTACATACTGCAAGAATGTACTAATAAAAATAAATATTTGAAATGGAAAAAAGCAGGCGTCCACCAGATTTTGTTATGAAAGAACACAATGCAGGCCAGGCATTGTGGCTGATCCCGATTAATCCAGAACTTGGGAGGATGAGGCAGGAGGATTGCAGTGAGTTCAAGACCAGCCTGAACTACACAATGAGACCCTGTCGTAAAACACCAAAAGGCAGCAAAACAATAATAAAAAAATAAATAAGACCCTTGAGAACACTCAGGGATTAAGAAATATCCCTTTATTTGCTTTAAGCAGAGAAAGCCCCCACCTACTGTTATACTGACAGTGATGTATTGACTTTTACTGGAAAGATGGCTTATTTTGTAAGAGCAACATCTCTATGTCCTTTTAAATTGCTAAGAGCCTTGTGTAAGTTAAGCCATATCTGTATCATCTTTTGTTACATAACGCTGTCAAAACTACAGCATACACTTACGATCCCAGTACTTTGGGAGGCTGAGGCAGGGAAACTCAGCAATTTACCAAGATTGTCTCAAAATAAACGTTTTAAAACACAGCCATGGATGAAGTTCAGTGTGGGAGGTCCTGGATCCAATCACCAATTCCACAAAACCAATTAAAAACTCAAAAGACCTACAAACTGCGATGAAGGAAGAAAAAGCTTTATCCTGGAGTGGGACAGTGTGAAATTTCTTCTCATTTCTTAAGCCTTCTTAACTTCAGGGTGGGAGCAGGGCTCCAAGTTCTCAGGCAGCAGGAAGGAAGGAGAGCTGTGCAGCCGGGCCTACAGGGAGCGCAATGTTCCGACTTCACTCTGCCCGGACTGAAGAAAAACTGAAACCTGGAAGGCGGACTCCAAGCTCTCCATTCCACCCACAAGAAGCCTGAAAGCTAAGAAGTTTTCCCAAGTGCCTACTGAGCTGGGACAAAATGTGGAGGCCAAGTCTAATCCACCTTCTCTGCCCTACACCTTACTTCACAGGCCGGGCCTTCTCCCCACGCTTCCAGGCCGAACACAGGGCCTGTGTGCCTAGAATAGTACACTTTGCTTTGTTCTCTTCTCCATGGTGATCCTGGGGGGAAAATATGAATTTGTTGCTTATATATATATTTTTTTCTTTTTGTACCTGGGATAGAACTCGGGACTTTGCACTTGTGAGGCAAGCAGTGGCACCACTGAGCTACATCCCAGGCCCTGTTGCTAATATTTAAAAACAAAGAAAATTCACATAACATTCCCAATTCCTGGTTTCTCTGGAAGAGACTAGAGCTCTGGCGCAGGGCCGGCTCTCCTGCAGGGGACTCGAGGCAGAAGCTGTGCCCAGGCGGCCTGGTCAGTGGGCACGTGTCCTTTTCCACCTGGCTGCACTGCTGAGCCAGCACTGTTTTTCTAAGTCTCTCCCCCAAAATGAAAAACTACATCCCCAAATTTTAAAGCAGGGTATATGTCATATTCTCCAGAAATATGTTAAAGTGATACTTAACTCCCTTTCTTCTGATAAAAAGCTAGAAAGAAGAGTGGGATCTTACAACTGTATATTCCATATAATTTCACATATTGCCTCATAAAGATACAAACTAAGTGACATAATAAGTGACATAGTAAGTGACATAAATGCATTTTTGTGATATATTCTTTTCGTAAGTATATTCTTTTCTTTTCTTTTCTTTTCTTTTTTTTTTTTTTTTTTTTTTTTTGGTACAGGGATTGAACTTGGGTCCTTGCGCTTGCAAGGCAGGCCACCGAACTGCTGAGCTAAATCCCCGGCCCCATCGTAAGTATATTCTTTAAGTCTCAGACACACACATACACACAAACATATACACATCCATGCATCATGAGAGGCCTTGCAACAGGCTTCCTAAGTAGTAAACCTGACCAAGATCAGCATACTTGCTAAAAGAGTCACACTGCATGGCATTTACTTTGGACCTGTCACTTGGCCATGCCCTTACTGCAGTTTCTCATCACTGTAACTGCACGCACGTGTGAATTCACACAGACTCAGCAGTGACTGGCTGTCTCAGTCACTTTCCTCATCCCTGGGACAAAATACCCAACACCAGTGACTTAGAAGAGGAGATGCTTATTTGGCTCACAGTCCAGAGGTTTCTGCCCGCGCACAGTCAGCTGGCCCAGGGAGAAGGGGGTGGTGGAGGGTCTGGGAGAAGAAAGTTACTCGCTTCAGGGCAGACAGGAAGCAGAGAAAGTAAGCGAGGAACCAGAAGGGAGAGAAACCCTTCCAGGCTAGGGCCTGGCTCATTTAGACCTCCTAACAGCAATCCAGGCACGGCCCCCATGACCAGTCACCTCTGGAAGCCCCGCCGGAGTGCCGGGCTGGGGAAACCCAGATGTAAGCCCTGGCAAACGGTCCGCAGCCCGTAAAGATGGCTTCCCTTCTGCGTCCCAATAGTTACTTCAGTACAATCACTACGCCGCTCCAACAAAACACTGGTGTGGACAGAAAAACACGAGGCCAGTAAGTACAGAGTACAGGATGACACTGATTACAGAGCAGTTTCCTAACTGGGAGGAAGCCCTTCTAAAATGTGAGAAGCCGAAGCCGGTGAAAAATCAATGGCCGGTTCTGAGATTATCCCACTGACCGAAATCTGTCCTGACCCAACCTTCAGGGACCGAGCCCGAGCTGAGGGGGCTCAAGCCCACCCTCACCTCTGCTCGTGCCCCGGTGTCCCCGGTGTCCCCGATGTGCTGGGCCCACCCGCAGACCTGCACTGCGCCGGCCCTCTGAGGAGGAAGCGCTCCTGGGTGGCTGCCTGCTTCCAGCCCTCCCGACCTTGGAAGTCCACGTCCTACCGGACACCCGTCTTCACATGACGACATTTTACGCGAACCACATCCGGTGATTCTGTGACATAATCTTTGTTAACGTAAATACTTCAACTACTGCTCATTTAAATGTCATCTTCCAGCGGTTTCCGTTAAAGTTCTCTCTAAATGGAATACAAATGTGATCATATTTTATTTGGTACAATTAAATAAAGTATACATTTGGAAGTTTTGTTTCCGGCAGTACCGAAGGATGAACCCAGGTCTTTGCACTGAGCTGTATCTTCATCCCTTTCTGATTCTGAGACAAAGTCTTGCTAAGGTGCTAAACTGCCCAGGCTGGAGTTGAACTTTCCGTCTCCTGCCTCAGCCTCCCAGACTGCTGGGATGACAGGTGTGTGACACACGCCTGCCTCCATCCTGGCATCTTCCTGCTCCCGGTCCAGCCTAGGACTCTGGTTGGGGGACTTCCCCGGGTGACTTCCACTGAACTTTAGGGTATCACCCCGAGCAGCAGGGAGTAAGACACAGACATAATTGGCCAAGTATTACATTGGCCTGTTCAATTTGAGATGCTACTCAAAGACAGCAGTGAAGATTCTGTTACACCCAAGCTAGAGGAATATGGTCTCAAAAATTAAAGAGTCAACTCTGGGTAACAACTTGTTAAAATGAATATTCTTTCTTTTTTTATGATACATATGCTTTTAGTCGGCCTGGTGGTGCACCCCTGCAATACCAGCACTTGGGAGGCTGAGGCAGGAAGGTGGCCATGAGTTCAATACCAGCCTGAACTACATAGGGAGTCCCTATCTCAAAGAAAAAGCAAAAGCAAAAAATACATACTTTTAAAAATAAAATTCTTTAAAAAAATAGTACTGAGGTTAAAAAAAGGTAACCTCAAAATATTGTAGTTATGTAACATTCCCAAAATGACAAAATGACAAAGTTGGAGAACAGATTAGTGGTTGCAGGAGGTGCTGTGAAGGTTAACAGGAGTGAGCAGTTATAAAGTGTAAAACAACGGAGATTTTTTCAGGGGTAGAACACTGCTACATCTTGATTGTGGTCATAGTTATAATATATGAAAAATGTCCACGTAGTAAAACAGAACTACACACAGATTTTATACCAATGTCAGCCTCCTGGGTTTGATGCTATACTATAGTCAGGTAAGATATAGTTAATGGGAGGAACTGGGTGAAAAGTCACCATACCCATAATCCTAGCACTCAGGAGGCTGAGGCAGGAGGATTATCTCAAATTTGAGACCAGTCTAAGCTACACAGTGATACTCTGCCTCAAAAAGGAAAAAGGGTTACCAGGATCCCCCAGGAATATCTTTACAAACAACTTCCTGTGAACCCACAATTGTCTCAAAATAAAAAGTTAAACAGGTAAAAGGACAGTATGTTGAATTATAAATGTTTTATAGAATAATCTATTCCATTTTTAAGGTTAAATTATACAAAACGTGTTTAAAATTCTGACTTTTTTTGTTCTAGGTATTGAACCCAGGGCCTTTATACTGAGCTACAATCCTTAGTGTCCCCTGACCCTTTTTTTTTTTATTTCAAGAAAATAAAACATCAGGTTGCCTAAGCTGGCCTGAATTTGTTCTCCTCTTGCCTCAGCGTACCAAGTGCTGGCATTATCAGCATTACATGCCCAGCCTAAGCATGATTACCTTGTTCATTTGTTTCTGTTTTTTGTTTTGTTTTGTTTTTTTTGAGACATGGTCTTGCTTTGTAGCCTAGGCTGGCCTCAAACTCACAGCAATCCTTCTGCCTCAGCCTCCTAAGTGCTGGGATTACAGGCGTGTGCTACTATACCTGGGTAACACTGATTTTCTTTTCTTTTTCTTTTTCTTTTTTTTTGGGGGTGGAGGATCAAACTCAGGACCTTACACTTGTGAGAAACACTGATTTTCTTTCTTTTTGTTTTTGGTACTGGGGATCAAACTCAGATCCTTGTGCTTGCAAGGCAGGTGGCGGAACCACTGAGTTAAATCCCCAGCTGATTTTCTCATCTAGGTAAAGAGAGTGGAACTACAGTAAGTTTTAGAGTTGGTTTTGCTGACAGAATGCTTCCTATTCAAGACAGGGTCCAAACATAGGATATTCTGGCAGGCAATATCTGCATGTCTTACCAAGGAGCAGGTAGCACACAGTATAAAAGACATAAAACTGTATATCTAAAGACTTCTTATACCTTAAAGTCTGTAATGTTTTGCCATTAAAAACAGAGAGCACAAGAACCAAGATCTATCATGTAAAGGTACAAGATCCCAATGAGAAATGTAACTGTCTTGTTTGCTTTAAATTACCAATAAACTTAATAATAATAAAAAAAACCACACAGAGAGCCACAGAACAGCATATTTTAAACACAACTTAAAAATTAAAAAGCACATTTTGTGGTTTCTGTATGCTAATCGAAATGTCACTGAGCATATGATCATATGTAGTTTGCAGATGGCATTATTAGACTTATACAATTACCAAACGATCGATTTTCATGTGCACAGCAAGTTTTTACAGTTCAAACATCGCTCACACCAAATGGCTGTGAGTGGCAGAAACGCGCCCATCGAAGGTTCTAGAAGCCTGGGAGGGTGGAATGAAGAAAGCCAGGGGAAGCTGTCTCACTGGGGTGACACAGCGACCTCCTTGTCACTGGTCAGAATGCAGCATCCTGGGACTGCACTGCAGCCTCCACAGCCTCCTCCCGCTTGGTGCAGTGATTCCTAAATACCTTCCTGCCTGCCCTCCAGTGATGCAATGTGACCTACATTCCCGGCTCCCACTGACACTCGTGGGAGGGGAAGAGCAGAGTTTTTCATTTCTCCTCTCCTCTGATTAACTAGGACAGCAAATGCCATTCAAGGGCCTGCTACTGGGCAGAAGCGAATGGAACGCCGCGCCGGCAGGGAATCCCACAGGAGGACAGGGAGGAACACAGCATCCTCTGATTCTGCAAGCAAACCGGGAGGGCTTTAGAGCACAGGGCCCCACTTTGCACCTTACCACCCTGGCCACCGCGCTCAGCAAGATGACCCCTGAGCCATAGACTCTTTCCATAGCCACATTCCTCTGAAAAAATAAACAATTCTAGAGCAATTTTAAATTTTACAAAAGTTCCAAAAACTACACAGAGGATTCCCATAAGCCCACATCTGATTTCCCCTACTGTTTCCTTCTTACTAAAGGAGAACACAAATATTAGTCAGATCTGGCTCTGAAATATATTACCTTTCTGTTTAGGTTTCCATATTTTAATGTTTTTTTTTGTTGTTTGTTTGTTGAGACAGGGTTTCACTATGTAGCTCAGGCCCTTTAGCCCAGGCTGGCCTCCAACTTACAGTGATCCATCCTTCTGCCTCAGCCTCCTGCATACAGGAGTGCACAACTCCACCTGGCCCATTTTTATTGAGAATGAATACAAGGACAGAGCCTGGAGCTTAATGGGAACACTTCATGGGAAGTCAACAGAAGGGCGCACTTGTCACAACTCAGAAAATAACACCAACATGAATTTTTCTATATTTATTTTCCTCCAGTTTTATTAAGGAATAAGGGGCAAATACTGTATATGTTTATAACATAAACATGATATTTTGACACAAGTATATATTTTGAAATGATCAAAATAAGCTCACTGATATATCTATAACCTTAGGTTTCAGGTGTGTGATAAAAATGTCTGAGATCTATTCTCTTAGCAACCTTCAAGTTTCCATTAGTCACTGTAGTCATCATGGTGTACAACAGGTCCCCAAACTCATTCGCTGAAACTTGTACTCTTTAACCAGAATCTCCACATTTTCCCCTAGCCACAACTCCCAGCCCCTGGCAACCATTATTCTGTTGTTTCCATTAGTTTAGCTTTCTTAGATTCTATATATAAAATCATGCACTGTTTTCTTTCTGTGCCTAACTTATTTATCAAAATGTACTCCAGGTTTTTCCATGCCATTGCCAGTGACAGAACGGTCTTTTAAAGGCTGAATAGTATTCCATTGTGCACATGACACTTTTTTTTTTTTTTACAGTACTAGGATTTGAACCCAGGGCCTTTTGTGTGCTGGGCAAGTACTCTACTATTGAAACTAAGTCTTTTAAATTATTATTATTTTATTTTTGGTGGTACTAGATTTTCCTACTGAGCTATATCCCAAGTCCTTTCTATTTTTGAAATAAGGTCTAACTTGTTTGCCCAGGCAGGACTAGAACTTGCCCTTCCCTGTACTGCCCTCCCAGAGTGCTGGGATTACAGGCATGCACCATCACACATGGCTTATTTTACCTTGAGACAGGGTCTCACTAACTTGGCCAAGCTGGCCTTGACCTTGCAGTCTCTTGCCTCATCCTCCTGAAGAGCTGGGATTGCAGACATGTACTGCCCTGTACTTTATTCATTCATTCACTGTTAGATGTAAAAGTTGGTTTCCTAACTTGGTTATTCTGAATGAAGAAATGAACACGGGAATGCTGATATATCTGGGACAAACTGATTTCATTTCCTTTTCATATATGCTCAGAACTGGGGTTGCTGTATCGCATGGTAGTTCTAGATTTCATTTTTGGAGGAACATCCATACTATTTTCCACAATAGCTGCATTAATTTACACTCCCACCAAAAATAGGAGTTTCCTTCACTTTGCTCCATGCCCTTATCTCCAGTTGTGATTTCTTACCTTTTCAATAACAGCCATCCCACCAGATGCGAAGTGACAGCTCACTGCGGTTCGCCTTAGCATTTCCCCAATGATGAATGACACTGAACTTTTTTCATATATATGTCACCCATCTGCACGTCTTCTTTTGAGAAATGTCTATTTGGGTCTTTCCCTATTTTTAACTGGATTACTTGTTTTCTTGCATTTGAGTTCACTTCCTTATATACTGGGGATATGGACCTCTTACCAGATGACGGATGGTTTGCAAATATTTTCTCCCATTCTATAGGTTGCTGCTGGACTCTTTTGGTTGCATCCTCTCTGCACAGAAACTGCTGAGTTGATGCAGTGCCTTTTGCTTGTTGCTGCAGGTCATCTCTTCCCCCTTTCTACACTGTTCTCATTGCAAGAAAGTCACGGTGCATAGCTCAGACTAAAGGGGTGGGCAGTTATGTTCCCCTCCTTAAGGGGCTTATTTGCGTAAATCATGTGGAAGTTCTGGAATTCCACATGAATGATTTACTACTGTCTTCCCTTTGCTTGCTTATTCAGTCATCTCTGTACTTCCAGACCCTGCTAAGCTCCTCAGAGATTCCTTGAGGACCCTCCAGCTCCTCTTCATCCAGGTGGAGTCAACCTCACAGTCCGATTCCGTAAAGCAGGCTTAGTTTGTCACCCGGCTCCGCTCAACATCCACACCCTGAGCAGTGTCTCTCAGGCTACCTGCATCAAAGGCATCCCTTACACTTTCACCCCAAGACAATCACAGAAAAGCACACTTAAGAGCAATCTAGGTTCGGAGTCAGAGACCCAGGGCCTAGGTGGTGTTTTACTTCTAGGCTGTGTGACAGCAGACAAGCCTTTCCACCTGTCTCATGAGTTTAACTGAAAGCACAGTGACTACAAGCACATACTAAGTGCTCAGTAAGTGCACCTTTGATCATCATCATCCCCATCCTAGAGAACATCGAGACTCCAAAGCAGTGGACACTGACAGAGCTGATGGGTGGGAAGGTCTGGGGCTTGGAACCAGTTCTCTTTCCTTCCTTTTGCAATTCTCTATTGAGCATCATACTCTTCATGCTTGGTGCTGAGGAGACAAATGTCAGAGAGACAGGAACCCTGCTCTCTCTGTTTACATCCCACAGGGAAGACAGCGAAGGAAACTTTAAATACGTTGGAAAGGTGCTTGGAGGATACAGACAGGCAGGGTGCCTGAACATAAGTGGGTTGGTTTTAGAGCAAGTAATAAGAGCACTGGGTTTTTCCTGGAGGAAGGTTTTTGTGAAGAGATGTCATTTAAAATGGGATGAAAAGGCAAAGAGGAGTGAGGTAGATGAGGGTGGCAGGAAGCACTCCAGATAAAAGAGATCTAGAAAAAAGAGCCTTGGGAGTGAAACGGCCAGGGCCCCTGATGAGGCTGAAGACACAGGCAGGCCCGGATAACTCACATGAGTGCTGAAGGCTCTGGATGTTACCCACCCTCAAAGCAGCAGCCAGAGCCTCATTCGACCCAACTGCCTGGTGTCGGAACTTTTGGTATCTTTTCACCATTCCGAATTCCAGAACACAGCAAAGATATACTTCTGATAAATACTTGCGAGCTATCTAAAAGAATCTCTGGAAAGCAGACTAAACCTTCTCTCCTTCTTTTCAAAAATCCCAGCTGATAGTTTTATTAAAGTGTCTATCAATGATTGTTAGTTTACTGTTGCTCAACGTGTGCCGCTTTTCACTGTTTGATCATAAAAATCTATAGAAAGATAAATATCTTTATCGTTCCATCTTTCAGAGCACATGCTCATTATAGATTAAACCAGACTGACAAATTAACAATCTCTTCTTATAGTTCTAGATTGACTAAGTAAAAATCTTGCAAGTTCATCTCACTACCTACATATAATAATACTTTTTTTATAATTACTTTTTTTCAAGTTCCACTTTAATAATAAACCATTTTACCAAGTTTTGTATTTTAGGATAAATCATTTGTACAGTTAACATACATAATTTTTTTGGAAAAAAGTTTAATTTTAGCAAAGAACAAAATGCCCCAACAGAAGGTTTTTCAGTGATTTTCCAATTCTTCTGAGAACTGTTCAGATTCTTTCTTGGACTATTTACTCTGATAAGAGTTAGGTAACTATTTATATTAAAGGATAGAATCGAGTCATAATCAGTAGTTCACATGCTTTAAGGTTTATTTTGGTATTGCAGGCGATGAGGATGATGAGATTTGATGATGACGGTGACAAATGTGCTCCCTAGGTATGGTAGTAATTTTGTTTGATCTCCTTTCCATCCCCTGACCAATTTTCCACCATTTTGGGCCCTGCTCTATGCCCCAAGGGGCTGACCTCTCAGGACAGCATTACGGGCTGGCCGGCTTCCAGGTGGGTTGGCCCAATAGGCGGCAGTGGAAGGAGATCAAAGAGGGGAAAGAAAGTCAGGCAGGGGAATATTTAATCCTGCTCCAGGCTGCATTTCTGGCAAGGCCTGGTCCCTGTGGGAGACAGCTCCTGCTCTATGGCTCCTGCTAGGTCAGTGAACTCCAGCGACACTATCTTTTTCTCTTTGCTCCTTTAGACCTAGCAGTGTTAACAGCTTCCCACAACCACTAGTTTCTGGGTGACAGAAACTCCACCTCACCCATAATTCTGCCCACTCCTGAAATATTATACCCTCCATAAAGTCTCTTGAACCATCTGACTTACACTGTTTCCTGCAAAATTTAAGATTTCTAACCATAGACTTGTAAAATCAACCATCTACCGCCTTTGCACATGAACAGTTACCTCAGTGGTGGTTTATCTTCCAAAGCAATTCTTTCACACCAAGCACTGCAGGTAAAATCTTTTCTCAGGTGGAAATGACACCTTTAAAGCTGGCCAGTGTAGAATACTGAGGGGGCCCCTGAAATACAGCTGGCAGAATGGAAAGGCTGACACAATTCTCTAGACAGGAGTCTATTACACGTCAAAAATAAAATGTTTACAAAATGATACCACTTCCTCCTGCTCCTCCTGGGCTTCCTCCTGCTAAGGGCTTGGAATCAAAGTCAGCATTGTATTTTCACACCAAATACCAGGCAGTTGTAACACCACCCCAAGGGGCGCTGCCCTGGGTGCTACTTCACTTCATTAGTTTCTCAGACCTAAGGATCTGCTTACCACCAGCCAAGGAAGACCGACAGCCAATCATCTTGTATTACCAGCCTCCTGTCCCCAACCTGCCTTCGTTCTTTGATCCCAGGATAAACCTTCCTTCCCAAGGCAAAAGATGTGCAGGATGAGAAAATTCTGCTATGTGCAGCCTTTCCTGTCTCTTTAACAGTCCTGACCAGATTAGCAGTTTTCTTTGCTGCAGGAGCGGATAGGAATATGTTTAAACCATAATCTGCTCTGTGTTCTCTGCCTGGATTCTTCTCTTAGCACAGTGACTAGATTTGATGTTAGATGTTAACAGAAATCACCTGGGAGTCTCTAAACACGCTACCTTGCTGTTACGTGGCTCAAGCAACCCGGCGGTTATTACATTTCTAAATATGGGACATTCTTTTGAACAAGAGCTGATTTAAAGAATTCTTCCAGGGGATTAATAAGGACTAATGGGGTTTATTACAACAAGCCACACCAACAAGGTCTCCAAATGTCTCCCACTACAACCAGCAGGCATTGAGAGCTCGGAGAAAGCTGCTAGGATAAAGACATATGTACTCGTAGTCTGCAGGCTGCGGGCAAGATGCCCTACCTCAGGCCTACGCTGGCCGAAAAGCAGATGGGGATCTTCCTCACCAGATGGGAGATGGGAAAACATCTCCCACCAACCTGAAGGCCAGACCTTGTAGGTACTCTGCGTGAGGTTGTGGGCTTTACACACTTCAGTTCACACTATATATCTATTTCTGCCATTCCAAAGGACATTTTTTGGGGGAATGATGTAAGCTGTTGGGTAGATGTACATTAAATGTTAATAAAGGCACTTTCTCTATGTAGCACAAGTATTCGTATCTTTGATTTCATCGGTGTACCTATGAAATTTTCTGAGCTTTTCACGTACACATATGATTTCTATAATCAGGAAAAAATTGTTTAAAACTTCTGTAAATATTCAAAAATTTCAATTTTCTATAAGAACTAAATTTATGCAATTCTTGAAACTCAAATCCAAATCATCCTTTTAAGTCTCTGTGTATTTTAAGATTTTTTTCACTTGTGTAGTCATTTAGTGGACTTTGGTGTTTAATAAAGAAACCATTAAACAGCCAGGCATGGTTTCCCACACCTGTAATCCATGCACTCAAGAGGCTGAAGCAGTAGAATTGTCACCGAGTTCTAGGCCAGCCTGGGCTACATAGGGAGTTCAAGGCCGGCCTGAATTGCATAGTGAGACTTTGTCTCAAAAAACCAAAAGGAAAAAGAAAATTAAAAAAAAAAAGAGAAACCATTCAAAATGCAAAAAGTAAGAATGCTACATTACAATAACATGTAAATTCTTTCTAGGGTACATCACAATTTTAACTGAGATAATTTAGAATCCTAAACATTGAAGATTACTATTTTCATATTTTAAACTATTCCTAAGTCAAAAAACGAGAATGCAAATGCTTCTTTTTATAAAGTATCATGAGACCATATTATATGAAGTTGTATGGTCAAGAGTCTACAGAGAAAAAGAGACTGAAGTTTCTTCCACTACAACTGCTAGCCAATAAAAACTTTCCAGTCTACAGCTGATTAATACTTAACACAGATCTATGGAAAAGAAAGCTTATCGTTGCTAGCTGTTAGCTAAAGGAACAGACACATGAAGATACCTGCCCACTACCAGATCATGACTGCTGTTTACCATGACAAGTGATTTCCAGCTTAGGGCCATGTGTTTTACAGGAATATCTTGTCTAAGAGCTGGTCTTTCTCATAAGCCACAGCAGCTGATCATATGTTATTCACTGTCTTGTACTGCTGAAATATGTTAAGAGGGAATGTTGGAAGCCATAAACATTTTTACTAGCATCGGGAAGCTAGTAAACTTAAACAAATGATTCCTTTAAACTGTCCTAATGTAATGGCAAATGGTCTCTCTCCGATCTTCGATCTGAAAATGATTTATAGTTATAACTACCAGAACAATAATAATCAACAAGGTGGGGAGTAGAGGGCACAGAAAATGAAGCCTTAAATATCTCCTCTTAGAGGAGTTAAGAGGGGCTAGATGCCACAACACTAAAATGCCTTTGTGTTCAATGTACTAACAAAGCACCAAGGAATAAAGTATAAGGAAGAAAAAAAAATTAAAAAATTAAAAAAACATATATATACACATACATACATTTTCATTACAGAACTTCACTAACATTCTTTTCAGGATTAAGTTAAAAGATTCTAAAGATTTAAAATGTCTACAAAACCATGAAACAAACTTAAAATGTAAGGAAAAAAAAAAAACCCACATTTTTTGACCAGTGCTTTGCAGGACATAGCTAGAGGTTGTACATAGAAATTGGTGCCTAAAAAAAATTGGAAAAACATGATTTAAAAACTAATGTTACATGTTAGAACACGGTTCTAAGTCTTGGGATGTAGCCACCATATATATTACCGCCACAGGCAAGTTTAGAGTTCAGATTATATATGGAACTTTTAAAGTAATGGGGGAAAAGGCCTACATACAACCCCACTATTAACAGAATGCCGTCTGGTGACCTCAATTAAGCTAGTGTCAAGTGCTCCTTTCAAAACCTCTTCTGGTAGTAGACCTGAACAACAGAAAACAGCAAGGATCATTTAGAAGAAGAGTCCAGGGGCTGAGATGACAAGCGACTACACCACAAGGCGGTAATTACACCCATGAGTAAGGAAAAACAGGCCAGACTGAAGGGCTCCAAGAGGTGCTTCAAAACCAGCTAATCATCATGGCAAGAGAGGAGCAAATCAGCTCTGTGACTGGCTATCTGTGAGGCAATAAAAAGAAAATGGGCCTTCAACAAGAGTAAACAAAAGCAGCTGTCAACAACCAAGGTGACCTCCAGAGAGCATCGCTACACACTGCGCGTTCTGAAGCTTTATGTCCTCCCCCCAAATTCATATGTTCACATCCTAACCCCCCACCCATGCTGGTGTTAGAAGGCAGAACCTTTTGGGAAGCGATTCAGTCAAGAGGCACCAATGAGATGAGGGAGCCCATAAAAAAACTGTGCGTTTGGGGAAGCCAAGGTCCTATAGCTGCCCCGGTGAGGCAGAGGCAGCTGAACCACTAGGGCCTTGCTGCCAGCAGTACTGTGGTGGGTGAAATCACTCACCTCTCCCGTCTGTGCCCTCACTGAAAAGCAGAGAGCATGCCTGCCCTTTCCTGACTTCACAGGACTAGAGAGTAAAAGGAGCCATGAAAATAGTAAATAAATCACACCGTATGTGCACACATTTTACTATTTGAAATGTGGTTTAACTTATACTTTGAAAAGCTGTATAAGTATAGGTTGTTCCTGCAGCCTATGAGCTGCAAAGTTTAAAATTTTAAAGTATTAGTAAGGTTGCACTGAAAGCAGCTAGACACCAGGACAGACAGAAAGTCAATGCAGGACAGTTAGGGGAAATTCAGCACAGGGCTAAAAACTATTTTATCCCATCAGGTCCTAAAGGGATCATGATGCACTGAGTGAAAATATTAACAATGACCCTGCTGCCAATAAATAGTTAAATCAGAAGAGCTAACTTAAAAAAAAATCAGGCAGAAGCTGGATATGTAGCTCAGAGGTAGAGCGTTTGCCTAGCATGTGCAAGGCCTTAGGTTGGATTCCCAGCAAGATACACACCACGAAAGTAATTAAACAAATGAACTGGGTATGATACTGTGCAACCGTAATCCCAGCATCCTGGGAGGATAAGGCAGGAGCATCACAGTTTGAGTGCAGCCTGGTCAACTTTGCAAGACCTTGTTTCAAGATAAAATACATATAAGCCGGGCATGGTGGTGTACGCCTGTAATCCCAGCACTCGGGAAGCTGAGGCAGGAGGATCCCTGTGAGTTCAAGACCAGCCTGGGCTTCATAGTGAGTGCCAGGTCAGTCTCAACTACATAGTGAGAGCCTGTCTCAACACCCCCCCCAAAAAAAAAACACAAAAAAAACCCCAAAAAACAAAACAAAAAAAACACATATAATTACTATACTTAAAGTAGCAAGCACTAATCTGCTTGTCCTTATTGTCTGTGTCTAGATGTCCCCCAAAGCCTTATGCAGTCATAGGTGGGGTTTATTCAGAAATGGCTGGATGCTGACTTATGGTACAATGCTAGGATCAAGAGTACTAAGATTAAGGGTGCACTGCCTGCCCTGAGTAGCCTGAATAAGTTATAAGGGATAGAAAGAGCTGTGATTATTGCTTGTTGCTTAGCTGCCTTCTACCTGCCATGAACCATTTCTGCTCTACAACGCCTGTCTGTCAAGCTGCCCTGCATTGGAGCCAGTGGATTATGGACTGAAACCTCTACAAACTGTGAGCTAAATAAACCTTTTCCTCCTTTGACTCCGGCTGTCGGGTATTTCATCTCAGCATTTACACAGCTGAATGGAAACAGAACGTCTAGAGGGATGTGGAGTTAGAAAAAGGGTACATCAGGGTGTTGCAAACATTAAATGTGACAATGCAGGACACATCTCCTAGTGGCCCCTAACTGCTCAGAGCGGACGCTGTTGGCTTTACTTGTCTCACTGGGAAATTCCCCTATGGGCACAGCCTTAGTATGGTGTGAAGCAAGACAGTTCCAGGATCTCACCTGGGCCCAAAGGTGCACTCTCGGGGGCGTGGAGAGGTAGTTCCCCAGTCTCTGGAAAAGACGTCCCATCAAGTCCTGGTTCTTCAGCATCACTGTCCACCCTGGGGGTGGTACCAGGTCCTCACTGCAAACTCTTTTCTTTCCTTTGTAGTCAGATTTGATTTGCAGTGCTTATAGCCAAAGACTTCTAGCTGATTAGCTGGTATTTTGATTCTGAAAGAATCCATTTTCTAGCTAGGTGTGATGGTATGTATCTAGAGTTCCAGCATTCTCTGAGGTTGAGGCAGGACTGCAAATTCATACCCAACCTGGGTAGTTTAGTGAGATCTTGTCACATAAAATATAAAACTAAAAAGACGTACAGCTCAGTGTGAAATTGTAAAATTTTAAGATACTGGATTTTCTTTTGAGATTTTTAAAGACATACTTCCACTCATCTCTAGATCCTTCTCTCACTTGAGTTCTTTATAGTTATGACTTCATGAAGCACTGATACTGGGATAAGCTAAATGTAGAGGATTTGCCCATAAGTAGATGAAAGCTCAAGAACAAGTACTTAACTTTCCTAAGGTCCACTTTTCACACTTTTAAAATGGAATAACAGTATTACCCACCCCATAGAGCTTTTATCCCAGGACATAATAAACAAAGTATACATTCAAAGCAAAGTTCTTTTGCTTTTGTTTTTGTTTCAGGAAACAGGGCCTCACTATATAGTTAAGGCTGGTCTTCAATTCACTGTGTACCCCAGACTGGTCTCAAACTCATGGCAATCCTCCTGCCTGAGCCTCCAAGTGCAAGGATTACAGGTGTGTGCCATCATTCCCGGCTCAATGCAAAGTTTTATCAGTCAGCGCAAACACAGGGAATTTGGTTAGCAAGACAAAAAAGCAAGCAGGTAGCCAACTGTTCCCAAAGTCAGCTAAAATCCCCTTATGCCTGTATGCAGCACTGTGCATAGCCATCAAGAAGTGCTATTTCCAGCCCCTTGAATCTGGGCTGGCCTTACAGTCTGCTCTAACAGATTTTGTAGAGTGGTATCCTGTGAATTTTAAACACAGTTCTCAAGAAACCAAGCAGCTCTCACACTCTCAGAACACAGTGTCTTGCAGTAAGGAAGTGTGTGGTATGAGTGCAAGGAGAGGAGACAGCAGTGCTCACAGGTGACTCACTCCAGGTCTCTAAGCAGCTGGACTCAGGCCTCAGGTAACTGTGGCCATAGGAGTGACCTCAGGCCGGGCATTACCAGGGGAAGACCTCCCCGTCTTAAGTGTAAGCAAATACATGATGGTTGTTGTAAGCCACAAGGTTAAGAGTTGGTAAAGTCAATAATACTAGTTGACAAGCATGCTTCATATATTATAATATTTCCATAATTTATATTTCATGCATTTCCTACATACTTTTCAGTCTCAATGTCATAATCAATGAATGTATCACAGCCAGATGTGGTCACATTTATTTTTTATTGCTATGTATGTTTTCTAGTTCCATATAAACACTGAACTATATCTCAGAAAGAACTTGAGGGATAGGGAGATGATCATATTCTAAAGCCAAAATAACTTCAGGGATACTAAAGTGAAAAATTTGCTAAAATTATCACAGTTAAACAAAAAAGAGGCAGGTTCAAAGTAGCTGAGTTGAAACTGAAGGTAAATGGCTAAAAAGAAATATATTGCTATAATTCATCTTAAGGTTAAATATCAAAACATATTCTCTCCTTTAGCAGTTTTTGTTCCTGACATTTTCTTGAATATATTTCAAAGATAATCTAACCTCCTTTCAAAGGTTGCCTAACCAATTCTTACTTTAATTTCTTGGATGCAGAGTTACCACTTTTTTTTTTTTTGGTCTTTTGAGACAGGGTCTCACTGTATATTTGAGACTGACCTGGAACTCACTATGTAACCCAGGCTGGTGTCGAACTCACAGCCATCTTCCTGCCTCAGCCTCCTGAGTGCTGGGATTATAGGCAGGTGTGCGCCACCACGCCCATCCTAGTTACCACATTTTTAATGATTTAGGATCTGAATTACCCAGACTATCACCCAAAAAATGTGTGCCAAATCTAGCTTTTTTTTTTTTTAAAGACAGTGTCTCACTATGTATTCCATCCAGGCTGGCCTAACACTTATAGCAATTCCCTTGCCTCGGCCTCCTGAGTTCTGGGATTATAGACGTGAGTCACTACACTCAACCCAAATTTAGCTTTTTAAAATTAAAAACCTTTAAATATTAAGAGTAATAACAAAATACACCTCTAATATCTAGATGAAAAGCAAATTTTTTAAAAAATTGTATCGTCTCTATATATCTAAAATATCAACTCATGTCTTAGCTGTTGCATTAGGTTTCCATGTGGAGAGGCAAAAAAATCTTAAAGTACCCAAAAGCTTTTAGTGGTTTTATTTTTGACATAATGTTTTGAAAAGTAAAACTCCTCAAACAATATACTTGCTGAAAAACAAACAAATAAACAACAACAGAACCCCCAACAAATCAGTAGTAAATGGTGACTGGTAAGAAAGGCACCCAACCAGTTAGAGCAGTTACCAGGTCACCAAATCTGCATTCTGCAGAGCGGAAGAGAGAAGGGTCAGAGACAGTGAACAGGCTGAGCTGAAAGCAGCAGCACTGACACTGAGAGGTGCGGGGACGGCCAGATGCAATTACACACAGACACATATATCTACCTGCTCTGTACACATCAGAGGCAGAGCCAATCTCCAGGTTAGAACACAAGAGGAATCTTTGTGTACTTATTTAACCAAAATATCACACAGAAAGAGGAAGGGGGAGGCCAGAACACAGATTTCCTTAAGGTGAGAGTGTCTAGCTAGCAAGCCTGAGGGGCCCTCACTGCCTTCCCTTGAGGGCAAAGGAGGATACCAGGAGATTCAAGCATGAGACAGCTCCAGGGGCACTGACTGCCTCTAAAAACTCACATGACAGAGCTCGTTAGAAAACTAGGCAACTTTCAGCAATAAACAAAATTAACTGGAGACTCACTACAAGAATATTCTAAATGGGGAAGGCCAAACACTGGCTAACAACTTTCTGACTAGCCTCATTATATTGGAGACAGAAGCAGCAGATGAAGCCGTCACAGCAAGAGTGCAGACTGTGTGAGGCAACAAACAGTGAGGTTTACAGGGATGTGGAGAGGCACATGTGAAATGTGTTCGTATGTGGGGTAACATTGGCTGTTGAAGCCACAAATTCATGGATCTTGTATTCTTTTAGGCAAGGAGTGAGAAAATCATGTTCTACCTGTCAAATCCAGCTGCTGTTTGTACACAGCATAAACTAAGAATGGCTTTTATACTTTTCAATGTCTGAATATTTTGCAGCATGTAGAAATTATATGCAATTCAGTTGTCAGAGTTCATAAGTAAAGCTTTATAGAACACAGCCACTCATCTCTCACTATGTAATGGCAGAGTTGGGTAGGTGAAGAGGACTATGTATTCTTTGGTCCTTTGCTGACTTTTGTACTAGGCTATAAATTCAGGTAATTTTACTTCTCACTTTTTGTGGGGGGGGGGGTACCAGGGATGGAACTCGGGTCTTTGTGCTTATGAGGCAGGCATCGGAAACAATGAGCTAAATCCCTGGCCCAATTCAGGTAATTTTAAAAATAGATGACCGCTTCAAACTTGTGCAGGCTTGTTAGTTTGGTCCTGATATACCCAGAATTTTGCCATAATCTGCCAGTGTAAGGAAGATATAAGCCTATTGGTAAGAACAAGGGATAAGTCTAAGTCTAAGGCTTCCCATAGCCGCTGGGATAATGACCAGTGTAGCCAGGAGATGTAAGGTATTCTTTAAGTTGAAGCAGCCTGGCTCCAGAATTGGTTTGGCAAAGAGGGTAATTAAAGATGTTGTCTTTGAAAGGATGTATGTCACATTCAGAGCACTCCTGAGAGCCCTAGGACAGAGCAAATTAGTCTTTTGCCTTATTATCCCATTTTTTGGTGATTCTTCTCCAGAAGTTTATTGGCCCAAGATAAACAAATACAAAGAGCTCAAAAAATGAGAATGAAACCCAGCTTCAAGTCCAAACCCAGGTTCATAATCATTACTCAATACAAATAAATAAATAAATAAGGCATAAATGCCCACCATGAACAACCGAGAAGGGAAAGGTCATAGAAACAGTAGAACCAAGCTTATTTTAAGGCCATTATAAGTATTTTATTCATTCAAGTCACACTTTCGCAACTCGTAATTGCGTTTTCCTCCAACATTTAAAGGAAAAGAAAATTCAGTGCGGCTAAACTTTTTCCTATTGAGAAAAATCAACAAAGGCACCCAACTGTGGAAATAATACAGCTGGCACAATCAGCCAGAGTTATAGAGGTGCCTTCTACCCATCAAGTCCCGAGGTACTTGAGAGCATCTCCCCGAAAAAGGGAGTGACGAAGCGTTTCTAGGGGGTGACAGACTAGAAAGCAGATATACAGCTTTAAACTTAAGATTTTTATTTTATTTATATTTGGGGGGGTACCAGGGGTTGAACTCAGGACCTTGTGCTTGCAAGGCAGGAGGCAGCACCACTGAGCTAAATCCCTGGCCCTTAAGATTTTTAAATTTAAATTACAGCTGGGTGTGGTGGCACATACCTGTAATACCAGCTCTTGGTAGGCTGAGGCAGAAGGATCGCCGAGAATTTGAGGCCAGCCTGGGCTACACAGCAAGACTACCTCCAAAAATAATTAATTAATTAAAATTACAGATGAGGAGAAGATGTTAAAAGGAGCACGATGCTGGTGCTAGGCTATTGCGCCTTCTTTCACAGCATCTGTATTTTCTACTTGGCCAAATGTACCTCTGTCCACTGTTTCCCCTTCCCCAGATGTCTATAAGGACCACTCAATCCTAATCATTCTGGAAAACTTGATTTAAAAAAAACATGTTTTACATGTTAAAACCTAAGCTATGGGGAAATAACATACATCCTGAGCACGCAAGTGTTCGCTCAGATGCTTACAAATGGCTGCCCAAATCTGGCTTATAAATCCTCACTGTGGGCCAAGCAGAAGGCTCAGAATTCTATGCAGGAAAAGTCCAGCCAGTTTCCAAGCACCTCCACCAGGTGGGTTTTATCCAGATGGGCAGCTAGAGGGACAGGCAGGTTAAGCTACTATAGTGAATGAGAGAATCCAGACTTGGACTGATGTCTGTTTGGACTCAGAACCTGTTTTCCCCTTCAAGTTCTGCTGTCCCATTGAGGCACAAAGAAATACATTTTCTTAGAATCATTAATTCCCAGTTAATTTCTCATTTGCTGGAGAGAACTAGAGATTGGAGCAAACAAGAGGCTGGTATCAAACTTACACCCGTGCTTTTTAGATATAATTAGAAAATAATCACAAAGCACCCCATACTACCAAGCCAGACCAGCTTGCCCTCTGTATGTGCATGACTTTTCTACTGGCAGATGTTTTACTAAAGAATAAAATGGAAATATTTTGACATGACTAGTCTGAAGATGACTTTACAAATATTGAGCACAAAGATCTACTTTTTGAAACTTTTTCTCTTAGGCATGATTATTGGCATTCACATTTTTATTTTTGTCTCCTGGGCTTCTTTTATAAAATAACTATAGATCCTCTTCCCAGAAAAACACACATACACAAAAATCTGGGTTTAGAGCTATGAAAGTTTGGCTTTAGGAATTCCCTGTTCCTAAACCTGCTCCTATACCTCTGGAGGCCCACAGAGCCCAGAAAAACTCCTGCTCTAAAAGCATTCTGCAGAAAGGCCGGTAACATCATTTGACAGGTCCAGGATAAAGAGCTCTTTCATCATTCCTTTTTTTTTTTTTTTTTTGGTACCGGGGTTTGAACTCGGGTCCTTGCGCTTGCAAGGCAGGCCACCAAACTGCTGAGCTAAATCCCTGGGCTCTTTCATCATTCTTAATATCTCCCGAAAGCAAACACTAAATAAACACACTAAATTCCTTTACTAGCCTCTCATATCCCTAAAGAAACCAGGATTCTAAACCAAAGGATATAGAAGTTAAAAGTTTTGTTATAGCTTAAATTCTACTACTTTCATTTCTGTTTCTGTCCCTAAAAGAGAAAGAAACATTAGTTTGGCATAGAACTTGAGTCTACCCTAACTGTAATAGTCATAAACAAATTAGTATATGAAAAATTTACCAAAAGCTGTTCTCTTACTATACATATGAAAATACAATAAAAGCAATTCTTACATTTTCAACACACCAATCTGTGTTGGTGCAATATAAGTTAAAATTATGTGGCTGCAGTTTTTAAAGTTCACAAAGGCTCAAATCAAGTGTTTCCCACCACTGAGTCAAGAACTTCCAAAAATGTTTACTTTCAGGTATACCTCAAATGTCTTTCTAGTTCCTCCTGGTCTAATTTCTAGCACTAGCTTAACAAAATTGACAATACCTAGCACCACCTAACAAAATTATGAGGCACCAAGTGAACCTGTAGAAGTGGCAAGGACCATATCTATGAATAATTGATGGAATGTCTCTTGGAAATTTAACACAAGGGAGAGTTTTTCTTATAAAAACATTAAATGTTATTTTAAATCACTAGATACTGTTTCTAAGTCAGTAGGGTAAACCTTACATCTCCTAGTTACACTGGTCGTTATCCTAGCATCTATAGAAAGCCTTAGACTTAAGAGTAACGTGTAACTTAAAAAAGAGCATGGTTTCATTACTTAACAACGACCTTTTAAACAAGAAATACCCCCAGCAAAATACCACTTGGACTAGACAATCAACTGACACTTTCGATTTGCAGTATGTAGTATTAAGACCTAAAGCAATTGTTTTCATCAATGTCCTCTTTCCTAAAACCAAGGAAAAGAACGGGGCCTGATGGCTGTGTATCACCAGCCTTTAGGCCAATATTCCTGAAGTCAGGGAGGTTTCACATCTGAGGGGAGAGCGTGTTTACACCTCAGATTCTGCATGCAAGACAGGTTTTGCCTTTGTGCCAAAAGTGTACTTCATAAGAGTCCTGTAATTGTATCGTCGAAGTTACTAGCTTTGAGTAATAGGAATAAAATTTTACATATGCTGATTTCTCCTTGGAGAGTAAACAGATTTCATTTACAGCTTGGGGAAACGGGGAGAATCCACCTAACTTTAGAAAAGCACACGGAGACAGCCAAGGGCATCCTCTATCTCCGCTGTATCGGGATCGAGGAGGAAGGGGTTTGGGGTCACACGAACTCGGAAGGTGAGGTCCGGCTCCGCCGAGGCTGGGGTCCCGGCTCAGTCCGGCTGCCCGGCTGGCTCAGCTCGCGGCCGCGCTGACCCAACGCGCCGC
>NW_022900940.1:46918340-46969574 GCF_012274545.1 Fukomys damarensis | reverse complement strand
GCGTGTCCAGGAGCGTGTGCCGCCGCCTTGCTGGACCGCGGAAGGGCCGCGAGTGGAGGGAGACCCTAGAGGCCGCCTTTAGGGAGCAGGGAGGGCCAATCCAGAGGTGCAGCCCCGCTTCGGAGGCGCGGAGGGCCGGGACAGCCGTGATAGGTCCGGTGTGGGCTGAAGTAGCAAAAGCGGGAAGCCATCGAAGCGCAGGAACCTCGTGGGAATTATAACGTTGCCTCGTTCCGGTTTCATGTATTCAGTAGTTGTGATCCTGGGCCTTGCTTGGGTTTACAGAGTAAAACCAAGGAGCAAGACCTCTTCCTCCACGGAAGTTACAGTGTGACGGGAAAGACACATTGAATAGCTTTTAGTGTTGCAGATGTTACTACCAGGAGGTACAAGTTTGGGAACTGTCAGACGGTGTAATAGATTGTTCATCCATTCCCGGGGATTAGGAAACCTCCCTGAAAAAATTACTTACTTTTTTTTTTTTATTGAGTTTATTGGTACAATCTAGGTATACAATACAGTTACATTCATCATTGGGATTCTGTACCTTTACATAATAGGTCTTGATTCTCATTTTTTCTGATCCTTTCTTTTGAGACAAGTTCTTGCTGTGTAGTTCAGGCTGGCCTTGAACTCAATGTGCAGCCTATGCTGATCCTCCTGCCCCAGTTTGAGTGCTGGGATTATTTATAGGTGTGCACCACCACACTGAGCCTAATTCCATTTTTAAAGGATAAATAGGTGTAATTGGACTGGACTTTGAGACAGAGAAGCCCTTGTACATGACCCCAAAATATTGAAAGAACTCAAAAGATGATCATTATCCGTTAGAATTTAAAATGTTAGGAGCCACAGGTTTTTAAGGGCACTGGGAAGCCATTAAAAGGTTTTAGTGCTGATGTGGTATGATCAGATTTGTTTTTATTTTTTTAATTTATGTATGGCTATGCTGGGGAGCGAACCCAAGTTCTTGTGCACGCTGGGCAACTACTGCACCACTGAGCCACTTCCCAGCCACAGATCTGTGTTAAAGCACGATGTGCTGTGGAGACTGACAAGAGAAAGGGAAAGCGAAACACCGAGTTCTCTTCCCACACTAACATTTGTGCCATGTCTGCCATGTGCCAGGCAATGTACCAGTTATTACCCTCACCTCACAGATGAAACATCAACCCAGAGACAGTAAGTACTTGTCAGAGTCACAGCCAGACAGCTGCCTTCGGGTTCTTACTCCTCACTATAACGTACCCTGTCACTGGAGAGAGGTCCTGGGGTGCCGTGATGAATCCCTGACCAGAGGAGGTGCAGGGAGAAGTTGACTCAGGTGGGGGTCGGGTTTCTGACGAGTGACTGCCTGGCAGCACGGTTTCTCTGTGGAGTAGAGAACTCGGAAGGGATGATAGATTTCTGTCAGATGGGAGACGGGGTGAGGACGGGTCCCAGTAAACTTACTGCCAACAAGTGGCCCCCATGTCCCTAGAAGGCCAGAAAACCCTGCTGTGCCACTTACAAGCTGTCTAACCTTTGAACCTCAACTTTATTCTCTGCAGATGTAAATGGAAATAACGAAACACAACTTAGTCAGTTTAAGGGTGAAATTCAATGAAACTTGTAAAGGGCTTGGCACTGAGTCCATTACATAGTACTATTCAGTGGATGTTATTAAATACATATTCAGTGGCTGTAATTAAATACAAGTCGTTTTACTGGTTTCGGCCTTCTTGTGATGAGAATTGTGCCTTCTTCATCTTCAAACCTACGGATTGCCTTTCCTTGTCTTTTCTGCTTTGGGGGGGTAACGCTGAAGGAGCGGCGTGCGCAGTCAGTCCACAGATAGCTGTTTCATCCTTGTAGACATGATGTGAGGTGCCAGTTATAGTACAAAACTAGACAGAGAAGGGACTGCCGCATCCCTGCTCCAGGAAGGGAAGGAATAATGTAAAGCGAAATAAGTGAGATAATTTCCCAGAAGAACGCATAAGCTTGGAGAATGATGACACTAATGGGGGAGGGCTGCCAACAACTAGGATAAAATAGGACTGGGGTCTGATCTCTCTGAAGTCACAGTTACAGTGGGCCTGAAAAGAAGAGCCAGGTGAAGAGCCAAGAAAGTAGCTAGAGGCACCTGGCTGGGCGTGGTGGTCCACACCTATAATCCCAGCATTTGGGAGGCTGAGGCAGGAGGATGGCCAGCTAGTAAGACTTATCTCAAAGAACCTGGAAAAAAAAAAGCAAAGGCATGAGGTGAAAACAGTTGAACTACATAGTTACAAAATGAGACCCTGTGTCAAAAAAAAAAAAGATAAGTAGATATAGGCAAAGGCCTGAGATGAAGACATCTCCTTTTGGGGAAGGTAAGAGAGGGCAGTGGGGCTGGAATGGAAAGGAGGTCATGGGAGCTCTCAAAGAGCCCGGCAGGCTGTGAGAGGAGGCTGGTGTTGGGTGACAAGGACATGAACAGGACGTTAGATCCTGTTCCCCGTTTAGGAGATTTGGTGCTGCTTATGGAGACTCTGGAAGGCCAGGAGTAGAGGAGAGGCCTGGCAGTAGCCATGGCATTGCAGAAGCCAAGGCAGGTGGGTGGCTTTCACAGTCATGCTCCTGAAAGGCTCGCCCAGCTTAGCGGAGGTCGGCTGTCCTCTTCCAAGTGTTAGGCACCGGCCTTACTTGTGGGTTCTTGTGCTTACACATGGCCGCGTGTGCCGAAGCTCTTTATTCCTGCCCTGAATGGAGGACCTGCGCCAGAGGCACTGTGGCACCGTCTCTGGGTATGAGGCTGGGTATTCCCACTGTACTATCATCTGTGGGGAAAAGCAGGGATCCCATGGTGTTAACGATGGAAGTCACAGCCATTCAGTGGCAAAGCCATCTCCTCCCGGTGGCATCTTAGCATTTTGGCTAAATGAAAGGCAGCTTGATGTTGTCCCTGCTAAACTATGTTAACAGCTTGTGAGTGTAGGTGTTAATTTAAAGGGTGTTAAACAGCGCTGCAGGACCTGGTAGAGATAATTTCTAAAGCACTTGGTGGCACACAGCATGTCAGGCAGGTGTGTGGTGCACCAGAGCCACAGATTCGAGAGGGAGAGGTGGGTGGGGGCCAGCGTCCTGTGTAACAGCTTGCTGGTTTTGATGTGTGCTTTGTTTTTTTATTAGAAAAGTGTGATGCAGGGATACATGGTTGTGAAAATTTGAAATAATGATTTTCAGAGCTCCTGTAAACAATATGACAGGAAACTGGACCTGCTCTGTGACTGTGTGTATTCCTCTGCCACAGAGGGAGGACAATAGCACACACTTCAAAGTGACACATGGTCATACACGGACAGCAGTTGAGAGCCGAGTGACCGTGTGTGTCAGTTACTATGGAAGCAGAACCCTTTCAGAGAGAAAACTAACCACAGGGTGTGTGCTCACCTAGTGGGAGTGCGTGGGCACTGCGCTGGCCTCTACAGTGACTCCTGTGTAGTTGCTGGTCCAGTGTGAATCAGTAGCACATCTGTGGTCTAAAAAGCGGGGCCTTTTTTTTCACTAGTGCCAGTGAATTTATCTGATTTGCCCTGTTTCCTGGGTCCCATCAAAAGGATATCTAAAAGATTACAGATGTAACATCATATTTCTTTAGCCAAAATAGCTGTTTCTTTGTTTTGTTTTTTGCAATACTGGCCTTGAACCCAGGGTCTCTGCATGGAGCTGCAACCTCTGCCTGTTTTTATTTTGAGACAGGATCTTGCTAAGTCACAAAGTTGTCCCTACTGGGCTTGAACTTGCAGTCCTTCTGCCTTAACCTCCCATGGTGCTTGGATCACAGGTGTGTGCCACCATGCCCAGCTGAGAGGAACAGATTTTCAAAGCACTATTATTGTTTTATCCTTGTGCCATATTTTTTATTTTGTTTGTTTGAATTATTTTTGTTATTGTTTTTTGAGACAGGGTCTCACTATGTAGTTGAGACTGACCTGGAACTCACTGTGCAGCCCAGGCTGGTCTCGAACTCACAGCGATCCTCCTGCCTCAGCCTCCCGAGTGCTGGGATTACAGCCGTGTGCCACCATGCCTGGCTGTTTGTTTGATTTTTGAGAAAGGGTCTCCCTGTGTAGTTTAGAATGGGCTTGAACTCACTATGTAGCCCAGAACTTGAGGTTATCCTCCTGCCTCAGCCTCCCAAGTGCTAAGATTAGAGGTGTGCATCACCATGCCTGGCCCTTGTATCATATTCTAAACATTTAGACAAACAGAAAAAAAAAAAAATCCAACACTGTTTTCACTTTATAAGTTTTTAAAAATAGAACTCTAGTATTTTACTTTGGTATCAGCAGTTTATTGAGAGTAGTCCTAAGTGTCTCAGGAGAGATCAATATTTAAATGGAGGATATACCACCCTCTTTATTGTTCTTTCAACCCACCTTTTATGTGTTATCTTAATACTGTTGACCTTAAAAATTATTTTAATGATTTTAAACGTCTTGAAAGGAGCTGGGAGTTATTTTGCCATAAGGAGCCTTAACATGGGCCATATGTAATTCGTCTTAATAACTCATAAAGTAGTGACTCAATGATAAATCTAACAGCCGTCTGCACAAACATGGTTTTTACATGGCCTTCATCCCTCAATCACTTTACAGAGTGTAAATAGTTTCTAAGCCATATATGTTGTTTTTACCTGGTGGACCAAGGCCCACTGGAACTATTAATGTAAGCAGTCAGGCCGCATACAGAGGACTCCAGGCCTGAGTATTTATGAAATCAGTGTGTATAGCAAAGAAAGCGTGTTTTAAGTGTGTTTAGGGTGGAACTGAATGATGAAGGTGGTGTGAAAAGTCATAATGCTCCTGTCATATGTGTCAGGGTCTGTTCTCAAACTGGAAGTATGACCTTTGTCTTATTCTGTGGTTGCAGTCGGAGCTCGCTTTACCTGTGTTGTTTCAGAAATTGTTCACGGAGAGTTTCCAGGCATCAGCTGTCTCCACAGTTTCAGCTAGAAACTCTACAACTGGACAATAAGTGCGAGAGAGAAATGACGGCAAATGTTTATACACGTAGATTCATGTGTGTACGTAGGTGCATAGATATGCCTAGGGCATCACTAAACGTTTACTCTCTGGTAACATGATACAGGTTGTGGGTTACAGAGAACATAGATACTCTTTTCTGACAGAACAGTCATTGTTCTCTTTCATATCCTTGTATTTCTCTGACCTTCCCTAGCACTCCTGCAAGGTAGACAAGTTTACTCCCATTTTACAGATGAGGTTGAACGCTGACCTGGCGTTTGCACAGGGTCAGCGCTGGGTCGAGCAGCCAAGCGCTGGGCCCATTTTTGCTTTTTGGCCAAGGGGTTGACTGTGAGGTGTGCTTGGCCAGAAAGGGCTCGGGGAGGTGGGATGGGGGTCTTTGAGCCCTGACGGGGATCCCTGCTCTCAGCATGCACCCACGGGTGCTGCCCCCTGCTGCTATTGGCTATGCTCTGTCCTAGCCTGCTTTCCAGTACCTGCGGTTCCAATCTTTCTAGTCAGGCCGTGTTCACTCTTACTGCAAGTGCAATGGCAGCCTTCCAACCAGCTTCCTGCTTCTGAGCTTCTCCTTGGAGTCCTCTCTCAGCTTGGTCTTCCTAGAAAGTTCTCCCCACAAATTGTTCGCAACTCCAGGTTGCCTACCGGTAAAGTCTGTATTTGGTGGTGTGCAGTTCACTGACCGTGTGACTGCCGTTCCAGCCTGTGTGCACTACCGCGTCTGTCTCCTCGCCCAGCCTTCCGAGTGTTCTGGAGTACAAGTCCGGGTCCAGCCGAGCCTTTCATTCCCTCACCTCTGTAGAACTCACAGCTTCCTCTGCCCAGGATGTGGGAAGACGAGAGGTGAGGTTGTACCCCCCACCCCTCATGGGGATTGAATCTGGGGCCTTTGCACTGAGCTACACCCCCAGCTGCTTTTGTTTTTTGACAGGGCCTCATCAAATAAGTTTCCCAGGCTGGGTTTGAACTTGAAATTTGTAGGCATGCACCACCACACCAGGCAAGGTTCTTTTTTAAACATCAACCGACAGATTTTGACTATTCGTGCAGTTTAAAAGCCAAACACCATACTGAGACACGGTATTCAAAGGGCCGGGGACATCGCTCAGTGGTGTCACGCCTGCCTAGCAAGCACAAAGTCCTGAGTTTGATTTCCAGTACCCCAAAAAAGTACAGTATTCTCTTGTCTCCCCCTTTACATTGACTTCTCTTGGGAAACCCTTTTATTAGTTACTTGTGTATCTTTCCAAGGTATCTATGCAAATATAAGCACATATAATTGTATATTCTTATTTCCCCCCATTTTTTGAGCAAGAGCATACCATATACATTATTCATCACTTTGCTTATAGTAAGTTGCTTAAATGATTTCTTTCACTACAAAGGGATTGCTTCCTCATTTTTTCTACAGTTTCATAGTATTCCATTATGTTCTTGTACCAAAATTTAATTTGTTCTCCTGTTGGTTCAGGACATTGGAGTTGTTTTTAGTATTTTATCATAATGTTCCAGTGTGTACTCAGGGATTGTTGAGTCCAAGGCTGTGTGTTACTTGAAACTCTGAAAGATATTTGTAAAATCACCCTTCATTTTTTATTTTTTTGGACTGAGGATTTTTAAATGTCAAAAGAGCAGCTCAAATCTTATTCTGAATTTCCCCCAGTCAGAAGGATCCCTCTAATCCCCACTTGTAAATACATGTATTCATGCGCTCTTTGTTTCTCAAATAAGTGAAAGGGCTCAGGTTTTTGTTTCATATCTCCATCTTTTGTATCAACAAGCACTACCGTAGAAATAAAAATAAAATAAGGTAGTTGCCCCCTGGCCTTGTTAGTGGTTGATCAAGACAAAGCTCTTCAGAAGTCAGAAGGTGCTGTGCAGGCAGCCCAGATCCAGTTTAAACATATCCACTGGGCATTGGAAGGTGGAGGTGCAGTGGAGGTGCCCAGGGGAAGCCGGATGCGTACCACAGGGAACTGATCCAGGAGCCAGCCTGTAGCTTCGGGTCGAGCGTCTGTGCAGTGTTCTGAACGTTTCCCAACAACTTTTCTGATTGGAGAATTGCATCTATAAAAGTGCGTCACTGAAATGACCACAAAGTGTATGTTAAACATTTTTAGTTAGCAAATTTGAAAAGTCAGTAATAACGTCCCCTCCGTTAAGGCACTCACCCCTCGCACACACGTTTGTCTCAGATGTGCCTCCTGTTACCCAAACGCATTTACATTCCAGAGCCCCTGCCCTCAGTAAAGTTGGCGTGGATCGGGGAAGAAGACAGAGTTCTAGGGCGCCCTGATCAGAAATGAGTTGAGCAAAGAATTACCGTCACCGTATTACCTCATCAGTGCGAGTTTCCTCTTAATTATTTTTAAAAGTTGAAAGGTTTGTAGTAGAAAAAAGCAGTTTATTTTCTGCATTTTAATCTCTTCAGGGGCTGTCTTATACTTGTCTCTTCAAATAACATTGTTGGTGGTTAAAAACAGAAATTTGTATTTTTAAATGTAAAATAAAACCTGATGAATTTGTTACTCATCAGTCTTTCAGAGCCATGATTCTGACAACCAAACCCCATTCTAAAAGCCGATGTCTAGTGTTATCACAGGGTATGTTTTATAATGAGCCATCTAAACCCTCCAAACCTGTACAATGGCAAGTAAGAAATTTACATTTATCTTTCTGTAGTCCCTCCCACTTTAAACAACTGCTGTTGCCAGTGTCCAGTAACCACTCCCAGGTCTGTTTTCCGAGTGTACTCATTCATGTGTGATGAACACACACACAGCCCCCTTCCTACACATACATGAGGGCTGTGTGCCACATCTGTTTCCAGTTTACCTCACAGACCAAAGCAGACTAATTTGCTTCAGTCTGCGCGCACACACACTGTTCTCCAGCTGCATGCTCTCGCATTACATGAACGTTTTGTAGCCCTCCAGTCGCTTACTGGCCAGTGATTAGGGTGGCAGTCTTTCTGCTACAGATCCCACTCCCTCAGGCACCCCTTCCGTCTGTTTCTGTGCATGCGTGTGTGTGCATCTGAAGGGTAAGTTCTGACGCCTGGGATGATGAAGTCAGAGGTATGCGTTTTACCTTCTGTGTCCAGAAGCCCTAAAGGTACAGCATCAGTGTGCACAAGTGCGGTTTCCCACACCCCTCCAAGGCTATGACTGTCACTTCCCACCCTTACCGGCCTTGCAGGTGAAAAGTGGTGTTCTGTTGTGGTTCCCACTGGTCCTTTTCATGATGCAGCATTATTTCGTCCAGGCAAGAAAGCCAGCTCTGAACTGCAGGCAAGTGGGAAGAAACCCACTTGTTATGGGTCACTAGGTGCGCTCCTTTCTCTATTCCTTTTTGGGGTGAAAGTAAGACAGTCTGGTTAAAAATCCTCATGGGGACACAAGCATTTAAAGTTGAGGTAGCAAAACTTCCCATTTATTTAACAAATCCATTCCTTTTTCGCTGACCTCATTCTTTTTCTAGGCTGCCATTATATCTTTTAGGTGTCCCTTTCCCAAGTCCTTGTGCTAGTGCCCCTCACTGGCCAGAGAAAGGAACGTTCTTGACTTTCTTCTGTGTGGACTGTCCCTCCTCAAAAAAAGTTTCTTTCAGAATTAGCAGCATCTCTTCTTGGTTGTTCCTGAAATTACTTTCTCTGCTGGAGACAGGGTGCCAGCTTTGTGTGGACAATGCCTTTCTCCTGTAGCCCCAGCCTCTAGAACAGTGCCGGACACCTCAGGCCATCGCTTCCTGTTGCAGAAGGCATAGAAGTTTTTCTTACTGTAAAGGACAGAGTTTACTGTTTTAGTACCTTTGCACAGTGCAGTGGCGTTCCGTCCTTTTATTTCAGATGTGTAAATGAGTGATGGTATTGATTACTTTCCTTCAAAGTTGCCAGGAGCCAGATGATCATGTTCCTTCTCCTTCCTCTTCCTTCCTCCAGACGAAGTAATAAGGAAGCGTCTCCTTATTGACGGAGATGGTGCTGGAGATGACCGCAGAATTAATCTGCTAGTGAAGAGCTTCATTAAGTGGTGCAACTCTGGATCCCAAGAAGAGGGGTATTTCATTTTACTCTTTTCCTATGCCAGTGTCCTAATGTGATTTTATTAAGGTCCTGTTAGTATTTCAAAGTTTCACTCACCTTAAATATACAGTGAGGTCGCTTCTCGATTAATCAAATGTAGTGTTTTCCTGGCCATCTCCTATCTCCAAAGGGCCTCCATTATGTTTATGAAACATGCAGAAGGTGAAAAAAAGAAAAAATGATGAAATTCAAGATCATTAGTTTGATTACTTTTAGCAGATAAGTATGTAGAATAATAAAATAGCTAAGTGAAAATTTCTCCTTTGTTAATAAGTCTATAAAGTTGCTACAAAGTTTGCATGACTATATGGTCTTTGTTTGTTATTTTGTACTTCCTGATACAGGGCCTCACTGTAGTTCAGACTGGCTTTGTGCTTTGTGTGTAGCCCAGGCAGCCCTTGGGCTCCTCCTGCCCCAGAGTCATCACACTCAGCTATATTCTGAATAATTTCTTAACATAGATCAATTCTCGGACTGGGGATTTAGTTCAGTGGTTCCACCGCCTGCCTTGCAAACGTGAGGACCCAAGTTTCATCCCCCATACCAAAAAAAACAAAACAAAACAAAACAAAAACCAAAAAACGTGTCAGAACAATTCTCTTCGGATTTGCTTGCATAGATACTTGTTACATCCACAAGTGTGAAAAACTTAGCTGAACAGAATTGTGAAGATAAGCAACCCTCATAATCAGCATTTTTAAAAGTGTTTAAACTATTCAGAAAATTTATTTGAGTTAAGACTATGTTGCTGTGAACCATAGTCCCATCTTGCATCTGTAATTAAGCCAGTTTATGAAGTTTAAAACACATTTAAAAAAAAAAAAACACGAACAGATATTCTAAGTTATTTTAAAGAAACCAGTGATTCTCTCAGAGGTTGCTATAATTTAACAGCAGGTCTCTGCCTGGGTTATAACCCACAGATCTCCTTACCTGTGCACCTCGCTTCCCCCAGATACAGCCAGTACCAACGCATGCTGAGCACGCTGGCCCAGTGTGAGTTCTCCATGGGCAAAACCTTGCTGGTGTATGACATGAATCTCAGGGAGATGGAGAACTATGAAAAAATTTACAAAGAAATAGGTGAGAAACAAAGTAATTCATGTGTCTGTCTCTAATTTTATTTTTTCATGTTCTAAATTTAAAAAATGCTAAAAATCTTCCTTGGTGGCAAAAGGATAACAACAATTACAGTATAGTAGAAATAACACAGTAAATATTAGCTACAAAATGTTTATTCTAATATGATACAGTGCTTTGGTTTGTAACATGTATTTTGTTAGTGATGGAACTTCAATTTAGAAACATTTTACATTTGAGAATGGATGGAGAATACATGTTATAACATTAAAAAAAAACCCTTTCTATGTAGAATGCAGTATTGCAGGAGCACATGAAAAAATTGCTGAGTGCAAAAAGCAGATTCTTCAAGCAAAGCGAATACGAAAAAATCGCCAAGGTAAGGATCTTGAGGGATTTGGGGTGCAAGTACTTTTATTACTGACTGGCATTTTCATGCAGTTTTTTATTTTTATTCTTTTTTTTATTTTTTGGTTTTTTTTGAGACAGGGCCTCACTATGTAGTTGAGACTGACCTGGAACTCACTATGTAGCCCAAGCTGGTCTCGAACTCGCAGTGATACTCCTGCCTCAGCCTCTCGAGTGCTGGGATTACAGGCGTGTGCCACCACACCTGGCTTCATGCAGTTTTTGATGTTGTAACGTAAAATCTGTAGCCAGAACCAACATAATTTACCAAAAAATTATGAGCCATGTTTAATTCTAAAGCCATATTATTCTTTAAAATAGAGAAGAAAAGCCATGCTTAAGAAAATGGTTTTACTATCATGTGTTCATTATCCAAGTATTTTGTAGTTTAACATTTTTCTGTCTTTAGACTCTTTGGCCTGAAAAACATGATTAATCAGGAAAGCTGATTTACAGAAGTATACGAGATTTAGAGGTTGTTTAGAAACAAACAAATGGAGCTACTTTTAAAAAATTTAAATTCTGTGGATCTTTAAAACAAGCAAATATCTAATAAGAAAGTTTAATTTTGTTCTAATCTCTTTTGTTTTAAAATTGGGATATGCCTTTCCTTAGCTAAAGCACTTTCAAAATAAGTTTTAATTGCAAGGTCATAGCTCATCCTATAATATAAATTGAAAAATGTAAAAGTAAAATACATTCTATAATGACAAATGTAATGTATGTGAAAAACTAGAAGGAAATAGAAAATGGTTATTTGGGAGTTGTGGGTTTTTATGGCTTATGTTTTTTCTATTTTTGTACTGAGTATGTTACTACTTTGTAATGCAAAAGATTTTATTTTTAAAAATCATGCTTACTTAATATTCAGAGTTTATTCATGAATTTCAATTTTTAATTAGGTAATTAAAATGAAATTTTATTTCCTTTTTTGGGGGGGGATACAGGGGATCGAACTCAGGCCCTTGTGCTTGTGAGGCAGGTGCTGGAGCTAAATCCCAGCCCATCCTTTTTATTTTTATATGTATTTACTTTTTGGTGGTCCTGGGAATTAAATCCCAGTCTCACAAATGCTAAGCCAGTGCTTTGCCACTAAGCTCTATCTCTAACCTTATGTTTCCTTTTTAAAAGCTAGCTTTTGTGCCGGGCGTGGTGGCACACACCTGTAATCCCAGCACTCAGGAGGCTGAGGCAGGAGGATTGCTGAAGTTTGAGGCCAGCCTGTGCTTCCTAGCGAGTTCAAGGCCAGCTGGTACTACATAGGGAGACTCTATCTCAATCAGTCAGTCAATCAATAAAAGTTGGCTTTTGCATTCATTTCAAAGTAATTATGGTAAAGTTTCAGTGGCCGGTTTATAGGAAGAAATACCAGCTCACATAATATAATTAATTACAAATTACTTAGAAATATTTTGCAGTGTTTTTATTTGTTAGGAGATATTAAAGTCAATCCTACTGTTTATCATTTCATAAGAAAGGTTAGCAGGGTGAACATGGCTTAGTTTTGGAGGGCTCCATGAAGTAAAAATAATGACCTTAATTTTAATTTTAAGTCATTTCAAAGTTTTGAAACATTTTACCTTTAGAATCGTGAGCCATGCTGTTGCCTAAGATCTGGGAATAGTGGTAGGATGTACTTCCCTCACTGGTGTTGTTGTTGTTGGGAAAACGATGAAGAAGATGCTTTTCACAGTCAGTCTGCTTGCAGCGCAGCACTGACAGAGGCCCGTTAGGACAGGGAGCAGAGGGCTCTGCACCCACATGCAGGGTTAGCTTTCTCCACATGGCAGGGAGGGAGCATGCTGGGCACTCAGACTCAGCAGAGGCAGGGAGAGTTGACCCCTGACATCCATCTAGCGTGTGTCAGTGGAAGACCAAGCAGGACCTAAATCCCCGGGTGGAGCACTTTCAATGTCGCCAGTACTCTAGTTTTGGCTCAGCGAAGGGAAACTAGCAATATTCTCTGTGCATCATTGTTTTTCTTTGAATAGGAGAAACTTATGATATTACACATTTTGTCTTGATAATCCAGAATTGAAAAAAAAACCTTAATTTTGCCCCCCCTCTTTGTCTTTCAGAATATGATGCTTTGGCAAAGGTGATCCAGCATCATCCAGATAGGCATGAGACTTTAAAGTAAGTTAGAGCTTCATGTTGTACATGTAGTTACTTTTTCCATTGCTGAGACAAAATACCTGATAACCAAAGTTAGAAGAGGAAAGGTTTTTTTCAGCTCACAGTTTGTAGAGGTTTCAGTTCCTAAGCAGCTGGCTTCATGGTAGGGTGGCATGGCAGAGGGCATGGCAGAAGAGAAACAGTCCATGGTGGGCAGAAGGCAGCAAAAGCAGCAAGCTACAAGCAACACACAACCTCAGCAGCCCTTTTTTTTTTATATTATATACAGGCTATCTGCCCTTAAGGTGGGTAACACACCCAGGGAGGGCCTTCCCATTATCCTCACCCAGAACTATGCCAAATCAGTTGTACTAATTTACTAATCACACATCCTTGATCCCAGCATCACACACTATATTCAACTACCTCTTGAGGCTTTTCAGTGTGGCAAGATGTGATCATGCACATGAGGCTTTGGGGGGGACATCTAGACACAAGCCATAACACCAGCCTCTACATATAGACATTCAACTACCAATCTGTGCAACTTGGTAGTTTGTTTGTTTGTTTGTTCATTCGTTTGTGACAGGGTCTCACTGTGTACCTCAGGCTGGCCCTGAACTCATTATGTATTCCAGGATGGCCTCAAACTTGTGGTAATCCTCCTGCCACAGCCTCCCAAATGGTGGTATTACGGGCATGTGCCACCACTCCTGGTCTGCATTTCGTTTTTATAGAACACATGGTATAGGGCCAGGGATGTTGCTCAGCAGCACTGTATCTGCCTGGTAAGCACAAGGTCCTGAGTTCAATTCCTTGTACCAAGAAAAAAAAAGAAGAAGAAGAAGAAGAAGAAACACATGGTGTTAAGTCAAAAGGAGGTCTCACATTTCAGCACCATGTATTCTTTTTTAGGCAGGGTTTTGCTTTGTGATGTAGGTCAGCCTCTAACTCACAGTGATCCTCCTGCCTCAGCCTCCTGAGTGATGAGATTACAGGCGTGTGCCACTGTGCCTGGCTCAGTGTCATGTATTCTAACAGTTCCTCATTGAATCTGTTTTTCCTCTAACCTTATTACCTTTACATCTACAAGAAATTCATATAATGTACCTCAACAGGAAAATGCATAAAGATTATATTATATGCATGTAATAGAATACTAAATAACAGCAAATTAGAATATACTACACACTTTTTAAATCAAAACTGCTTTTTTATTATCATGACATAAATATCCTTACTCTACATGAAGAACAAACGTGGGCTAGCTGGGCCACGCAGGAGGAGGCAGCCTTCCCGGAGTGCTGGCCAGAAGAGGGCAGATGGGCCCTGGGGACAGTGCGGGGACTTGGGGCGAGCCGTCCCTTGGGTGGCCCCTGGGCTGGGTGACTCCTGTGGGCTGACAGGGCTGTCACAGAGGACGGCAGGGCCTAGGGCTCTGTGTGCTTCTCCTGGGGTGAGGCGCCTCCCACGTCCTTCCCGGTCTCCAAGGCCTTGCAGGGTCCCAGGCCAGTATGGACAGGGCACCTGGAGCACTTGGACTCTGGCAGTGCCCAGAAGGGAGGCTCTGGCCGGGTCCGTGGTGACCTGCAGAGACCGGGTGGGCAGCGCTGGCACCACAGCCTCAAGCTGCCTAGGGTGACAGGGAGACCCTGGGAGGTGCCACTCAGTGGAGATGGGCGGCTCCCGGGCGGTGGGCTTGGGGGCTTGGCATAGGCGAACCCCTGACCTTGGTGGTCCCGCTCCAGCCAGCACGGCGCCATGGAAGTGAAGACATCCGGGGGGTCCTAGGCTGCTCTCTCTGCCTCCCCGGGCCTCCCACTGCTGCTTGGGACCACTCTGGGTAGACGCCCGCCTTCGGATCTGCCTTCAGGAGGGACAGGGTCAGGTCTGTCTGCAGTGGCTCCTGACAGAGGCACTGCCCTTCCCCACTGCTAAGGCAGCAGAAGACGTTTGGATGCTTCTTTCTCCCTTTCTTTTTCTTCTTTCCCACCTTCCTGACCATTTTTTCGTTTTGTTTGCACACTTGGGACTGAGCCCAGGACCTTACCCCAGACGTACAACCCCAGCCTTGGTGTTTGGTATTAGGACAGCACAGGGCCTGGCCAGGCCTCGGTGGCCCGGATGGCTGCTGCTAGCCATCCCCTGCCTCCGTCTCTGGGTGGCCGCATCTAGAGCAGGCTCCTCTTTCCTGGCTTGGTGGCACTTCTTCACCCTCAGATAGGCACTTTACAGCACAGATCAGTTAAAAAGACACTCAGTGACATCTAAATCACTTCAAGTTCCCAACACATCTGGAATAGAATATACATAGACCCACTGGTAAAAGTTAGAAACCTCATCTCAAGCATTGTAGAGCCAAACTTTGCATTAACCAGTTATACAAGTACAGTACATGCACCTTTAAAAAGATTGGAATGATACCATGGTTACCTCAGTGAGAGGCCGAGGTTGGAAGAGAGGCCTGGGATAGAGTATTCGGGTAAGGTTCAAAGGACATTGCAAGTTAATCAGCAGTATTTTATTTCTTTTACTGAAAGGAATACTTGAAGTTGGTATGACAAAATATACCCGTTCTTGGGTGTGGGTATGTCTGCATTTTCCTATATGTTAATTTTTTTGGTACCGGAGATCGAGCTCAGGCCCTTGCGCTTGCTGAGGCAGGCGCTGGAACCACTGAGCTAAATCCCTGACCCTATATGTTAATTTTTTTCAACTAAACCTGTTCTTTAAATGAAAATAGCCCATACTTAAGAGTTAAGAAATCCTCAGGTTTATGTCTCACTATAATTGTTACAATTCTTTCTCTTTTTTTATTTAAAAATACTGTTATAGTAATTTAAAATTTTGATATTAAATTTAAATTCTCTTCACCCAGTAGCAAAATATAACACTGGCTTCTTTCTTTTAGGGAACTAGAGGCTCTGGGAAAAGAGTTGGAGCGTCTCTCACACATCAGAGAGAGTGTGGAAGACAAGGTATTTACATATACACGTGTGTGCCAGCCTTTCTCGTGTGTGTACAGATCGAGTTGTATACGTTTTTCTTCTTGTTATCACAGCTGGAATTGAGACGGAAACAGTTTCATGTTCTTCTTAGCACCATCCATGAACTTCAGCAGACACTGGAGAGTAAGTAAAGTTGTCTGGGAAGGGATGTAGAGGAAGGCTTTTCAGTGACCAGAGGCGCGCTTCAGGGGCGAATGTCTGGGAGAGCACGCATCTGCAGTCGCCCAGCAGAGACCGATGGCGTGAGAAGCCCTCTGAGGATACTCCAGAGTCTTGACTTTTAGTGATACACGGTTTAAATACACAGCTAGTGTCTTTAAGGAAGGCTCCAGGGTTGTAGTCTGGAATTTTTCTCGGCCTGCTATGGTTTATCACGTGATGATTCAGGACCCAGGCAAGCAAGCGGTGTGCAGAGGCTTTTGCACTCCCAGGGGCAGAGGGTGCTTGGAGGGACCAAAGCCTTGCTCCTCGTGTTGCAGGCGGCCAGTGGGAAAGCCCTCTTACCTTTCCTTATTCCTAAGAAGGGCCTCAGATCTTGGTGGGGTTTTTCAGGGAACTCTATTACACAAATTTTAAAGCTTGATTCACCTAATAAACAATAAGCAAAAGAGTATTTTTTAAAGGAAACATTTATGTGGGACAGTTGCCACCTTGGTGGGGCAGTCAGTCTGCTGTTCTGCCAGCCGCTTTACGTGCACTGATTGGCTAATACAAAAGAAATGTTTCATACGTACACCAAATATAAAATGTAGATAAATTTGACTGCGACTTTGTGTTTCTTTCTCAATTATAGATGATGAAAAACTCTCAGAAGTAGAAGAAGCCCAAGAAACAAGCATAGAAGCAGATGCTAAGCCATAACAGGTTAATCACTCACCGTTCCTGAGATTACTGAGAGCTTAGAGTCTAGAACAGGCTATGCTCTTGAGATACTTAAAGTCTTGGCAGTGAATACTTCGCTTTTAAATATTATTGCTCATTTTACTTATACTTCTTCACACAAAGAAAAATGACTTCAGTGTATATTTGTTTTTATTGAAACACTTTTTATTGTTGAAAGACAGGAAACAGCACTGAAATCAGTTGAATAAAATGTGTTCAAAGCTGGATGTTTGTGCTCCTTAGTAGTCCACGTGGTCGTTAAGTGGTAGCGTCAATTGCTTTATAACAGAAAAGATTGGGAAAGGCTGCATTTTTAGGCTGTACCTGACAAAATGAGTCCGTTTCCAGAAATTGTCACCACTTTGGAAACAAAGTCATGAATAGGCTTCGAGGCCACAAGCCTGTGAAATGATGTGTCGTGTTTATGGTGGGGAGGCACCCGTGACAGTGGGGTCGCTGCGTAAGAGGGGATCACAAGAGGCCGCGTAAACCCACAGGCACTGCTTTCTGTCTTTCTCTCTGGCACCTGAGGAACATGATTGGTAAGTGGCTTAGTGTTATGCTTGCTTTCTATGTTTGTAATGGAAAACACATTAACAGCATGAAGAGTTGTTGAGGCGGTCTTCTGTAAAGGGTTTCATAATGACTGTAAAAATTAAGCTAAGGCTGAATCACTTGTGCTCTTCTAAGGGACCTGAATTACCCACTCTTACCCATTTATTGTAGTTCAGAGACATGACGCTACATGAATCATACCATAGCAGGGTTCATTTTGTCATTTTAATAATGTTTATCTTTAAAAGTGAAAGTTTAAAATTACCTCAGTCGTAGTCGTATTAAAGGAGTCAAAATACCTTTAAATGCTTCCTCTAATTTCATCTGGAAGACTCTTGTGGGAGGGATTTCTTTGTAGAATTGCTAAGCCCTGAGAAACGTTTCCATTTTCCATTGTTAGGATTATGCAGGAAAAAAAACAACTGTTTATATGGACTCTTAATTAAAAATCCATTTTTGAGAAAAAAAATTTTTTAAGAAATGTTGAAAGAATTAAAAAGAATATTAAAAGAATTAAAAGAATATTCTTTTTTAAAAGCCCCCATTTATTAATTCACCAAGGAGATTTATTCCAGAGTACATAATCAAAAGATAAGAATCTCTACCAAAAATAACTTATCCAGAAAAGTCAGAAGCAGCAGCAAGTACACGGGAAGCACACGTTTTTCAGTTTGTACTTCCTCATGGTTCTCTTGGACATCCTCTGGAACTGCTTAGAACACTGAAGAATTTCATCTCCGAGAAACTCACACTGCTGAAGCTCAGCGTGCCTCTGGGCTAACAGTTTCATGGATTTATCCGTCACTGTCTCTAGGAGGTCATCCACCTGGGACAGGAGATCACGTGTGGGAAAGACTCGTCAAAACCAAAGAGACGGTTGCTTTCCTGAGATAAGTTCAGAAGTTGGGGGCATGTTACAGGTCTCAGAGTAGTATTTATTCTAATTCAAGTCATAGCAAGTAATATATTTACTACCCAGCGATAGACTATCTCATCTCTCCTCAAAAGAAGCCTGTGTGTGTAGGCTTTCATTCCAGTGGAATTCACTTACTAGCTACTGGGCCTGCAGCATCATCCCCGGTGCCCCTCAGCAGCCTTCGGCCACTTTCAGAGCACCCCCACAACACTAGTTCCTAATGCTACTTGTCAGTTATGTCCCACATCTGTCTGCCTGGCGGGGCCATGGATTCCATTACGCCTGGTCCTCTGCTGCTTCCGAGACCCCAGAGCGAAAGCCTTTGTCCACTACCTGCACTTGCAGCTTTCCCACTGTCAGATCTGATTTTTGGAGGATGCTTTCCATGCCACGTTTCTTTTTTTTAAGCACTGGAAAATATGGTCTCTTTTTTGATGAATATGATACCTATTATAAAAATGCAGAAACACAGAATTAGGAAATTCCAATGTTATTTCTCTGCCAGCATTTAAATAATAAGAATTCTCACCCTTTGGCTATTCTCTTACGAAGGGGACATTTGCCACATAACAACATGGGGGTTGGAGCCCATATTCATATTATTCTCCATGCCCCATGTATCTCCTTTGTGCCCAGAGCTCTCTTTGAAGAGATCTGTAGGGTGCAGAGAAATGAGACTGTCTGGCTCTGAAAGAATACACAGTGTCAGGAAAAAAGCAGGTCATTCGTCAGGGGAGGCGGGAGGAATTGTCCGGGGCTGCAGGGCACAGTGAGTGTGGGGCTGTTGTGGACCAGTGCCCCAGAAAGCTCATTATTGCCGATCCGGTTGTTAATCTGGTCTCATTTCTGCAGGTTTCTTATTTTCATGGCGGTCATGTCTCCAAACATAAAAAGAAAGCCCTGGGTTCTTTCTACCCCCTGCCTGAGACTTCTCATTGTCCCTGGCTCACTGGCCACGAGTGCCTGTCCTGATAGTGTGGCTGTTGGGAGCCACTCCTAGGTCACAGGTCCTGGCTAATAGGCCCTTTTCAGACTCAGCGTGCCTGCCCCTTGTATTTGATCATTAGCACAAGGACTTATGAAGCCTATGCAGAGTGGGGCTGGGGCCACACCAGGGTCCCCTCTGCCTGGAGTTTACAGGTGCAACATGTGTCCCTCTGCTGCCCTGCCTGCTTGTGGGCCGCTCTGCAGGACATCCCCATCCATCTTTTTCTCTCATAAAACCCAGTACGTTCTCCTGCCAGGCACCCATCACACTTGTAATTCCAAAGCTATTTTTGTGCTGGTTGAATGCAGCTGTTACCAAGTCCAGTGCCTCACCCGCAGGTCTTGTGACCCAGGACCCTCGGGCTGTGTGGTTCAGAGAGCACACACCTCCTGGGTGTACTTCTTTGCAGCCTCTGTGGGTTGCCCCGAGAAACTGTGGGCCTTGTGCTTCCAAATTTTCCTGCTTTTTCAGAAGAAATTTGGAAAATCTAGATTTCAATTTAAAACATCGTGATTTTAAAATGAGGATGATGAATTCAAAAGAACAATCCAAAGCCTAAACAAAACCCTTCTAGAGCCAAGTGACAGTCACCACCTTAGTGTTTTTGACGTATTTAGATGTGCTTATTTATTTGAGACAGGGTCTCACTATGTAGTTTAGTTGGCCTTGAACTTACTTTGCAGCCCAGGCTGGCCTCAAACTCATGGCAATCCTCTTGTCTCAACCTCTGAGTCCTGGGATTACAGGCATATGCTGCCATGTTCAGCAGTACAGAAGTTCTTAATTTAATTATAGCCAAATGTATTAAGCTTTATGGCCGATACAGTTTGTGCACTAAAAAGTCTCAGAGCCAGGTGGGGTGGTGCCCAGCACTCCGGAGGTGGGGGCTGGAGGATTGTTGCAAGTTTGAGGCCAGTCTGAGCTACATAGTGAATTCAAGACCAGCCTGAAAAATGTAGCAAGACGCTGTCTCAACAAAACAAACAAAAAGTCTTTCTCTGGCCTGAATTCATGACAGTTGTCTTATAGTCCTCTGGAAGTTTTGAGATTTGCTTTTCCCACTTAACTCTCCAACCGAACAGGAATTAATTTTGCGGGGGAGATGGGGATCAAGTTTCACTATTCCCCATGTGGATATCTACCTGTCTCAGTGCCATTTATTCAAAAGAGGATCCTTACCTCTGCGTTCTGCGATACTATAGCTTAATGTATTTCTCCTCTGTTAGACAGTGATTTCCACAAAAGGCAGTTCACACCCATTAGATTACAGTCTAGAGATTGCCCAGAACATGCTAGGGCACAATTTGTACACACAGCCACAGGCCAAGATTCAAAATGGATCCTGGTGCACTGTGGGGACCCAGCACAGTCTGACAGAACTTTCTCTCCAGTGGGAGTGCTCTCTGTGTCGTCCAATAAAAAAGCACCAGCTTCTTGTGGTTATTTGCCACACGAAATGTAGCTGAGGAACTTAAATTTCAATTTTATTTCATTTTAATTAATGTAACTAGTCACCTGCAGCTCTTGGCTGTCCCACTGGTCAGAATACCTGGGCAGTGCAATAAATACATAGCACAGTAATTAGGAATGAGGGGCTTCTTCCCATGAATGGCCTGAGCTGACCTGTGAAAATGGTTCGCTACTCTCAGAAAACCCCACAAATCCACGAGGGTGTGCATGTCCAAAAGACCACCAAGTATCTGTTAAAGAAGCGACATGTGCCCTTCTGGGGTTGGTGTGGTGCAGTTGGTAGGTGTGCCCTGGCCAAACAGCGGGGCTGGACACAGGGTCGGTGGCCCAAAGAGAACACTGAATTTCTTGGCAATGCAGAGAGTGACGCTGGACTGAAGGCTTTAGGCGTAGATTCTCTGGTCACTGAACACATCCAGGTGAGGAAGGCACCCGAGATGCACCGCTGGGCTTAGCCATACCTGTGCTCCCACGCCACCCTGTCACTGTCAAGGGGCAAACTGCCTCAACCATGGGAGGAAGGTGCACAGAAGAAGAAAGCGTCCCAGGAGAAACAAGAAACAAAGCTTACAGCATGGGAGTTAATTAGGCATAAAATAAATGCCCCCAAAAATATGGGGTTGGAAGTGTAGCTCGCTGTTAGAACACGTGCTTAGCATGTGTGAGCTCTGGGCTCAATCCCAAAACCACCGAAAAAAGAAAGAAAAAAGAACAAAGGTTCTAGAGTCAGGTATTCCCGTGTCAGGAGCCTGGCCCTGCTGCGCCTCTGGACACATTGCTTAACTGGTGAATGTCACCCAGAAATGAGGACAGCATTGCTGCATGCCTCATGGGGCTGCTGTGAGAATGAACAGAGTTGATGTACTTAAAAAATGGAGCCTGGGAGAGTAACAGCTTGAAGTTAGTATTTACCATTCATAAATTAGTAATAGTTCAGGGTCATTTTTTTAAACTGGGGCAGATTGTCACAGTGGTGCATTTCTGGAGTATCACATTACTCAGGAGGCAGAGGCAGGAAAATCACTTGAGCCTATTAGGTTAAGAACGGCCCGGGTAAAATAGTAAGGTCCCATCTTAAACAGAAAAAAAAAAAAATCTACTTTTCCGATTGTGATATTGTTTTCTAAAAAAATTAGTCTGGGTAATGTAAGCTCACATGTGCCTTCGGGTAAGCAAATCTTTGGCTGGAGTCCTAGATCATTAGTATGATGCTGTTTGTACTATAAACATGACCATTTCAATTCTATTTAATTTTTATCAGTATGTGTTTGCACTACATAGAGATCACCTTTATAGCAGGGCGTGAGCTCGTGTATATAACAACACATCTTAATTCCCTTCTCTCCTCCACCCCTCCCTCCACGCCTTGGTCCTCGTCACCTTTGCAAAAGTTCTGTCTCCCTTTTCCTGTTATCTGTCATTTTTTTTGATCTTTAAATTATTTAGACTTTAGGCTTCTTATGTAAGAAAAACCATATGATATTTAAGCTTGTGTGTCTGATTTATTTCACTTTATGGTCCTCATTTGAATCTTTTTCCTATGCATGACTCACATTTATCCTTCTTTGTCGGTTTCTTTTTAAATAAAATTAGGACTTAAGCTCTGGCCACATGGGGCTGATAGCTGCCTTGCTGGGCGACAGGGAATTCTACTGGACTGCACCAGTCTGTGGATTCCCCTCCACACCACAGGCACCAGTAGGCCAGCTTGCTAATATTCTAACTTGACATTTGAACACTCGAGCCCGTCGGCAGGAAGCTCCAGACCCAGCTGTTGTCCAGATTGTGTAGGCGCTGAACAGCCTGAGCTCAGAAGTAGACAATCTGGCCTGAAAAACCCTCTCTGTGCCCTAAATTCGTGGAGAAGAGACACAAGCACCAGATTTAAAGTGTTTATAATGACGAACTTATGTAGGAGAGAACTTGGTTTTTGCAAAATCCACTACTCTGGCTTATGTACAGGTCCCAGAGATAAATTTGTTTTAGCATTTTACCTTGTGCAGCCCTGATGGCAGAGATGTCACAGATAACCGCTTGGTGGTTCTCCGGGCCCTGAGGAACATGTTTCGTCCAGTTATCTCCTCAGTCTCTGCTTCTACAACATCCAGTTGTATGGTTGCTTAGAGAAAGACAACAAGAAAAGAACCCGTGAGGATCAGTTACAAACTAGTCCTTCCTATTTCAGAGTATTCTGGAAAGATGGCATCAAATGCTACTCAGTAGCTTTTACCTTTGGGGTTAAAAATAAAAAGTGACTCACATCTGTAATTCCATTCCAGCACTCTGGGAGGCTGAGGCAGGAAGATCACAGGAGTTCAAACCCACCCTAGGCAACTAAGCAACTTAGTGAGACCTTGTCCAAAATAAACATTTTAAAAAGGGTTGGGATATAGCTCAGTGTAAAGGCTGAGTGCAGCTCCTAGTACTGGTAAACAAACAAACACACACACATATACATACATAGGTTTGCTAGCCAGGCATGGTGGTGTATACCTTTAGTCCCAGGACTTGGGAGGCTGAGGTAGGAGGATGCTACAAGTTCGAGGTCAGTCTGGACTACAGAGTAAGACCCTGCTTCAAAAAACCAAACCAAAGAAACAAGTAAAAATGGATTTACATTCTTGCTCTCACTGTACACTTTCTCCAGTACACATTTGCTCTTTGTTGTGGTCACGACCTCAGCGGGCACCAACCCAGTCTGACACAGTGGGTCCCTTTCCGGGCGTGGTTCCCTTCAACCATGTAGAACCCTCCCGTGTTTCCCGTCATCCACTGATACTCATTAGTCAGTGAACACGGTTTAAACTTGTCCCCCAGAAACGTGATCAAAGCTCCAGCGTTCACAGACCACCCAAAAAGTTTTTCCTATATCAGGAACTGTGTGAAGGAATCCTGGGCTTCTCAATATTTTTCTTTATATTAAAGTCACTCTCAACTCAGTAAATACACATGTAAAGGGAACTTTCAAATGCTACAGTGAATTGAAGACCAGGATCATAAACAGACATTGAAGCTTATGTGATAAGAGTAAAGTCATGTTTTCTGCAGATGGCGCCACCCTTTTAGCTAGAGCACACCAGCGAGGGATCCTGAACTGAGGTGTTTCCTACTTAACACTTCCTGTTTTGCCAGGACCTCAACTCAGGAGGCCTAACCAGAACTTGTGGTTTCATTTTTCTTTACTTTCTTCTGTCTTTTTTAACGGTACTTGGCCTCATTCATTCGACTTCTACCCGCAACTGTTTTCCCTTTACCTCTTCACCCCAAACGCCACGCAATGCCCCAAGTTAATGCCGTGAATGTCAGAGCTATTTTCCATTCTTCCTGCATCTGCTGCTGCTGCTGCCCTAACTCCATATGTCCTCTACTCCACTACCTTCTAAAAATGCCAATCAGCTTGTGTAAATCCCCACCGTGGACATTTTCAGTGATTTCTTTTTGTTTTGGTTTGGTTTGTTCTTTTGAGATGGTCTTGCTGTGTTCAAGGCTGGACTTGAACTCACAACAGTGGTCCTCTTGCCTTAGCTTCTGGAGTGCTGGATGACAGCCACGGGCCACCACACCCTGCGACCTCCTACCACCCCTAGGAGAAGCTCTTGCGGAACAGCCTTCCCACCACATCCCAGCACTCCCCAGGCCTCTGCTGCCCGATTTTCCTTCGTCTCCTTGCCTATCTCTTAGTCCTCCTTCAGATCTCAGCTTAGCTGTTCCTTCTTCAGGAAGGTTTCTCCTGAGTGCCCTGAAAGCAGAGCACCCTCCAACTCGGCCTTGGTATATTATCTGCAGGCTGTCTGAACCCATCCTGCTCTGACTCAGAGAGGGCGGGGCCCATGCCTGCTGTGTTTGCTGCTCGACCCCGAACTCTGTGCTGGGCTTGCAATGGGCACTTAGCAGACATTTATTAAAGAGATAAAAAGGTTCTGAAGTTCAAAAGAAGAGAAACTGTCTTTGGCTCACAGAAGACAAGATAGTGAAGTTTGAGCTGCATCCTAGAGGACAGGAATGTTTCTGGAGAAACCTTAGTCCAGAGGTTTGTTACTCTGAGATAAAAGAAGTCAGTGCATGGAGTAGGAGGGATTCAGCCCTGTGTCCTGGGACCCCAGCCCCGGGCCCAGCAAGGTGGACATGTGTCCTCTGCTATTTACAGCAGAGATTTGCAGGTTGGTCCACACCAGGTAACTGCTACCTGCCTGGATGTTGTGCTAGTGGCTGTTACTCCTGGAAGATAGCGTTTGTTTGTAGGGGCAACGAGCCAGCTGGAAGCCACCAGGGTTTTGTTTCTTTGGCTCCTCCAGGCCTGAGAAAGCAGCAGCAGGTTCCAGCTTCATCACGGTGTGGAGTGGGGTCATGGGACTGTGTATAGTTCCTGATGCTGGGCTGAAAAGCACATTTAAAACACTCCAGAAGATAGCTTGGGCAGTGCAGATACACGGAATGAGGCTGTAATCATGGCTACATGATCAAAATGGCATTATATACTTTTCAAGTCCCATAGAACTGTACAACACAGAGAATGAGGCGTAATGTAAGCGAAGAACGCTGATTCATAATAATATGTCACCGCTGGCCCATCCGTTGGAGCAAACGTGCCACAACAAGGCAGGGTACTAACCCTGGAAAACCGCAGGAGTGAGGAGAGGAAGCAGGTGTGGAGGAGCTCTGGATTTTCTGTACAACTAAAACTGCTTTAAAAAATAGTGCATTTAATTTTTTAAAAAGCTACAGAAAAGAATGTAAACTCTGTGGATATTGTTAGTCATAACTCAAGAGAGTCCCAAAAAACAGCATTTCTATCTTGCAGAAAGACCCAAAGTTAACAGTTCAGGCTATTGTGTCTCTTCTCGATAGCCCACCCTACACTGTAGGATGTTTCTTTATTTTTATTTATTAGTTTGTGTGTGTGTGTGTGTGTGTGTGTGTGTGTGTGTGTGTGTGAGAGAGAGAGAGAGAGAGAGAGAGACTGTCCTGCCTCAACCTTCCTAATACTGGGGATATAGGCATGTGTCACCACACACCACTCATTGAGTATATTTTTAGATTTTTCTCCCTGCTTTTATTCGGCCCAAATTTGCTCTGCGGGGCCTGTTTTTTCCTACCTGTAATAAATGTGAAACACTGCCACCATTGGAAAATGTAAAGACTAAAAATAAAGTTAACAGTTTAAACATTACATCTGCCTGAAATTCCAGCATTTGGGAGGCTGAGGCTGGAGAATCACAAACTTGAGACCAGCCTAGGATATGTAGTGATACGCTGTCTCAAAACAAAAAGAAAAACGAAAAACAGATATAAGAAAGTCAAGTATCCTCTATGACTCACCAATCATAAGTCTTATCCACTCCTCCAACACATCTACTCTTACAAGCAGCTCTGGAAAGGCTGCAACACCAACTTTCTCGTTAGGTTCTCTGGTAGGGTACTTGGTGACCACGGTGGGGCCACACAGCAGGGCAAAGCCGCTCACCTCACTACCGGGAAGCAAGGGAGGAAGGGCCGAGGCCCCTCCAAAGACAGGCACCGCTGCTAAAGACTCCACCTCCTCCCAGCGGCGCGGACACTGAGCCGCCCCGGGCCCGCGAGCAGCACGCACAGCAGAAGGCTCTGCTGCTCTGGGCCTGGACACAGGGCAGTGGCCTTCGCTTACCGCCCTGTGAGAGCCTTCGCACTCTCGGTGTGGGGAACAGCCTGGGCGACGGAAGCTCCTGGGCCATCCTGGGGAGCAGGCGCCGAGCGTGTGCCAGGGGCGTCCTAGGGGGGCGGGCGGAGGCCTCCCTGCTGGTGCCCCCTGGCTTGTTTCTGTGCGTGTGCGGCAGCATTCTTCCAAAAGCAGTCCGCACTTTCTTCATCCATTTTTTCCCCTGGTTTTGCTGGCTTTCCTGGAATCCTGTGTCACTTTCACTGGATGATTCCTCTTTGGGGACCAAAACATTTTGTCTTACTAAGTCAGTAGACACGGCTCTGTGCCATCTAAACGAACAAACACACAAACACTGCATCAGGGACATCGAAAAGTTAAAAATGAAAACGTTATGAACATCTACATTCAAGAGTGAACAAATAACATAATTCCATAAAATGAAACGGAAGAGCACAGATCAAACCGCAGGATATGGCAACAAAACAACCGGTGCTTCGAGTTCGGTCCCCAAAGTACCTCGAGTGTAGAGTGGTCACTGTTTCATGTAACCTGCACTGCGCCGTGAGAAGGAGCTGCCTGGCTTCGGAGTGAGTAAGCTAACACACAGGCCAGGCTGGAACCCAGATCTCGTCCCAGAGGCGTACTGACAGGGAACATTGCCTCACGTTGGCACACCAAAATGCTGTTTCGGATCTGGTCTCGCCACATTTTGTTGGACGCGGGAGTTCCGAGGGGTGGCAGCCCGCTAGTGTCACCACCAAAGAACGAACCCTCAGCCCACGTCCATGCTACATTTGTCTGGATCACTGATGTAGACGAGATGTTCTAAACTCGTGTCTCCAAAATTGCAAATAGTCACTACCACCTTTGTAATTTTGGTGTATTTTTGTAACAAAAATGGACATCTCCTAATGGCTGTGTGCTAAATATTCCTCCAAGGGCTTTCCTACCACGTTACATAAATTCAGTCCTTACCCCATCGTCTGCCTTTTATACAGCAGGAAAGCAGAGTTGGGGAGGCTAAGTGCTTTGTGTCCGGGTGGTCCAAGCCCAAGATCTGCCCTTAGTCTCCAGCGAGAGCGAGAAGCCCTGCGCCCTGATAGCATTATTCACCTCATGTTTTCTCCCAGCTGAGTGTTGGGCCGGCTTTACCCAGATGGGTAATTCTTGTTATGCCTTTTTTAAAGATTAGCTTTGTTATTTTGAGGTAACTGTAGATTCACATGTAGTCGGAGAAAGAATTCAGGGAAATCCCACATATTCTTCACCCAGTTTCCCCAAGTGGTAGCGTTTACACAACCGCGAAAGGTTATCGCTGCAGGCAACCGGCGTCGGTACGGTGCAGGTACAGAACACTTCCGCAGCGCGGGGGCCTCCCTGCTGGCAAACACTCAGATACCATTTACACGACTTTTTAGCCTTGAAGAATAATCTACAAATGGAGCCCTACAGTATGTGACCGGCTAGGATTTGCGTTTGGGGGGGCAGTGGTGGGAACTGACCCAGGTTCAGCACACACTAGGCAATGGCTCCACGGCCAGTCTGTTCTCTCAGCCTTGGAGTCTGGGCTTTCGCCCACATGTACGTATGTATCAATAGTTTGCTTCTTTTCATCTCAAGCAATGTTCCGTGATGTGAATAAACCACATTCACCCACTGAAAAGCATTTTAATAGGTTCCAGTTTGGCGTTATTAAGCATAAAGCTGTTATAAACATTTATGTATAGGCTTTTGTGTGAACACGTCTTCATTTGTCAGGGTAAAATCCCAGCTACGATATTACATATCGATATTATGTCACATTACATGATACTTTATATATTTGTAATAAGGGTTACAATCAATTGACAACCATTAAGGTGCTCTTTGTGTCCTAGCTAAAACAAACGTCGCCGGTGCCACCAGGAGCAGTGTACACCCCGGCTGCCTCTGCTCAGGACTGAGCCTCACCCCTCCCTGCAGAAGAGCTGGCTGAGGGTGTGGATGTTGGTGCCCTGCGGTCTTCCCCACCATGTGACCCCGGTTACCCTTGCTTGGCTTCCAAATCTCTGGATTTTCTCACTTGAAAATGGGTACAACTATCCCTAGAAACGTGAGGATAAAAGGAAACGATTTGTGCTGGAACCCAGTGAAACTTCAGTCCGTGACAGCCTTCTCAGCACATGGCTCTGATGTGTGTGGTGGAAATGTAGGAGGTGCAGAGCCGGGAGGGCAGGAGGAGCGGGAGAGCTGGCAGCGGGGGCCTGGGTGACATTCACTGCTAGTCCTAGAGCTGTGCCCTGTTACTGCAAGGATCTTCTGGGAGATGTCAGTGAAATGTCCCAAGAAAGGACCATCATTTTCTAATCGGCCCAGAGATGATATGTGGGCAGAGATGAATCTCATGGACCCTGGAGACACTGGTCATTTTGACTGTTAAATAATTTATGCTACTGTAAATATATACATATACACTCACTCCCTCACACAAATATACAGAAATACACTTTTGGTAGCTCCAGGAATCCTGAGGGCCATCCACACCACTTCTCAGATGAAACACCCAGCTCTATGCAACCTCTGATTGCTACTCTACGTCTCCCTCATTACCCCACCTTCATCTATTTATGACCTATTTATAACACCTACGATCTATTTATAACGTGGGGAATTTGCTGCAACTACCACAACTTCTGTGATGGAAAGAATCATTAAATTTTAAATTATTTTCGATGGTAATGAATTGATTTAATTGTATTGCTTCCTCCTTAAACCACTATTTTCTACTGAAAGAGGAAACCTCTGCCATATTTCTTTCTGGCTGTGGAAATTTAGAAGTTCTCTCTTGGTGCTTCAGGCCTCATGAAAATGCCTCCTTTCTGCACTTGAGCTGTAGCTCATGGACCTGCTACGAGAAGCCAAAACAAATTGGGAAGTAAATCACCATCCTGACTCTCAAAATTAAAACATATCATGTTTGGAATATTTTATGCCTGTCTTTATGGCTTTGGCATTGGCAAGAAATGTCAGTCTAAGACTGTTCTGATGTTTCCCAGGAGAGTGTGCTCTGGTCACTTCAGCGGCCAGGACTCCAGCCCCTTCCCGGGAATGTCACCTCTAGATCCCTCCACATTGCCCTAGATAAGTGCTCCTTGGTGGTAGGGCAGGGCTGATAATTTGAAAACAGAAAGATCTAGAATTCAGTAAACTTCTTTTTCTTTTTCAAGTGAGCTCTTTCAAGGGGTAACAATGAATTACATTTTTTAAATGTACCAAGTAATGTGGAAAGGAAAAGAACATCACACAACTCCTAGGATTGTGCTAGAATTAGGCCTCAACCCCTTCGCAGTGCTCCTGAATTCACACTGTGTTGCTAGCTAGAAGTATATCTTTTGGATCATGAACAAAGGCAACACATTGTATGAACAATTATATATGCTTTTACATTAAAATATTCTATTTCTTAAAGAAAAGAGTGTGCTGTGGTGAAACAGGCTTACTACATATTTCAGCAGCCCAAATTGCTAGGACAGGGAACAGAAAGCTTTGATTGTAGACTTATTATGAAGAATGCACTAATACATTTTCAAAATAATGGCATTTGCATGGAAATGAGAAGACTGAAATTCTGATGCTAAAAATACCAACTTAGTATCAGTACTTACTTTAAAACTCAACTGTAGATGGAAAGTAAAGCTTTCACCTGTTAAAGTGAAGGCTTTTCTGATAATAAAATATGGCTTTCACCGAAACCTTGGCTTCCTGATCTAACGGAGTTCCTCTTCCTCCCCCATCCAGTCTTTATTTCCGAACGAACTGCTTAGAAAGACATGTTACCTTCTTAATCCCCACAGCAAATTTTGTTTAATGAAAAATCTAAAAGATTTTATTCAGCAGAAAAATAAATGAATCCCCAGGACCCACCTTTCAATTCCTCTTTTTCTGAATGAGCCAGTTTTCTTCGTGGGTTGCTGGAATCTTCGATACTGACCAACTCTTCCACAGACAACCTTAGCGGGGAGATAGAGTCGAGAGCGGTCCATTGTGGGTACTTTTGCTGGTGGTATTCCTTTGGATTTCTCTAACTCTTTAGCTTAAAAATTTCCAAGAGCATCACCCAGTGGCTCAGGGCACTGTCAAGTTCTAGGATGTTCAGAGTGTGCAGTGTGTAGGAAAATTTTGGAATCTCCCCCTTGTTCCCTCACAGGTGTTAGAGGCACCTTTTATGGGACTGGCCATGTTCCAACTTCAAAGGGGTCACCAGTGATGCATTTGACAGAGCAGTGGGAAATTCCACAGCACACTGTGGAATACTTCATAGATTCTTGGATACGGCTATGCAGAAGTGGGGATGTGACCATGTAAACCAACGCCATTTGGAGCAACGATTAAAAAAAAGAATCGCGCGCTAATTGACAGTCACACTCAGATGCACACGTTTGAAGTCCAAAGGGGAAAGAACCTACAGCAAGACCAATGATCTGTTGCTTCCCAGTGTCTGTCAGGGGGGGCTGGGGAATGCTGTGTGACGCACAGGACACCCACAGAAAGAGGCCAGTTGCTGCTGTGCACTCCAAGGGGTGTTCCATTAAGTACTGGAATTTTTCAGGTGTCTCTTAAAGCCCAATGCTGAAAAGGTTGAGAATCTGGCCTGGCCAGTCCCTCTGCATCTATTACACGGAAAGGAGCGAATTCCGCCGGGTGGGAGTTTCACCTCAAGGTGGCAGCAGACACCAAGATTTTCTTCCCATCTCCCTGGCGCTGTCTCAGCCTGACTGGGCGCTTAAGAAGGAAAACTCTCTGCTTTCTGTGTTTGTCTTCATCGGTGATCTGGATTGTGCTCCTCAGACTTTGACATGCAGAAGAATTACCTGGATTTTCTTTAAAATGCAGATGCCCACACAGATCACTTGGGATGGGTCCAAGGATTTACATGTCTAGCAAACTCCACGGTGGTGGTGCTGATGCTGGGTTGGGAAACCGCACTATGAGTAGTGGGGCCTTATGCATCCCGATGCCTGGGGAAAGAGCTTTCAAATGATCAAGGGGTTGGAGAGTAGCACAACAGTAGACTCGTACTTAGTCTGCATGAGATCTGGGTTCAATCCCCACTCCCAAAAGCCAAGAATAAAGCATATAACATTGAGGAACTAAAGGGGTGAGTTTGGGAATATACCCAGGTTCACATTCTAGCCCAAGAACTGAGGCTTTAGTCCACTCACCAATCCTACATGGGAATGCTTCCTCATCTTGGGTCCCAAGCCACAGCTTTATAGTGAGATTCAAATGAAATAAAAATTCTGCTTCAACAAGAAATGAGACCCAGAACTGAGGAAGCATCCCAAGAGAACAGGTGCAGATGATTTTGAGAGATAGTATAACACGCATACCTGATACGCTTTGACCAAACGGGCTGCCACTACTACATGGTCTGTTTTTCCTCATCTGTTGGAATTCCTGGGTGTTTGAAAGAAAGAATGAATGAGCATTTTCTTTCACCACAGGCCAAAGGAAGACCGTGTCCGCTAGATTATAGTTGTAGCCTCCAAACGTGAAAATTGCCTGTCTTAATGCTACTGTGTTCAGGCAGCTATCTGATTGCGTGTGAGTCCTTTTATGCTAGGAAGAGAGTTGGTCTTTATTCATGCCTGTGCTTGCACATGTCTCTGAATGCATGTCCTTGTGTGTTTACCGTCTGTAACAGGCTGAAACATTGGCTGCTGAGACTTCTTTGGAAACACGTGTAGGTCCCAGAAGACCCCTGAAGCATGTGGCGCAGCTAGAAGAAGAGGGTGTGGGTAATTAGGGCTCAGAATAATGTTGATCTGGGTCTGAATTCGAGTAATAGCTTTACCACTCATACGCTGTTGGTCTTTGGGCAGATGACAAAGCCTTCTGGGACCTCATTTTCTCATTTCTAAAACAGGAATGGTAACTGCTGTCTCCCAGGGTGTTTTATGCTTCCAGTATTCAAATATTTGAATGCCTTGTGGTTGCCAGGCACTCCGTAGACACCAAGGCCACTCAGCGAACATCACACACAGCCTCTGACCCCTCTACTTAACACACACTGAGAGAGGCTGATAACCAACAAGGAAATGAAAACATTCATTCTCTCAACTGTTAAACGCCACAGAGAAAATAAAAGAGGATGATAAAGGGCAAGGGTTAGAGGCAACGCTAGCAGGGGCATCGGGAAGGCTGCCTGCTGAGGTCACTGGGCCCAGCCCAGCGTGGAAAGTCAGTCTCATGGACACTGTGCTGTACACCAGATGGACTAGGAAGGACCAAGGCCCGAGCTGGAAGAGGTCTTTGAAAAGTGTCAGAGAGCTGAGGTGCCAGGCGCAAAGAGAAGGCCAACACTGCTGAGTCCTGCCAGCCAAACTGAAGTTTTAGTCTTGATCTTCAGAGCAATGAGAACTTAGTGAGGGTTTTAAAAGAGCTGGTACACGCATATTTATTCTGGGCAGTGGGATCCAGCAGTGAGGAAAGTGACTAGCATCCTTGCCCATGAATGACAGTTCTAGTAGAGGACCCAGATTTGGCACTGGAGCTATGAAAAAATTAGGAAAATGATACAAAGCAATCAGGAGTGGCCCAAGTGACCAAGAAAGGTCTGTTCAAGAGATGACATTTGAGACGGGACACTTAATGTGGAAAAGAAGACCAACCCTGCTAAGCTCTTGGAGGCAAAGAGGTATTCCAAAGGTCAAGAGCTGTAGGAGCAAAGTTCAGAGGTGGCTGTGAACCAGGCGTGTCGGAAAGGAGGAAGACCAGTGTGGCAGGGACATAGGCAACAAAGGAGAGGATTATGCTTCCGTTTTTAAATAGCTGCTTGGAAAGTATTTCGGGGAGGAGGACGTGCGGCTCCGACCAAGTCTTTAGGTAGGTGCTCAGACCAGAAGAGGACCGTGACGTTGAGGAGCAGTGAGCTCCACGCGTGCGGACGCACACGTAGGACATGCAAGGCTGAAAGGAAAAGGGACGTGAGCGAGCAGAGAGGGAGACTCGAAGTGGCGGCAGGCAGCACAGTAATCGCAGAAGAGGTGATGGGCTGTCATGAAGGCATGAAGGCTTACCGAAGTAAGGCGCCCACCTAAGACGCCTGAAGGTCTTCTCCTTCCCCCAGCACACTTTAAAAGTCCCTCTGCAGAGCCTAAAATGCAGTGGAGCAGGGCAGACTGGGCCCGAACACTGTTTTCCTTGTTGGCAATATTGCCCTCCTACCGAGCACAGAGGTGGCGTGACCCTGACTGTAACAACAGCTGACTCCTATGGGGAACAATGGACTGAAATCTCTAGGTGGGGGATTGCAGACAAGAACCCTCCCCCGTAGGAAGGGAACAGAGTGAGAGAGTGAGGAGCAGCAGGCGTCCGGGGAGGGGTGGGAACTCTGGCAGACCGTAGAGTACAGGGCCCATCCAATGCTACTTAGCTTCGAATTTTTAAAGATGCCCCTGTGCATATAAAATACGCTTTGTAGGCCACAGTTAGCTTACGGATTGCCAATTTGCCGTCTCCAGAGGTGTTTTGATGTTAACTCTCCATGCAGCCCCATCTTTCCCGTCCGAGGTCCTAAAGCTACCCCACCCAAGTTTTAATTTAAAGGGACTCAGTGACATTCAGCTGGGTCTCAGCCAGTTAATTACAAGATTGCCTTTGCATCTGTCTTTAATCTAGTGCCTTCTCCTCTCCCCTAGCAGCCTGCATGTCCTGTGCAAGCGTGGTAAATGGAGATTCTGGATTTTGACTCCAAACCTGGGTGTGATAAACACCTAGACCAGGGCAGGACACTGCATTTCTGTGAACTGGAGTTGCTGTTAAACTGAGCGCTCTTGAAAATGAAGGAGTCTCCCATGCTGACAGGTTCCTGAGGGAACACGGATTTGGGAGAACTTTGCATCCAGGAGTTTGAACCGGGCCCTTATCACCTGGCTCAAGCTGTTCTCCTTGCTGGGCTTCTTACCCTTTAGAGCAAAGGTATCGCTTTACAGATTTCTCAGCAGGAAGTGTGCATGTTGCCTAGAGACTGGATGTTTCGCAGAGAATCTTCCCCACCACAACTGTGAGCTCCTGAGAAGTCAGTGGAGCAAGAACCGGAAAGAAAGCAGCTCTGCTGGGCAAGGGGCTTTCACGTCCATCATGCCCTTAATACCTTTGTGTTTGGTGTTGGTTGCTGCCCCGGGTGAGTATTTCTAACAACGGACTCATGTTGCACAGTTTTGCCATGGTAAGTGTGGTCTACTAGTTTGTCTGTTACTATTCTCTTCTTAGTGTTGATGTCTGAAATGGCCAAGCTTTCCATGGCAGTAGCTCACTGGAAAGTCTCATTGCTATCAAAATGTTTTCTAAGCTACAGAATGAATGGAGTTGGGGCCAGCTCTTGAAAGGGCAAGGATCCTTCTACCAGCATCGGGCATCTGCAGACCCAGGACGAGCATTCCGTCTCCGGAAGGCCTTCCCAAGAAATGCACGGTGATGCAGAATGCGTGCAGCTATATCTGTAATAACAAAAGCTAGGAGCAGTGTATGAGGTGTGATAAAATACATGACGAATGCTTAAATTAAAACAGTTTTATTACAGCAAAAGACACATTGCCATGAATCCCTGAAAACACTCCCCTCACTCTGACCACACTTATCCCATTGTTCCTGCTGCTTTCTGAAGCACTTCTGGCCACTGTCTCTTGAGGTGCGATAAAGTTTATGGCGAACTCTGCTGCTGAGCACCGTATGGGGGAATGGCAAGCTCATAAAAGCACGGGATCTGGCACTGTGCCCCTTCTGGTTCTTCCTCAAAGTCAAAATGACCATAAAAGGTAAATGTTTTAAACTGATTCAAGGCATTGAGGCAGCCAGGACAACCCGACCAAAAACACTCATGAAAGAGGACTTTCAGAAAATGCAAGAAAGATGGGATAAGAGAAGGGGTATTTGAGGGGGACTGAAAGCAATGTAACTTTTACTGCAGTACATTTAAAAATTAAACGTTCACCGTATGTTTGGACCACATGTCATATACGTCCACCAAGGGGGGACTGAGTAAGCGATGTCTGAGCACTAGGAGGAGGCAGCCCAGGAGGCTCCTCAGCATTTGAGGGCTGACTTCTGACTCAGAGAGGGCGAGCTGCCCTCCCAGGCGGCCGGGCCGTGAGTAATAAATGGAACTGGGATTTGAGTCAGGTCTGCTCGATCCGAATCCCATTCCTGCTGTGGGTCCTCTCCTTCATCCACAAAGCTGCCGCTGTCAGCAGGGAAGGGGCTTTGCCAGTTTTGACGTTTTCCGAGTTCTATGCCAAAGAAATTTATTATGAACCATTGAGCCGCCGGACTCATTGAAGAACCGGTGGCCTGGGTCCGGCCAGGAGTTCTGCTTCTGATCCTGGCCCTGCTGTTGATCAGCTTTTCTCAGTTGTGCAGTGGAAGTCACCGGGGTACCCCCATCACCCTTGCCCCATAGGAAACGTGAGGATTAAATGAAAACATCCACGTGAAAGAATGTCCCACCAGTGGTCGTCATCGGTATTACTATTCATTTAACAAGTATGTAGGACGCGCTCCTGTTCAGTAATTAAATAAGCCCCACCCTTGCGGTTCGAGCGTGTGGTTCTTGGGGAGTCAGAGGAAATGCTGGCAGAGCCTGATGCGGTGCCGTGGGAACCCGGAAAGCCAAGTTGATCAGGCGGCGCTGGGAAGCCTTTCTGAAGGAAGAGATTCTCAAGTGGCATCTCCAGGGTGGGTAGAGTTGGAAAAAGGAAAGTGTTTTATAAACTACGTATGCTGGCCAGAGAAACAGAAAGGAAAAGTGAAACGGAGCACGGGAAGAGGGGGCTGTGGAGAGAAGAGGCAGAGAAGGGAGGAGCTCAGGCCTGGAAGGGTCAGAGGCCTTTCCGGAGTCCAGGGTCAACCTGAGTTAACAGAGCTGTTTGACTTCCCCGTGCTCCTCTCTTAGCTGACCATGGCAATATTGTTTATATTTTGCTGTGTACTGCAAAAATAGGACTCCATCACATCCCCTTAATTTGTATTCTCCCAGAAGGCAATCCCAAGAGAAGGGTTCAGGACTGTGTAGTTTATCTGGGTTGTGATTCCAGCAAACAGCAGCAGGGGATGAGAGGGCAAGAAAGTGAATCATGTTAACAGTTTCACTGTGGACCCCGGAAATCCGTGTGGAAGCTCATCTCAGTGACTCCCGCTCTGAGGAAGTTGCCATGTTCACCGGACATTGCTTGAGGCCACTGGGCAGCCTCCGGGGCGTCACTTCCTTGCTTCTGGGATGGACCTCTGCGCAGGCCCAGCTGTGCTCCAGGCAGAGGACTGGACGCCTAGGGAACATGTTGGGGTGCACGGAGGGGATGGGGGATTGGCTGCATAGTCCGAAAACCTTGAAACAGAACAAAAGCAAAACGAACAAATAATCAAACAAACAGGCAAAAATGAAAGAAAGAAAGAAAAAGAAAAGCAGAGCCGCCCTCAGGGGAGACATCGCTGGTCTCTCTCCCTTTTGCGGAGTGTGGGCCGTGATGTGGACTACGCCTCCAGAGATGTTAGCGTGGCAGAATAGAGCTGCCGTCCCCCTCTGGTGCAGAGGATGTTGTATTGAACACATAGGATATTAAAATTATTTTCTCTTTGCAGGGAAAAGGTCAGCAAAATTTTAAAAGATTCAGGTTGTCTATGTTCAGAGTTCTTTGAGTATGGTTTACAGACAAACACAGGACAAGCACTGTACCCAACAGGCCTTCCCGTTGCCCTCATGGGGCCTGGGCACCAGGGCAAGGGACGGGGGCATGGAGCCGCCAGCGGGAAAGTCCTTTGTCCCTGACCCAGAGGCCACACGTTTCCTGTGTGTCCATGAAGTTCCCGCAGCCTGGCTCGTCAGCTTGCGAGCGGAATAAGTCTCAGATCTTGATGACCCTACCGAGACACTTCAACGGATTTTAATTTTGAGACTTTAGTACAAACGAGCCAAACATTTATTGTGCGCTTCCTTCGTGGTACAAAAATGAGAAAGGGAAGCCATGCAGAAATCCACATTTTAAAAAAGCAAACTTTTGTGCTTCCTTTAAGATGTTCTAGCATTTCTCAATTTTTCCATTGAGAATGCCAACCCTGTCCTGGAGAATGCCTCTGTGCATGTGCGGGTGGCCGCGATCCGCGTGGTACTCTCACCTCACGCTTCTCTGGTTGGAGATCCCGTGATCCTCAACGCAAACCCTGTGGTCCATCCGTTCGCGCTGTCTCGTGGGTCCACACATCTGTGGGACGTGAGTATGCAGGCACACAGCATCTTCCTTTGCTGCCCCGGGAGCTCGGGATGAGACGCTTACCTCCCCTTCCTTCTTCTGGATGCAGCATTCACTGGGATCCTACAGTGTGTTAAATTAAAAATCTGCGGCACCACCAGAATCTGTTTATTTTACAGGACTGTGTCGAGGGTTTGGCTATCAAGTGCAGAGCAGTGCCTTGCCCACATGCCCTTTGCTGTCTACAGATACATGTTAATCAAGTAAGCCCATGCACAAGTATAACACCTAAACATGAGGAGAGCCAGGAAACACAGCCTGCAGGCCTTTGACAGCCCCTAAAGAGGACCTAGTTAGGGTCCCAGAGGAAGAGCTATGTGAAAAGCAATCGGCATAGTGGGTAGGAATCAAGCAGAGGTAGGAGAAAACACTCCAGGTGAAAGGAACAGATGTGCAAAGGCCCTCCAGAGAGAAAGAACAAGCCGAGGAGAAGAAGGGACTGAGTGATCAGTGAGACCGGTGTTGGAGGAGGAGCTCACTGTTCCCGCCAGGGCCAAGTTCAGGCAGGATTATTGTTCATTGTAAGAGATTCGGGTTCTTAGTTCAGGGCTCCTCAACGTGAAACCCACTAACACATAGCGTTCACTTGGCCCCTCTGTGTTACTCCCCTGGGCCACCAGGGCAAGGAGCCACCATGTTGAGCTGCAAGTCACACGCGGGTTAGGCTTTCTTGCCTGTTTGGCTCCAGCTGCAGTTGGGTCTGGGCCTTTCTTGTCTGTCCCTCTCACGCTCCTGGGGACACTGGCCAGGGGAAGCACTTTCTCCTCTGGACAGAGGGAGGCGAGTGAAGGTCAGCTCAGCCCACTTGCAGGCTCTGCTCGTATACCTCGGGCTGATGCAAGTCACAGGCTGAGCCAGGGGACAGAGAAATACACCCTACTGTTAGTAGAAGGAAATGGAAAGACACGTGGCAAAGGACATGACTATAGGAAGGGGCCAAGAACTGGGGACATTAAATTCTCTCATACCCAATAAACCACTGAGGAGCTCTGTAGAAAAGGGACGCGATTTGCGTATATTTTCAGAGCATCAGTCCAGCTCATTAGGGAGCAGGCCGTGGAGGTGCCGGCAGGTCTGTCGTGATGCTGCTGGATGACCTCCTCAACCTGGGGTCGCCAGGCTTTTGCATTTGCTTCCTGCTTCAGTTTGGTGTCAAATGCTACCTCATACTAGTTCCTCATTAGTTTAAGTGGCAGCAAAAGGCATCTGAGTGTTCAGTAGTTTTACTCATTATTTTTATGATTGGATGGCAGAGAGTGTGACTCTTCTAAGGAGAGGTTTGGGAGTCTGACAAGCTCAGTCTCCAATCATAGCTCCTACAGTTAGTGGCAACGTGACCTTGGTAAATTACTTGACTTTCCGTGCTTTGGTTTTCTTTTCTGTGTAGTGAGATTAACAACAGTAATGTTGCCTTACTCAGTGGCTGATGAAAACATGCTGTGAGGTCAGGTATGCAAAGCGACGTCCCGATGTTTAGTCCACACCGACTGGTTAGCATGCAGAACTCTCTAGAACAAATAGAGTCCGATTACTTAGCAGTATTGTAGCCAGATTAGATATCGTTAAAAAAGAAGATGTAGCCATGGTACTACAACTGTATCAAAGACCAGATCTAGATAGCATTAGAAACTGTTAAACTATGAAACAGTTTCACAGCACGGAAACATACGTGTAGATAAAGGCTGAATGAAATGAGTTAGTATCTGTTTCTGTGACTTGCGGTAAATAGGGTGCATATGCTGCTCCGAGCTGTTCTGCTGGGGGTAGCATATCATTAGCCTTTGTTGAACTTGTTTCTTTGCCACATATATCCTTGTTTGGTTTGCAAGATACTGGCTGAGCTTAGAGAAGGTGGCTGGACAGGCAAACAAAGTCCATACCTAACAAACACCAAACTGCTCTCCTGGAGAAACAATAGCACACAATGACAGAACTTGAAGTGAACTGATTAGGTAACTAAATCAATGGGAGTGGGGTGGGGCACACTCCGGCTAGGAAACCTCCAAACTGCTCCTGGTAATGGAGCAAGGTGAGGGGGCTGTGTAGGCAGTGGACCCAGCTACCCTTCTTGTGCACCAGTCCTGCTCCCTGGATGGGGGGCGGTGGCATCAACTTGAGGGACTCGAATCACCTTCCTGTCTTGTTCCAGCCGAAGTGTAAAGAAGACATTTCATTGTTTAATAAATACTGGCAGGCTAATGGAAGCCAGGTGTTGCGTAAGGCGTCAGGAAGCAGCAGGAGATAGCTGCTGAGCCTGTGAAGGGCCCAGGGCAGAGGCATCCACATGAAAGGGAAGGCTGCTAGGGCTGAGCTTTTTGGATAAGGAGTTCCCCAAGGACAATCCTATCTTGCTGGAGCTTGGGAAACACGGACATCTTTAAAATCCGGCTGTGGGTGTTAAATGACTGGTCAGAGATCATCAGGGTGTCAAGAAAAGAAGAAAGCACAGGGTCAGGAAGATGACTTCACATCTCAACTGCGTTACTCGCCAGCTGTGTTACCTTGCTGTTCCTTCAGCAGCAGCGCAGAGGGACAGCAGCATTTGCTCTGTGGGGTGAGCGTGAGGCCTCGTCCAGGCTGTTCAGGAAAGAGCAGGCAGCACATGTCATGCTCTGCTGAGTTCTCGTGGAATCGTGACAGTGCCTTCCTGTGGCTCTCAGCAATAGCGCTGGTCCATGAAAGGGTTCCGGGAGTGGAAGGTCAGGCCCAGGTTCTGCTTCCTCCTGCAGCAGGAATCTCCTACTATTTTATAGACTCTAAACTTCAGTCTCCTGCTCTGTGAAGTAGGGATGAAGACCTCTCCCATGAGATTGTCTGGATGATTCCCTGGGGAACTGAGAGCAGTGCGTGTTACCAAGGGGGTGATCCAGGCAACGTTAGCTCTTGTTACTGTGAGGTTTGTGGGGTTCCAAGAGTTGGTGCTCCAAAGGCATCCATGCAGCAGGGTAGTTAAGAGCATGAGTTTAGATGTCTGGATTTCCACCTGGCCTGTTTCCTGCTGCATGATTTTTCTAAACTTCTATTTCTTTGCTTGTAAAATGGGTGTACTAATATTATTAGTTGTACTATTTTAGGGCTAAATGATGTAATTAATATTAGATGCTCGCAGTTGCCACATAGCAAATGTTTAAGAAATGTTGTTACATTGACCAGACAAGAAAATGCAAGTCTAGAAAGACAAAATTTTATTTATGCCAGCAGGGACCTGACTCTGCTCGGAGAGAAAGGTGCCAGGCTTCTAAACTCAGGGGTTTTTATAGGGCTGTGAGCGGGAACTTCTTGGCGGGAAACAGGAACTTGGCGGGAAAGCAAAGCTCGTGTCAAAAAAGCAGAATAGCAGTTAGTGGGTGGGAATCCCATTAGGGTACATTTCGTTTCTCAGAACATATTTTTCTCCCTTTATTGCAGATGTCAACTGTAATCAGGGATGTTTCTATGAGGTCAACCAGCAGGCAGTTTCTCACAGACAAGAAGCTTTAGTTAACAAAAGGGATGCAGTTAGACAAAATGGAGTCACTTTGGTTGCTTTGGTTCAACAATGTGAGCCATCAGCATTGCTTTCCCATCACCACTTGGGCATGATTGGACTAGGATGTCCAAAGACAAGTATTCTACCCCTTCCAACAGGCATTGCTACTCAATAAAATCTTTCTTTTCTAGTAGTTCACAATTAAGAAATGTTTAGAAATAAGCCTTCCCTAACCCATGTACGTCAGGCAAGACATGGAAAGGACATCAGTGATGGAACTTTCAAAGCTTTCATATATGGATTAAGAAAAACAAATCAGAGACCTGAAGGGCCACAGGCAGTCTTGTAGGCATTTGACACTAGAGGGGTCACCCAGATCTCTTGATGCTCAACTAATGGGGTCTCAGACCAACAGAGAAATTCAAAAGCCAGTGTGAAAACCAAGAAGGAAAACTGCAATAGGACGTGAGGGTGACTGAACAGGCGAGGGACAAGAGGGACTCTCATCCCATCTGTTCAACCATTCTGGGTTCCAGATAGCTTAGACTCATGTGTAAGAACGTGAACATTGTATTAGTCAGCTTTCTCGTCACTGAGACAGAATTCCTGACACTCATGACTTAGAGGAGGAGAGGTTTATTTCAGCTCATGGTTTCAGCGGATTCAGTCCACGGTCAGCCAGCTCCAGGCAGAGATGGCCTGGTAGAAGGGCTTGGGAGAGGACAGCTGTTGACATCATGGCAGCCAGGAAGCAGAAGGAGAAGGGAGGAGCCAGGTGCGGGGTGTTTCCTTCTAGGTTACACGACCAGTGACCTGCTTCCAACCAGTCTCATCTCCTCACAGGAAACCAGCTACAAACCCACCAGTGAACTAGTGCACCAGGAGCATAGCACCCCCATGATCCAATAGCCTTCCAAACACACGGAGTTTGGGGGAAACCCAGATGAAGTCAGGTGGAGCCCAGACCCATTACAGTTCTACCTGAGGGAACTTAGCCAAGCTGCTAAACACCTACAAGTCTCAGTTTCTGCACCTATCAAATGCATCTGATCACATACTTACTTTGCAACCTCAAGGATAGAAGGAGATGCGTGTAAAATCCTCAGGGTAATCTATGAGGTAATGAAACGTAGGAGAGACTTGACAAATAGTTAACTTTGTTACTAGGAAGAATCATGGGAAGGTGGGAAGGATGGAAGGGAAACCATTTGACCGACACAAGCGAATTCTTTGCTCATAGAAGTTTTTAATAAATCAGACCACTTTGTTCCCACATTTTAAGGGCAAGATTTTGATGCCTTTTAAAAAATATTGACTGAAGCTGGCTGTGGTGATGTGCACCTCTTGACCCAGACTTTTGGTGGGGGGGTTGAGGCGGGAAGCTTGATTAAGCATGGAAATTCAACACCGGCCTGAGCCATGGACTGAGACTCTATTTCAAAAGACAAATAGAATGCCAATTGATATTTAAAATTATAGATCACAAATATCCCATGTATCCTTTTGAAGCCAGTCATTTGCTCTATTATTCCACCTTCTTTTTTAAATGTAGTTATTCACCACTGGAGTACCCAAACTGGACTTCGAGACGGTGGCACTATATTCCCTGATAATCTATGCCAAAGACAACCAAGGGGCCACAGCATCACAGACTGTTTCAATTCAAATTGCAGATGTGAATGAACCACCTGCCTTCACTGGATCCCTTGCCCAGGGAGACCAAGGTACCAAGGGTCTTTTCTTGAAGGGAGAAGCCTGCAGGGGCACATGTGTAGGCACAGGCTCTGTGTCCTGTGTGCCTGCGTGGCTGTGTGGAGAATTGCTAACAGCAGCAGCAGGAGTAAACTCTTGGCAGGGCCCTAGTGGGCACGAGCCACTGTCCTGAGAGCTGTAAATGGATTCCTTTATTCAATGTTCACAGCCCTGCGAGTGTACTCGACTCCGATTCTTATGTGATAGATAGCAGACTCAGAAAAATGAGGTGACTCGCTTGGTGTTGAAAACTATCCATTCATTTGGTTGACGACAGAGCACTAAGGTCATTCTTTTATTGGTATGATTACTTCACAGTATGTCCAGGTCATTAAACTAGAAGCTTCATGACATCAGGGATGATCCTTTAATTGCTCTCCTTTTTAATCAAGTGTGTATCTCTTTCTCTGCCTGTTAACTTTTGAAATCGCTGTCTCTATTTAATATGTAATACATGATGGTCCAAGTGATCTGTTATAGACACAAACAGCTGAGGTTCGGATGCTAAGGTTGGCCACCAAGCGGGGTGGGTTACCTTCCCTGTGTGAGTCTCAGTCCCTTCACTGGCTAAACTGAGATGTTAGTTCTGTTTTCATTACCTGACGTGTGTCACAGTGTCGAGCATGACCCATACAGTAGGTGCTCATTAAGTGCAGTTCCCTCCTTTCCCTTCCCTAAGCAGGTGACAGCCTTGGGAAAACCCAAGGTCAGATCATCCTCTGACTTCTGAAACAGCGTGCTTGGTGCCCACGAGCTTGTGGCCCCAGTCCATGCGGGCCCCGGAGCACCCCGGAAACACCGTTACCTTGGCAAGTGGCGTGTGCAGGCACGGTCAGCTCGTGAGGCCCATCCTGTCCCGTGTCGCTGTTCCCCTGAAGGGTGGGTGACTGGCAAATTAGCAAGCTTGAAATTCCCACCATCTCTAAAACATTCAGAGCTCTGGAGTGGCCCCTGGGAGAGGCTGTGTTGGGCATGTGTGAAGCTCCGGGTTGAAAGCCCTGTACCCCGAAGCCTACGGGAACAGGGCAAATTTAAGAAGACAAATATTAATGTAATAATCCGAAGTATTAATATATTAGGCAGATAACCTCAAGCCTGTTTGTCAAGCTCAGCAAAAGAGAAATAATAATAATAAAGCCACCAGTCATGTTTTGGGCTTAGGAATTAAACACTCAAAAATGTTCAATTTTTTTTTTCCAAAATATTGAAAAATAATTTGTTTCCTCCTCTTTTTATTACGCTATGTTTAGGATGCATCATAAACATATTCCTTGTGGGAGGCTGGTGCATACTCGTGTTGCGCCTTGATACCTTTTACTTTCTCCCTCCTGTTTCGTCCGTCTCCAGACCCCTCCCATCTCCACACCATCTGTCTCCTTCTCCTGTCATTCATTTCTTATTTTCATCTATACTTGAGGCTTCTCATGTAAGAGAAGCCATGTCAGTGTTGTTACTATTTATAAATCTCTTTCCTCTATGGCTGATGTGTAATAAACACTTAATAAATGGTACCTATTATTATTATTATTTTGGGGTTTTTTTTGGTACTGGGGATCGAACTCAGGTCCTTGCCTTGCAAAGCAGATGGCCTGAACCACTGAGCTAAATCCCCAGCCATTATTATTATTATTATTATTATTATTTTGTTGTTGTTGTTGTTTTGTTTTGTTTTGTTTTTTTGAGACAGGGTCTCACTGTGTAGTTGAGACCGACCTCAGTATGTAGCCCAGGCTGGTCTCGAACTCACAGCGATCCTCCTGCCTCAGCCTCCCGAGTGCTGGGATTACAGGCGTGCGCCACCACGCCCAGCTGTTGTTATTATTGACATAGTGGGAATCATTCTATAAAAACATCAGTACTGAGCAAATATAATGCTTTAAGTTTTATGTAAAGTACAGGATTGGATGAGGGAATTTTGGGTTTGACAGTGGCAAAACTCAGCCACATCTATTATGTTTCCTGGCAGCTGTTGAGATTTACATCCTAGAGGACACTGCTCTGGGCACAGCCATCTACAGGACAGCGGCCAAGGACCCTGAGGGTGCTGCTGTGGAGGTAACTTAGGTTTTGGAACAGAGAATGCCCATGGCTGGTGGTTTTATGTGTGATTGCAATGAAATCTAAAGCCTCAGCAACGTTCGAGTCCCTCATAGCACCATTCAGGTTGCAAACTTACTTGTGCCTCAACTACCAGGACTTTTCAGGTGAAAATAATTGCGGTCTGGGTTGTTTGGGTAGTTGGTCCCTTCCTGTACATTCCGTTCCGCGCAGGCGGGCCTGGCCCAGTCCTTAGGTAACGTGTAACAGAAGATGCCAAGCCATTTCGATTCATTCTCTGGGATCTGGCTGCACACACCGCAGAGGAACAAGCCAGCTTTCAGGCTGAATCCGTGTGCGCTTCAAAGCTCTCGATCTCATTGTCAGACCACGTAGAGCTCCAGAGGGGATGCAGCCGCGGGGCTGGGGCCAAGAGTCTGGGGCCAAGTCTTCACTTTCCGGGAGCAAATCACTCAACATGCCATCTGCTTCGCTGCTCTAACGGGGAGATGACACCTCCTTTGTCTTCTCTCTCATTGCTTTCTCTTACTATGTATAATTGAACACCATAACAAGAAAGCAGTCTTCAAAATGTAAGACATCTTGCAAATGGCAGGATTTGTCTTACTTCAATGTTTGATGCCAGATGGAATAGTTACGGCATTCTTAAGCTACTTTTTTTTTTTCTTTTTACTAGTGGATTGATTGGCAAGAATAGCATGTTTTAAATTTTTAATACTGTATTGCTTTCTCAATACAGTATTAAATGAGATAAAATGGGAGATTTGTTCATGTTGATGCTGCCTACTCAGCATCTACAAGTGACTGGCGATGTTGGATCGTTGCTCAAAGCAATCTGAGTCTTATAAAATTTTCTTTCAGCAGTAGATGGCCACTAATATCTGAGCCCCTTCTCCATGGTTTTCAAAATTACTGAATGCACTTGAATAATTACACAAGGGAACAGTGCGGTTGTCAAGCTCCCCCACATGTTCGTCTCCTTCTTCCCCTCCCAGTAGCACAATGCCGCAGCCAGGATGGGACTGGAAAGGTCACAGCTTCCTTTACAGCATGCAATTAAACCACCTAATCATGCATATTGCTCCACGTCAACACGTGCTAGATTATAGCACTAAATCCAGCACTGAACTACTGCAGCCACACAAGAATCAGATGTCATATTGCAGTTGCTTCCTTAGTACTGGCTGTGGCAGCTCACCCACAGTGTTGACATTTCAGGGTGGAAAACACGTGACAGTTCAGCAGGATTTCGCTGTGGCTCTAACATGCAATCAGAATGACTTACTAGCCAATCCGTGCAAGTAATTCATTCAAATGATGGACTGCCGTTGCTTGCGCACGCAGATTAAATGCTTCTGTGCCTGGCCCTATACTTTTCTCAAAAGAGAATTTGTTCCTGGGCCAGAGATAGTGACATGGATTGTGGAAATCTGTATTTAGACACACACCTACTCACATCTTCTGACACAATAGCTTAGAACAGATGTGTTATTCAAGAACTATTCCTGGGAAACCACCTTTATGTGTAGCTTTGCATCATCTCAGATAAATATTGGTTGTAATATAGGGAAGAGACTGGCACCATTTTGGAGCCCCACATATGATGATGATTATACCAATATACCAAACATTCACAAACGGTGCTTCATAAAATCAAGTTCCACCAAGGGATCCATGAAAACAGTGAAAGACTTATGATCGAATGACTTTTGGAAAAGATGTCAACATATCTCTTTTGAATTTATAGTAATTGACACAGAAAATGCTGTCTGGAATTGTCTAAAAGACACTTTTTTGTTTAATCAAGTTTGTTCTAATTATTTTTCCATAGCACTTTAAAAAGGTATCATCAATTAGTACTTCAAGTAGTATTTTACTAGCATTCCACAGAGTAGAATGCTACAGGGTAGAATTTACTTGCATGTAAATCCATTCTAAAACTGATAAAATGTAACATGTTCCCGGGGGTGTTAAACTGATGGAAGAGGAAATTTCAGGTGTGGACATTGCCCATAGAATAAATGTTAATGTAATGTGGTTGGATTTGATCCATACCCAGGTGCACCAAAAAACAAGGCCTTGGGATGTCTGTGCTCTATTACTATTGCTGTGGTACAGGTTAAGGACATCTGACACTATGGTACAGGGGGTGTTCTGAACCATGGAAAAAGTGGCACTTCTTATCCTGACCAGAAAGGAAAGTGAACCAAAGGAAAACCAGCAGGTTTGCTTGAACTCATCAGGGCAGACTCCCACCCCAGATCTGGAGAGACAAGTGAATTCAGTGTTCCAACTGCTTTCTGCTTATCTGGGGTAGCAGCTGTTGGAGCTGTAGTCTGGCAGGAAGTTTTACACAGTGCTGGAGGCTGAGTGTGGGCTAGCAAATCAAAGAATGGAAGAGTATTCCATGCAACAGGAGCCCAGAAAAGAGCAGAAGTAGCTATTCTAATTTCAGCAAAGTGGATTTCAAACCAAAACTAATCAGGAGACAGAAAAGTTCACTACATATTGGTTAAGGGAACAGTTCAATAGACAACAGGAAGAGATAACAATTTTAAACATATATGCACCAAATATTGGCAACTTTATAAAACAAATGCTACTGAACTTGAAAGATCCATTATAATTGTATTGATATTTATCCACTCTTGTAAAGATAGCAATATCGTAAGTGACAAGAGAGAGGAATAGGGAATATTCTGTTTTCAGGTATCTATATTACATGCAAAGTGCTATAATTAATTTGAAGCTGCCCTTAGATTAATTAAAGTTTGTATTGGAAACTTTGAGAAATTTTTAATAAAGATATATAATTGATTTGCTAAAAAGGCAAATATAGTAGAATAATGTTAAAATGCACAATTAAAACAGAAAAGAAGAAAAAAAGAAGTAAATGCAACAAATGGGAAACTGTTACAACCATGTTAGATATTAGTCCGATTAATACAAGTGTCTGAGTGCATCAATTCAAAGACAGAGATTGTCAGAGTGGGTTTTTAAAAAGGCTCATACATTTATGTTGTCTGAGCAAACCTACTATCAATGTAAAAACTCACATAGGCTAAAAGCAAAGAGATGGAGAAGCATCATGTTAACATGGAGACAGGGAAAGCTGAAGGCACTACATTATTTTCCAACAAATGTGGAGGTGAGCTGCTAAGGGCGGGCCAGCAGGGTCTTGATTTCATCTTGGGATGACCAAGACCAAGATACCAATAGACAGAAGAGGCCTCCTTTCCTGCCCTGCAGAGGGACTTCCTGGTGACAGGCAATGGCTGTTGAAGCCACTCCTCCCTGTGGAAGTCAGACGTCTCTCTGGGTCTTTGACCCCAGCTCTGGAAACCACTCCCACCCTTATCACAAATCCCTCCCCACCATAGTTTACTGACCTCTAGGGGAATTTACACCAGATGTCAGCTTGGAAGTCTGAATACACTGTCTCAGTTCAGCTCTGCTGAACCTAAAAGGTACCTTTCACAGTAATGTGTTGTGCCTTAGAGTGACTATGGAAAGAGTCCCTTTGGAACACAGGCCCAAGCTTTTAAGACAAGCAGCATGTGTGGCAGTGGGGAGAGAGGTAGGTAGGGGGAGGCTAGGAATGTGATAGGGCCATTTTCATGAAATAAAATTTAATCTCTCCAGTTCGAAAGAAAATGGCTAATTCAGATAGCCTGAAGTTAGTAACAAATCTCAGAACATATGTCTCTAAATATATGGAGGGATTCTATTAACTTCACTTCTGTTTTCATTTGGGCCTTAGACATTAGGAAGTAATCACTGAATCAACATTTAAGAACTTGTTGGAGAGATTTTTCAAGGTTCCAGACAAGGGGTACTTTCTGAAAGTTTTGTGGTAGGCATTGAAAGAGGAAAAGGTATACCATTTAATGATAGCTATAAACCTACCTCTATGGTATCATTGTTTTTCCCTCTTTGGTGAAATCAGTGTAATGACTCACTGCAGACCACAGATTAGACATGGAAATAAACAGTATTTTCTCTTCAGTCAAGTATATTGACTGAAGGCTGACAATGATCAGATTTTTATGGGAACGTGATATTTGGAAATTCTAAAGGGCATAATTAGTGATGGAACCATCAAAGGACTCAACAATTATCCTGCAGTAGAGCTTATAATTATGGGCCTGAGTATTTTAATTACATATTCCTATTTTATAACTCAGCTGTAAAACAAACATTAAAGAGGAGGAAAAGATGAGTCTACTGCATTAGAAACCAGAATATGTAAATTTTTCTCACAATTTAGAGTGGTAATTGTGCCCTTAATGGATTTTAAAATGTAATAATTTTGGAAAAGAAGCCTATATCCTTTCAGTAGCACCTATGTTCTCAGGTTCTGTCAATTTCACAGGTGGGGAAAAACACACATCAAATAGGTCAAATCTACTCAGCTGTTGGAAGTATTAGGTTACATCATTTCTGTGCATATTTTGCAGGCAGAAATAATAAATAGGAGTTTGTTTCTTTTTTTGTGAGCTTTAGCTATCCAGAAACTATAGTGGACCCTGTGGTTGAAGGTGAGGGAAAATCTGTTGCCAGGGTGACTGAGGTAGCAATAATTGATCAGCTCAGGGAGAGCGAGTAGGGTTTTCTTCCAGGTGAATCTGGGTTCACGTGATGGAGCAGGGTGAGGTTTATTATAGGACCCATGAACTTCTGTCTATGTATATTCTTGGGAAAGAAACCAATGCCAGGAGTTTGCCTTTTAAAAGCCAGTAGCACTACTAATTACCAATACACTCAATAAAAAGAAAAAAAATAATAAAAGCCAGTAGCAGAAGCAAACCATGGATGCTTCCTTTCCAGGATCTCAAGGCATCTCTGTGGCTTGAGCTAGTTCACAGACTAGCCCGTACCCATCAGAGGGGCAGGACAGACTAAGCCCTGGGCGGCTTAGGCCCAGCTAACATGCTCTATCCCAGGAATTGTTGGAGTAAGAAAGTTTAACTGCAAAACCACCAGGACGCAGAATGTGAAGGAAGGGTCTAGAACAGTTCAGGGAAGAGCTGCTATTGGAGATACTTGGATAGACCCTCTGAAGTCCAAAGCCAAAGGGTTCTTCTAGCTTCTTTTTTAAAAAAAATTATTTATTTTCGGTGCAGGTATGGAGGATTGAACTCAGGCCCTGTGCTTGCCAGGCAGGTGGCAGAACCACTGAGCCAAACCCCTTCTTCTAGCTTCTTGAAGTGTACAGTACATTATTGTTGTCTACAGTGACTCTGCGGCACGATATTACATCAGAACTTCTTGCTCCCATCTAACTCACTTAATACACATTGATCAGCATTTTTCACTTCTTGCATTTTTATATCCTCCCTCTGGTAACTGTTATTCTATTTTAAACTTCTATGAGATAAACTTTTGTAGATTCTGTATATGGATGAGATCATGTAGTATTAATCTTTTTGTGCCTGCCTTTTTGTTTTTGTTTTTTCAGTACTGAGTATGAAACCCAGAGGCTATGCATATTAGGCAAATGGAGAACCACTGAGCTACTTAACCAGACCATTTTTAAACAATTTTCATTTTGTGAGGTCTTGTTAAGTGGCCCAGGCTGGTTGGGGATTTGCCATCTCTGGTGGTTAGGGTGAAATGTCAACTTCATTAGCTTTGGGATCTGCCCTGGAGAAGTGGGTGACACTTCTGGGTGTGTCTGGGTGGGTCATGGAGGTGTGATCACAGGGTCTATGTCTGGATCCTCACTTTTCCCCTTTTGGTTCTGCTGTAGTGCTTTGTTTTTAACTGCCATGAACTAATGAGCTTTATTCCACTTTGCCCTTCTGCCATAAGTTTTCTGCCTTAGAGCCTACTGGTCATGTACTGAATCCCTCAAACAGGGAGATAAATCAAACCTCTCCTCTGTTAGGTTGTGGGTATCAGGAATTGGGTCCCAACAATGGGAATAAGCACTCCATTGGCTGTTGGACTGGAGACTATGTGTCTTATAGTCTAGGAGAAAAGAATTGCCTACATTTCCCCTCTGTCCTGAGACTTTGCAGGAGACTGAGTTTGAGGGCAGTGAACTAACTGATCTAGAAGGGAAGATTTCAAGACAGCTCAACAACAGTCAGGCAGTGGCATTGGTACTGCTGATTCCTTTAATCCAAATTTATAGTGAGACCTGGGACAAAAGGCAAAGCAGAAAAAATTGAAAAAAATAAATTTTGGACCAAAAGGAATCATGTGTAAAGTTCAGGCCAAAGGAGATGTGACTTCTGGGGACAGTAGCACCATCAGAAGGAAACAAAGTACTTTGCACAGAAACAAGAAAGATCCCTTGAGGGCATGCCAGGAACTTCAAGACCCCACCTGCTGCAGGCTCAAGGATGCAAAAGTATAAACCTTTCATTTGAGAAGAGAGGCCCTGGGACATCTGCTCAAGAAAGATCACTTAGGGCAAGGGATTTAGCTTAGTGGTTCCACCGCCTGCCTTGCAAGCACAAAGGACCAGAGTTTGATCCCTAGTACAAAATAAGATGAGGAGGAGGAGGGGGGG
>NW_022900940.1:46906535-46918292 GCF_012274545.1 Fukomys damarensis | reverse complement strand
GGGGAAGGGGACGGGGAGGAGGACGGGGAGGAGAAGGATCACCCAGGGAACTGGTTCCTGCAGATTCATTTGAGCAGACTCAGCCACCAGGAACTCAGAGACTGCTGTTGTCAGGGACCTTGGGTGCCCAGCTACTGCCAATGCTGATGGCAGAACTTGTCATAGTCCGTGTGATGCTAGTTCAGAGGCAAGAATTGTGGAGTCAGAGAAGCTGCTCTCCAGAATTCAATGGAAGGTCTGAGAGACCAGGAAAGGAGCTTCTAGGAAGTGGAAATGTCTGTTGAGGAAAACTGAAGACAGCAAATAAAGTCAGTCCAAGGGAGAGGTATGTAGGTGCAATCAGCAAGATCATGGAGTGGTACTTCCCAAATCCTCTGAAACTCACATATAAAAGTCATGTGCCATGAATGCTGGACACAGAGCTATAGGACTTGGTGTTTCCCCTGATGGATTTTGGTTTTAATTTGCTCCAATTCTTTTCTTTCCCCCATTCTTCCTTTTTGGAATGAGAATATCATTGTACCTTGGTATTATGTAATTTGTCTTTGAGTTTTACAGGGGTTCATAGCTAAGAGTTTGGCTGGAAAATCTCAAGGTCCACTCATTTAGCTGTAAATGTCTGAAGGCATCCTTGTTTATGGCAGAGTAGTACTCCAATGCATTAAAAAAACCCCACATCTTTATCCACTTCTCGGATGGACATTTGGTCTGTTTCCAAGATTTATCCATTGCACACTATGCTGCTATAAACATGGGTGTGCATATATTACTGTGGTAAGATTCTTCTAATTCTTTTGGGAAGATACCAAGAAGAGGTATGGCTGTGTCAAATGGAACCTCTAGTTTTTAGTTTTTTGAGGAATCTCTATACTGATTTTCACAGGGGCTGCACCAGTCTACACTCCCACTAACAGTGGAGAAGTGTTCCTTTTCCCTGACAGCCCTAATAGCATTTTTGGTTAATTTCTTTTCTTTTTGTTTTTGTTTTTGTTTTTGGTTTGTTTGTTTTGAGACAAGGTCTCACTATGTAGTTGAGACTGACCTGGAACTCATTATGTAGCTCTGGCTGGTTTTGAACTCACAGTGATCCTCCTGCCTCAGCCTCCTAAGTGCTGGGATTACAGGTGTGAGCTACCACGCCCGGCCTTTGGTTAATTTCTTGATAGCAGCCATTCTTTCTGGAGTGAAATGGAATCTCAGTGTTGTTTTAATTTGTATTTCATGAATAGTAAGTGATGTTGAACATTTTTTCATATATTTATTTGTTGTTTGTAATTCTTCATCAGAATAGTGTCTTTTTATTTCAGATACCCATTTTTGGGTTGGGTATTTAAATTAAGGGGGTCTGATATTTTTTGAGTTCTTTATATATTCTAGATAATAGTTCTTTATCTGAATAGCTGGTAAAAATTTTTCCCCACTCTGTGGTTGTCTCTTCACTTTGTTGGTGGTTCCTCTTGCTGTGCAAAAGCATTTAACTAAGATGAGATCCTGGCTGTCGATTCTTTATAGTATTTCTGGAGCAGTCTGTGTTTTGTTCATAAAATCTTTGCCTCCTGTTTCTTCACGTGTTCTACCTATTCTCTTCCAGCAGGTTTAGTGTTTCTGTTTTAATATTTAGATCTTTGATCCATTTCAATTTTAGGTTCGTGCATGGTAACAAATATGGATCTAATTTCAATATTTGGCATTTGAAAAGCCAATTTTAAAGAGGCTATCTTTCTTCCAGTGAAGGTGTTTGGTTCTTTTGTCAAACAAAAAGTGGTTGAGTGTGTCTGGAATTGTTTCTTTATCATGTAATCTGTTCCATTGATCCTTAGGTCTGTTACTTTGCCAATACCAGGCTGTTTTTTTTAAATCATTGTAGCTTTGTAGTATAATTTAAAGTCAGGGATTGTGATACCCCTGCTTGCCTTTGTTGCCCAGAATTGCCTTTGCTATTCTAGTTCTCTTCTGGTTCTCAGTGAATTTTAGAATTGTTTTTTTCTAATTCTGTGAGATATACTGTTGGGATTTTGTTTGGGATTGCATTAAATCTGTATAACAGTTTTGGAAGTGTGACCATTTTTTCCTATCCAAGAACAAGGGGTATCTTTCCATTTTCTGATATCCTCTTTAATCTCCTTTTTCAGAGTGCTGTAGTTTTCACTGTAGAGATCTTTTACTTCCTTCATTACATTGATTCCTAGGTATTTCTTTTTTTTTTATGCTTTTGTGAAAAGGATTGTTCCTCTAATTTCTCTCTCTCTGAGTCTGTTATTTGTGTGCAGAAAAGCTATTGATTTTTTGAGTGTTGACTTTGTATTCAGCTATGTCACTGAATTTGGTTATCAAATCTTAAATCTTTTGGGTGGAGTTTTTGGAGTCATCCATGTAGAATATTGTGTCATCCATAAATAATGATAATTCAATGTCTACCTTTTCTATCTTTATTCTTTTTATTTCTTTCTCTTGTCTGATTGCTCTGGCTAGTATCTCCAGAATTATATTGACTAGGAGTGGTGGGAGTGGACATCCTTGTCTTGTTCCTGATTTTAGAGTGAAAGCCTTTAGCTTTTGTCCATTTAGTATGAAAAAATGGAAAATTGAGACAGTGAGCCTGAACAGGACCAGAAGGTTAAAGGAAAAGCAGGAGAGCAGAATGTCTATCAGAAGCACAGCAAGAAGAATTTCCCCTGACGAGCGTGACTGACCTGCTAAGACCAGTGAGAACTGAAGTCACCCTCACTGGATGTAGCAGTATATTCATTGCTGCAGCTCAGGGAAGTCCCTGACACATAGCAGATGCTCAGGGAGTAGCGGAATGGAGATCTTTGGTACCCTTGATGAGTGAATTTACTCAGCTAAGAAGCGAGCATGAAAGTTTGATTGAAAAAGTGTCACAAGCTGGTTATGTTGGCGTATGCCTATAATCCCAGAACTCGGAAGGCTGAGACAGGAGGATCACTCTGAGTTCGAGGCCAGCCTGGGCTACACAGTGAGTTCCAGGTCAGTCTCAATTATATAGTGAGACGCTGTCTCAAAAAAAAAAAAAGTGTCACGAGAATGAGAGGTAAGGAAAAAATAGGAACGCTGAGCTGGCAACTTTCAGAGCATTCAGAGAAGCCTCCTCAAAAGCAGAGCAGAGACATTGGACAGTAACCGGAGGAGAAGGTGGAGTCGAGGGAAGTTTTCATTTCAGAGATATGAGAAATATTACAGCACATGTTATGCTAAAGGCAGTGATCCAGTGGAGAGGAGAGAGTTAATAATGTGGGCGAGAGTGCAGATCGTGGCTGGCTGACAGTCTTGAGCAGGAGGGTGATGGCACCAGGGTGTGCCTGAGAGCTTGGTCTCACTACGGTTTGTTTCTGTGTAGAAACAGGGAGGAAGGCGGGGTCTAGGGAGAGGTGTGAAAGAGTTAGTAGAAATAGTGGTGGCATGTTCATTTTCTTGTCATTCAAAGAGTTATTAGGTGCTTATCAATGTCAGACAATCTTTTAAGAAGTGGGACCTCGGCAGTGAATAAAACAGACAATATTTCTCACCTTCGTGGAGCTTATAGTCTAGTAGCAAAAAGATTGACTACAGCTCTCAGCATATCAGATGTTACTGAGCAGCAAAATAAAATAAGGAAGGTGTGAGTTAATTTTAATTGTCAATTTTTAGCTTGAGAGACACCTGGAAGATGGGTAAAGCACACTTGTGGGTGTATCTAGATGTGTCATAGAGCCATGACCTTTGGGACAATGTATGTGGTTCTTGGCCCCTTCCTCTCTGGCTTGTTGCCTGCTCTCTGCTTCTCAACTGCTCTTAGTTGAGCATGCCTTTCTGTCACAATGTTTCTGCCTTGGAGCCAACTGACCACGGACTGAAATCTCTGAAACCATGAGCCCACATAAACCTTTTCCTCCTTGAAGTAGCATATGTAAGATACTTTGTCCCCAGCAATGGAAAAGTGACTAATGCAGAAGTGGATAAGAAATTCTGCAGGACAGTATTTTGGAAGTTTTAAATGATAATCATTGATTTAAAATAGAGGGACAGTAGATCCTCTCTTTTAATTCTACTTTTCTCAGTGAAACAGGAAACAGTCAGCAGCAGAGAGTGGGACAGGATGGAGGAAGTCGAGAGTGCTGGAGATGGGGGGAGGACAGGGCACAAGTTTGCCAACCCTGAGAGAGGGAGAGGGTGATTCTCTGCCTCTACTGAGAAATGGAAAGTGAAGAAACACCTTAAGAAGGGGCAGAGGGTCTATGAGAGTTTGGTGATGAGAGACTGTGAAATCTTGAGGGTACGCTGGGAGAGTTTGGCAAGATCAGGGAGGTGAACAGTTGTTTGATAGGACAGGACTTACTGTGGTGACTGAGAAGTGTGTCACATCATAATGGGCCATGGCCTGGTGGTCACTTCCGGGCACAGGATGTGGATCATCCGTACTGTGTATAATTTCTGCTTGAGGCCAGTTCCCTGGAAAATTCAGACAGTTGAGCCAGTCCTCACTGCTGAGGGCAAACTAAGAGTGGGCGTCTTGCTGGGAGCAGAGAGAGCGCTTGTGAGCTTCCTTGACAGCTGCAGGGGCCATTGTCAAGGGGGAGAGGAGAGGCTGTGGAAAAGAGGTCGCCCTACCCCAGGAGTCACCACACAGGAATCTGTGATGTAAGTCTACTCACAGAGGAACATGAAGACTCCAATGATCAGCTTGTACAAAGTGGACTCCACTTGGAAGCCAGTGTTCTGAAGTTCATATGTAAAACCTCACTTGGGTGAGGTTTACCTACACACATTTTCAATCACATTCATGAGAAAGAAAACCTTTAGCATGTAGTGGGAAGACTTTTGTGTTGCTCAGTGCCAACTGGTATAGCAAAGGGATGATTTGCTTTTACTTAATTGATCTGTGGCTATCTAAGTGTAGCTCTGTTCTTACAAAGCTGTGTGTGTTTGTGTTTCCTTTCACATAAAGACAGTGGGACTTGTTTTTCATTCATGGTGACAGTCAGGAGTTGTTTGCAGAACTGTTGGAAAGATTAATGTGTGGTTGTATCAAGCGGCCTATTCTACTCTAGCTCTCCTTAAAATTCCATTTTTTTTGTGGCACCAGGAGAGTGAGGGGGAGGAGGAGGAGATTTGAATTCTGCTATACACCATTCTTGGAAAGTTCTGTGATGCGAGAAATATTTAGGCATACACTAGCCAAATGAATTTGGGAATGGAGGCAATTACTTGAGTTATTCAAGCTAAAAAACGATTTCCCTTGCCATAACTATGTAATTGAGGAACATTAGTTTTTAAGAGAATATTGAAATAACTAGAAAATGTATTTAATTGTCCACAGGAGGGGCATGTGTATGGAGAAAACCATAATCAGTTATTTTTTTAAACTTCTATAATTTTATTTGTACACAGTTTTGTCATCTTTTTTTGTTCAGTATGCGTATGAACCTAAATTTTGTTTCCTCTTTGAGTTTATTGGTATATTTTAGATATACAGTAAAGTTACATTCATTATTGGGATCTTGTACCTTTAAATGACAGGTCTTGGTTCTCATTTTTTCCCCTTGTCTCTGCCCTCTCTTCACCCCCTCCTCCCCTCCCCATTTACAAACACTTTATTTCCATTTTTTCATTTTTTCATATTTTTTTCTTTTCCCTTATTACCTTTCCCCTACCCTTCCCACTTTCCCTACACCTTTAGCCCCTTTCTTCCAATTAACTGGGATATCATCTTATTAAAAAGCTTCTGTGCTGCAAAAGAAACCATCAACAGAACTAAGAGATAACTTACAACATGGGAAAAAAATTTTACCAGCTGCTCCTCAGACAAAGGACTATTATCTAGAATATATAAAGAACTCAAAACAATCAGCCCCCCCAAATATAAAGACCTGATTCAAAAATGGGCACCTGAAATGAACAGACAAAGAAGTAAAAGCATCAAGTAAATACATAATCAGTTCTTAATAAATATTTTTGAGGCAGTACTGACTTCATTGTACCAGTCTCAGCCTTTTCCACGAGGTGGCGTGCGGTTTGTGGGGGAACGGTGCTGGCAATCACACTGTTGCTCAATCCCTCACACAAGCATCAAACTCCAAACCATCTCACAATGAAGTGTTGTTAGTTTAGCCTTACAGATTGCAAATGTACACATTCTGGCAGTGTTTCCTAGAGGTTACAGCCATTGTCTTGTAAAGATCTGTATATCTGAGTGTAGTTATTGGAAGGATATGTGAAAAGAACCCCAAAACTTAAATTCATTCACAGAAGACATGAAATTGTGGTGATGATCAGCCTGCCCAAAGCCAACACATTCACAAACACTTTGTGAGGCTGTGAAGGGAGTTATAGTAAAATATTTATTTTTAGGAGGATTTATTTCAGTTTTAAAAGGTATTTCTGAAGATATTTCCAGGACAACTGAGAAATAGCTTGGTAATTTATGCTGAAAGTTGCTGTGGTTCTTTGCTGTGATCGTAACAATAGAATCACATGGGATTCTCCCTGCAGACACTTATGCTAGGGCCCTTCCTCAGACCAATTAAGCCAGAATTTCTGGAAGTCGGCCTAGAAATAAATATTTTTAAAAAGCTGTCTGGGCATTCTAATGGTACCTTAGATTTCAGAGTTCCCTCACAGAACTGCTATGTCTTCTGCCTTGCTCATAGCAGGCATCACTAATTGAACACAGACTTCCTCCAACCTGGCCTCATTTTTTTCCATACAATGTTTGGGGTAGCTTTAAGCAATCAATTTAGAATTGAAATGGAGCCCAGTTGCAATCAGAGGATTATTGAAGAGGATGGGGCAGAATGACCTGTTACTCACAGGTAAAGATGTGTTTCTAAATGTCGTGACTGTGTCCCAGGACAATTCAACAAAGGAAGATTCAGAGACTACAGTGGACAGCATCTGTGTTCTCCCAGATTCCTTTGGGTTCCTTTTTCCATGTTTGCGTGGTGTTCATCCCAGTCCCAGCCAACTTCTGTGTGCTTCTGTTCCCACCAGTTGAAGACTGTCTTTGGGTGTGTTGTTTTTATTTTTATTTCACTTTTGCAGTATTGAGGATGGAATTCAGGGCCTTCACACTGAGCGATATCCCAGCTCTTTTTAGCCACTCAGCAGTTGATCGTGAGGGCCACACCCAGTATGGCTCAGGCAGGTGTCATTTCAACCACAGATGCTCCTAGGTCTGTTTATTTTTTTATATAGACTGCTTTTTGCAAACATCTTTTACTTAGAACATTGTATTCACCTTTGATGTTTATTCTAGGGGAAATCTAGTGATAAGTTCTGGTTATTTTCTTTTACTAATTTATGTTCATTTTGTGAAAAATAACCTGTAATTTTGTGCTACGATCTATTAAAACTCTTACTGTTAACACATTAGATATAATTCTTATGCTTCTCCAGAGCTTGGTGATATTCTTTTATAATACAAATGAACATGTTCGGGACTGAGACTGAACAGGAAGGAAGTGCCTGAAAAGAAAACTGAAAACTGAAAACTGAAAAGGGGAAAGTGCTGACATATTAGAGAGGAAAATGTTAGCACATCATTTCTGTTATGAAACAGAAAGACAAAAAAGATGTCTCCTTATTGTCAACTATTCGCAATACATAAAGGATGGTACTTGAAAAAAGAAACACAACTAAAAAAAATCTCAGTAATGTCAGTAATTATAATAATTCTATGGGTGGTGTTGACCAACATCTAACAAGTTATCCTGTAATCAATAAGGGAGGGGAAATATTATTATAAAATATTTATATACCTTCTGGATCAAACAACATGGAATTCATTTGTTATTTATTTAAAACAGGGGGGTTCAAAAATCATTTACAATTAAATTTGGTCTAATAGACCAAATAATTGAAAAATATCGGATAACGAATCACCAACTACATGTTGAAAACTAAGGCCACTGAGTCCAACTGTCAAATTAGGCACAAAATATCAGCACAAGTTCTCTAACTTTAGCTGGCTGTTAAGACAGTGTATCAGAAGTGTCAGGAGCTTTGTAAGAGGAAGAATCAGGACTAACAAGAGTTCACCGAGAGTGCAAGACAGACAGGGATTTGTATTGCTGGTAAAGTGAAAGTCAAGAGTGACCCCATGCTGTTGAGGAAGGTGCCAAGAATGGCATGAGAAAGCTCACCTTCTCCAAGGGCAAATGCTTCTTTAGAAAATGTTCAAAGTGAAGTGCATTGCCCTCCAATGACACTGGAAGGCCACATTAAAGTAGATAATGGTTACCTAGAATTATATCTGTTGCATAGTTCAAAACTACTTCCTCACAAGTGTATCTCTCCAGTAGATATTTTGCTATTTAAAAAAATCAGCCCTGCTCATGCTCCATACTGATTTTGCTTAAGAAAATATTACCATGGGTGGAACCACCAAATCAGACGCAGTGTATCCATCAGCACAGCACAGGCTGCAGTTGGAGCACTTGGGTTGAAAGGCGGGCTTTGTCACTCTTTGGCTCTGTGATCCTGGTAAAGGCGCACTACCTCAGTGTACCTCAAATTTTAAATTTGTAATAGAATTATTCGTAGAATCTGCCTGAGGGCTATCATGATGATTAAATGAGGTGACACATAAAGCACTTGGCAGATAGTACTCAAAAAATATTAGCTAATCTGATACTACTCTGTGATAGTAGACACTCTTGGGTTTTCTCCTACCTCTCTTACTATTCTTCCTTGTTTTCTACTCTAGTTCGTGGTTCTGTGCCCAACCTTCCAGTGTGAAGTTTCTCACAGGTCTATGTTTTAGTCTGTCTGCCCCTTGCTCTCCTTTTTGGTTCCTTTTGTTTCTCTTTCCTTCCCTTCCTTTCCCTCCATAAACAGTAACACTGAGTTGCTTTATAACTGTATTTTCATCCATCTAGATTCTTTAATCCCCACCCAAGACATTTAAAGATCAGTTAAACTGTAATGTTTTAATATTAGAAAGACATTTCCTCTCGGGAAGACATTTCCCATGAGATGGGCAGTATTCCATAATGGCCGTGGGTGTCCTGGGCCTGAGTTTGGCTTAATGCTCACTAGCTATGCTTTCTTGGGCCATTTCTTTAGTGTCTGTAAGCCTCAGTTCCCTTCCCTGTAAGACGGAACCAAGAGGAACACACAAATCACAGCATCATTTAGAGTTATGTGAGGTGTTCTGTGCAAGGTGCTGAGCACACACTCGGTATCTAGTTAGTGCCTTTCACAACTGAAAGCTGCCCCTGAAAACACAGCAGCACTGGCCACACCTGTAGCCTCTGAAGAACACTGAGCTTGTGATTCCCCTCACTGTGGTTGGCCTCCAGTCCTGCCATCACCCTCCCTGCAACCTGCTCTCCCAAGGGAAACAGGGGCCGGGCTGCCATTGTTATTTTCGTGGCCAAAGTAGTTCTTTCTACTTGATGATATCATTACCGATAGATGGGACCAAGAAAAAAAAATCCTTGTAACAACAGCTCTAGTTGTCTGGCTCTAGAGAGCTGGTGCCTGGACCCCAGCATTGCTGGACCGGCTCTTCCTAGTGATGGCTTTGCTGGCTTAGTGATGGATTTGATGGCTTTCTTGGCACCACCCTCCCAAGCCTTCCCTGAACATCGCCAAGTGTTGTTAGTACCAGCCCCATAGATTTTTTTAAATGAGTATTTCATTTTATGAAAAACTAAACCTCACTAAACGTAGCTCTGCAATATGCATTATTTCCAAACAACTGGCAGCAACTGTATAACACTGAAACTGAATTTTGATTCCAAATTCTGAGTGGCTACAAATGTAAGTATGGGTGTATTTTTTAAAAAATCATAATATTTACATACAATCAGACCTAGAGATTGTGAGAATTCTCAGGTAATTTATCTACTGAGCACTATTCATTCTTCCCCCATAAAACAGGCACCATTATTCCTGAGTCTGCCCTAGAAATAAGAATATGATGGATGGCCCACAATTCCTGAAAGCTAATATTCTACACTGCACTGCAGAAACAGCAGAAGTCAATTCCATCTTATTTATATGTGTAGAAATGAATCAAAATTAATCCGAACATGGTGATTCATCAGAAAATCAATACATTTAAAGGTCACTAATTTCTCCAAATGATTTTAGGTTGCTTGGTAGCCCTTCTGGGTTTAATCTTCTCTATTAAATCATCACTGGGCATGCACACTGATTAAGTCAGTAGTACTTGGTATATAACTACATGCTGATGTGAATCTTCTCACAGATTTTGCCCTGCTTTTTCTAATCACTTGATTTACCTACATTAAAAACCCTGACCTCATCTTTGGCAAGAATTTTTCCTGAGAGAGCAGAACAGCGTGACTAGCAGCTCAGTGCTCCAAATTGGGGCAAGTCACTTGGATTTCCTAAGCCTCAGTGTTCCTATCTGTGAGATGGGACGATATCAGTTCCTATGAATTAAAAGACAACACATTTGAAGCATTTAGCAGAATAACTAAAAGGTAGCAAGAGTGAAAGCCACTGAAGAATTAAGAAAAGCAACTTATTAAAATATTGTCCGCACATACAAATATCAGATGGACAGATGTCCTCCCAGAATTTAATGGCTTTCCTTTTACAGCAACTTGACATCCCCAACCCCAAACAGCCCTGGTTCTCCTCACACTGCGTCTCTCGCTATGTGGCTTCTTTTCTTTCCGCTTAGCGGTGGATGCAGTGTGAACATAAACCACGAGGCTGGGGCACACGTCCTACTCAAGGGCAGGCCGTCCGTCTTGCAGTCAGTAGAACGGAGTGCGGCTCTCCATTCACATCAGCGACACCGTCGTCCAGAATGGCAGGCAGCGGGCGTTTTGTGGCCTTCCTCAGTGGGTGGGGCTGGAGCGAGGAGCCTTGCCAGGGACTGAACTGTGTCTGCAATATTCTGCTTTCTCCCCACTGTCCACCGAACAGTACTTCCTCTCCCCGGAGGGTTCCGGCTTCACCGTCGATGGCACCGGAACAATTTCCACAGCAGCCGCTTTCGATTTTGAGGGTGGAAGCAGAAGGTAAAACTACTATTGGATTTTCACCTGAAATGTGGGTGCTTCGGTTTCCACCTCCTTCTCCCCATCTAGTCTTAATGTGCTCCCAGAATGGAGGTGCTTCTGGTGGTGCCTCAAAACCGAGGTCAGAACCTACCGACCATTGTACCAGGGCTGGCTGGGCGCTGGACTCTGCTCCTGGGCCCTCTGTTCTCAGAGTGAAGCCTCACGATTCTGTCACCGGAGACATTTGCACTCTGCAGGGGGAGTGGGTGGGGACTTCTCGCTGGATACATTCAGGGCTACTCGGCATCTTTAACATGGTGTTTTCTCTTTATTTTCTCTACGTCTGCCAGCTGGGTAACCACTGGTTCAGGTCACTGTTGTTTTTACAATGATTTTTAGGAACACCCTTTTCAGTTATAAGTTTTGCATCTTAGAGCTTCACAGGAGAAGGGAATGGACTTTTAAGACATTCCAGTCAGAGGCTTGTGAGTCTAAGAGATCCTTCTCTATTACAAATTAAGCATGGAGTGGGTCCATTAGAAGCAAAGTCCTCACAGAGACCACAGCCCACATAACAGGAAAGTCACCCCTCCACGAAACAGATTCAGAGGACAGTGTGAGATGGGATGTGCTTTTTTTTTTTTTTTTATTGAGTTTATTGGTACATTTAGGGATACAGTACAGTTACATTCATTGTTGGGATCATGTACCTTTACATGGCAAGTCTTGATTCTCATTTTTTTCCCCTTACCTCTGCCCTCCCTTCACCCCCTCCTCTCCT
>NW_022900940.1:46906148-46906372 GCF_012274545.1 Fukomys damarensis | reverse complement strand
ACCACATCTTTTATCCAGTTTCCAACGGATGGGCAAATAGGTTGTTTCCAAGATTTAGCTATTACAAACTGTGCCGCTATAAACATGGGTGCACATACTTCTCTGTGATATGATTCTTTTAGTTCTCTTGGAAAGATACCCCACACAGGGATGGCTGGGTCAAATGGAACCTCCAGTCCAAGCTCTTTGAGGTATCTCCATATTGATTTCCATAGTGGTTGCAC
>NW_022900940.1:46802847-46901222 GCF_012274545.1 Fukomys damarensis | reverse complement strand
GGTGATCGCAGACAGGCAGGTAGGCAGGCAGCTGAAAAAAACCCCCTCTGGGGTCCTTGGGTCCTTCCTGGGTCTGTTGTCGCGCAGGCCGGGAGCTCCCGCGCAGGCCGGGAGCTCACGCGCACTCCGCCGGTGATCGCAGACAGGCAGGTAGGCAGGCAGCTGAAAAAAACCCCCTCGGGATGTGCTTTTTCTTTCCTTTTTTCTTTACCAGCCTTGTAAAATCAGCAGAAGAGCGCTTCAACCTGTGTTTTCTGCCTATGATTGGAGGGTAGAACTCACCAAGCCTCCATTCACTTTCTCTTGATCCCCAACTCCTCTACCCTAGTCAAATAATTCTTTGAATCATCTTCCTAACTACTTTTTCCTAAGGGCTCTGAGAACACTGACTAACGTCCATCATAGCTTAATCTTCTTTATGGCCTACGATACCTCTTGGAACAATGGTCATGAGCGTCCAAGACATTTGTGAATCTTAAGATCTGTTCACAAATGGAAGAAGAAGTCACTGGTAAGAGTTGAAGGATAAACTTTCCCTCCATAGGTGAAAGTCAAAGCTCTCCCTTTTCTTAGGGTCTTTGAGTCTGAGGGGCTGGAAGATGGGAGACTGGGCTGCGGGTCAGAACGGAGAGCGGCTCCTGGAGCTCAGCACGCTCTCCCTGAGCTGCGTGGAGAGCGCAGCGGTTCTGTTTCCTTCTTGGCACTGGCTTCCAAGGCCACTGAGCAGAGCTGGTGAGAGCAAAGGACATCTTGGACTGCGTCGTTGGCTCTTCTGGGCCTCCTCGCTCAGAGGGACACACAGGGCTGTGCAGTCTGTCCAGGCCCGCTGCTGCACCCTCTGGTCAGGTCTCCCACACTGGAGGCGACTGCACATGGCCCCCGATTCCTCTCGTCCTTGCCCTCAAATCTTCCCAGTTATTTTTTTAAAATCCTTTATTCCTAAAATAGTATTGACTTTGTGGTTTCTGCCAACAGTATGTCTCATAAATAATTAACTTCATGTAGGAAAAATCATGAAATATGAGGAAAATTGAAAATTTAATTTTTAGCATTATTAGAAGGAAAACAACCCTTTTGGTCTCAATCATCAGTATTTTTCACTTTGTTAGTTAAACTAGAACTTCCTTCCCTGCTGAGGTAACCAGCTGTGTGACTTCAGCTCTGCTTTAACCTAGATGGTACCTGGCAAATTCGGAGAGGTCACCAGAGGGCACTGTGTGTGGCGTGACTGTTCACCGTCCACCTCCCCATCTCCTCACTCTTTGTCCTCAAACCCATCACAGCTCTGCTGAAACGACAACCATCAATCACCGGCCTTCCCTGTATTTCCCACAGTCATTCACATGTAGTTGTTTTGAAGTATTCTTAACATCCTTTCCTTCGCACTTGCCTGTTTACAACAATGACAGGCTTTTCCAAGTCCCAGTCTGTCCTTCCAGCTGGCATGACTGGTTTGCTTTTGAACAAAGTGTTAGCCAGTTCCAGCTGCTGAAATAACTGGCCTGATGGATGTTTTCCACAGATGAATCCGTTACCAGAACCAGTTCAGCCAGGAGCTGGTACTTCTGAGAAAGCTTGTGATGACCACATAATCTTAGCTGTCTTTCTCATGGCTGTGCTTTTAGTTTTTCACTGGTTATTAAAGCGGTTGACCCTGGAGGACTGTTCGCCGCTGGAAATCTGAAGATTTTCCTTGTCAATGTCAACAATAAGGATCCCATTCTGACCTGCAGGTAAGGATGTAAGACATAAAGCACATGATTTTAGTTTAACCTTAAAAATCAAATTTGAAAATGTAGTCTTTTTTCTTTCTTCTGCCTTTCTTTTTTTTTGTGAGAAGGAAAGTAAGCATGTAAGATGCGAACAGCCACTTCAGATATAAGATTCCGAAGAAAAGTCTTCCTTCAAAACGGAAAGCGCAGTAGTTTAAAACTGGACACTGTAGTGAAGACACAATAGCAGGTGATTTGGGTGCTGTGTTCCTAGGGCCCGATGGCTGCCCTATCTCTCACTGCCCACCTGCAAGTCCTGCCAACATCGGCACCAGGGGTTGATGACACAGTGTTGAGCGTCAGCAATTCTAGGAGGTTGCTTTCTACTGCACAGGAAAGGGATAGATTGTAGAGTGAAACAGTGTTGGGGTCAAATCCTGTCTCTGCCATCTTGCTATTTATTTCTGAAAGTTATTTAATTTCTTAAATTCTTAGTTTCCGTAACTGCAAAATGGGGACAAAAACAGCCGCATGCTTCCTAGGGCTGCTCTGAGAAATAAATGAGAGAACACAGATTTTTGACTATAAGTAAGTGCGCAATAAATCGGTTAGCTACTAATATCATTATTGATGATATTTTTCTCATTTTTGTCACTGTTACCTCAAACCCACTACTCCAAAGCTGCTGATAACATGGACACAAAAACCCAGGAATGAAGTCTTGAACCAAAGGAAGATGTTAGGAAAAAAAATTTTTTTTTGAAATAAGAACAGCTCCTGAGTTTCCAGGAGGGGCCCCAAAAGGGGTGGCCACGTGGTCCCCTGATCTAGAGCTAATTGTAGATAAACAGGGCACAGGGTGGCTCCGCTGTTTAGTCGTCACCTGTCACAGCTGGCTCTGTGGATTAAAAACGACTAACTGGGACTCTGACTTCTAATCCAGTTCTTCAAGACCTAGGGGTCTCAGAAAGAAGTGGTTAATTTGCATTATAACTGCCTCACCTTCAGAATCTTAGTAAGGAGTGGCTGTACCTTTCCCTAGTAGGGCTGGGGTGCATTCTGTGCTGCCGGAGGAAATTGATTTGTTGTTCAAAGCCCTATCTCACGGTCTATTCTTAATTTTTATCAACTTGGCTGGTCACCCCACTCTATTTCTACTAGCTAGCTGCCTTATGCAGAAACTCAGTAAACTATTTTCTATAGCACCATAAAGTGTAGAAAAGACCACGAGTGACTAACACCAACAGTGGTTGCTTTCTAAACAAGTTTATTCAACATTGAAAACGCTGTCCTGAGTGTCACATCTGTCAACTCAACTCTGCACAACGAAGTGGACATCACACTGGATGAGGAAATCCCAGTTGGGAAAACGGTTGGAGCGTGCCGGGCAGATGACGAAGATGACTTGGGAGATTTGACCTTCCAACTTGAGCCTGGGAATGTTTACTTTGCAGTTGATCAAGGTAGGTTGAAACTTGTTCTCCACAAATTGTCTTATCACACGTGGTTGCAATCATAGGTTTCTACGCACATCCCACCTGCAGACTGTTTCTTGATTTCCAAGACCCCAGCATGAAGCGTGTGCGAGAGACACTTCCCAACGATCCGTTCCACACCTCTCTGCAAGGTCAATTTCTTTGTTCACCGATGCTTGCTAGAAAATGGCGGCACAGGGTGGTCTTAGCCCTCCTCCTTCCCTACCCGTCTATCTCCTGCCGGATCCAATTCAGCTCTTCTCTCTGCTGCAGGCCTACACTTTTGTGAGAGAGAATCAGGCTGGACTTGGAGGAGGCAGTCCCTCATTCCCCAGGGCTGCGGCTGGGGGTGCGTCTGAGTGTGTGGAATCCGAAGCTTCTTCCGAGGCTAAGCAGAGGAGAAAGGGGGCCGCAGCTAGCCATAGCTGTTTACCCACTGCTGCAGAAACTATCACTGCCCTGCTCCATCTCCTCCGGCTGTAGCATTTCAGTGCAGCCAGCCCGACTTCCACCCCTCAGCACCAGCATTTCTTGGCTCGAGGTGCTACCTGGAGTCTGATAGCTGCTCGCCCCTTTCTTGCCCCCACAGCTGCCCATCGGGAGCTCTCGGCCGGTGACTGGAGTTGCTGAGCTCTGTGTCCCTGCAGGAACATCTCTGAGTGTCTGTGCTACACTGGTGCCCGAGCTCCCGGTGATGCGAGGCTCCAGCTGTCTCCGAGGAAACTTGCTTGGCAGTGCGCTTTTCTTGGGAATTCTCTCTTTGCCTCGCTCTGCCCTGGGTCACCACGTGCAAACCCTCCCCGCAGATGCTGCTTCCGGGAGAGCCCCACCCACACAGGCCTCCACCCTCCTCACGTGAACTACAGCACAGGTCCCTCACCGGGGCTTTTTCAGGCAATGACGTGAGGCAAAAATCCGAGCCACGTGGTCCAGCGGTGTGCTTTACCCTGCATGTGCTCCACAGCCTAAAACAGCGTTCTCTTCCAGAAAGTCTCCTCTGGCCTCAGGTCAAAAACAGTTCTGTTCTTGCTACCAACTAACATGATATGATTAATGGTTTCTTTGGGGAGTCAATAAGGAAATGCCTACACTTTGAAACTGCTCCTTAATTCTAGCGAGTGGACCATAATTCCTACTTTAGTTTTTGGATAGCTACACATGTAATAAGTGATTTTGGAGAGAACAGCCTAGGCCGGTTTGAGCAAGACGTGTTTTGTTACAGAGCATGGGACTGTGGTCACTGCCACTCGCCTTGACGTGGAGAGAGCCGGATTTGCGAGGGTCCAGTCCTTCTCCGTTAAGGCTTGTGACCACGACCAGAGGTGTGCAGCAGTTCCTGTGACTGCCTACATTCATGGCATTAATGACAACTCTCCTTTCTGCGACCAGTATCTGATTAGGTAAGCTGAGATGGTGGGCGTGGGTGGAAATTCAGAGTGGGTTGAGGGCAGGAGGAATTGCCTCCTGTTGTGTATCTTAACTCTTGTTCTGCCTCAAAATAATGTCCTTGGGTTTCCAAGACCTGACAATAGTGGTAAAAGTTTGGAGTCTGGAATCAAGGCCCTGGCTTAGAATCCTGGTTCTGCCTCTTACTAGCTGGGTGATCTTGGGTAACTTACTTAAGCTCCTCAATCTCCAGATTTTCTTTACAAAGTGAGTTAACAGTAGTATTCAGGGGGATAGCTGTGCAGAATAAATGGGATGATTTATCTCGAGGGCTGAGTGGATGTTTCGTAAATGTGGTTTATCACAGTTCCGGTATGCTGTCTGGAACCCTCGGGGCTGTGTGATTCAGGATGAAGTTGTTCCCTGCTGGACTTAGAAGGGTAAAAGGCACGCAACTCATCCATGATGCCGCTCTCCCAGCGAGACCCGAGTGGGACTCATGTCAGATCTGTGGTGACTGCTCACTCTTAGTGGATCAGACCCAGAGCTGACTATGCTGGTAAAGTTTTGATGTAAAGAACTTCAGGTCAGGCTGGGTTGCCAGGTCAGATAAGAGATGTGGGAGTTTCCATCTGAGGCTTTGGAGTCTGGATGAAGGATGGTAGGTCTGCATCGCCCCAGCACTGGATGCTCAGTCTCCAGAGCTACTTCCCTGTCACTCTCCTCTGTCGCCTCCCCTCTATTTTAGACGCAGGACAGCTGCCCCGTGTCCCCTGAGCACTATTCCCATTTGTCTTTTTATGAAAAAGAAAACGTAGCCCTGCTGGTTACAACCCATGTGGTCTCGACTGGGAGCCAATTACGTTTCAAACCATGATGACAGTCGTAAGAATTAGGTGCCGTCTGTGCTTGGCATTTGTTATCCTTTCTTCCCCCTCTTTTCTTCTCCAGTTTTCTTATTATTCCACTGAAAAGGTCACAGTTAATTAACGAAACACGCAGCACACGGGGCAGGGAGTGCTAAGGGCCCGGAGGAGACAGCATCAGTACTGTTTTGCTCATTTCTCTGTGAGGAGGTTGTATCTTGTTAAGCTGATAACAGGAATACATATATAGTAAAACATCAGCAAAACGCCTCACACACACACACACACACACACACACACACACACACCATGAAACATCAGGACTCCAAGTCCCAGGGGCTGTGTTTTTACTGTCAAGAGGGAGAACACAAGGGCCTGGGGCAATTGGGGAAGCATCCCAAAGGCTGGGAACTCTGTTAATCTTTGAAGATTAAACAGGATGTAGATGCTGAAGGCTGAAGATGGAGCATTGGGGCAGCAAGATCTCAGATCTTATTGGGGAGGGTGGATGTGCAGAAACGACCGTGAGTCCCTGTGGCTACGGCATGGGAAGAACCGACTCTCTTGACCATGCCCACGTGCTCCGGGTTGGGACAGTCTGGGGACGGTCGGACTCCCCTCGGACCCTTCAGTGAAGTGATGGCTTTGACCAAGCAGGTGTCCAGCTGGGTGCAGAGAGGGAACACTCCAAAAAGGACAGCCTCACCAGCGTCCCAGAGCCTGTTGGGAAACAGATACCCGAGGGAGCTCCAGAGCTGACTCCTTTCCTGCAGGATGAGTGGGGCATCCACATCTAGGCTCTGCAGTATCCAAATTCATGGATGTTTAGGGGAAGAGCATTCTGTTTTAAAAGAATGTCAGTCTAAAGTGATTTTTGTTCTTGAACAATGAAACAGGTACACAGGCAAAGAGGTGATTGTAGAAGACACAGTAGTGGCAAAGCTCTCGTGTCACGATCTTGATGATCCTCCCGATACGATCCACTACGTTCCAAGCTTGGGACCAGTTGGTTCTGGACAAATCTTCCAACAAGCGCCAAATGCTGACAGTGTCATCCAGGTGAGCAGCAGCGGCTGCCAGCCCATGCAGAGTTCCCAAGGAGATGCTGAAATGTCACAGCTGCCGTTGGGAAGGCGCTGGTGGATGCAGGAAGGGAGGCCTGAACACAGCAAGGAGAGTGCTGGGCTCCCCTAGAGTCTTGCTGGAAGATGTCTTGTCCTTCACTCTCTTTCTGCCTGCAATTATTTTCTCCTTTTTATAATGAGCACAAAATAATTTACTTCCTATTTAGCTGGGGAAATCAGAGGCTGAAAACCACACTGATTTCCTCAGAGATAAACCTGTGTGGTTGTATTTATATGTGGGACGATGGCATATTCTCTTGGCACTGGGAATGGCTGATCAGCTCTCTGGCCCCTTTTGAGAATCGAAACCTTCCACTGGTAAAGTGTGAACATAGTTTAGTTTTTCTTGTTCTTTTTCAGCGTATGAGTCTCCCTTAGAAATTGTTCCTTCTAACTCCAAATCTCCATAGGTCTTCATTTCAAAGGGCCAACCTCCAAGAGGCCAGTAAATTGTTCCTTAACCCAGATATCAAGTGTCCTCCCCACTCTGACCGCAGCCTGAAAATGTGGCTGTGAAAGTCGCTAACCTTTTCCTTTGTTTGATCCTAACCCCACCTTTTCCTGACAAGCTCCGTAGGCTGCAAGTTGAACTTTCACATATGTTAAAAGTTTTGGAAGCTTAGGCATTTGGATTTCTGTTCAGCTTGCAATGCAAGGGCAAACTGTCATCTCATTTTGGGTGGAGATGATGTTTTGTGAATAGGATGCTAACTGAGCTCTGGGATTTTGCATTACTTGCTCCATATCTGACTAGTACCTCGGTCAGTTACCCACCTCTAATAATCTTTATGTTTGAGTAACCATGCTTTAGATATTAAGTGTGACTTATTCTCAAGTGATTTTTTAAAGCACTCTAACTGGCTTAGTTTTTCTGCTAGGGGCTCACATTTTATGGGTTGTCTATCCCATACCAAAACTCTTCTGAGACTCTGTTTTAACTGGCTGTTTAGTTGTTGACCTCATTAACTGTAAGTGGCTCATGAGGCTTACTACAGTGCTTGGTGCATAATGGTACTATACATGCTTTAATGAGTGGATGAGGAAATCATGCACTAAATTTTTAAAATGTAACCATTCCAAACATCTGGATACCTGGTGTCATATTGAGTCATTCCAGTTTGCACAGACTGAAATTTATGCTAATGCTATTAAGGTACTTCTGTCTTCAAGTCTGATATGGGACTTATTTGCCCTATTTCCTTGGTACCTACAAGCATAACTGGCATTTAATTAGTCCCCAGTACATATTTTTGAAGTGGTAACTTATCATATTTGGAACCAATTACATTTTTATAGTACTTTAGCACTTAACATTCAAAATATTTTATCTTAAAATATTTTGTCTAGGATAAAACAACTAGCACACAATGAGGACAGGGTATGGCCTATATTTTTCTTCTGCTATGCGAGGATGTTTTTTCACAGGAAAGCTACCCTGGAAACCTGATGTATCTTTGTTCCACCAAAAGGCCATGCTTTGAGTATACACCTGTGCCAGTGTTGGGCAGATTCTGATGCCACTCCAAAGAAATGAAAATAGCTATGCATTTGCCTCTTCCAGAATGATTTATTAAAACATGTACCTTAAAAAATTTGGTCCTGCCAGGCACATGCAATGGCACATGCCTGTGATCTCAGCATTTGGGAGGCTGAGGCAGGAGGATTGCCATGAGTTCAAGGCCAGCCTGGGTACATAGTGAGTTCAAGGCCAGCCTGAATCACATAGCAAGACCCTGTCTCAAAAAATGTTTTTTTGCTCCTTTTGCTGAAACAATGTTGATCTACAAGGTCACCAAAGAGCTGGATTATGAAGACCCGGAGGTGGTTGCCGTGGGACATATTTATGAAATGACGATTTCAGTATTTGATGACCTGCATCCCTCGCATACAGGTACTCTTGATAAACTGCTTAAGAGCCTATTCTTTTCATTGTTCACTTTAAGCTTTGAAATGTAATTATCTATCATATTTGGGACATTTTGTTAAGTTTGACAAAAGATAAAGTGGGGAATTAGGTAGGATTATACTGGAAGTTTTCATTAGGTCTGGGAAGCCCTTTTCACATTTTAGCAGCACCTTAAAGAACACACAATTCTTGCCAGGGATTTAGCCCAGTGGTTCTGCTGCCTGTCTCACAAGTGCAAGGTCCCAAGTTCAATCCTCAGTACCAAAAAACAAAACAAAACAAGAAACAATTCTTAACAGCTCTTGAGAGAGATCTTTGCAGTTAGAAGGAGTAATGGATATACAGACCCAAAGTATATGCTTAATACTTTTATTTTAATGATGCTAAATGCTTGTTATTAGTGGCTTTTAAAATACATTATTTGAACCATTTTATGCGACACAAATTTGGCTTGCCTGGTTCTGTAGCTCATACCCAGTTTTGAGGTGCAGAGCACGATCTTCTCCCTCTATAGGGTCTTCTCATAATGCTCTGCCTGTGATAGAAAGGGCCTTTCATGTAGTGAGGTTGAGTCCACCAAGACTGCATGATCATAAAGCCCCGGGCATTTGAGATTTAATATAGTTCTGCTTATTGCAAAGTACTCTTCATCTTCAGTATGCATCTCAGTTGTGTGCTGTGGATCCAGAGCATAGAATTTAGAAAGTGAGTGAATTTAGCCAGCTGTCCGTGCCTGCTTTTCTTTGTTTATTGTTACACACACTAGAACACAAATCATGTATCTGAAGGGGTCATTGCATATTCAACTACATGTCACAATTTTAAGAGTGAATTTGTTGGTTATAGAGATTTTTTTAATGAAAACAGAGATTCTCAAAATTTTCAGGTGTCATCTGTCCTTAACGTCGAGTGTCTCTAGCCCTTAGAATGTGTGGTGCATATAAAGTACAGGCGGCCCAGCAGATGGCTGGCATTGGAGATGTCCTGGAAGGGAGGTATTAGGGGCCGATACAGGATCAGCGAAAAGTTTGGTAAGGAGAGCCCAGAACACGGTGGTATTTGGGTTTCTTGTGCGGACCCCACCTCACTGGTGGCAGTTGCCTGTGTCGCTGCGTCCAGAAGGATTCGGAGGTTGGATCTGGGGGCAGTGGGCTGGAGTGCTTTGTCTTCTGTGGACGTGGAAAGGTGGAATTGTGGATGTGTCTATAGGTTTGCAACCAAAGGAGCACAATGCTAAACTTTAATCCACAGGCCCAAGTCTCCTTACATCTCTCCTGACTCGCCCACATAATAATTTCAACGGTGGTGGGCTTAATAGGATGATTTATAGTCAAGTGAGCCCACTTCGAGGAGCAGCGATGTACAGGAAGCAGGAACCCAGCACAGCAGTGACAAGGATTCTCGCTGTGTGTTCTCTGCTGCTCAACAGAGACGCTTGGTGTTAATGCAGAGGCTGTGTGTGACTTAGCTCTGACCTCTTAGGATGGGCGCTTTTGCTTGCAGCTGCTTAGCCTGATGGTCTAACAAATCAAAACAGAATCTGCTTCTCTCACCAAATTTGAGCCTTTCCCCAGCTGGAGAGGGAGAAACACCTCTCAGTAATACATTGACATCCTCTGTGGTCCTCACATGGCACTGCATTCTCAGCCACTGCTCATAAAGGGTGCTTATAGCGCTGCACCTGGGCTTTAGTCTCGTCTTATAGGCCAGCTAATTAGCACAATTTGGGGCCTTTATGGGCACAATAAAAGTCACAGTGTAGCAGAGCTGTAAACGGTACCAACTCTTTCCTCGTGCAAATGGGGTTTATTGAAGGTGTTATACAGCCTGTAACACAGATCACTTGCCGCTGTATAGCAGCAGCAGTCTTTAAACATTTTGAGTGATGGGGGGGGCCTTTGAGACTCTGATGAAAGACATAGACACTGTCCTTTTAAAAATGCACATAATAACATACGTCAAAATAAAAGAATGCCGCAGATTTTCTGAAATAAAGGTTCTACAGATCTCAGGTTAAAGTTTCTTGTTTGATATGTGTGGCATAGATTTTTCAGGACTGGCAATACACAGCCTTCTTCAGAACATGAGTTCTACACCTTAACTTACAGAAGGAGAATCCCACGGTCAAATGAGCTTGGGGAGCGATACTCACCCTGAGATTCAAAATATGTAATGAAATATTAGATACCCAAGCAAGTGTTGCTGTACATAAACCTTTTAATCTTTACTTAACTTAGTATTTTGTATTTGCCACACTCCCATCTTAGCGGGGATATTTTGGGAGATAGTCAGGTACAGCTTGGGCCAATCACCACTTAGAGACACATTAGTTTTGTGTCCTTTGGCCACAAACAATCCTTACTTTCTCACCTGTGAAACTGGGACAATGTTACCAATGTCAAGTCAGTGTCTTGCACAGGAAATGTTAGTTATTATATCAGTTTTATTAAAAATGTTCCCTGTGTGCACGCTGCTTGCCGTATGTTTGAACGTTGAACTCCTACCTTTTATAACTCTTCCATGGGACACGATACTTTCTGGCATGAAATGCAGACTTCCTCTCCACAACATGTATCACAGACAGCAGGCTGAGGTGACCCAAATGTAACGACTACTTTCTACTTATCTTTTTTTTTCTTGGTACCGGGGATTGAACTCGGGTCCTTACGCTTGCAAGGCAGGCCAATGAACCGCTGAGCTAAATCCCTGGCTCTACTTAACTTTTTACGGTTTGCAAATCGGCTTTGGTCATCCGCTCATTCTGACCTCAGATGTCCAGGTGATGTAGGAGATTAAAGCTGATTCAATTCCTTCCTGATGACATAACTGGGAAGCCAAACTCGTTAATGACCACAGAGTGTGAGTTGAAGCCAAGCACTGAGCGTGGGTTTTCTAGTCTGTCCCACTGAGCATCCTGGGACAGACCTTGGAAGCAGAACCTAGGCTGTTAAGGGCTGTGCTGAGAGCGACACCCCAACAACTGTGATGGAGGAGATTGCACCCGGGGAGCCATGGTTAACTCTCCTGTGAAAAACCCACATGTGCACATTACACGTACCATGTAAGGGTGCATGGGCATCTCTATGTGACGTGGAGGACATTTGACTGCACTGCTCTCTGGTTAGCACTAGAACTCACTGGGTTCTTCAGAGCACAGTCTGGGAACGAGGGTCATTTGGAGCCAGAAACATCCCACGGTGTCAAATTCTCTGCTAATTCTGTACTCTGAGGGCCACTCAGCTTGTCCGTAGAACAGAAGACCGACAACCAGGCACTTCTTCTCTCCTCCTTTTTCCAGTTACCGTGACAATCTTTGTGGAGCTTGCTCCCACCAATGACTTCAGCCCTGTGTTTCAAGCTGCTCACTACTCGTTCTCGGTTCCAGAGACATCAGGAGGTAAGGCCTCCCTCGCTTCTGTAATACAACAGCATCCACCAGGAACTACCTAGAGACATGAGTGAGCAATGGGAAAGTAATAGGGAGACTCACACAACTGAGGCAGGTGCGGGGCATTGCGAGCTGCACCCCTCTGAGAACAGGTGATCCTCAATGGTGATGTCCTCAGGGTGTCATCCTGATGTTTCCCAAAAGCTCCCTTGAAATTTGATGCAGATACAGGATTTCTGCAATGAAAAATTGCATAATATTAACATTATTTTGTTTATCTTCCCCTTTGGGTTCAAAATAGATTCAAGTGTCAAGAAGTAAGTCAATGTGGTCGATAGCCATGCAACTTAAATCCTTCTAATACCAGGGATCAAGCTTTCAGATCTGAAGTCAAGATCATAGGCAGGGTCCGTTGCCGCGTAAGTTAGACAGGAATTGGGTCAGATCTGTTAGCAGAGACCAAGGAGCATAAGATTTAGAAGGGGCAGCAGAGGTGATGTTTACTGTTTTCTGTCATCCCAGAGGGCACATGTTTCTTCCTTAGTGTCTCTAGGCAGGACTTCAGTATTTGAAGAGCTGGAAGCAGCTGTGTTTTGGAGTCAAGTCATACTGGCTGGCAAGGGCACATAGCGGGGCTGGAAGACCACGAGTCAAATAGGACAGGACTCAAGTCTGCCTGTGCTCGCTGGTTAAATGACTTTACTAAATCCCATAACCTAGATGTACCTTTGAGTTCACCTCTGTGAAATGAAGTTTCCAGTAACTATATCAGAGAGCTGATATGAAACTTAACTGGTATTTTATGTAGGCTAATTATACAGCATATGCTAAAAGAGCCATATTTCATTGCCCTACTAATGGCAATCACATGCTTACTGACTGCTTATAATATAGAACGTGCTAGACTTTTGCCTTTTTTTAAAAAAAAATTCCTTGGCCCCCCCTACAAGAATATGTAAACTGAATGAAATTAGAGAAGTGTTGTATGTATGTGTGTGTAGATATTTATTAGTAGATAAAAAAATCTTCCAAGTCCCTGGAAATTTGCTCTATGAAGGAAATTGGAAAGTTTGAACTACTCTGAAAGCGAAGTCTCCTCAAAACATCAAACATTTAGTCTTTAGACCTTGTGGGCATTTTCATTTTGTTAATGTGAAAAAAAACTTTTTATGCTGAGTTGATTAGCACAGGGATTGAGTGTGTGTGAGAATTTTATGATGGTTTTCCTCTAACTAAATTAAGGAATGCTACAATATTTAAAGACATTTTTTTCCATGATGTGTGACAAGCTGACAGGGTTTCTGGAGGCGGGAGGCACAGGCAGAGAGGCTCTCTCAGCAGCAGTGATTTAGAGGAACACACATGAAAACGAAATCACACTGGGCTGCAGGTCACGGAGCAAAACTAGTTTCATTCCCAATAGATTCTGATGAGCAAGTTTGGCAGAGATGCACAATTGCCCTAGTTTGAAATTCAGCTAAAGATGCTCAAGATGGCGTTCAGTTTTAGTGAAAACCCTCAGAAGAACTCACTTCAGGTTTATTTAGCTGGGCGCTGACTGTGAAAGTGACGACGATGGCACAGGAGTGAACCAGCAGGCTCTTCCTTGTAGCCTTGCTCTTTGTTGTGACTGTGGTTCGTCTGCCCCTGGTGTCATGAGCTGTTTGTCACCTGCCGAGTCACACAGTTCCAGAGACTGGGGAGGACGCCAATGGAGAGAGAAATTCTCTGAGGTTGAGGGGGCAGGAACAGCTCCTGAAATGCTTTCTTCGCATTTCTTTATTCTTGATTATTAGAAACAAAATGTCCTACATTGGTTCGTGAGCTAGCAAGCCACTGACGGTGGTATTTCACTGCACCAAAGAGGGGAAGCGTCTGCTGGAGTTTGTAACATATAAAGGCCCGAGGGTGCCTGACAAATCTGTAACACATTACCACGAGTGTGCCGTATGATCGGCCTCATGAAAGTAGAATTACACAGCAACAGCGCTGATGCAGTCCAGAAGCTGAGAATTGGCTGGGCTGCCTCTGGTCTTGGACAATCAGGAGAGCCCAGATTGCAGGTCACCCGTCCTGCTTTGGGGCGGGGGTCAGGGGACTTGGCCACCCCCGCAGGGATGGGAGGGTGTGAAAGTTCCAGGTCTGCGGACCCAATCAGCATGTGACATCCATCTCTCTTTTGAAGGATAATTTTGGGGTGCTGCACACTGTAGTTATAGCGAGCAGACTTAAAAATGCGGATTGTAGGCCTCAAAAAGAGTGAAATGACATCACTTGCAGGAAGATGTTAAGTGAAATAAGCAGCTCTGATAGTTGTATCAAGTTCTTCTTTTATGGAAACCAAATAAATGAATGGATGAATGAATGAATATATACATACAGGAAAATAGAGAGAGGGAAGCGGATGAATGGCAGGAAAGGGACAGAAGGGTAACACAATAGGGAAAGACCAAGATACGTTAACCGCAAACACAGATTTCCCGAAAAAAGCATCACCATTCTGTATTAGTGACATGCACTTTAAAAAGTCACGGTTCCATGTTGTAATCTCCAAGAAGAGTGTTACAGTGATAGAATGTGAGAAGTAAATCCCTGCTAAGTGTAAAGTTATATAGTGGAAATAACTCACAATGGGAAAAAGTGAGAAAGGGAGAATAAGTGATGATGCTCGGATGAAATGGAAAAAGTTGGACACAAATTCCTATCAGTGATTATATTAAATGTGAATGGATCAATTCACTAATGAAAAGAAACACATCAAAATGAAAAATAAAGAATATGTGGAAAGCAGACACAAATTTGAATTCTTATTCTTTCCCTAGTGCCTCTGTGACCTTACTACTTGAAACCATTGGCCTTTGTTTGTTTTTCTATAAAACGAAGTTATTAATAGGACATACATCATGGGGCTGCTGAGACTGCTCAATGGGAGAACGTGTATACATAGTAACGAAGTCTCATTCAGCATTTACCATACACCAGGCAGCACTCTGGGTGATTTCGATATTTTAACTTCCTCAGTCCGCATGACAGCTCTGTATGGTAAACACTGGTATTAGTCCCAGTCTGAAGAGTCGAGCTGAGGGACACGAGGCCCCGAGAGGTTGTAGATGGTTCAGTGAGTGACCCAGGAAATGACAGGGCCGAGGCTGGGAACCTAGGCATGCTGCTTTCACGGTGTGTACTGTGAGCCTATCTGATGCCAATATTAGCATAATGCTAGGTTAAACTGAGTGGCATTATTTTGAAGTTATTTTAAGTGTATCGATCCGTGCACCATGGTTTGCAGTGACAGAGGACTCTTAAGTTTTCCTCCTGTACAGTTGAAGGTTTCAGACACTTTCTGTTGCCCTCCAGGCCTCTAGTTATCCCTCTGAGAAACTGTGATGCTGTTTGGAAAACAAATTCATGCTCAACTTCTTAGAGTTCTGTATCTGTGCGAGAAGGATGAGCCTTATAAAATGTTATTGTCAGCTTTCTACAAAGTCGGAAGAGTGACCGCCATTGATGACGACCACCCACCAAACTGTCTGACCTACAAGATCACCGAGGGAGACACCCAGGCTGTGAGAAGATTCTGGATCCACCCTCGCTCTGGGATGATCGAGCTCACCACACAGCCAGACTTCGAGTCTGTGAAGCAGTACAACCTCACCGTGGAAGCGGTGGACTGCGACAGAGTCCGACCGCGCACAGCCGTGGCCACGGTGAGTGGAAAGACCCAGGCGCTGGCAAAACAGAGCTGGTCCAGTAAGTTCTGATGGCTGCACTAGGAAAGGCCGCCCATTAACAACAGGGAGTGGAGACAGGCATGGTTTTCTCTGTTCGCCACGCTTTCCGTGTTTAGTTCCTCTTCACTGTAAACACTGGAGGTAGGAATATTATAGTCATTTCCATCCTGCAGATGCGGTGGCTGAGGCATGGAATTTAAGAACCATACCAAGCTCACTCCTGAGGGCTACAGAGCTGGACTCAGACACAGTCTACCTCGTGTTGAAAGGTGATGTTTACAGTAAAAGTAGTGTGGCATCAAAGTGAGGGAAAATGTGGTCACCTTTAAATTACTTTAGCAACGTCGAAGGGATGTGCTGTCAGGGACTACGAGGTTTGGTGACTGCAAAGGAGACAGAGGTGGGATGCAAGAATTACGAGGTCCCTGCTGCACAGAGCCCCTGCTTTCTCCTTCTGGGTTATTAGCTTTTCTGAGTACGGCATGAGAGGAAAGCACCAGACACAGCCACACTGACAACGAGAACAGTGTTCCCAGGGACTGAGTTAAGTCATGAGGCTGGAATCTCCGGTCTTGGACTGATGCCTGTGACAGCGATCTTTATGCCTTGGCGCCTGTACACATTTTTTCCTGTAGACATCTGTGAACTCCCAAAATAGTATAGGATGATGCTACCTGCAATTATTATTCGCTCTTTACAAATGAGAAGAGAGGGAAGAAGAATTAATGAAACAACAAAAATGTTCAAGCAACTCTGTACTTACCACAGAATTTATGTTTTGCCTAAAGATAAAGCAGGACCTTGTTCACTCTATCTCCCCTTTAATGAGTATTTATGGGGTTTTTAAATGTAACATCTTGGGTTACAAAACCATGGAAGACACTGTATATCCCTCTTGGGGGCTTACATTTTTATCACATGAAAAATTTAATAGCATAGGGTGCACGCCAAATTGACATGGAGGAATTCAGCGATTGAGTTCAGAGGGACCTGAGTCTTCAGTGCCCACTGCTCTGATCGAGACCTCGTGAAGACCAAGGGTGCTGAGGTGATCCTACTTGCCATTCTGTCCTCAGTCCCTTCTGGAAGGTGGTTTCTGAAACCGCTCTTTACAGGATTCTACTCCTGAGCCTTGGAAGTTAAGGCCTGTGACTCATCGAAGGTCACTTTGCTCAGAGATGTCTAAGTTGGGATGCCTAATCATTACCATGCACCCCAGATTCTCCCCCAACCTGCAGCATAGTCTGTTGTCTCTGCTTTCAGAATACACCTCCCACCCCTTGCCAACCAGCGCCTAGGACTCTGGTCCCTCGCCTGGCCTTGGGCAGCAGGCTTATAACTGGACTCCTGGTCTTGACTGTGCCTCCTGCGGTCTACTGTTCGCCCAGGAGCCGCAGTGGCCCCTTAAAAAGTCACCTTGCTCCCCTCAGACCTCTCCCTCTGCTTCCGTCTCACCCAGCGAGGCTGCAGTGTCATTTCCAGGGTCTGTAGAGCGCGCACACCCTGGGCGCTGGTGACCTCTTCCTCTCTACCTCAGCCCAGAGCACGAACTCCTCCCTGTTTGTCTCACTCACCAGCACTCTAGTGCTCGTCTGCAGCTCACACAGTCACTTTAGTAACATCTCCTCCCACACGAAGCCTGTTCGCCAGGGCCCTTTATGCTGGTAATGCTGGAAGCCTCCAGCAACCCCTTCGTTCATCAGTAGGGGAATGGTAAGGAAAATGCAATAGATGCTGGGAATCAAGAAGCAATTGCAAGCTGGGGATAGTGGAGCACACCTGTAATCCCTACTGTTCAGGGGGCTGAGGCAGGAGGACTGCAAGTTTGAGTTCAGCAACTTAGTGAGACCATGTCTCAAAACATGGGGGATGTCGGGCAAGTAGCTTAATAGTAGAGCGCTTGCCTAGCACAAGGGAGGCCCTGGGATCAGTTCCCAGGACTGCAAAACAAACAAAGAGCAAACAAGTTCTGCAAAAGTGAAGCATACATGCAGGGCACTGAGTGAGAAAGGTTGGGAACAGGAAAGATCTGTGGTGCAGTATCATTTCTGCAGATCAAAATTATACCGCCCAGCATGGCCTGTTCTCTGAGAATACATAATCGCTTAGGGCATTTGTCAAATAGAGGGAGGCAGGGAGAAAACGGCACAGTAGGTCTGAAAAAAGGCCTTCTCTGAAAGTGGTTCTCACCAGCCAGTCTCTGTCCTTAACTGGGTGGCAGCAGTTGGCGTATGACAGCCTCGTATACCTATCTGCCACAGTTACTGCTCTGCCTCCATCACAAAACTACAGATTGTGATGGGTCAGGGTCTTCGTTCACATCACTGCCGGAGCATCTGTGTCTCAGTCAGTGTTTGGCACATAATAAGTGCTCAATAAATACCCACTGAGTGGATGAATTCATCCTGCCCACCACTCCCAGGAAGGTCGGGATTAAGGGTTAGTGTGTTTTTGTGGTTGAGGGAAGCAAGGTTAAGTCATGTGTTCCAAACACAGGAGCCTACCACAGGGAGATGCGGCTTGAATGGAGATTTCTCTTCCACGTCCGAGCACCGTGCTGTTTCCAGTACATCAAAGAAGCCGCCCTACAATCCACCTACTTACCCTGTGCAGCGGCCTCAATGTCAAATGAGCACAAAGCCATATCAGACTATTGAAGTAGCGTCCAAGGTTGAACCACTCCCCAGAATTTAGCTGCGTTGTTGGAACGTGGCAGAGAACACTCTTGAAAGGGGAATGCTTGCAAATGCAGGCACACCCGGGACTCCTCTCTGATAGTCCCTGCGGAAGCTGTCAGTCACCTGCGAGGTGGCAGGTGACCTTTGTGGCAGACTGGCATTCTGCCCTGACATTTTAAAATCCTAGATATTTGGATCTTTTTCGGGTAATCATGCTTTGTAGTATTTTAGTTAGGACGATGTTGATAACAGTGCCTAATTTAGGACAGATCATACTTTCAAGTAATCATATAATTACCAAACAATATATATATATTTCACTGGAGAGAATGGTGAACAGCAGGCCCTTACTTCAGAAAGAGGACACAGGCTCAGGACATGCTTGCATTCAGCGTAAATATTTAACGTGTTAGGGGCACCAGCCTTCAGCTCTCCTTTGTCATCATTTGCATAATCTGTGAGCTTCCCAGAGGCTCCTCCCGTGGCCCAAAGCCCTCCCCATGGCTGCCTTGAATGTCCAGTTGACCAGCAGTGACAAGCACTCTGGACTCGCTGATCGACAGCCAGGGACAGCTCTGTGAACCGAAAACCCTGGGTTTCTAATGTAGTGATTGTGAAGGCCCTGTCTCCACCCAGAGTGTGTGCAGTCGGACGATGCGGACATGAGACTCCCCTTCCTCACTGTGACAGGTCACGGTTGACATTGAGGACGAGAATGACGAAGAGCCCGTCTGCGTGCCCTCTCTTTACCGGGGAGCCATTCCTGACAATGCTGCTGCCGGGACAAACGTCAACGGCTTCAGGCTACGCTGTCACGACAGAGATTCGCAGGATTTCGAAATGCGCTTTGAGATAGCTTCTGGTGGATGACTTTATTTCTTTTAATCAGAGCATGTGCCAGCTTGCCCGTAGTTGTACCCTGTTAGACATGATCTGTAACCATAGAAATGGCTATGTGTATACGGGTTCATATCCTCAAGGCAAGGCATCTTTTCCACCACTGGAATATCCAGGGGTATTAAATATCCAGTTTAATTCCTGCTGAGATGAAAGTATCTGTGGCTTCGCAGATATTTTCACCACACGATTTTGGACTTGCCTAAGAAATATGATACTAAAGGCCGCACTGCAAGCCTGAGTCTGCTGTCCATGGTGCTGGTCAAAATAGCAGGCACCTTTTTGTCTGATACCAATAAAAGTTCACTAGGGTAGATGCTTTTGACTCTGCTACTGTTGCATTGACGCAGAGCTGGATCACTATCTTGTCCTACGTGGGAGGCATTTATCGGAGGCCAGCTGTATTCCAGGCACCGTGATAGGAAATGGGCACACAGAAGTTTCCAACAGATATGATTTGTACCTGTGACACTCATTGCCTGTTACACTAGTAATAAGATCAGTAATTATAAGATGACAGACAACGATAAGTTAAAGGAGCTACTGGGTACTAAAAGGAGACCTATTTCAAATATGGAAGTCAAATTTGTCATCATGTACCTGAGAGAACCAGAGCCTGGGATCAATAGGCACACTACTAATTATTATGAGGACTGGGTGGATGCTGTTTCCCTTGCTAGATGGAAAGCTCCAAGAAGAAAGGTACCATGTGCATCTTATTTGCAACAATGTGTGTAGGACATGGACTTAGGACTTGTGGTCAGCCTGGCTTATTTGATACTGGTGTAGACTAAGCTGAAGGTGAAAGGCACAGTGCTCTGCGTGGAAGACAAAGGAAGAGAAAGCAACTAGGAAAAACAATTCCATGATAGTGAGAGATTTTCCGGCCACATGTAGGGCTACGACTCATGATTTTAACCTTTAAAACATATTTTTCCTAATCAGTTATATGTATTGCTCATTTTATCTCAATTTAATTGTAAGCCATGTGTAGCTGTGGGAATTTAGAGTACAGCAGACCTCTGACTTATTTACCCCTACTGTGCTACAACAGCAGTTTTAGATAGTTTCAGCACAGCATTCAAGGTATCTTAAAATAATTCTTTTTCAATCATTCTTTTTAAAGGAAATGAGAACCACCATTTTGGGTTTGACCCGACTCAAGGTTCAAATGCTCCCAGGTTAATCGTGAAGAACCCCTTTCACCGCGAGCCTGGAGCCGAGGGGCCGCGGCGGTACCACCTCGTGGTACATGTGGTGGATGACAACCGGAGGCACGGCAGAGCCACCAAGCCCAGGACGGGCACCGCTGTTATAGATATTTATGTGATAAGGGCCGCCACGCCCTCTCCTCCAATCAGCTCTGAAGTAAAGAGTCTCAGCATTTAAGTGGGTTCTCGTGTGGGAAATACGCTATTGTAAATCCAGGCTTCACCTAGAAAGGCTAAAAGAATGATGGGGCAGCATCCTAGCTATATGCCTGTCCCCGGGGCATAGCCCATCCAGCCACTGGGTAGCATTTCACAGTGGACATAGGCTGAGTGGGATTGAATTTGGGCCGATTGCACATCATGCATAGAAGATCCTTAAGAGGATAATTATATCTGAATTTTCTGAAAGTCCCACCCAACAAGAAGTGCCCTCTACTTAATGAGTTCTATCAATTAAAAATGTCTACAAATCGGCACCTTCAAAGGATATTGTCCAACATCCATGCTGTTCATATTAATGGTGTGCCAGGCATTGTACTGAATGCCTTATACTCATTATTCCATCTAATCTTCAGTCCAACCCTGTGAAGTTTAGCAGACCCATTAGTGTTTTATTTTCTTAAAAAATCAAAATGCAAAGCCTCAGCTGAATTCCAAATGGCTTCTGAATCAGCCAAGGATAAAGTGTGTTCAGTAGACCTTATGCTGTATTTTATTGTATTCTATCTTTTTCTTGTTTTTTGGGGGGGCAGGTTGCAGACGGGGTCTTGCTAAGTAGTTGAGGCTGGACTTGAACTCACTATGTAGTCCAGGCTGGCTTCAAACTTGAGGCGATCCTCCTGCTTCAGCCTCTCGAGTGTTGGGATTACAGGGATGCGCCACCACCCAACTCTTCTATCTTTTGAAGTAGAAGCTTTTGAAAAAATGGTGGTAAATCTTTTTGCTAGAGTATTTGATTTTCTCTCAAGCTGCACAAAAGAGTTAATTAAATGTAGAATAAATAAGAGGAATGTGAGAGCTAAAATGACCTCAGGCACCATCTAGTTCAGACCTTGAACGAGAAAACTTAAGGCAAAGAAAAGAAACAGTTCATTTGGGGTCACAGAGTGCTTTCTGCACCCAGCTAAATCGGTGACTCTCTGTATTTCAGTGTCTTTCAGCCTCACCCATGGTGTGTAGAAATACACATGGCTGAGTCAGTGCTCCCTGTCTGTGTAGGACCCTGGCGCTATACTGATGTTACTGTGTGTAAACAGATGCTCTATGAAAACATGGACTGATCCTCTGTGTGCTCTGAAACAATTTTCCCAGCAGAGCAAAGGCCTGACCATTGTGTACACAGATGTCAACACGTACCGGTCCAGTGCCTGGTACGTCCCTTCCATCCTCACTCTCATGGCTGTTCTCTCTGTGGGACTCGTTTCCTGGCTTTGTTTCCTGCTTTGGAGGCATGGAAACTTCATGGAGTGCTGTCAGATCACGGCCCAGAACATCTCCAAGTCCATGCCCAGGTGTGTGATTTTCTTTCTAAGCTTTTGCTGTAAAGAAGTGAAATCAACTGAGGTTTGGGATTTCAACTCTGTGGGCTTCTCAGTTTGGTTTCAAAGAGCAGAGGGAAATATTGGAGTACAGAACGCAGTGGTGCCTTTCACCAATGACCCCAAACCTACTCTATTCCAAAAACATTTGAGAGCTTTCCTTTTATAAAAGCAACAGTACATTGTTGAATTATACTGTAAAACATTTGTGCCAGACTTTCTATAGGAAGGAGTTTTAAACTTTAAAATTTTAAAAAAATTTGTACGTTTGCAATACATAATAAGTACGTTCCTTGTGGGAAGTTGGTACATGCGCACACCTCTTAATTCCTCTTTATCACCTTCCTTTCACCCCTGCCCATCCCTAACCCCCTCCCCTCTTGCAGAAGACCGGTCTCCCTGATAAACAGATAAATCTGTGAGCAAACAAGCAACTGACTGCTTGTATCATCCTGATGGGAGATGGCTCATGGACTGGTGTTTGACAACCCCTGGGCAGTAGTCTAGGGACTGGAAATGAGCATAGGTATCCTCTCTGCACCGAGTGGGGAAGAGAGGCCGTGGGGACAGACAGGATTCTCATCTGCTTTCCTCAAACCCCCAGGACAGCTCTCCAGGACACAGAGTGCCAGGACTTCGAAAGGAGCCTTGGAGTTGAATTTTTATTAATTAAGCAGAATTTATTTATGGTGTGGAGAAGAGGGTGGTGGTGATTAACAAAGACTGCTTTCCTAATTCCCCATATAGCATTTCTATTTTTCCTGGGCTAAGAAAGGTGATATAATAGTCACATGCTGAGTATTGAATGAAATTATTTTTGAAACATATTTTAACTTAATGAAGCTGATATTTTGTCCAATTTTCTTTTTATACAGAGAAATGAAATATATTGCAGGTAAGCTGCAGATTATCACAACGTGATTATGCTTGAATTGTGTGATTATTAAAGAAATGCCTCTTGACGTCTTGATATCTGACTTTTATCTGTTTATTTTTGAACAGGAGATCGAAATCAAAAGGAAAAAACTGTCACAAGAAGCAGAAATAAAAAATTGGAAGTCTTAACAGTAAGTGCATTTTGTGGTCCCTTATGGTAATTTATTCCTGTAATTGCTGAGCAATGAAAATTTCTTCCATAGAAACACATCTACTCAACCATCATAAATAGGAAATAAAATTATTTCAACTTGTCTGTATCTGCTGAATTTATATGCATTACAAAGTTGGAATTTCAGATCCAATCTCAGGCTTTGGCCAGGTCAAAATTTGCCTCAAATTTTATACACTCAGCAAAAATAACAAGACAAATGCAAATTCAACATTTTCACCATTAAAAAAAAAATCCATTTTTGAAAATAAATGATGGGTGTCATAGACCTGAGTAAGTTCTTCAGTTTTGGAGTTTTTAGCAAGTGGTAAATCTGTACCCTTGCATATGCAGACCTCCTACAAGTTGGAATGAATTTAACAGAACACGCACAGGAATGGCAAGGTTAGGAAGACATAGCTGAGGTTTGGGATGGGAAAGGCCATTTCTAGTCTTGTCTCTCATTTTTCCTCTGCACGTGCTTCCCATGTGCCCAGTGCACCCTGCCAAGGCCTCGCTGACCACCACGGCGTCATGAGCTGGCTCTTCCACGCCTCCTTCCCCTGTCCCTGCCTTAGGCAGCCGAAGGCACCTCGTCTCGGGGTTACTTTGCTGGGGCTGCTGTAACAAAATACCAGACCAAGTAGCTCAAAGAACAGAAATTTATCTTGCATAGCCCTGGTGGCTACAGGTTTGGCAGTTTGGTCTCTTCTGAGGCCTCTGTCCTCGACTGGCCTTGGCCACCTTCTTGCCCTGGCCTCACAGACTCCATGAGAGGGATGGCGTTGTCAGTGCCTCAATCGCCTCTTTGTAGAAGAACTCTGGTCACGTGGACTCAAGGCCCGCTCACGTGACCTCATTTTACTTTATTAAATATTCAGAGGCTCAGCCTCCAAAGGCGTGAGTTCTGAGGTGCTGGCGGCTAGAACTTCAACATATGAAATTAGGGGGAAGGGCACAGTCTACCTGCGATGGTGAACCTTTTAGAGATCAGTGCCAACCTGCAACCCAAAACCCTCTTATTCATCACACAGCGCCAACACTGCAATTAAACCTGGACACTGAGGTCTTCATTTAGAAAAAAACAGCTCCACATTAACATCTTTTGTCTTAAAAAGGAAAACAAACAACACGCCATAGTGGGGATGCCATAGGTTCACATCACTGGTGTAACACTTCTCAGATAGGATAAAAGACCTCATGACAAGATAAGGCCCTGGGGTACAGAGCCCAAGGAGGCCAATGGAGAGGGGGAAAGATGGCAGGAAGCTTTGGTCTGAGGCTGCTGGCCCTCTGCAGATGGGAGAGATGAAAGAATTTAAAAGAACTCAGCTGCTCCAGTAGAAAACGCTCATCCAAGGCAATTTTACCAAGCTAATTGCTAACACGCAATGTGTGCTTTCCCCAAGGAAACCACTGTGTATGAGACCGTGTTTGACAGAGAAGCCGTTGACCCAGGTACGGTGCTTACTTATCTTTGCGTGAAGCCCATCTGCCTGTTCAGATGCTCGAACTGTTAAATACATCGCTCATTCTTACACTTTGCAAAGTGAGACTCTGTCCTAAGGTAAACTCTTGTAGGGCCAGGCGGGTAAAACTAATAACTACAGGGACCAGACAAAACAGCAAAGGCAACTGTTGTGGGGTAGAGTGCCGTCACTCTGCAGAGAATCCCTTCCGTGCAGGGAGCACCCAGGGCCCCGGGAGGAGTGGACACTTGTGCCGTTACATGAAATCTGCCTGCATTGAGATGCAGGTAACTAGTTCCATTAAACTCCCTTTTATAGACCGCATCAACCCTTCCCACTATAGAGCAGCATGCACCCAACTACCACGGGACTTACTAGCTTAGAATAACAGCTATTTTATTGGTGCTTACCCTGTGTACCTCAAGAATTTGAAAAAAGTGTCACCTGGGCAACCTTTGCTTTATGTGCCGTTGATAACAGGGTCCCTCAGAGGCACACTTCAGAGTATGAACTGGGTTCAAATCGGTGGCCCTCGCAGTCCTGCTGTCTCAGTGGGCTCAGCTGGGGCCCATTTCCTTGTAACCCCAGGCAGCTGAGCACATTCCCCAAGGAGAAGCCAGCACCGCAGCTCACACCCCCTGCAGACTGAGTTGCAGGCTCTCCAATGATGTCGCAAGGCATTTCAGGGTGCATGGGCGAGAGGCAGGGTAGGTTTATCTGGCCTAATTAAGGGAGAACGTACAGAGAGGGGAGTGTGGGCCCTTGAGAGACCAGGCACACTGTGTTAGAGCTGGGGGTGCTCATGTGGTCTCAGGGGGCCTTTGGGACAGGTGATGTGGAGAGATATTCCTGCCCCATGGGGCCGGGTATCCCTTTCGGTGGGCTGTGTTAATTATTTGCATGCATTTGAAGCTGAGAGATGTGCTTTCCTCTTAGTGCTCTTTCCTTCAGGGTGGGATTGGTGAAGAGAAATACTGGCAAAAATTCTGGGCACAATTTGTAGTCTTTTTTTTTTTTTTTTTGGTGCTGGGGATTGAACTCAGGACCTTGTGCTTGCGAGGCAGGCGGTGGAACCATTGAGCTAAATCCCTGGCCCCTGTAGTCTTTTTGTATCTTTAAGGCCCTTAAGAATCTTTTGGAGTGAGTTTCCCGGAAGGGAAAAGATACTGTAACCTGGGATACCTTTGTGTCCTGAAGCTGCAGTTTCTCTTAAAGTATAATTTAAAAATTGCATTTTCCTTTTGTCTTTTCTCCTTGTTATTATTTCTTCTCTCCTACTTTTGGTTTCCATGTGATCTGGTAGTCTCAGCAGGTTAGCTGGGCCCTGAACATTGCAGCTTGGATATCCTAGGGAGAGTTGCAAGAGACAGGAAGGAGAGAGTATAGGACTTTGAGGCCTGGAAACCAAACAGCATTACTTGTGCCACACACTGCTGGTTAAAGCTGTGAGAATCAACGAGATCCCAAGCAAGGAGCCTCTCACAGAATCAAACCCAGAGAAATCTACAAGCCAGATGGGTATGAATTTTCAAGCCTTATTCTAAAGTGTGTCTGTTATAAACTCCAAAATTGCAGAATGGATCATATCTACATTTGGTAAAACATGTCACGAGCTTTTTTTTTTTTTTCACCAATGAGGTTTTTCTTTCCAATGGAAAAGGGAAAAATAGAAAATTGTCTGGTTTTGGAAAAGCCCCAGATGTGACATTAAAAGGTGAAGGTTGTGAGTTTAGACAATCACTGTCTCTCCCTATGAACTTGGACAAAAGATTTGACTTGAGTTTCCCTCTTCCCAGGTAAAAAGCTGAATACAAGGGTGTGGGTTTTCTCTGCTTCTAAAGGGTGATTGTGAACCGTCAACACGACTGTGATAAATATGAAGTCACTTTGTAAAATGTCCCTCGACATGGGGTCTGTACCTCAACATTCTCCCAGCACCATCATTGCGTGTGACACTTAAAGTCAATTCCTGACACCTCTGGGTATCTGGGCATGAGGTTATGGATGCTTTGTTACTGAAAGCGTACTACTCATCCTGTAATCGGATCTGTATCAAATCGGCTCCTTTGAGTTTCACTTTTCAGGCATTTGGGGAAAGTGTACATGACTATGCCCTATGGCCCTGTGTTCCTATCACGGGAGAGCCATGACTGTCCCATGCTGTGGACACTGAGTCAGGGGCTCACATGGCCAGGGTCACATGGCCTTCTTTCTTTCCCAAGAAAGAGAAGAAAAGATGGGGTGGAATTCTGGAAAGCAGAGTCCTACGGGGGCAGGGTCAAAGGAGATGGGGAGCAAAGAGTGAGGTTCCTGGGTTCCAGGGCTGTGCACTCTCCACTCTGGAGAGTCTTGGGCCAGACCTCCAGTCCAGGGATGGCAGAGCTGCCTGCAGCAGACTACTGGGCCCATTTCTTGCTTCTTTTTTGCCTTTTCCATTCTTATTGGAAGTAAAGTTACTGTTTGCCATTTCTTGTTTCCCTCTAAAATGAGAAAAAGCATATTTTACAAACACTTATTTAGTACACACCATGCACAGTTATAAGGACTTTATAGTTACTGACCTATTCAATTTGTTTTACATTTAATAAATATAGCATAAAATTATGCTTTTTAGCTTTACTTAAACGTGGTCCTCAGTGCGCTCGTATTGCTGGGCCCCTGTCACCACAGTACCTGTGAACCGTAACTCCCCTCCCACCAACCTCTGCAGCCACCCTCCTGCCTCTGCCCATGAATCTGACTACCTGGGCACTTCCTAGGCAGAGTCACCCAGCATCTGTCCTTTCATGACTGGTTTAGTTCCCTCAGATCAGTGTCTTCAAGGTTCTCCCAAGCTCCAAGCGGCAGTTTCCTTCCATTTGAAGACCGACAACGTACCTTTCTATGCACGCCTCCCAGTTCCTTAACTATTCTTCTGCCTGTGGGTCTTCCTGTGGGTCTCCTCTTTTTATGGCTTATACTGCTACTATATACCCTATTTAATTTTAACACTTTTTCTTTTCATATTGAAAGAGTCCATAGATAAATATGCACTTTCAGATTTATTACAAGATATTTTTAGGTTATTTCTAACAATCAAACCATAGAAAATATTTATTAAATTCTTAGTATGGCCAAATGTTTTCACATGAAATTTTCCTTCTCACAACCATTTACAAGGCAGTCTCTGTCATTACCCTCATTTTATGAGCAAAATGAGAGAGACGATATAGTTCCCCCAGAATCATAGTTGAGTAAGAGGAAATGCAGGATCAGAATGCAGGCAGTTCGCTATGTCACTGCTAATTACACTTATTGCTCTTATTCTTGGCCTCTCTTGCTGGTGAACAGCTGATAAAACCCAGGGCATTAACGGACTGAGCTCTGGGTTCTTCCACTAACAACATAAACCCCAAAGCACAGCTGCGCGAGATTTGATAAAGGTGAGGCTACCGAGGGTACTTTCTGCTGATTCAGTGCTTGTCAACACTCCTGATCTCCAGTTCCCTCATGCCAAGGATATGGATAGGAGTTTGGCTTACTTTGAGCCTGGGTGTTTGATGTGTGATCCAGCAATTCCTTTTCAAGTTCCAACCTGAACTACTAAATGATGGTACGGATTTCTCTGGTGAGGAAAGCGCTGTGCAGCCAGCACGGTGTCACCGACAGAGGGTTCCCGTTCAGTGAACGGATTTCTCTGGGCTTTTTCAGCGCAGTGAAGTGCCACATGCCACTTAAAGAAGACTACTATTTTAAGATGAAATAGGTAGCTGTGTGGGTTGGGTTCTGCCACCATTCATCAGATGTTCTGTGCGACCCAGAAAGTGGGGCAGAGGACGCTGTTTTGGTCACAGGTCAGTCGTAGGGGCACAGGCCATGGCCCAGCCCTAGGCCATCGGTACTTAGAGCTCTGTGGCCAGAGGCATGGGTTCAAGTCCAGGCCTGCCTGGGGCAGACAGTGTGGCATTGGCAAGTTCTTTAGCACGGCTCACTGTGCTCATTTCTATGATATGCAAGAACTTTGCAAGGTGGACTTCCTACAATTACTACTGTGACCGTTGTTACTCTTTTCATTAATCACATCTGAGTCACCTAAGCAACAGCAGTGGGTGGCTTTCTGCTACATCAGGCCATATCTCCCTTTCTTTTCTCTGGTATATTAGTTTATTTTATTATTCCGTGGAGGTTGCGGAAACTTCACACAATTTCAGGACAGTCTTTTTGAAGGTGTGCACAGCGGGGCGGGGGAGCAGTTTCACATATTCTTTCTTTTAAACTTTTGCTTTTAGAATAATTACAGATTCACAAATAATTGGCAAAAGCAGCACAGAGCTACTGTGTACCTGTTTGTTAGCAAGCTCTCCTAAAGGCAACACTGTTCATAATAGTAGTACATTGCCAAAACCAAGAAAGTGACATCGGTGTAATAGCCAGACTTTTTAAAAGTCTCTGAGCCAACTTGGTGGCTCACACCTATAAGCCCAGCACTCTGGGAGGCTGAGATAGGACTGCAAGTCCTATCTCAAAATTTTAAAAAATGTAAAAGGGGCTGGGGATTAGCTCAGTAGGAAGGCCCTGGTTTCAATCTCCAGATCACAAAAGATATCTCTGTTTATTGTTCTATGACATTCAATCTCCTGTATAAATGCTATCACAGTCCTGATACAGAACTGTGCCTCTGGCAAACAGATTCCATAGGGGCGATTTTCCTAGGAGAGAGCTCAAGACTTAGAAGATCAACTCGGCACCTGCCAGCTAGACAGCAAATGCTCAGGGAGCACTGGTGGGTAAATGCTTTGGAGCTCATTGTGATTCATGGGTCTGTTTCCCTTTCAGTGTCAGGCAAGGTGTATGAATACAACAGCAGAACGGGAGCCAGAAGGTGGAAGAGGCCTCCCGGGTACCAGGAGGAGGTCCTGACAAGCACACCCGCCCTCCCGGAGGCTCACCCGCCAGAAGGCCTGGCTGCCTTCACGGTTCCCGTGTGAGGGTAGCGCTTCCCGGCATTTCTCCATTCTGTGTGTGGCCACTGTCTAAAGTCAAAGCTGAGAATAGTGGGCCAGCTGCTGTGCCTGGCTTGGCATTCTGGCGGAGGGGAGCTGGTGCCGTGAACTCTGAGCCTTTGGTATTTTGCTGAAGTCTAGAGCACACTGCGTGCTGCCTTAGATCAGAGACTTCCTTTGCTCACTGTTGGCGGCCCAGCACATCAACAAAGAGTGGGGCCTTCAAGCTTGCCTGGTGAATAAATGGATCTGAGTTCACGACTCTTTTTTTTTATTAAGTTTGTTGGCACATTTTAGGTACACAATACAGCTAATTCTTCATTGGGATCTCGTACCTGTACATGACGGATCTTGGTTGTTGTTTTTTCCCCAGTCCCCTGCCCTCCCTCACTCCCTCTGCCCTTCCCTATTTACAAAGACTTTGTTCCTGTTTTTTCCTTTTCTCATATTTATTTTTTCCCTTCTTTCGTACCCCTCCCATTTCCCCTTTGGACCTTTTCTTCCTATTTCACAATATCTTTTACACATTTTGATCCTCTTTACACTTTCAGTTTCTCACACCAGAGACACTAGTCAGTATTTACACACGTGTGTTCTGTTTATCTCACTTACGTGTTCTGCCTCAACATGCGTCCTTTCAGCTATAAATGACTCTGACACGACTCTTCACCTGCCTTTAATTCAGATTGCTTATTCTACTCTGTCCCACACAGCAGAAATGGTATTATTTTTAGAAAATAATTTTTTGGCTTCTAAAAAATGCAGGATTTTCTAGCAGTTTTCCGGTGTGCCAATGAGCTTGCTTTTAATCATCTTTTTCTATGGAGAATGACCACCTGACATGTCACTCATTAATGACTTGCCAAGGAGAGTCAGGAGCAAGGTTCCTGAGATGTAGGCCTTGGACAAATCCACCTGAGATGTGCTTCTCTTTGCCGGCTTCCTTCTGGGTGACCAGATCCTGGGTGGCAGGAGGTCCCAGTGCTATGGAGGGGGAAGCTGAGTCCACGTTTAGTCCAAAATGCAGTATAGTGTGGGGTAATTAGGGATAATTTTTTAAAACAAATCTTATCCAGAATAAAATACACTGGGAGCACTGAAGTAATCTTTGCATCAGAAGCTACTAGGGGCCCAAATGAGGGAAATGCTCTGGTACTCATTTCCCTTTGCACAGACGCACTGAAAGGATTCCTTTTCGGCCTCAGGACACCTCATCTCCCAGCAACAGCAAGCACCTGGTAATAAACCGGCTCATTTTTAATTTAAGACTATCTGAAGTGCGTCGGTTCTCAGGAGGCCTCGGATAGAAGCTCTGAATCTGGGCTTGGGCAAGTCGCGTATTCTCTGTGATGTTCATTCAGTCTAGAAAATGCAAATAGTAATCCTTGCTCTGTTTCTTAGGGTTTTGCTGTGAAAAGCAGTATAAAATAATTGAGATTCTGCACTTCGCAGTGCTGTCTAACCTGCAAGCTAAAGTTAAGATATGAAATAAAATTAGTTTGATTAGGTCAGAACTGGTGGCTGGGAGAGTGCTGGCTTGGGACACAGGAAGACAGCAGAGTCCCTGCAAGGTTCGAGGCCCATCTGAGCTGACTTTGGCTGAAAATGAACTTCCCAGCAGGCGAGAAAGGTGCGCCCTGCCTTTGTCCAGAGGGCGAGATGGTCTCTCCACTGGGAGGACCGAATACTGGGGAAGTGCTCACTGCCTTCTCTTCAGGAAAGCTGGACCTGTTATGGTTTGATGGAGATGGGGCTGCGAAGCTTCATCTGCCACTCGGAGCTTTCAGGAAAGAATGCATTTAAAAGCTTTCTTTTCAAAGTTTGCCTGGGGTCAATTTGTGTTTGATCTGCCTGCACACAGACCAAAAAGAAACCTGTTTGCCACACCAACACAAGTTGTTCCACCTCTTTGGCTGCTCTGCATCCCTGCCTGGAACCTGGCGGAGAGGACATGGCCCAGGGTGCAGGAGGGAGGGCTGCCCTGGGTGGGCCTTCTCTGGACCCGCAATCGTCCGTTCTGTTCTGTACCGAGCAGCTCCAGCTTACCAGTGACTAATTGCTGCGGCCTGTGTGTTTGCACAGCGGCTCTGCAGTGAGTGCGGCTCAGGTGCTAGGCCCGCTTCCTGGGGGATCTGAATCCTCCTGATCTCTGCCCGCCTTCTTCTTCATGAGCCTGCCACGTTTCTCTCTGCCTCACTGTTTTTTAAAAAATTAAATTGCAATTTTTATGAGTCCGGGTTTACAGTATGTAATAGTCACATTCCTTGCAGGGAGTCAGTTCAATCCTCAGCGCTGTGGGAAGGAGGCACCATGCGCTCAGGAAGGTGTGCGTTCATACACAGGCTCGGAGGATCTGTAAGTGCTGTCTGTATTGGCTGAAGCTGTGGTGTGCCTCTTCTAAAAGCTCCATTTCAGTAGAGGTTGATTCTGAGGATTTCATGTTTTCTTCCTTCACCTTCCTGGCTACCCTTTTTGATTCCTTGGGCTTTGTATCACTTGTCTCCATCTGCGCTGGGGTTGAGGTGGGGTTCCCAGGGAGCTTTCTGAGGCCAGAGTGGAAACCTTGCTGGCCCATAATGTGTACTGCCGGTCCTCGGGCCAGGCCACAGGCTCTGATCAGACAGTGGGCTTCTCTCGGCTTTTCAGTTCCAGAGCAGAGGCACATATTCCTGTCAGTGCCTCTGCAGTCCTGGGGGCTGGGGCACATGCGTCCGTGGTGTCCCTTCCCGGGCTAATGTCCTACCCCTCTGTGGCACAGGGAAGAGCCAGCAGGTGTCACCTGCCAGTTAGAGCCTCCCTTTCGTGTGGAGGAGCGCACAGCCTAGGCTGCAGTTCTCTTCTGGCTCTGAGGGGAGGAAATGCTGTATTGCAGCCTGCAGTCACTCCATCTGGTGCTTCCCCGTGCGCTGGAGTTGTCCCAGCTGGTCCCACGTGTGTGCGTCCCAGCCACCCTGCAGGCGTGTGCAGCCAAGGGGAATTGCACTGGCCACCTGGGCAGCCTGCACCTGCTCCTCCAACCACTGGGGACCGGTGGGTGGAACAACAGGGTCTGCGGTCCAGATGCTGATCTCTGGTGCTGCAGGAGCTAATTAACACCAGAAAGGAGGGTAAGGAAAACTTCCTGTGTTTCTGTCTATATGTTACAAATACACACGTGCATGTGTGATTATAAACTTAAGGTCAGGGAAAATATTTAAAAGGTGAAAAGGAAAGACGTGATATGAATTTCTTCAAGATAGAGTTTAGGCTGTGGGTTGAAAGTGATTCTTGGACTACGCATTGCTTGAAGACGAGAGTGGTGTGTGGTGCACCAAAGGCTCCATCTCATGGCACCTCGCCCAAGAGAAGGGCCCAACACACAGTCAGTGCCTGGCCCTTGGGACAGTCGCAGCCTGACCCTTGCCCGACAGACTGATCAGGGTGAACTTTCCTTGCCACATTCCTGTGCCGATCCTGGGTCCTGACTCCTGAATGTCTTCAGGATGCGGGAGTCACTGCTTACCAGTCAGCTCCGCTTTGAGAGCAGCAGTAATGGTTAGAGTCAGTTTATCAGAGCAGCAGAAGTCCAATCGCCACTGTGAAATGTGGCATTTGTCCCCATGAAGGGGCTTCCACCGACCCAATGGGCTCACCAGTTGATGCCAAAGTTTCCATGGCCACGGATGTGGGTTCAACAGCTTCCGGTCAGCATTGCTACCTCATCATCCACCCAGCACCACTCTGCCATCCCCAGTACCCGGTTTGCTTCCTGTGGGAAAAGGCAAAATGTCCGTTTTTGGACCACAGTTGTCTAGAAATACAATGGCGCCTCATTTTGTGAGCCCATCTCCTGGCTCTCCCTGTGCATGGCTTTCAACAGGAAAAACGGGCAGTCTTATTGGATCCCTCACACAGTGCAAACATTGCTGCTAGTACACACACTTCTTAGGCCAGTCTAGACACCCGCACCCCTAAAACACATTCAGTTTTGCATTTATGGTACCGGACATGAACAGTAAGTCTAATTGGTTCTTTAGTTTATGTTATGCAGCATTGTAAAAGACTCAAACTATTTGATTTTAGGTAAGACTTGTATAAAATCCATCAATTGAGCTCTATTGCTTCCATTGTTTCAACTAAAAAAAATCTATATGTAGATCTCTAGTTAATTTAAATAAATTGATTGGCAAGACACCTGTCACATAGTGTTCGCAAAAAGTCATTAATACATCTATGATAGGAATGGGCATGGTCACCATACTGTCATCCCCGGCCAGCTTTCTGTTTCTGCAAGGGCTTCTCTGCCATCACGTTCGTTCCTTCATGGACAGATTTGGCTCACTTTAATTGAACCCAAGAAATAACGTACACAGGACAGTAAGCCCTATTTTCCTGACTTCCTTAAACTTTGGGCATTTGTGATCATGGTATACATGTGTATGCACACATCTATGTATATGTACATCAAGCTATTTAAATGTTCACTGGTTATGTTTTGAGACACAGATTTCATACCTGAAGAGCATTCAAAGCTATAGATCAACCTAGAGTACAGTAATTAAAGTGATTTATAATTTTGGTATCTAATGATAAATGCAATAGTTTGAAAAGTACTCCCCTAAATTTCTTTCCTATTAACATTCTGATATATGAAATAGGCAATCTGCAATAAAAATATTTTAAGTGAAAATACCCTTTCCTGAACTTGACTATGTATTTTATAAATTGTCACTGTTATATGATATTTTATTTATTTATTTATTACTGGTACTGGGGATCAAACTTGGGACCTTGCGCTTATAAGGCAGTGGCAGAACCACTGAGCTGAATCCCTGGCCCTAAATTGTCACTATTAGTAATCATAGTTACTATGCTAATTTAATTCAAGAACAACAATATATGTACAAAATTCACAGGAGTAGATAGTACGCTTTCCTCTTTTATCTTTTTCTCACACACTCAACAGCATGACACAGTTGATAGTACCTTTTGGAGACGTAACTAACATATATCTTAATTGTATCCTAATCTGAAAATCCTCTTAGGGTCCCTAATGAGATCTCCTGAGAATAATCTATACCTTGAAATCCTCACACTATATTCTTTATAACAACAACAACAACAAAAAAAAATGGTCATGTTGAGGTATGGTTTGCAGCTCTCTTGTTTCATTCTGTACCTTTAGGCTGCACCACTATTGTTTTTCATGTCTGCTTCCCGCCTTTCCTTCTTTCTTTTGGTGATTGTTCTTTCTTCATTTGTTTCAAGGAAGCTTTCCAAGGGAGAGATTTTACTTAGGATAGGCTGGATGTGGTTTTGGAAGAAACACAGGCTCTGAAGGGCAGCACAGTGACCGTGGCCCCCAGACCTGGGGCGGACGCTGACTCTGACTGGGGGGATGCTTCTCCTGGAGATCCAGGCTGAGCCCTGAAGGGCATCTCCACCGTTCACAGAACAGCCACACAAGAGCTTCGCAACCGTACCTCCGCACTTGGTGCACAGCTGGCTAGGGTCCCAGACATGGCGTCTGTCACCCTAGCGGATTTACAAGGTAATAGGAAAAACCCTTTCCCCACAAAGCCAACATTTTCTGTCAAGGTAAAGCTTCTAACAATAAAAATGGCCCAGGCTGACCTTTGGGAGCGCACTGCACCTGGGATTGACCGCGGAGATGCTTACAGGCTGTTTCCAGAAGGCTCCATATAGGGGCTGCCTTCTCTACCTTGCCTTGCTCCTGTGGCTGTGGCCTCACTTCACACTCGCTTTGTTTTCTTAGTACACCAGTGCAGTACTGGGTATTGGAGCCTTTGCCCTGAGCTGCGTCACCAGCCCTTTGTATTTTTTTGCTGTTTGAGACAGAGTCTCTCTAAACTGCCCAGACTGGGCTTGAACTTGCAATCCTGCCTCAGCCCCTCAGAGTTCTAGGCCTGATGCCCAGATAGTACAAATATTCTTCAAAAATAATACCCAACAACCCCATCACTTATCTGGTTCCTAATCTGCACCAAGTAGTCTGGGGCTGCGGACACAGCAGCAAGCCTGTGGTGTCCCCCGTGTTGTGCCATTTCCTGCTGGCCCCACGCTGCCCAGAGCAGCAGTCACTAGCCACAGACTTCCCTGAGCCTAAACTGTGCTTTCCGTGTACACACACTGGGGTTGAAAGCTCATGTATAAAAACGTGAATATTCCTTTACCACATGTTTACATTGATGATACGTTGAAATGGCAATATTTGAGATATTGAGTTAAATAAAATATATGATTAAAATGAATTTGATCAGGCCGGGGATTTAGCTCAGTGGTACCACCGCCTGCCTCGCAAGTGCAAGGCCCCGAGTTCAATGCCTGGTACAAAAAAAACCAAAACAACAACAGCAACAAAAAAAACTCAAAATGAATTTCATCTGCTTGTTCTTAAAAACCTGGGCCGCATGAACAGGGTCCTCTGGGAGTCTCGCTGTGGCGCAGCAGGCATTGCCCGGTGTGGCCCCCAGCTAGGCCCGGGATGCGTGAGGAGAGACGCGGAGGCCAGGGCGATAGGCGATAGGCGATAGACCCGGAAGGCCAGAGGTGTATTTTAGCGAGGCACCCTGGAGAAATCTCCAAGAAGGAAGGTTTGGGGTGCCCGGATGATGGGGCAGAATTCATGAGCAGCAGGCACAGGCAGGATGTTTTGAATAAAAATAAATAGGTATGCGAGACTCTGCTGCTCACTCCAAGCCCCCCCTGTGCTCCGCACGTCTCAGGTAACTGGAACAAAGCTGTGAAGCAGAGGCTGTGATCTTTGCTTCCCAGCAGACAGTGAGGCCTGGGGATTGAGGAACAGGGCTGGTTCTCACCTGCTAGTCATGGTTGGACCAAGAACTAAAGTCCCTGACACGTGCCGCATTGAGCAGTGACTCTGAGAGCATGCCTGGGTCACCTGCGCTGCGCCTGCCGGAGCACCTGTGCCTGGGGATGAGCACAGAGCCAAGCCAGCTCCTGGCCCAAGTGTGGGCGGGCACATAAGCTGTGTCTCAGACTTCCCAGCTTCCAGCAGGAGTGCAGTGATGACTTCTTCCTCCACCTCAAAGTGAGGATTAAGGGAGGCAACGCTGAGGTGACGCTGCTGGATAAAAGGTCTCCTTTCATTCTCACCAGGGTCCCACTTTGTCCATTTCCCTAGGGGTCAAGTTGGGAGACAGGACCAGGATTCAAAAGGGGTTCTTTCCAGCTCGTGTCCTCTGCTGCTTCTGCGGCCTGGGTCCAAGCAGTGAGGATCTGGGTCCACATCCTTTCCGGGCACGCTGCTTTCTTTGTACGTCTTGTCTCGGGGCGTCTGGCATCAGTCGAGCTTCCCCTGCCCTCTTCCTCCTCTTGTGCATTCTCACCCCTCATGTACCAAGCTGCAGACCTTGACACACGCAGAATGCTTCTCCCACCTGGTGCCATGCAGAACACACTGGGAGAAAATGTCCTTTGCTTTTCAGTAGGAAACCAGTCATTGCCGAGTCGCCCAGCTGCTGAGCTGAAAGATGAGGTCTGAATCCGAGGTCTCCTTCCTGCTAAGCTTGTTCACTGCCTCTCACACACCAGACGATGTTTTATGATGCAGCCACTTGCTTTGGATAATAAGGTGGAAAGAGTAGAGAAGCCTAAGTTGTAATTATGTAAAGTACAGGGCATTGCCTAGTGTGGTTACACAGGCCCCTTCTTGAACTGCACGGGGAGGTCTGGGGCTTTCAGTCTGACGGTCTCAGGCTCACCCCGGCTGCTGGGTTCCTCTTCAGTTTTACTCTTCTCAATGGTATAACTGTTGCTTTAATAATTAAACTTCAAAGACCAGCTGACCCTGAGCTCTTTGGGGCCTGGCACACCTTGCTGCAATCTGCTGAGATGAGACAGGCAACGAATACACATTAAACTAAGGTGCACGTGGTTCAGAGGCGAACAGGAGTGCTAAGATTCAGTAGGACCAGTTTCTGTTGGAATCAGACAGCCTTTCCCCAAAATCTTATAATGTGAATGACTTTTGAGGCCCAAGGGGCTAAAGGACATAAGAGTAGAATCATTTCCTATGTGGAAGTTAGTATTTAAAATCGGGATGTGAGGTGTAAATTGTGTAGAGTCAAAGCTACCCTTGAAAATCTTCCAAGTCACCAGTAAAGTGTCAGAGAAACCCACATGATGTTGTGTATACTTACTGCGCCCTCATAAGTCCAAAAAGTTAAAAAGTCCCCTCCTCCGGGTAGAGCGAGTCCCTTTATTTGTAGCTTAACAAGAGGACGAGGCTGTTGGATGGCATTTTGGGGAGACACGGACAATCTGAAGACCTCCCAGATGGTTGAATTACCGGAGAGAGGTATCTTCCACTGTGGCCCTTTTGCCCTAAAGTGCCTTGTTGTGAATGGCTGCAGATGAATCACACTGGAAAGTATGACTTTGTTCTCCATCTGTCCTCTTTCGTATGGTCTCACACTTCTTTTGCATTTAAATTCATCTATTACTACACAGCGCCTTTGGCATTGTGGACAGACACTGTGCCTCTCCAGACCCTTGACAGTGCTTTACCCAGACACTCCACAAAGAGCCTGAGGAGGATGTGGGGGAGCGTGAGGGTGTCTATCCATCCAGAAGAGTAAAAAGAATAATCAAGGTGAAATAAAAACCTCATGGACCTTCGTCCCCACTCTTCCCCATACACGTAGACAGAGTAGAGAGGAGAAAGTGCTCTGTGCTTAGAAGGTAAAGTCAGTTCTTCAGGGCACCTGCCCTGGTATGTGCGGATCCAGTCTCCCAGAGTCACCACAGAAGCACCTGGATGTGGCTGGAAATACCCTTGGAGCTGCAGCCAGAATGCCCAGCAGTGATCTCAGACATCACTGTGGATGAGATCGTAATGAAACCGAATGTTTAGGACAGATAGAATTTAGATCTGCCTAAATTAGGCTGTGGACAGGACTTCAAAATGCTATTTCTGGAGAAGGAGATGTTGAAAAGAAAGTCCCAGGGTAAGCAGTCCTCTGGCTGGGAGTGTGCTAATCCTGTTTCCCCAGGGTGAAGAGGGCACAGAGAGTGATCTGAGCCCGTCTGCTGGAATGCACAGTGTACCGGAGGACAGAGACTGCATCTGTTGGTCGACTGAGCTGAAGGGATGTGGAAAGGACTGAAGGCAAAGAGGTGGGAAGACAGGCAGAGTCAGGTCGTAACTTGCTTGCTGTCTGTGGAAGGCAGAAAGTGGCCCTTGAAGGTGTCCACGTCCTGCTGTGAGTCTGTCTGGTAATGTGGCAGATGAAACTAAGGTGGACCCGGCACGGGCCCTTCTCCCATGTTTCCTGATTGTCTTGCTGTCCAAGGTAATCACATGTTTCTGTGAGTGAATGGGGAGGATAAGAGGCAGAACCTGAGTGATGTCGACGTGGAGAAGGTGCAGCTGGCAGGTGCTGGCCTCGAAGATGGAAAAACAGGCTGCTGGGCCAGGAAAAGTAAGGAAGAGATTTTCCCTGGAGCCCAGAAGGGCAGCGGTGTGCCAGCATCTTGGTTTTAGCCCAGTGACACTCATTGCAGATGTCTACCCTCCACGCTTCTACCGTTTGTGCTTTCCCAGCCCTCAGGCCTGTGCTGATCTTCTGCACAGCAATAGAAAGGCATGCATCGCCCCAGGAGCGTGTGCATGGCTGAGAGGTGGAGCCTGGGATAAACTCATAGGCTGGGGAGTCTCAGGGAAGAGGCTTCGCCAACTAGAATGCACCATTAACACTTTTTGCAGTGAAGAAAATATTCTGATTCTGTGTGGCCCAATGGTTCGTGCAGAATTTGTTTGTTTATTGAGCATTCAGAATGCAACCAATACAACTGAGAAACTGAGTTTTTAATTGAATTGAATTAGAGTCAAAGTAAAAATAGCTTCAGAGGGCTGGAGGCCATCACCCTGGGCAGCACAGTCCTGTGGCCTTGGTTTCCACATCTACAAAGAGGAGGTAAGAACAGAACCAGTCTCATGGTCTTGTTGAGTACAAGCCATGTGTCAGAGGACGCAGAGTGGTATTCACACTGGACTCGGGAGGAAAGGAAGCAGAGAGGTGCCCCGGTTTGTGGGGAGCTGCAGCAAGTTCTGCATTCCTGGAGAACAAGTGCCGTTTGTTGCGGTCTTGCAGTTCCTCTCTCCTTGGAAGGTTGAACACATGTGCAGTTAGGGTGACGTTTTTGTACATCTCCTTTCCAGCCCTTTAAACCACACTTGGGCTGCATGTAGCTTGGTGGGAGAGGCCTTGCCTAGATGCATGAGGCCCTGAGTCCATCCATCCCAGGACCAAGAAACAAAATAAGACAAAACAGCAAAAATGTGAGCTTCTGCAGTGGTGAACGTCCTGGATTTCTCTGAAGCTAGGTCAGGATCTGAGTAAGGCTGGCGCGTGGCCTTTCTGGGCCTGTGAGTTACAGGCTCTGCACCATGGCCCGGTCCATCCCTTCTCACACTGCGTCTCTCCTCATCCTCATCTCCATCGCAGTGCCTACTTCACCACCAGCCTCATGTCATGTTCCCGGTAGTCAGGAAGATTTGATTTTCTGAGGCAGGGTCTTACTAGCCCAGGCTGGCCTTGAATTCACAGCAATCCTCCTGCTTCAGCCTCCCCAGGGCTGGGTTTGCAGGGCTGTGCCATCAGGCCCGGCTTTCACTTCACAGTGAGACTTTCTTTTTGTTTTGGGACAAAAGTCCCCCCTGAAAGTATTTATTGACTGGACACGATACGTGTCCTTCTGGCACCGAGGTCCTGAGGAATCTGAGAAAGCACAGTGCATTGTGATTTCTGGCTTCCAGGGCTGGGTGCCCAGTGGGTGAGATCCCCCCAATGCCGGCCACAGTGCTGAAACCCTAATTCAAGCGATGGCCTCTGTTTGGTTATAGTTTGTCTGCACACGAGGGGCCTAACCTCGCTGTGGCTCAGTTTGTCCACCTCAAAATGGCAAGGCAGACACTCCTGTCTCCTAAGTGCACACAAAGCTTTTTGCGAACTGTATAGGGATGGAAGATTAAGGAGCAACGATGACGATGTTCATTATTTTAAATGTGCACTTCTCCTATGCTTTGGTTCATCATCCTCATGCGCGATGATTAAAGAACCTTTTGCACAATGGCCCCATTGACCCTACTAATAGTAGTTTGATTGGAAACCAGTATCTTTGGTTGGGTTTCTTAAAAGCAGAGCCCCAGATGGGGCTCAGATGCAGTGATTTACTGAGGGTGTAAGTGGGGGAGTATAAGGAGGGGAAGGAGGCAGTCAAAGTGTGTCTCTGGCGCAGTCTGACATGGTCCAGATGAGCACTGATTGGAAACGTCCCGCTGAGGAGGTCCTGAGTAGAGGCCGGGTCCTGGCTTCACCCTCTGTGTCTGCAGGTCGCTGGCCCTCTCTGAAATATTTTTCTATCAATATAAAAAAAAAGAAGCTTTAAATGATTTGAATCCAGTTAACCTCCAGTTACATTTTCTTGGGCTTTCAGAGGGCATAATCGTCCAATCCAAGCAACGTTTGTCTCCTTGTGTCTTGTTTCCCAGGTCCACCAGACGGGATCCTTCCCTCAATGGCACAGTGCTTGCTCCTGGTGCCGAATTTCTGGCTGCAGACCTGTGGTGCTCTACCTGTATTTCCTAAGTAGTGAATTCTCAGTGTTCTGTTCCTCTTTCCTCACCCTCCACACACATACGCATTCACCCCTGTGTTTTAACTCCAGTCAGCTTCTCTATGTTGGTGGTTTCGTCACCTTATTAAATATTTATTGTATTACTTTACTGGATATTATTTGTAATTGCCTGGCTGTTGCCCCTCCATCTATCCTCTTCAGCAATATTAATCTTTACATTTACTAAGATCAATAGCCTTGGTGTTTGGGGATTTGAAATTAAACATCAGTGTACAGCTCACACATGGGAGGCGACTCACCTTCTAGAAACGTGGAATTTAATTTCATCCGGCTGGGCTTGTGGGTCGGATGATTGTTGGAAGTATTTTGGAAATTGGTTTTAGCTGGTTTTCTGGAGAGAGAGTATGTATTCTCTGGGGCTGTGTTGCAGGCGGGAAGTAATGGTTTTTGAAATGAAGACAAGCAGAGCCATTCATCCCAGGCAACGCATAAGCAATCATGCTGCTACCGCATTCAATTAGACCTGCAATGTTGCTGGCCCAGCAGAACGCGCCGTCTCCCTGTTCTGCAGACGCTGGGGTTGCTTCTGAAAGTGGGCATCACAGCTGGAGAGCCACCTGGAACCCTGGCAGCACCCTGGGGTGAGGGCAACGCCGTGTCCCCAGAAGACCCAGCAGAAGCCCTCTAGACCCAAGTTCTTGTCTTCCACCCTCTGACATGTGGCTGTGTGGCCTGTGCAGGTGGTTTAACGTCTCTGATCTTGGGTTGTCTACCAAGAATGGCAAAAGGGCCACCTTCACAGAGATGCTGTAGAAATATTAAACATATATAAATGTGTACCAAGCATTTGGAAGAGAGACTAGTCTATGGTAAACAACAGCAGCAAGTGAGCACATTGTGAAATACAGTAAGAACACTTTGTCATTGATTCCCAGAACAGCCCCTGGAGAAAGTGAAAATTATTATTCTGTTTTAACAAATGCAGACACCAAGGCCTAGTGACATGAAGCCACCTGCCAAGGCCACCCGGTAAATGCTGGAGCATCCTGTCAGCCAGGGTCTGTCTCCAGTCGAGCTGCACTCCACCTGCAAATCACACGACAAGCACTGGCCTGCCTGGGTGCAGAGGCTGCACTTGTTCTCAGGGTCTCTGAAGCTCCTTCCCTCTTCTCCTTCGGCCAGAGGCAAGAGTGGGACGAGTCCCTTCCCTTCGTCATCTCACTTGTGCTTAATGACAGAGGAATGACAGGCGCATGCTGGGGGTGGCTCTGCGCGGTGGCGCTGCTTCCCACGTGTTAGCAAGGGCCGCCCCTTCCTTTCTGTCCTGGCACACAAGCCCATGACTGCCCTCGAACACAGGGCAGTTTCTGGACTATGCGTCCTGTTTAATGTGCGGAGGTGACAATAGGAAGACAGTGGTGATCACTGCAGCATTCATTACTTTATTTATCAAAGGTTTCCCGAGCCCCTCCCTTGGGCTGGCTGTGCTGTATGCTCCTGTGTCTGTGCGCGGACTCAGAGCATCTGGGGTGCGCCTCTTCCTGACTCGGAGGGGAGATGTGAAAGCTCAGGCATTCTGCGTTCAGAGGGACAGACGGGGAGCCCTCAGCCCCCTAGCACTCCCTCCAGGGTCAGACTAAGACACAACTTAGGTGCCGTGCCCTGCTGAGGCCCTTTTGCCCTTCGCAGTTCCCCCATTCCCTTGCCAGCTCCTCCGGGAGCACTACTGTAACAAATCCTTGCTCATGGATCCTTGTCTCCAAAGTCTGACCCGAGACACAGGCCCTGGCCTCCGACTTCATCTTAACGTCGTTCGTGGTGTGACAGATGATAGAAATTTCTTGCAGTGAGGAAGATCTACAAGACTCCCTACGGGAAGCTGGGAAGGACCGCATTCCTACGTCACCCAGTCCATCAAAAGCCCCAGCCAGGCATCCTCCAGGAGGACTCAGGGGAGCCAGTCTATCTTATCACGGGCCTTCAGAGCGCAGCACCCCTGCTGTCCTGGGATCGCCATCAAGCTGTAAGGCCTCCAGGCAGAGATGGGTGGGAACCTCCTAGGGGCAGGTGGGGCAGTGGGGCTTCTGGGAGGAGCAGTCTCGTGGCACCAGCACTGTGGCAGCTCTTCCCGTGGAAGGCCTGCTTTCCCTGGGGACGAATTGCTTCAGAATGACAATGCGTTATTATTCTGGGCTTTGCACTGCTCTTACGTGCGTATCCCTTGGCTGCCTGCAGAGCTTGGATTCCACCCAAAATGGCTTCTTGCTCTTGAGTTGGAGAAGAGATCACAGGTGGGACAGGAGGAAGAGCTCGCCTCACCTCTCCACACAGCACTGTCCTGGAGCAGAGACACCTCCACAGTGGAATCTGCCCTGTCTTTAGTTCTTTATCAAGTTGGAAGGCTGACCAGTTCCATAAATAACAGTCCTATTCTCCAGGGCTTGGTCCTTGGGTGCAGGGGCAGAATGATGGTCTTTTAAAGATGTCCAGGCCCTGAATCCTGGAACCTATGAATACATCATCTTACATGAAGGAAGGATCTTTGTGGTTATGATTGAGCCTGCAACCTCAGGATGGGCATCCCTCCTGGACTGGGTGCGATGCTATCACAGGGGAGAGAGCAAACCAAGAGGGCCAGGGTCTGGGAAGGCAGGAGGGAGGCGTCTGCTGGGAGGAGGCCACAAGCAAAGCCATGCAGGCCGTCTCTAAAGGCCAAAAGGGGGAGGGGTAGCTCCGCAGAGCTACCAGAAGTAGTGCAGCTTTGCTAGCACCTCGAGTTTAGCGCCACAATCTGTGCCAACACGTGACTCCAGAGCTGTGAGGGTGATAAAGTCATGTAGGGGAAAGCCAGCAAGATGTGCTGATCTGTTACAGCAGTGATGGGAAACTAAGGACTGGATTTGTGCTCTCTGTTTCTGTGTGCGCTCAACTTCAAGGAACCCCAGGCCGCAGATTTCACCCCTGTAAGGGGTCTTTTTTTTACCCCAGTATGGTTCTGTTTTTATCACAGTAGCCTGAAGTCAGGGATTGTGATGCCCCCTGCCTTGATGTTGTAGCCCAGTTTGTTTTTGCTATTCTAGGACTCTTCTGGTTTCAAATGAATTTTAGCATTCTCTAATTCTGTGAGGCATGTCATCGGTATTTTGATTGAGATCGCATTAAATCTGTATAATAATTTTGGAAGTATGGCCATTTTCACTACATTGGTTCTTCCTACTCAAGAACAAGGGATATTTTTCAATTTTCTGGTATCCTCTTCAATCTCTTTTTTCAAGATACTGTGGCTTTCAATGTAAAGGCCTATTATTCCTTCATTAGATTGATTCCTAAGTATTTCATTTTTTGGAAGCTATTGTGAAAGGTGTGGTTTCCCTGATTTCTCTCTCAGTGAGTTTGTATACAGGAGTGTATTGAGTTTTGAGTGTTGGCTTTGTATCCAGCTAGGCCACTGGATTTGGTTGTGAAGTCTACAAATCTTTTGGTGGAGTTCTCCTTGGAGTCTTCTATATAGAGTGTCATGTCATTCTCAGATAAGATAATTTAACTTCTTCCTTTCTATCCTTACTCCTTTTGTTTCTTTCTCTTGTCTTATTGCTCTGGATAATGTTTCCAGAACGATACTGAACAAGAATGGTGACAGTAGGCATCCTTGTCTTGTTCCTGATTTTAGAGTGAAAGCTTTCCGTTTTTGACTACTTAGCATGATGTTGGCTGTTGGCTTGTCATGGATGTTTTTTTATCAGGTTGAGGTAAAGACCACCTATTCCAATTTTCTGTAGTTTTTTTTTTTTATTGTGAATGGGTGTTGGACTTTGTCAGATGCTTTTTCTGCATCTATTAGATGATCATATGGTTTTTGTTTTGGCTTTGTTGAATGGTGTATTACACTTATTGATTTGTATATGTTGAAACATTTCTGCATTCCTGGGATGAATCCTACTTGGTCAAGGTGTATGATCTTCTTGATGACTCTCTGTATTCTGTTTGCTGGTATCTTTTTGAGGATTTTTGCATCTATGTTCATTAGGGAGATTGGCCTGTACTTCTCTTTTTTGATTGGCTCCTTCTCGGTTTGGGTATCAGAGTAATGAAGCTTGCTTCCAGGAATGAGTTTGGGAGTATTGCTTCCCTTTCAATTTCATGGAAGAGTTTGAGGAGTAGTGGCAGTAGGTCTTCTCTAAATGTCTTGTAGAATTCAGCAGTGAAGCCATCAGGACTTGGGCTTTTTTGTTGGTAGGTTTTTAATTACATCTTTAATTTCATGACTGATATTGGGTTATTCAGAGTTTTTATATCTTCTTGGTTTAGCTTTGATAATTCATATGTATCTAGGAGTCTATCAATTTCTTCTCTGTTTTCCATCTTATTTGAGTACAGTTTCTTGAAGTAGATTTTGATCTTCTGAATTTTTGCAGGATCTGCTGTGTTCACCCTTTTCATTCCTAATGGCATGGATTTGAGTGTAATAAATTTGGTAAGGGTTTGTCAATTTTATTTAATCTTTCAAAGAACCAACTATTTTATTGATTCTTTTTATTGTTTTCTTAGCCTGCATTGCACTGATTTCTGCTCTGATCTTTGTAATTTCTTCCCTCATGTGAGCTTTGGGCTTGACTCACTCTTCCTTTCTAGAAGTTTGACGTTCCACATGTGGTTATTGGAGCTCACTCTGTTTTCCTGATGTGAGCATTCACCACTAGAAATCTCCCTTGTATGACTGCTTTCATTGTGTCTTTTAAGTTTTGGTATGTTGTTTTGACAGTAATTGTAAAAACCGTCCAATTTTTTAAAATTTTCATCTGTGACCCACTGGTTATTCAGGAACATGTTATTTAATTTCTATATGCTTATGTAGTTTTGAGGTTTTATTTGCCAACAATTTCCAATTTCTTTGCACTGTGATCTGATAACATGCATGGGATAATTTTATTTTCTTTGCATTTACTTAAGCATGTTCTATGAGCTAGTATGTTGTCTATTTTAGAGAATGTCCCATGCACAGTTGAGAAACATGAGTATTCTGCTGTAGTGGGGTGGAATACTATGTAGACATATACTAAGTCCATTTGTTCACTGGTTTGGATCAGTTCTGATATTTCTTTGTTGACTTTTTTGTCTAATTGATCTATTTATGATAATGGGGTATGGAGGTCCCTCATTACAATTCTGTGATTGCCTATTTGATTTTTCGTGTTTGTTAATATTTGTTTTATGTAATTGAGTGAGCCAGTATTTGGTGCATATATATTTATGATTTTTATCTCTTCCTCTTAGAGTTTTCCCTTGACAAGTGTGTCATGACCTTTTTTGTCTCTCTTGCTTAGTCTTGGCTTGAAATCCACTTTGCCTGCAAATAGAATAGTTATCCCTGCTGTGACTTTCAGTCTATGAATTTCATTTTTAGTTAAATGTGTTTCTTTTATGCAGCATATTGTTGGATCTTCTTTCTTGATCCATTCTGCCAGTCCATTTCTTTCAATTTATGACTTGAGACCATTTGTCTTGATGGTCATAACTAATATGTATTGACTTATCCTTGTCATATTATTTTCCTGTTTTTTCTGTATTTTTCTTCCCTGTTTAATTGCTTACCTTGCCTGGTGACATCTTTCTATTTGTGTTCATGGAGCTGTAGTCTTCTTTATCTCTTTCTAGAATATTCTTCAGGATATTTTGGTGTGCTGGTTTGGTGGCCCTGAATTTCTTCAGTTGTTTTGCCATGGAAGCACCTTATTTCTCCACGGATTTTCAAAGGTAGTTTTGTGGAGTACATCAATCTGGGTTGGAGGTTGTTTTCGTTTAGGGCTTGAAATACTTCAAGATTTCTTTGCCTTGTGAATTTGTGTTGAGAAGTCTGCTGTGATTCTAATGGGCTTTCTTTTATAGGTGATTTGTTTCTTTTTCTCTAACAGCTTTAAATATTCTGTTCTTTGGCTGAATTTCTGTGATCTTGACTATTGTATGCCTTGGTGTAGACTTATTTTGGTCATGGCTAATTGGAGTTCTATATAGTATTCACTAGTATTTTTTAAAAATCACACCTCATACAGACATTCAGAAAAGAGGACTTTGGAACTTCTGAAGTGGCAAGAGTGATAAATAAAGTTAGGGGGAACATTTTGAGAGGGATTAATAGTAATGTTAATAATTTAAATTTTCACCACACAGTTTGATTACACCTTGTACACCCAAGGTCTTTGCTGACCTCAAATACCTTCTACATCCAGGCTTGTAAATGACTCCACACATCTACCATTCCAACAGAGCTTTTGGTCTGTGGGCTTCTCTAATTATAACAAGATTATTTGTTTTTGTGCCTTTCTTCCTGAGACAACAATTCAAAGTGCTTGTCTGGTCCTTAAAGATGTCTAGGAGTTTTCCATCCTAAAAAAAATTAGGTATTTATCATTACCTTTTGTTTAAATTAAAATATCCTAGAAATATGATTATACCTTAAAACATTATTAGCTATTGAGTAATGAGACTTAATCAAGTAGTTTTAAAGTGATGTTTAAGAAAAATCTGTTTTGTGTAAATTCATCAACACTTCATTCTCAGTCCTGTTTCCAAGACCTAAAAATTCCTTAATACAGGAAATGGTTCAGTTATGCCTTAGTTGTGCTATTTTGGGAAAATTATCTCACTTTTCTGAACTTAGCTTGTTTTTCCTTATAAAACACTTATCCACTGTTATAAATAACATTCATTTATTGCAAAACATTGAGAAAAATATGAAAATAATTAGAAAGAAAAATAAACAAAAATCAATTATAGCTTTAAACCCTAGTGAAAACTATTATTTAGTATATTGAGAAAGTGAATATGGAAAATAATGGGGCTATATATAAAAACTATAATTTTTTCTTTTTGAGGATTGAACCTGCAGCCTTCACACTAAGATATGACTCTAGCCCTTTTTATTTTTTTATTTTGAGGTAGGGCCTCCCTATGTTACCCAGGCTGGGCTGAAACTTGTGATCCTCCTGCCTCAGCCTCCCCCAGCATGGGGATTACAGTGATGTAATCATGACAGTGGATTACAGCCACCTTTCCTGGCTAAAAATAAAGTCTAACCCACAGCCTGCAGCAACCACAGGGGAAGACAAGCCACCACCTCTGCAGCGAGTGCTGGGACTTGGTCAGAAACTGTCAATTCCCCTGTTTCTGCATATGCTCCCAACTTAGAACCAGCTGGAGGAAGCCGACCCTGCATCCCCAAGCCATCCCAAAGGATGCCCTGGGTCAGGCGAGCCCTCCTGTGCTTTCCTGCCACCAGGCTCCCCTTTCCTGGCATGGTGCCCCTACTCCCCGGCCCACTTCCATCTCTGGTGGTGGCTGACTCCCTCCTACAGCAAGCTCTGAATCAGCAGCCTTCTCCTGGCCCTGGGGGTGATTTCCACTTATTTCTGCGGCATTATTCTCCATGCTTTTCTTCCTATGGATACGTACTCACCTCACATATTTTATCAGCTGCTGTGCTGAGTGATGTAGCTTTGCCTTCTATTCCCTTTCACTTAGCAGTATGCTCAGACAGATGTGCCTTGGCATATCTTTCATACCATTGGCTTCAAGCACTGTAGGGCAGTCCATCTTGAGCCCTTGTCATCATTTGGTCAGTTGCTGCTCTGCTGTTTGTGTCGCTTTAGCTTCCTTGCTTTTCTGTGAAGTAGATGTGCTAATACCAACACTGCAGTGAAGTGTGAAGAATCAAATCAAAGCACATCTTTGGAGCTTCTAGCAGATTTCTGCAAGAGAGAGGCTGTGTAAATGTTCATCCCTGTCAATGAAATACTCAGAGTGCTTCAACTCCAGCCACTGCTCCCCCACTGGACTTGGACTTCCAATGCTTTACAGGGCCTCCCCACTGAGTGGAGAACAATTCCAGCACCCAGAGAGGCAGTCTGGGCATCCAGATCAAGTTTCTCAGCTTCTCCTACAGCACTAGGAGCTCCTCAGAGGGAGACTTTGGTGATGAGCAAACAAAACCCCACTGAGTCTCTTCTTATTGACATGGCAACTGGACCACCGGCTGTTGGGCAGTGCTGCGGGTGAGTGAATGAGAGGCCCCTTGCTGTTGGGCTTTGTCAGCCACCCCTTCAGCCAAATTAGAGAGGCCTCTCTTGAAGGCTTGGTGGGGGTTCACTCTTTTTATCCTCCAGCCCCAGCAGCAGCTGCATGCCTTGGAGTGGAATAACATCTGCTGGCGGACCTCCCATCCTTACTTTCCTGTGGGTAGCTTTCCAAAGCTGCCCAACCTGCATGGCAGCCCATCCAGGCAGGGCACAGGAGGCTCAAGGGCAAAGAACAGGTGGTGTCAAAAACACAAGTACAGCACACTGCCCAAGTCAGAGCGAGCAGTTCTGATGCCAGTTCCTTTCCTCTCAGGGCCTGTGGGGTCTGGCTGTCTGTAACAGTTGGATGTACCCTGTTCTCACCCCCCCCCGAACTTTAGAAAAAGTACCTGATGTCTTTCCTTCCAGGCCAGTGTTCGTTCTCAAGGTGACTATGTATGCAGCTTGTGTTAGTCAGCTTTCTGCTACTGTAACAAAATACCTGAGCTAACTTATGAAGTAGAAAGGGTCAGAGTCCATGAGTGTGAACCCTTTAGCTTTGGCTTATGGTGGTGAATCATTGCTTACTTTCGTTGGCAGGAGGCAATGACAGAGAGGAAAGCATTAGGGTCCACAGTCCCTTTCAAGGGTACATTTCCAGCTAAGACCCTTCCCTGAGGTCATACTCTTAAGGTCCATAGCACCTCCCAACAGAGGCAGCCCAGGACTATGCTTTTAGAATAGGACTTTGGGGAGATTTAACATCCCGACTGCACATGTTGTACAGGTTGTACACTGCATGAGGCTGAAGCCAGGGGGTCAAAGAGGATGGGAGAAGATGGGAGAGTGACAGTCTCCCAGAGCAGCGGGCTGCACTTGTGACACAGGCTTTGCAGCTGGGAGCTTCTGAGACGGCATGGCTTGCTTTAAGGTGTGCAGAGAGAGAGAGGCCGCTGGGACCTGGTGATGGCCCCCGGGGCCCTTTCTCCATCTTCTGGGCACCAGCAGAGGCTCTTGGCTTCTCTAGGGACTCAGATTCCAAAGATGCCCACCGCATCTAAAGAGGCACCACCGGCTTGGATGAAATGCCTACCCCCGGGGGGTTTGGAGGGTGTAGGCTCGGTGTGAGGAAGACAAACCCTGTGCACCCATGGATGATCCTGCGCCTCCTTGTCTGTTGGACCCGGGCGGGGCTGGAGCACGTGGTAGACCAGGAAGCGCGTGAGCCAAGGCTTGAGCAAGAAAACCTTGAGCCAGGACTTCAGCTCAGGCCCCAAGAGCAGCGTTTAAAGCCGTAGGCTGGAGGACTCCACCCTGCCCAGGAGCTGTTGCCAACCTGCCCTGTAGTTGGTGCTAGATAAGCGCTTGCATCAATGAGCAGGCAAAAGTGTTCTTCTCCCTCCCTCCCTTCAGAACCTGTTGTGATCCGACACGGATGATTTGCCGGTTTGGGTGAATTTAAGGAGACTGCTGTCCTCCCCGGTGTTAGCCGCTAAGCTTTCAATAGAAGGGTACAACGAAGACACATGCTTCAATGAAAGGGGTTGAAATATTAGCAAAATAGCTTGTGCCCGACCCCTGAGGCCTTCGAAACCAGCACCCCAGTAACAATGCCTGCAGCTACAGCGACGCGGAGGTGTGGTCGGACCCCTGGGGGACAGCGGCAGGGCAGGCATCTCCTGGGCGGGCGAGGGAGTGAGGCTCCGACTTCAGGACCGCTGACTGCCGTCTTTGCGTCCAGCCAGAACAGGGCCCTGCGTCCTGGCCACTTCGTCACCACCGAGACACATGCCCGACGCTAGGCTGAGCCGAGGCGAGGTTCACTCCGGCTCACAGAAGGGCAGGGCGTGTGAAAGGGCAAGCGGCTCAATCACAGGAGCTGGGCGGCGGAGGAAAGGAGGAGCTGAGCGGAGAGACCCTTCCAGCCTGCCGACCACCCTCCCTTGCTCCTGCCCACCGCCCGCCAGCCAGCCTGCGGGAGCCCCGGGACCTCTCCACCCAGACCGCCACAGACGGGGGGCCCTTGTGTCTCCTTCCGCCTGTCGGGTTTTCTGAACATCAGCAGTTACGCGGCTGCGACACACTCTGCCTTGTAGGAAACAGGCTAAGCTTTTCTCCCAATTGTTTTCCGAGTTCCACGGAAATGATTTTTTTCATCAATCATCTCAGAAGAAACACAGACAAATCTCTGTTTCATTGGCTTCATCAGAAGCCTATTGAACCAGAGGGCTGCATTGTCATTTTTGAGTAATGTAGCCCAGCGTCCCATGTACAAGGAAGTACCCCGCGCGGATTAGGGCCCGGTGCTAGGGCCGCTCCTGGACGTGCACGAAAGCCTGTCTCGGGTGGAGCCTGGTTCGGCCACACTCCCGGTGCTGTGGGAAGAAGTCCCAGCCCCGCTCCTCGGCCCTTTACTGAGCAGGACTCAAGGCCCAGCTATCAAGGCCCGTGTAACATGGCCCCAGTCCTCACCGCTCCTCGGGGACTCGGCAAGATCGTCCACCTGGGACTTATTCTATTTACTGCTTTTTGTCTCCTAACGGCAAGCGCTTCCCACTTGCTACTTAAAGGTTCCATTTTTGGTGAGCGCTCCTACTCTCGGCTGGTGGAAAGGAGGAGCTTGTTCTCCATGAGATGGAGGTTTCCCCAGCAAGGGTGCAGCCCAAGGCCTTTGTACGAGACTTACTGTTTTGGTTTTAGGATATCTTGGCATTAGTGGAACATTTAAGACCTCAATGCATCTTTTAGCCCAGGGTGGTGGCTCATGCCTAGAACCCCAGTCCTCTGGGAGGCTGAGGCAGGAGGACCACAAGTTTGAGCTCAGCCTGCACAACTTAGTGGTTGTATAAGATGCTAAGTCTTGCTAAGACTTGTCTTAAAAACTGTTTAAAAAAGGCTGGGTTTGCACCTCTGTGTGGAGGCCTGGGTTTTTCCTAAGTAATAATCAACCACCCACCCACCCAACAAAAACCCTTCTTTTCCTGAGTATAAACAAACAAAGCAACTGGACAATTTGAATTTTTTAAAAATTTCTTTTTTAGGGGGGGTTGAGACAGGGTCTCACTATGTAGTTGAGACTGACCTGGAACTCACTATGTAGTCCAAGCTCGTCTCGACCTCATAGTGATCCTCCTGCCTCAGCCTCCCGAGTGCTGGGATTTCAGGCGTGCGCCACCACGCCCAGCCTAAAAATTTTTAAATGAAAAATTTAAGTACATGTAATTACACCGGTCTGACTCACAATCTTTAATATATTTGGCTTATTTATATGTGCAGAGCGTTTAAAAAGGTAAGCACTCTGCTGTTTCACAGAGATCGATTGATTTCCGCCTTCAGTGAGCTCAGGGGACAATGATAGTGTCAATCACATTTTACGGGGGAGGGGTAAAGCCCAGGCTACCGGACGGTCAGTGATGGGCGTGTGGGTCCGGGCCCCACGCCGTCTGGAGGCGAACTTCTGCTCCCAGGCTCCTCCGCCTCACCAGCTCAGGGTCCCTGCGCGCCGCTCGGGTGTGTCGCGTTAACAGCTGTACATTTCGCCTGTAATGCAGTCTTCAGGCTGCGTCCGCATCCCGCTGTTCCCTTTGTTTCTGCTCACCGTGCCTTACACGCATGCATCTCTCCGCGTCGCTAAACTCGGTGGACAATAACGCTATTATTTTAACTTGTGACAGGCCAAATGGTTGCATTTTTTAGGAAACAAAATATTGATGCCTCATTTCACATCTCAGTCTAAAATGAATTCCAGATAGATTAAAGATTTTTTTAAATTGTAAAACAAGAAAACAGGAGCGAGCCAGCCCACCTGAGCTTGATTCACACACAGCTATTCATTAGCAGTGACCCGGGCAGATCACCTAACTGCTCTGAACCTCTGCAGGTAGGAATGAGGGAGTTTCTGAGGCACGGGCTACTACAATATTCAGTGAAAGGTGTGGCACCGTGGCTGGCAGTGGTAAACTCTCAGAAAACGGGACTGGTGATTGTATGTAGCAATAGGAAAGAAACTGTCCAAAATTTCAGAGGACTGGCAGTACCCCCAGAACCAAAGACTGGCTCTGAATAGCTCATCCTGTTTAAGTACTCAGATTTCCCAGCCTCCATCCTGTCTTTCCAGGAGAGATGTATTCTAAGTGGTGTCTGATGAGGAGTTGTTTCTACTCCTACACGTGGCTTGGGAGTGAATTAAGCTATCTTGAGATCAAGTTCAGAGAGGAGAATACTGTCTTCTTTCCTCTCGGCTTGTTTCTTCTTTATTATAAAATCACAAATGAGAAGTCTGGAGTATGAGTCTGCATGTTTAGAAGAGGCAAATATCAGATCTCCACAGCCAGTTTTCAGTCTCCCGGGAAGAAAGGCGTAAACACTTCTGCTAAGCAGAAGCGGTGGGTAAGTCCCCTTCCGGAGTCCCAGCCTAGCTGTGGCTCAAACCATCCACCGGAACGAAGCCGGCATTGTTTGAGATTCACTCCTAGGATACTGACACTTGGCATTTTAAATTTGCTAGATTTCCTGGGTTGCATGCACACAGCATGCAAAGTTTATTGTGTGTTGAGTTTGTTTAGGTCTGAATATGGCCAGAGCGTGGAATGGAGTCGAACAGCGACATGATGTGGGAGATTAACGAAGCAGCTGGCACTTCCAAGAAAGTCTGCGGTACCGTTCCAGCAAGCTGGAGCCACGGGTCCGCGGCTGCAGAACACCTTTGTGATGACTAGTGGGGGCAAGCATCTCCGCACGTCCCTACCGTCCATGTACCTTTCCATCGGCCTTTCGTCCGTTTTTTGCGGTCGGATCGCTTGCTTTCCTATTATCTAGTTGTATGAGTTCCAAATATTCAGGCTGAAGTCCTTCAAACCTACGTACTGCATTGTGGATGCTCACTGCAGCTTGCCATTCTGCCTTCTTAGTGTTGTTTCTCATTTTAAAAAATTAATTTTACTGGTTCTCTTGATATACATAATGATCACATTCATCATAGGGAATTTGTACCTGTACATGATCTATCTTGATTCTTTTTCCCCCATGCCCCTCTCTTCCCTTCAATCCTTCTTCCTCTCCTTATTTACAAAGGCTTTGTTTCCAGTGTTTCCTTCTATTCTCTTTGTTTCCCTTTTTGTACCTTCCCTTCCACTCTCTCCTCCCTGTTTCCTCTTCCCAGTTGAACATTTTTGTGTGCCTTTCAGTGTCGGTCATCCATTTTGGTCCTCATTCATGCCGTTGGTTTCTCACACCAGAGAAACAATGAGATCTTTAAACACGTGATTCTTGATTTATTTCACTTAAAAGTATGGTTTCAAGGTGCATCCATTTACTTAAACATGTCTCCAGTTTATCCTTCTTTTGGGGAAAACAGTACTCCATTGTATATAAAAGCCACCGTTTCTTTATCCAGAAAGGAAGTCATCATTAAAGGCCGTGCACACGTCGGTGCCAGGCTTCTGGGCTTCCCACCTCTAGAAACTTGAGTGGAAAAAACATCTACTAAATTATCATCTCAGGCATTCAGTTACAGTGACAGAAAAAGGATTAAGGCACCAAGTAGTCGAGGAAACAGAAAATCACCACGAAGGACAGAGTAATATGAGAATAATCTTAAGGCTTGATGGCTATTAGTGTGACAAGATACAGTTATAGATAAAAGATAACTGCATTAATTAAGAGATTTTCTTGAAAACTTTTCTCCAAACATTTGATTAGGAATATATACATGGAAAACGTACATGAATGCATAATATATAAAGATTCTCACACATGTGTATGTGTGCATGTGTTAACACACACAACACTGATTTATTTAACATTCATGGCTGTCTTTACTTTGGCTGTGGCTTCTCTTGGCTTCGGCCATCAATGCCCGAGGCCCCGGAGTCTTGTGAAGGCCTGGCTCGCTTCTGTGTGCTCTCTTCCTTTTGTGTCCCTTGGCCCGGCCCTGAAATCAGCCCTGGTTCTTTGTAGCTTTCCCTGACCATCCATCTCTGCATGCTAATAATGGTTTCTTCTGAATAGCGAATTTTAAGATAATGTGGCTTTGTGCTTTTATTTTTTTTGTACATAATGAGCAGGCATCTTTTTTCTTTGCAAAAGCACAGAGATATTAGAAAAAAATCCTGACAACTGCTCGAACTTATCCTGCTGCCCAGGAGGAGTTTCCAGGTGGCCCCTTTCCCTTCTGTGCCTCTCTCCCTCTCCGAGGCCTCCTTCCCTTTTAAGGAGGGAAGCAGGCTTCTGGGCTGGCTGAGAAGGGAGGCCGTGAGCTGTCACAGCGGGAACGTGAAACACTGAGTGTGAGAGGTAAGTGAGGGGAGGATTTCTCTTTTCAGAGCCCACAGGACTGGAGAGCCAAGGTGGCCTTCAGCAGGCAGCGGAAGTCAGTGAGTAACGGCTCGGGGTCTCCCCCACTGATACGCCTGGAGGGAGCGCTCGGGCTGCCGCAGCTCCCTTTGGGGGTGTGGAGCAGATGCTGTGGGAATAGGGGAAGGCAATGGGGGAAGGTGAGGCAACACACGGATAGTTTAACCTATCCGTGTCACAGCAGTGTCACAGTGTGGTTACTGAGGGTCACGGATTTGTGCAGAAGCCATTTAATCAACTTTCCGATTTTAAACAGATAAAGAAACTGAGGTCCCAAGAGGGAAGTGATTTGCTCAAGGTCCCACAGTGTTTAATGATCTAATTAGGATCACACGTGGTTTTCCTGACTCGCATGTGTTGCTCATTCCCACAGCTGTCTTGTCTTGCAAGTGTGTGTGGAAGGTGGAGGGCTAGGACCTGCTTCTCGGCAGATATTAACAATTATAATGGGAAATTTCAAAGTAAGGAATCAAACTGCTACGGGGAAGTTTCATCTGCATGTCACCAACTTCAGTAGGACCGACTCACGATGAATGTCATCCTCATGCAGTTCTGCTCCTTTATTATTATTATTATTATTAATCATTATTATTATTTTGTACTGGGGATTGAACTCAGGTCCTTGCACTTGTGAGGCAGGTGGCAGCACCACTGAGCTAATTCCCCGGCACCTCCTTTATTATTTTGAAGCAGATCATAAGACATGATATTTCTTCGGTCCTAAATATTTCAGTACGTACCATGAGACAAAAATGATTAAAACTCATTGTAACACCTTTGTTACTCTCTATGAAACTAACATTGACTTTTTAGTTTCGGAGGGCCTTAAAGCACCCCCAGGCAAGGCAGATTTCAGCTCTGGGCACAGGGCAATGCCAGAACAGAGGGAGAAATACCACACAGGAAAGGTGTAACACCTTCAAAAGGTGTGGGTGAGTAACTAGGGTGGTCAAGCCCGAAGTTTGTGCAAGTGAGGAAATGATGAAGATCAGAGCAGAAATTAATGCAATTGAGACCAAGAAAACAACACAAAGAATAAATAAATTGAAGAGTTGGTTCATTGAAAGATTAAACAAAATTGACAAACTTAGCCAACCTCATCAAAAAAGGAAAGAAAAGACTCAAATCTATGCCATTAGGAATGAAAAGGGTAAAATCACAACAGATCCTGCAGAAATGCAGGATCCACAGTCCTCCCAGAGAAGGAAATGCACCTTAAAAATAATGCAGACCTCTAAATGTGTGTATAGGAACATGAGGTGGTAGGGGTGTGGAGTTCTGGGGACCTTCCTCCAACCTCCCATGCGGCCTCTGGAAGCTTTGTGTTTCCTAGTCACCTAGTAGTAGTCACAGCTGCTACTGGAATGTTTGCTATGCACCAGATGGTATTGGTTTATTACAATCAGTGCTAATTCTCTCCATCTTCTTAACTGTTCTCCAAGGTTGGCACTTCCACTTCCCAGACCAGGAAATGGAAGCTAGATGGTTGATGTTATTTACCCAGAGTGTGCCCGGTTGTGATAGAATTAGAATTCACTCTCACGGGGGTTTGCCGACAAAATCTGTGTGGCTAAATGATGCTCTAGGTTCCTGCTGGGGCCAAAGGAAAAACTGGACATTGGGATAACTGACTTGGAAGGTCTGCAGTTGGGAGTCAGGCTTCTGATCCTCCGGAATGTTTGGATTTGAGAAATTGAGGTACCACTGTAATATCACGAGGCTGTAAAGTGGAAGGTGGCCAGGCAGGGCTTTACTCCTAGTTCCTTGATTTGATGGAATTTGAGCAGGATGGAGCCCAGACTGGCAAATTAGGGTAGAGACTGTCTGGTGGAAAAGTGGAAAAGTAGAGTGGCATACTTATTCGTGGGGCGGATACGGCATAGACTTCAGAGTGCTTGCCTGTGTGGGCCTCTTCTGGCCATGTGACTTTGGGAAAGCTGCTAGAAATCCTTGATCTCCTCCTCCCCATGACAAGCATGGTTTCACGTGACTTTATAAAGCTCTAGAGCTACAGAGCTTCCCAATGGTGACAATTACCACAATCACCATCACCATTACCCTTCTCATTATTATTTTGAAGAGAGTGGGAATATTGGGCTATCTTACCCTTGAGCTCTGACTCATTGTATTGCTTGCTTCCCATATTGATTAAGCACTTGCTGATTTGTGCCAGGACATGGATCAAAAGGAAAAAGAGGAACTCAGAGCCTAGTGGGGGAGACTGGCAAGAAGTTTATTATGCTGGATAGCACTGCAGGGATGGACTCAGGGACAGTGAGAATGCAGAAGCAAGTGACGGAGACTAGCTTCAGCGGTCTTAATCCAAAGCAGCCACCAAATGGCTTGTTTAGTCGGGAGGTACAGAGCTAATCCAGCAGCATGAGTTGCTGCCCCAAACAAGACTGGAGCCTGGTGCTCATCCAGTGTTTACCATGAATCCGTTTCCCTTCGCCTGCCAGCTCTGGGGTTTGCACTGCTTTCGTTCAAGGCAGCTGTCTCCAGGTGAATGTTCCAATGGCTAAGAACCCTTGCTCACGAGAAGGGCTTTTCCTTAACAGTAGCAGGAACACGTGCAGCCACGGGGTCTTGGACCTGAGTTCAATGCATGCACATCCCTGAACTAGTGGTTGGGACTGGGGCCCAGCTCAGATTCAGAGGGTACAGAAAGCCCTCTGGTACTAAGAGACCACCTGTCTCTCTTCACAGGTAAACTGAGGTACGCTCATGAGAAGGGGAAAAGGCAGACGTCAGCTAAGCAACCTATGCACTTTCCCAGGATGGCAGGAAGGAGGCGCATGAAAAGCTACTAAAATGAGGAGGCCATTTATAACCACAGAGCAGCTGGGGATGTGGCTCAGTGGTAGATTCCTTGCCCAGCATGTGCAAGGCTGTGGGTTCAATCCCCAGTATAGTAAAAGATAATTAAGCAAAACCACAGAGCCAAAAGTGGGTTTTGTTTAAGGAACAATAAAAGTCAGAGTGTGCGGGAGGAGGTAAAGTGGCAGGGAGATGGGGATGGGAAGGTGCAGGAGTATTTTCAGAGAATGTTATTTTCAGATGCTGTCCCCTACATTCTTTTTTGAGCCTCCCCTGGACCATCTGCCTGGGAGAGCCAACTCCAGTTTTCTCCCCTGTCCAAGGCAGATATTCCTGTTTCCCACAGAAGTGGTACCCCGGCTCCCCACTGCTGCTGGGTCTGGACTGCCTCAGTGCCCCTTGTGGGCTCCCCTACACTGTCTGCTCTTTGTCGATGGCTCTGTACTTTGTCAGGTCTTCTATTACCCCTAACCCCTGAGTGGGTCAGCTGTGTCATATGAGGACCCTGACTGGTACAACACCTATGTCGCCAGGGGTAACAGACAGTGGAACTGCCTGCCCCCGTAGGTTTTTCTTTGGGTAGAGCCCTGCCTCATCTCTCTCCAGCATGCAGAAAGGGACTGTCAAGTAACAGCCATGTGTGATGGAGACTAAGAGAACAATACAAAAAAAAATCAATGAATCAAAGAGTTGGTTTTTCAAAAGAATAAATAAAATAGGTAAATCCTTAGCCAACCTTATCAAAAAAAGAAATGAAAGGCTCAAATTCATGCAATTAGGAGTGCAAATGATGGAGTCACGACAGATCCAGCAAAAATCCAGAGGATCATAAATACTTTGAGAACCTGTACTCTAATAAAATGGGAAACACAGAAGAAATGGACAGATTTTTAGATGCATATTAATTACCAAAGTTGAATGAAGAAGATATAAAAATTCTAAAGACCCCAAATACAATCAGGGAAATTGAAATGTAATTAAAATTTTACTAACAAAGAAAGCCCAGGTCCTGATGGCTTCACTGCTGAATTCTGCAAGACATTTAGAGAACACCTACTGCCACTACTCCTCAAACTCTTCCATGAAATTGAAAGGGAAGCAATACTCCCAAATTCATTCCTGGAAGCAAGCAGCATTACTCTCATATCCAAACCAGAGAAGGATCCAACTAAAAAAGAGAACTACAGGCCAATCTCCCTAACGAACATAGATGCCAAAATCCTCAAAAAGATACTAGCAAACAGAATGCAGAGGGTCATGATGAAGATCATACACCCTGACCAAGTTGGATATATCCTAGGGATACAAGGATGATTCACCATATGTAATCAATAAATGTAATATACTATATTAACAGAGTCAAGGAAAAGAACCATTGATCATCTCAATAGATGCTGAGAAAGCATTCGACAAAATTCAACACCCATTCATGATGAAAACCCTGCAGAAAATTGGAATAGATGGTCTTTATCTCAACTTGATAGAGGCTCTCTATGAAAAACCAACAGCCAATGTCATACTCAATGGTCAAAAACTGAAAACCTTTATGCTAAAATCAAGAACAAGACAAGGATGTCCACTATCACCACTCTTGTTCAATATAGTTTTGGAAACATTAGCCACAGCAGTTAGACAAGAGAAAGAAATTAAAGCAATAAAGATAGGAAAGGAAGAAGTGAAACTGTCACTATTTGCTGATGATACGATACTCTACATAGAAGATCCAAAAAACACCAACAGACTTCTAGACTTAATTGACAGATTCAGTAAAATAGCTGGATACAAGGTAAATACTCGAAAAACAATAGCCTTCTTGTACACAAATAACAGACTCACTGAGAATGAAATTAGGGAAATAGTCCCTTTCACAATAGCATCCCCCCAAAAAAGAAAGAAAAGAAATACCTAGGCATCGATCTAACAAAGGAAACAAAAGATCTTTGAGAACTACAACACTCTGAAAAAAGAGATAGAGGAGGATATCAGAAAATGGAAAGACATACCTTGTTCCTGGGTAGGAAGAATCAATATAGTGAAAATGGCCATTCCAAAACTCCTATACAGATTCAACGCAATCCCTACTGAAATCCCAACAGTATATTTCACATAATTAGAAAAAACAATACAAAAATTCATTGGGAATCAGAAGGGACCTAGAATAGCAAAAGCAATTCTAGGCAACAGAGACATGGCAGGGTGCATCACAATCCCCCACTTGAAACTATACTACAAAGACACTATGATAAAAACAGCATGGTACTGGCAAAGAAATAGACCTGAGGATCAGTGGAACAGATTAGAAGATTCAGAAACAACTTCTGAAATACTCAGCTATCTGATCTTTAATAAAGGAGCCAAACACCCTCACTGGAAGAAAGATAGCCTCTTTAATAAATGGTGTTGGAAAACTGGATTTCAACCTGTCAAAGATTAAAACTAGACCCGTATCTTTCACCATGCACTAAACTAAAACACAAGTGGATTAAATATCTAAATATTAAAACAGAAATCTAAGCTTGCTGGAATATGTTAGTTAGAACTCTTGAAGGTATTGGCATAGGAAAATACTATGAATAAATCCTCAGTAGCACAAGAACTAGGACAAAGATCTCACCTTTTAAAAAATTTTCTGTACTGCCAGAGAAATCACAAGCAGAGCTAAGAGACAACCCACAATATGGGGAAAATTTTTTACCAGCTGTTCCTCAGATAAAGGTCTACTATCTAGAATATATAAAGAACTAAAAGAAAATCAGATCCCCCCAAATATAAAGACCCACTTCAAAAATGGGCATCTGAAATGAACAGACACTTCTCAGACAAACAAGCAAAAGCAGGAAATAAATCCATGAATAAATGTTCCACATCACTGGTCATTTGAGAGATGCAGATGAAAACAACACTGAGATTCCACCTCACGCCAGTAAGAATGGCTGTTATCAACAAATCAACCAATAACAAATGCTGGAGGGATAGTGGGGAGAAAGCAACCCTTCTTCATTGTTGGTGGGATGGGAATGCAGATTGGTGCAACCACTGTGGAAATCAATATGAAGATATCTGAAAGAACTAGGGTTAGAAGACTCATTTGACCCAGCCATTCTCCTGCGGGGAATCTTCCCAAAAGAATTAAAAGAATGATATCATAGTGATATAGTGGCAGTTTGTAATAGCTAAAATTTGGAAACATCCCAATTGCCCATCACCCGGAGACTGGATAAAAAAGATGTGTTTTTTTTTTTTTTAATAAATGGAGTAGTACTCAGCCATAAGGAATGATAAATTAGAGATATTTATAGCTAAGTGAAGATCCCAATGATGAATGTAACTGTACTGTATACCTAAAAGTACCAATAAACTTAATAAAGCTTAAAAAAAGCAAAGCAAAAAAAGTAACAGCCACATGAATGTTTTAGCATGTTGGTCAAAAGTCAGTAGGAGAAAGAAAGAAACTAGAGCTGTATGTCACCGCTAGGCTATGCAGTCGAGCCCCTTCATGAGTCTTGATACAAAGGAGGCTTAAATTGAAAACATTTATTTTAGCTCCTCTGTTCCCTCCTCCTAATGATGTTTACTTCTCACAATTTCCTTTCCTTTGCAACTGCAACCGCCTGTGGGTATAGTCCTGTGCCAGGAGCATAAACAATTCAGAGATTCTGACTTTGTTGGAAGATACATGACTTTACTGAATTATCTTCTGACATAAGATTTCTGAAACTTACCTGTAGAACTAAATAATAACTGGAGAGATACCACAGGAGGATGAAAAAATGATTTTACCCAAATACAGTCACGTTCTGTATAACCACAGACCACCCAAAGGGCAGTGTGTACCACATGGCCTCTGTGGATGGTGCACTTTCCAACGTGAGTACTAGATGATGTTTCTGCAGGGGTGAAATCACCTAACAAAGCATTTCTTAGAGCATATCCCCATGCTTAAGCACAGCATGTCAGGGAAGGGAAGAGAGTCCCACTGGGTGTGACTCAATGCCACCGGGATCGGTGTATTCCTGGCCTCAGAGTCGACCCACCCAGGGGCAAGGAATAGACAAGATGGACTCCCACACAAGTCAGTGTTGAGAGACGTGCAGTTCTCTGAGCTCCTAGGCAAAGCGGCTCTGGAAGCTCACAGTCAGAAGCCGACAAAGCAATGCAGTAGCTCACTACTGAGCATAAACATTTCTTGGGGTCTGATGTGGATAAAAGTAAGAAAGGAATTGAAAAGGATGGCATGAATCCCTAGTAATCCTTTAGATACAAATGTCTTCTCTCCTTCCTGAATACTGGCTTTTCTTGGGTGAAGACGGGAGTCTTCTTTGTAAACCCATATGTATTTCTATAGCACCAACATCTTACACTAGAGCTGGGTTTGAGCATGTGATCTATCAGTTTGTACAATGTGATCGTTAATCAGGGTTGTGAACTTGACCTGATTAAAAGACTCCTGGCATATAAGTCAAGCACACTACTGCCTATGTCTTGAGGGGTTACGGGCTATGACCTTGGGACTCTATCTTGTTCCTGTCCCTTTCTTCTCTGGTGCTCCTGCCCACCTGCTTTATTTCCTGGCCGCCACAAGGAAGTGCAGCTGTGCTGCACTGTGCCTTTCAACCACAGTGTTTCTGCTTTGGAGCCAACTGACCATGGACTGAACTCTCTGAAACCAATTCCTCCTTTGAGTTGTGTATGTCTGGCATTTTTGTTCCAGGATTTGGAAAGCTGACTAATAGACACAGCAATCCCAAGGGTCGCATGCTTGGCTTAATACTGTGGGTTAATATTGTGACTTTCTTAATAACTGTTGAACAGGAGCTCTGTGTTTTCGTTTTGTGCTGGGCCCCACAAATTATGCAGCCAGTTCTGTCTAGCCCAGTGTCCAGCTTTGTGTATAGGCATTCACTATTCTCTGACTGAGTGAAGGAAAGAACGCCTGACATTTATTAGGTGGCTAATAAACACAGGCTAAAGGGCCGTAGAGGAGGATTTGTTGCCCTTCTGTCTTAAAGCTTAATAAAGAATCTGGTGTTGGGGTCTTGCTATTTATCTACAACCCACCTTCCCCCAGTTCAACTTTCATACCTCTCCAGGGCCACCATGAGGAGTGGGCGGGACTTGCTTATTTTGAGCCACTATTTATTTCTCTCTTCCTGTGTCAAAGAAAAGTCTTGGTATCAGACAGCAGTATTTTTATTTTCCCAGTAGAATAATTCAATTTAGGCTCAGTTGCTTTTCTTCAATACGGTGGGCTTGGGCAAAATGAGACCCATGCTGCTGCTGAGGGCTGACTAGGACACTCTGCAGAGACCAGGCACATTGTTCAGGAACACGTTTACTCCAGATCCTCCTGGAGAGGAGGGATGAGGAGAGGAAGCCAGGCCAGTCAGCTCCCTTCCTGGTGTGTAGGGAAACCTCCATCATGCCTTAGATCCTAGAGAGCTGTACAGAGCCGGAGGAGTGACCCAGACCAAGATCAGAAAACTGCAGCTCATTCTGTAAATAAAGTTTTATTGGAACACAGTCATGGTCATTGGTTTGCATACTGCCTATAACTGGCTTTGGGTTAGAACAATGGAGTTGAGCAGTTGTGACAAAGAACACGTGGCCTGAAAAGTTAAAACAGTCACTATATGGCCTTTCTAGATAGCTCTTTGGCCACTAACCTAGGCAAGTAGCTCACGCAGTTATTACCAGTCCTTCAGGATGCTCTAAGCAAAGGAGATTCTGGCCAAATACACTTGAAAAATGCACAGCTTTATCCTCTTGGAGCTTCATAAACTACACTACCCTATTCTGGGAGTCCCTGCCCGTGTCCACTGCTCTCTCTATTTTCTGTTTTTTTCTTCTTCCAGTCCAGCAAATTCCTGTGGTGCCTGCACCGCAAGCTAGGAGGAACTGAGCATCTGTGCCTTCCAGAGTAGATCTCAAGCAATGATTCTCACGTCGGAGAAGATGTCACAGTTTTCTGGCTTCTGGCCCTGGGAAAGTCTGAGGCATGGTCCCCACTGCTCAGCAGGGGCTCAAGCTCCAGTGCTCACTGTAGCTAACCTGAGCGCTCAGGGACCACGTGTTGACTGGGGGGAAATTGCCTCCTGAATCAACTGACTCTATTCTGTTCTTAAAGTGTGCTTATAGGGGAAAATGAGCTAAGCTAACAACTGAAGGGCCTGAGAAGTTCTCTTATTGTGGCTCTTATGGGTCTTTCTGACATGGTCTCAATCCAAGGTACCAGTTTAAATTTCACGTCTCCCCAGTATCTTTGCCTTATGGTGCATTTGGGTCAGATCAAACTCTTTTTTTTCAATATATTGAAACTGTTGTGCTCCTGTAAGACGATGGTATTTTTTATTCTTGTTGCCTTGACAACACCTACTTGACTTTCAGGCCATAGATAAAATGTCGTATCATCTGGAGAGCCAAACAATTTTAAAACTCAATAAAGCCTCCATGGTTTCATGCTGTGTTTTCCTCACCGTGCCAGTTATTGGTCTGTATACTTTCCAGTCTGTATCTACCTACTCTCTAAGCCCTGTAGTTCCAAAAGAACAAGTGCCAGGCCTATCTGTCTCCCTCATCTTTCCCCAAACCTAGAAGTGCTTTCTAAATAGGAGTTGCACATGCACACAGAGTGGTGGATGCTTCCGGTAGCCTTTTTGTTGGAGGAGAGGTTTGCACAGCTCCTGGAGCAGTTCTGTGGATGGTCTCCTTCAGCCTTCTCTGTTAGGCCCGGTGCTTGTCCTGCCGAGCCCAGTTTAGCAGCAACCTTCCACCTTTGGTATTCAGTCAAGTTCCTCACGCCTCAACCCTTCCTACCTGACCAAGTTCCTCTTAGTGATTTTCCACCTACTCTCTCATCTTCATATGTTTATATTAGCTATAAATCGCTACTTGTCCTTGTTTTATTCCGAATTGAGCTCAATCTGTCTCTTTTGTTGCAGTAGTCTCGAATAAGTCTTCTTTGAATGTTAATTTGGAGTCAGGCTCAATTCTATGCCGAAATCACTTTTCTTTACTGCAGTGCCATTTTAACAAGTGTTGATTGCAATTTCTCTTTGGCAGAGCTACTGCTTCTTTATGTTCAACAGGTCTCGGAGGGGCTGAAATTCTTAGCATCCTGAGCTGCACCTCTAAATCCCCACAGTGCAAGCCCTCTCACCGCAGGGAGCTGATGGTGTGGGGCAGGAGAACAGATAATTATTTCCTGTCATTCACCACCATTTGCCCTCCACCCACCTGAGCCCCCAGTGCATGGAAGTGCAGCCTTTCCCTGCCCTTTCCACATGCAGTCCTGCCTTCCCAGGCAGGAAGGAAAGGATGGTGCAATTTCTCGGTCTCACCATCTGTACTTGTGGACTATCGCCCAGAGCTTCCAAGGTATTCCTGGAATTACCTGTAGGGAGATGCCACAAGGGTTTCTGCCTTCCCAGGTAGATATCACAAGTACTTTTTGCATGCTTGTGATGTGCAACTACCATTCTCGGTGCTAGGTATCAGAGGAAAGGTTTTCTCCGTTGAATTCTTCCTTAATGCAGACCCTGGACAAAGACTTAGGTGGAATTATATCAGAAGGTAATCTTAGCAAGTGAAAATGAAGATGTTGGGGAACTGAGTTGAGGAAAGGAGGGAGTGCAGTCTAGGAGGACTGATGCGTAGGCTGCCACCGGGGCTGGATGGGAACCTTTTGGGAAACCGCAATGTACTTTCCTTGCAGTCGTCGTGTGCGGATGGCTGTAGGATTTACCTATGGACTCTCCTCCTCATGGGTGGAAGGCGGCCCCTGGGAGGGTTAACTCTTCTGCGTGCTCATTTTGCACCTGCTGCCGTACAGCAAATTCCTTGGGCCCCAGGGATGGGAGACACAAGCATTTGAGGTAAGGAGCTGTCCATGTGCTGCGATGGTCACCACAGGTAATCTCAGGTGGGCAGAGGGAGATGTGCCAGGCACCCAATGTCACTTATTATGGAGATGGCACTCAAAGTATCTAAAAGCTCATGTGGCATGGCACAGGCCAATCAGAATAGATAGGGACTGCGAACACATGGTGTAGACTTGGCACGGATGAGCCTGCTCCAGGTACGGACATGAGGAAGAATCTCAGTTCTCAGGCTGAGAGTCTCTGGGGAAACTAATGTGACTTTGCACTGTCCAGGGCTTTTGCATCATGCCCAGATCAGCTTAGAGCAGAGATCAAGTAAAAATCATCACAGAATTGGCTTCATGGGTGGCCTCAGGACGGACAAATCCTTCCCTCTTCTCTTAGCTACATCATCTATCTCCAGCGTGATTGCCAGAGTCACGAATCCCCAGTTCACGCCCAGTGGTGACTCCAGAGATTAGAAGCCATTCCCGTGCTTCTCTCCCCCGTCCCGACTTCAGAGAGTGAGTTTGTGTCGAGAAAGCTGGCTAGGACGGCTCCTGGGTGAGGAGCCCTGAGGCTGCAATTGGTATCTTCACCATTTTATGCCTGCTTTTCAGCGGGGAATCAAAAATCCCTTACCTTGAAGAACAAAGTGTCAGAGAAATCAAAGATCCTTTAGGCACCTTGTGGTTCTCCTTTTCCCACCTTTAATTTCATTGTAGATTTTCATTAAGCCCTTCAGGGCCCCCCGCCTGCCCATAGCCTTCTTTCCTTCAAAGAGAGAGATTTTGAGAAAGCAGCAAACTCCACATGTTTACAGCCCATCAGAGATGCACAGCCTCACCAGCAAGCAAGCCCTTGCTTCTCCTGAGGCACCACCTGCCTGGTGAGAGAGGGCCGGAGCTTTGCAGGGAAGCCTGTCTTAGGTCACAGTGCGCCTGAAGGTGAAAAGACAGGAAACCGAGCTGAGAAGCAGACGAGGCTGGTGAAGGTAATTCGGCTACAAACCATTCACTATTTATAAATAAGAATGTGTTTTGAACAAAACAGCCAGGCTGGCTTGAGACTGAAATATCCGTAAGAAACAGAGGCTTCCCAGGGGCTCCTGTGACTTCTCACAGATGTGCACTGCTGGCAGGTGGCCGGGGTTCTGGGAACCGCCATCCAGGCAGACGTCTCGCTTGGTGCAGCCTTCACTAAGGGCCCTTCATTCTCTGTGTCTTTTGATCTTGACAATAGTCTAAAGAAGAAAACCTCTTGTTTGCCTGTTCTGAGCTGCAATGGAGTGAATGAAATCTTAAACCCGAGCAGTCCAGTGCATCAGTTCTGCCGGGCTGTAGTCAGCACGAGCTCACTCCCTCACCACTCGAGCGCCCGCCATGGCTTTCTCCTGCAACGTCCCCCAAATCCTCGTGTATTCAGATGGGCTTGCAAGGTGACAGGACCATGGGAGCACTATTTTCACCGGTGCATCCATTGAATGCGGTGTTAGGAGGTGTGGACTGAGCAGGAGAGCCTGGTCCCCGGAGGCATGGCCTACCCAGAGTGGGTAGCTCTCCCTCCGCTTCCGGCCACCATGACATGAGCAGCCTTCCTCCCCCAGGCTCTTCCACCATCCCCTTTCTGCCTTGGAGCCAGCTGACCATGCACGGAGTGAGACCCAGAAACCGCGAGCCAAAATAAACCTCTCCCCTTCAAGTAACGGGTGTGAGGCATTGTGTCTCGGCAAAGAGAAAACGACTAAGACAGCGCCTGTGTGTTCTTTCTTCGACTCGACCTTGGCCTGCGGTCAAGCAAATAAGTTGCTATTCTCTCTTATACTCCTTTAGTGAGAGGACTCGCTCAGCCCTCGTTCATTTGCTAGTCACTAAGCTCCGAGCACGCACCAGGCACTGTTTTAGGTGCTGCAGCTCCTATAAGCAGGCAGGCAGTTTTTCTTCCCTTGCAAGACCTTACAAGCCACAATGGTCACATGAATTATTTTATCTGTGTGACCCTTTTCGGACACACATAAAGCTTATCTTCATCTAAAATGTATTGAGTCTTTGTCCGCTTTTTTCTTCTTTACTTTCCTCCCTGAGGACAGTAACTATTTAATGATGTCTAGTTCTCTGTCTACTGAGCTATGCCACAGATACCAAGGTCAAACGGCCGTGAGAGGAGAAAGAGACACAGATTTGTAAGGCTTGGAGTTTACCCATGTGTACATTGGCATCTTGTTCTAATTTTCTTTTTAAGACATCCTGGTTTGCATGAAAGAGTGTGAGAGTGGGAAGGGATTTTAGGGAACATCTGGTCACAGCCCCCTTTTACTAAGTAAGGAAAAGTCTGAGATTTGTAGAGGAGGGAAAGGAGGGTGTACGGAAATAAAACTGGATCCGATCTCCACATCAGTGTTTCTGCCACACTGCCCAGCATAGGCCAAGGTCGTGCAGACGCTCTCTCCTCCACAAGGGCTCTGCTGCTCTTTCTTCTCCTCTCCGATGGCCTTCTTCCTACCACTTAAACTTTCTCTAAGGAAAACCAGGGCCTGGCCACACAGAGATAAAATTCCATTGCCTTCTCTCAAAGGACCATATCCCTAGAAAGCCAAATTAAATGACACAGAGAGGCGAGGGAAACAAGTTAAATTTGCATTTTTAAAAAAACTTTTCCTGATTTCTTTGGGGCTTGAGCACCTGAAATCCTGCTTCTTCTTCCTCTCCTCCTGGTTTCACAGGATCCCTGGGCATCGTTAGGTACGAACCTTAAACAATAGCTGTCCCTCATCCTCCCGCGGCATCATGGGAAGAGGCGAGCTTGGGGCATGAAGCAGCGCTGGGCTGCAGGGCTGGGCTCCGTCACTAACACCCTGTAGGCCCAGGGAGGCCACCCAGCCACCCTCACTTGCACTCTCCCTAGTGAGACAGAGACGATAGCACCAGTTTCCTGAAGCTGTGCTGGGAATTAAGTCAAAGACCGTGAGTGCAGTAGATGGTCATAAAGGTGCGGTATTAAACGTGTCACCTGAAAAATTTGCTAACAATAGGGAAATTGCCTCTTGAAGTATGACAGCAACTTTTTGAAGAAAAGAGGCCCCTTTCTCAATCCAAATTTATATTTGAAAACTGTGAGGCTCGCTCAGACGATGAGGGGCACTCTCCAGGCCACACAGCGGGTGGTGGCGGGCTTGAGACTGAGTCCCACCCTCCTCTGCCTGCCCTCTTGCCCAGGTGCACAAAGCTCTGCACCACACACACCAAAGATGCACGCCAAGCTGGGGACACAGCTGCTCATGGGTCACAGCTCAGGTTTTGTCACCAAACAAGTATGACAAAGTTCCGAGCGGTCACAGCGCTTGTGATTTGAAGTTGTGGGCCAAGTTTTGAAAACTTGTTACAGGGTGTAGAGTGTAACAGGAGTGCAGGGTGTTCCTCGAGGAAAGTGTTGGTTGCTTTTTTTTTAACTGGAATAACAATAAATCATGTCAAAACTCCGCTTAATTGCTATGCTGCCTCCTGGACTTGATTATTTGAAAATTTTACCCACGAAAGGATCAGAGGAAAATCTGGATCCACCACATATCTTGGACTGAAATTGCGGAAAGGAAGACAGACGCAATGCATCTCTGGGGTGCTGTCTGCCCTGGTCCGTGGGGTGGGCTGGCCTGGTCTCCCAACAGCTCTCCGCTCTGCCTACACCACAGGCCACTGATGACCAGGACTCCCATGACTGGCTTCCAGCCACCTCCCACTTTTCTCACAAAAGACTATTTAAAGCCCAGATACTGCTTTCCTAGTTGGACCCATCGTCAGATGCTAAAATAAAGAAAATTAGGGGTTCTAGGATTGGGTATGTTTCTGTCGTGCTCAGCAAATTGCAAGGGTGTCACAGCTCTTGCATAAGAATATCTTGGCCATAATGAATCACAGGACCACTTCCCAGGGAGACTCATGTTAGAGTCTTTTGTTCAGTGACAATGCACCAGAGCCTTCACTTGGAATAATGAATGAACTTATTCCACTGAGACACTTTTTGCTGGGTCTGTATCTGAGAAGTAAATAACACTGACTTCCTAGTGGAAGTTATGGATTTTCTTCCAGAGAGTAGTTTCCGCCATTGATTATTTCTTGCCTGCTTCTCTCTTCCTGCCTCCATCCTCTCTGAGGACTTGGCTCCCGCTGTGCCTGCTCACTGGGATTTGACCAGTGTCCTCGGCCACAGGATCAAGAGCGATCTCCACTCACACTCAACCAATCGGGTGCTCTCTCCCAAGGACTGGAGTCGGGCCTCTAAGATGCTATCGAAAGTTTGTTGAGCACATGCAGAGGAAAGTAAAGTCTACAAACAAGACTCTGTCCTTAGCTCTTGAATGAAGAAGTAGATACACCTGGTCAGGAGACTGAGGTAGAAAAAGACAATGCAAAATAGCAACCACATGCAAAGAGAGGTGGAGACAAGAAGACAATTCATTTAAGAAAGACTGAGAGAAGAGTATTCCACTGTTTCTATACCACATTTTCTCGATCCATTCGTCTGGGACAGGCACCAAGGCTAGTTCTGTAGCTTAGCTATTGTGAATTATCCAGCAATAAACATGGGTACATAGGAATCCTTCTAGTATGCTGAGGCTAATTTGTTCAGGAGTACACTGGGGAGTGGGGTAGCTGGTGCAAATGGGAGCACTGTTTTTCACTTTCTGAGGAACATCCTGATTTCCACAGCGGCTATACTAATTTGCATCCCCACCAGGAGTACAGAAGAGTGAAGGCGTTGCTGTTTGCAGGAAAATGGATGAAATGGGACATTAGCAGATAAACCAGATTCAGAAAGTCAAACATCATGTTTTGTCTCCTATGTGGACTCCAGGAAGAAAAAAAGAGATGACAGCAAAATATTCAGGAGACTGCTAGGGAACAGAAAGGAACGAGGAGGGGAAAGCGGAAGAGGTGAGCGGATGTGAAAATAAAGTATGTTGTGCACATGCGTGAATACGCCTCGATCTAACCCACTCTTCCACTTAATTAGCTTGCGCAAATGCAATTTATAAAAAAGAAAAGAAAAAGACTGAGCGCGAAACTTGGGTTTTGCTATCACAGTTTCCAGGACAGTATGTGCACTCTGCCCTTCATTCTGTTATAGTGCTGCACCTTGTTTACAAACGTGAGGCACCGCAGTCTCACCTGTGCTGATGAGGGTGTCTTCGGTGTGGCACCTTTTCCGGCAGAGTAGACTTCGTGGTCCCGGGACTAGGTCCAAGGAGTAGCACTTCTGTGCACCTGAGCCTTTGCATCCTTCCCCTTGCCTCATCTGTCACTGACGTGTCAACGTGTGCGTGTGCCTCAGCGGTTTCCATTCTTCCCATCGGGCTAAAATAGATTCTATAATCCACACCCGCCTCAGGAGCGTGACTTTCCATCTGGGGCAGATTTTTGAAGGTTCTTCCTGGGAGGCCAGAGGGTGGGAACGGCTCCAAGATTCTTCCTCACACCATTGGCTGGCTGCCTCGCTCCTTCTCTGCAAGGTGTGACTGTGACCTTTCCATTGGTCACCACAGTTGCCATTTTCAGCGACTTGTGACTGAGATACAAAGGGCTTCGAGGGAGGACGGCCCACAGAGTTCTATTTGAGGAATGCCAAATGGCTCTCTGGGCCCAGCTGGCACTGCTATCTCTTGCACAGTGCCTGAAATGTGCCTGCTATTTTTGTCAACTTATAATATTATTGCTCACAATGAGATCTAATATTAAGACAAAATTAATGTCACCCTTGAGGGCAGAGAACTCTCAAACCTGCTCCTTGTGTGACTTCGGGAAAAACCAAATCCTTTGTGCTTCTGTTTCCTCATCTGTGAGATGGCAGTGATAATAATAATACCTACTTCACAGGGTTGTGGGGTGGGTGTCCTGTTTGCTAAGCCCCTACAACTGTGGCCGACATAAGATCATCCTCGCATTACAAGAAGGAAGGAAAGAAGGAGAATATGGAACTTTCCTCTCCTCTCCTTTTCTACCTGATTCTAGACAATCAGCGTATGGCAGGAAGACTTGGAGATATGGACATATGTAATTTTCTTCAACCTACTTTTCTTTATTGAATAACTGAGTTTAAATGCTTCCGCTAAGCACACTGACCTCCTGTTAAAGTGATGATGGAAGGTAAAGTGTGGGTCCTAGGCTCCACGGCCCGTGCTGCTGGACTGAGGGTGGAAAGGCAGCGCCGAGGAGTGGGGTGTTTCTGGATCCGGAACACTTCTGGGCGAAATGACTCCTCCCCACACCCAGTTATTACAAGCTGGTGTCCCTTTGGGAGAGGCTTTCTTTGTACATGTGTGTGAACCCCAGGTATTAGGCTGGGAAGAAAGGGAAAACAAGAGAAGGACTTGGAAAGACACAGTAATTTAAAGTGAATGACTCAGAACAGCAAGGGTTATTTATTCCTCTCTTATTTGACATGTCCATCATCATACTTTGTGACTCCACTGCTTCCAGACTCACTGAGTTTGGTACTAATGCATTTTGGTATGCAAACGCTGTCCTAGCACTCACTGTTTCTTGTACTTGCTGGCTGAGCTAGAACTTGTGGGTGTCATTTCCTCCCAATTCCATCCTCCCCAGCCAGAGTAGCTCGTTTGGTGCTCACCTTTGTCAGGACCCCTTAAGCCTCCCGGGAACCATTTAGGGATGAGTTCCGAGGTACCGCTGTGTGCGCTGGGGATCTGCTCCAAATTGGCCTCCCTCAGGGCCCAGGTGCGGAGCAGCACCCCGGGGAAACAGGGTGGTGGCGTGGGCCCCAGTCCTTAGTGCTCCGGCCTGGAAGTGGCTCGGCTCTTCTGCTCGGATGTCACAAGCCGGGGAGTGGAGAGACATCACTTTGCCAGTGTGCGGGAAACAGGAACTGGGACAGTGCAAAGCCACCACCTTTACACGCACGCTGCACCGTAGTAACTCCCAGAGGGCAGAGACAGACTCTACTTCGCCTGTCTCGAGGCCCCGCCTGTGGCGTGGCAGATGTATGATAAGGGATAAATGGGAGGTGATGGGCTGGGCGCAGAGCACAGCATCACTGGCTGAAAGGGAGGGAAGTGAAGTGTGGCTCCTCCCCCAACTTGTTACCACCTTCCTCCTTCCCTCGAGGCCCTGGGTGCTTACTCCACTCATTACCTGGGTGACTCCAAACCACCCCTTAGACCCTCAGGACCTCTGTTCTTGCTGCAGGACACTGGGGGCTTTGAGCCCTCTGCACAACCCGTGCAGGAAGGCCACATGCAAGTGCGTGGCCAGTGGGGCTTCATGGCCCTGGTTGCTGCCTGGGGCCCTCACTGGGAGCCTTGGATGCCTCTCACCATCTGCCTCGCAGCCTCCGGAGCCTGCAGTCCCTGGCAGGGCCCAGTGTGGCGTGTGTGCATGCACATGCACGTGTGTGTTTTACCTAAAGGCAGTAACACAGGAGGTGGCCACAGAGGGACGTGAATCTTTGAGATACAACTGGCACCATGTTGGTTAAGACATGATCAGGCTGCAAGGATATTGGGGCTTATCTTTAATGTCAGCTTTACTTACATATGTTTCATAATCGACAGTCACACAAACTTGCCCTGTTTAATGTAAGTTTAAAGAGCCTGACAAATGCAGACAGTGGTGTAACTGCCACGACAGCCAAGAAAGGACGTTTCTGCCCCTGGCAAGTCCCCTGTGCCTATTTGTGGACAAGCTCATTTCCCACCCATATCCATAGCAACCACTGGTCATCTGTTGATTTTGCCATTTGCAGAATGTTGATAAAGCTTTGCTGACTTTGAACTCAAGTCAGAAGATAAACTCTTTCAGCACCCTGTAACCCTTACCATGATTGCACTGATGCTCTCTGTGCAGCTGATGAAGAGTGGTCCCGTGTCTGCCTCCTCTGCGGGAGTTCTGTAAGCACAGCCGAGGGAAGGGCTGCCGGCCCCTGTGACAGTGTCCTCAATGGTGTCACCAAGGAGCTGCTCACAAACTGTCATCCAGGGAACAAGGATTGAATGAGCGACTCTCTGTCTCTAAGAAAATTGCTCTAAGTTACTATAGATTCAGAAAAAGCAACCTAGTACTCAGTGGTGTCCAGTGTACATGTTGTAAGGTGTCAAGGCCTTGTTACCCAAACATTTCTGAGTGCCTTGCCTTTCTGAAGAGAATGTGTGACTTGTGGAGTCATGCTGTGTCTGAATCTCAGCAGTCAGAGCTATCCTTGATGTGCGATCAACAAATAGGAGGGAAAACCCTTTGTAACTTACAGTCCTACCCTTATTTTATCAAACTGCATGCAGAGAGCTGCTCAATTCATACTTTTTACGCTCCATAAATTTTGTAGTAGATCTGACATGACAGTGATGCTTAGTAGCAAGACCATAAAGTCCTCAAAATCAAGCTTATTTTCTGTGTGCTCGTCAAGTTCAGAAAGGAGCTCTTGGTAGGTTGACTTGGATTCTTGTCCCTGTGAGAACAGAGAATAAGTAAAAAACCAGACTCACTATGTAAACCTTGGATTTATAGACAATATGCAGAAACACACATTATCACCACTAACAACGTGGCAGGTTGCTTCTAGCAGTGCATTAAACCTTTCCTCGGGTGATCTTACTGAACTCTCACAGGGACTTTGCTAAGTACTGTTCACTGTTATCACTCCTGTCCCGTGCTGCAGCTACGGTGCCAGACCGTGGAGTGTGGAGGGTTAGGTGAGGCAGGTTGCAGCGCCAAGCTGAGATTGTAGCCTGGTCTCCCAGATTCCAGGGCCCATGCTTTTAATTGCTAAGCTATCCCACCTGTCATCAAGCACAGATATTTTCGCTTTCAGATTTTCAGAGTAAAATCTCTTTGTTAGGGGAGGTATCCTTTATGTACTTATATGAACCATTAAGATTATCCAGAAATATAGAATAAACAGTGCTAAAAGAAAGCATCTTCTTTGGAAGATTGTTCGGCATTTACCGTGTGATTTAAAATCAAATTCCAGTTCACAGTCCTCACATGCAGTCCCATGAAGGAAAGCAACTGCATGGTGTACACTCGCAGAGGTTTTTTGTGTCACATCACAGCTTGAAACTGTGACGTTCAAAACAGGAAGGCCATTTTACCCACTCTCACACTGCATTTAGTTCAGCTTCAAGCGCTTGCCCCTGAGCTCTGTGTACAGATCTGTCATGGAGCCACTGGAGGCCCGCTCTGCGCACGGGTTTGATCCAGGCTGGCTCTCTTGCACACCCCTCCTCATGGGCGAGGGCCAAAGAGGCTCCCATTCTCCCTTCAAGACAGCTGCTGCTATGGGGAAGGATCCAATTCCAAGAGGAGGACAGGACTTTACCAGTGCAACCGACACTCTGCCCCTCAAATGCCACATATCCAGTAGGCCCGTCTTCCTCCTCCTCCTCCTCCTCCGCTTTTCTTTCTGCAGGTTGTAAAATCACAGCTGGCAGGGGGCCAGTCCTCTTGGTGTATGACAGTCACCTTGTTTCACATCTTAGCAGGGCCTTGGGTGCTACTTTTATCATGTGGCAGGTGATAGAGGTCAGGAGCCCTGGGATTATGTTTACTCAGGAGGAGGACATTCCCTTTGGGTCTAGGTGTCAGCCGAAAGGTCAAGAGAGCTTACTGGAGGCGTCTTCAAGGGCCTTTAGGTGAAAGCCCAGGTGGGAGCAAAGTGGCCCCTGCTTTCCTTGCATCTGCCTGGCGGGCACACCCACCTGAGGGAGGCTGTGGGACGGCTGCCTGCTTGGCTGTGTCCTGCACCTCCCTGCATGCCGGGCCTCTAAATATTGCCGTGGGTCCCGCGGGTGCCCAGGACAACTGCCTCTTCCAGTTCCCTGGAACACAGCCCTGCCTCCTGCTGCTGTCCACTCCGGCAGGGCCAGGATTGCTCTTCAGGCAGCTGTGTCTACACCAGAGACTCCGCCTGCCCCGGGGGACAGCAGCCCGGAGCTCTGTCTCCTGATGACTGGTTTTAGTGTTTTCCTCTGATGTTCTCCAAGGGGCGATGCACTGCATCCAGACGACAAGTCCAGTAGGTCCTCTTTTCCATGCTTTTGAAAAGCCCTCTAAAGATTTTCTGAGCAGTAGGCAAGGGGTTCTTTTTCTCTCTGGCATATGCCATTTATTTTGGACATAGACGCAGGGAAATATTACAAGATTTGTTCACACATCTTTCTTTTTTTTTCACACATTCTTTCTTTAAAGGTCCCCTAAAACTTTTCATCTCTTGTCAAATTCTGTTTAATATTTATGGCCCAAAATAATTTTTAAAATGATGCCTGTGTAATTTAGAATGTCTAGAAAAAATGACACTTAAAAAAGAATGTAAGCATAACCCTTCACCTCACTCCCCGAAGACAACTAACCTTATTAACATTTCGTTCCAGTCATTTTAATGTGTATCACACTGGATTTGTGCATAGCTATGCACGTGAAATAATGAGTACACTAAAGCTATAAGTGTGTGTGCACAAGTACACACATATGTGAGCATAGCTATCTTCTGATGTCTCAGAACAAACCTAAAAACTCAGACATAACTTCTATGTTTTTTCTTGATCTACCTAGCAATGAATGTTGGTGGTTTAGGCTCACTGGAGCCCTTCTTTTCTTCCTGCACATTTTCTCTGGCCAATATTTTCCAAAGTATGAACAGATGCTGAAGGTCGAATGCAATTTTAGACAATGTAAGAATAAATATTGAATAAGAATTACTAGTCACCCATTTATTCTTTTACTATGATCTTCCACTTTTATCCACTGAATTAACATTTAAAAGTATCCTTATAAATAAATGTATTTAAGTACAGAGAAGATACAGAGAAAACATTCAAGGGAAATGTTGCAGGCAGATGTAGGAGAAACACTGGGGATGTATCTGAAGTCAGAGAGGGGACTGGTAGGCGATTGGGCTAGCCCTGGAGACCAGTGGCTCTTTGTGTACTCCCAGCTCTTAGTACCGTATTTCAAATGCAGATCTGTTCTAACCCTCAACTCACGCTTCCTGTTGCTGTCTTCATTTTGCCACCTGCAAGTTTCATGGCCATCTCAAAATGGACTTCTCTGTCCTTTTGGGAGTCATCACCTCCTCCCTCCCTCCCACTGCAAACCTGCTCCTTCTCCGGGTTCTCTTTTCCGGGAAAGGAGCCACCACTCACCTCTCCCCTCAGTTAGAGACTGGGGTATCACTACTGCATTTGCTTCTCCTGTATTGCAACTTTCACAGCCATTTAATTTTCATACTCTGTTCATTCTGTTTTCCAAATGTCTCTCATGTCTGCCTGTTTTCCTCTGTCTTCAGCACTCTAGCCCAGGCCCGCATCCTCTTTTGTTTGGATTGATTCTCCACAGTTACTCCTTTGCCGCCCCGTGCCTCACTTGGGCACTGGTCATATAGTTTCTTGGACTTGGACTTTGACTTAGAAAGCGCTTCTGGCCTTGCCCTGATCTCTGGCTGTAAATGTCCCTTCTCCTGACCTCTAGCCTTATCCCTCATGATGGCTTATTCCCCCACCTTTGCACCCAGAACTTACCTTTCAAGTCTTCAGCCTGCCCGTGGGCTGAGCAGACACCGTCCTCTGCTTCGGATGACTCCGTTCTCACTTTTTCCCGCCTAGTGAACTATGACTCTTCAGTTCTTAGCTATATCGCAGTTTTCCAGGAGTCCTTCTTTGACCGCTTGCCCCAATATGGCCCCTTTGTTCTGTCCTCTCATTGCTTGCCCTATTCCTTCGTGTCCTTTAAACATTTCTAATCACTTTTTCAGCCTATTTCTTTACCGGATTGTTAGCGTGTACATTGCATGAACTCTGGTGCTCAGCTCATTGCCTGGTATAGAGTAGGTGATCAATAAATATTTGTTGATCCAAGCAACGCAATGGCTCTTGGGCCAGCCCTCATGGTGTGGCCCTGTGTCTCTTACCTTGGTGAAATTCCCAAATTGGGCTTGCAACAGATTTTTTGCAGCAGCTTTTCCAAGTTTACCATCGGGATCAGAAGAGTTTTTGAAAATCAAAGCAACAGTGGCAATGGCTTTTTCCAGGTCTGAGCTCTTTTTCAAAGCTGTGGGAGAAGAAATGTGTGATGAAGGATCCTGGAATACAGTAACTTCCAAGACATGGGCTATCTCTTTCGAGGACCGATGGGGAGCAGGTTTGTCGGGTGTGTGCCATGTGACCCAGTCCTCGGCCTTTACCCTACCTGGGAGTGGGACGTGCCAAGGGTCCGATGCTGCATCTTCAAACCACAGACAGGAACAACAGTTCCTCTAGTACAATCAGAAGTCATAGACTTAGAATGAGATTTGCCCACAGCTTGCTGTGTGACCTGGGAAAGCATTCACCTCTCTAAGTATCGGTTTTCTGAGCTGTAACTTTATTCACTTACTGAACAAATATTTATAAAGTGTGTGTTAGTCATCTTTCCCTGGTTGGGGCAAAGCACCTGACACATAAAACTTCAATGAGGAGAGGTTTGTTTTGGCTTCTAGTTTCAGTCCCAGGTCATCTGGTTCCAAGGTGAGAACATCCTGACAAGGAGAACCGCTCTAATAATGGCAGTGAGGAAGCAGAGAATAGGAGAAGCACCTGAGAGGAAAAGACCGGGGAAAATACACTCTCCAAAGGGTTGTACACCGCTAGACAGGGCTTTTCCAAGTGCTGGGAACGTGGGGTGCAGGGCTGAGCCTGCTTTTGGAGGTGGGGTCTGGGCAGAAGGTGACAGTTGCTGGCAGTGTGACCTGGAAGTATTTATCTCCCTCTAGGGCTCCTTCTCTATCTGTTTCCTGCCAGCCATGACCTGGGCAGCTTTTTTTCCGCCTAGGCCCTTCCACTGTGCCTCTTTCACCTGGAGCTAGCCATCCATGCAAGGACTGAGACTTCTAAAATATAAACCAAGATAAACCTCTCCTCCTTTTAGTGTGGGTGTTGAGTATTTTGTCCTAGTGATGAGGAACACGACTGAGACACCCCACCAACACAGGGATCTTTTTTGCTTGTCTTATTTTCTGTTGAACCTGTAGCACAAATGAGTGCTTCACAAATATTTCTTGAGTAAATGGCTGTGAAAGCTGTGTCTTCATCTTATTCCTCCTGGGTTTCCTTCCTGGTCTCAGGTTCTCTACCTTACACTGGCTTTGACTAGTGCTTTCCTCTTCTGACTTTTGCGTGCTTGACCAGTGGCTGACATTGCATCTCCCCCAAACCCCAGCCTCAGAAAATCTCCTGCTTTTTTGGCCTTTACTTTTTAACTCTTTCTTTGTCCATGCTTAGCTGTTTGTTCCCTCCACCCTTGCACATCCAAACCCTGGGTGTCTTTGATCACCTATCATTGTCCTGCTCTTCAAAACACAAGGAGACAGGAATATTTCTTTCAGGTCCTGCCCTGTCTTTCTGGAGGTGTGTGTGTGAGGTGGACGGGCACACTGCCTGCATCTTCTTCATGTCCTTATGGTGATGATCTTGCATTTAAGAGGCTCGAGAATGAACTCTGTTTAATATTGTTAAGCTTAATAAAAATTTATCATCTCAAAAGGCAATCAATTAACCAAGTAATTGAGATTTTTACTTATCTCTTAAGTATTACTTTTTTTTATTGCTTTTCAAAATAATCATTTTTCCTGTGCCCAGGAGCTCCACATGGCTGGAGGCTACCATATTAGACATTGCATTTCTAGGCCATGTGCTCTGAGGGAGTCATGACACCTCAGTTAGCTTTGCATTTGTTCCCAGGCCTGGTGTACCTGGGCCTTGTGCTCATGTGCTAAACAGAGCTTTCTGAAGCCCAGAGCAATTCCGTCCCTTCTTCCTCACCACCCTGGAACACAGAGCCCTAAATATGAAATACTTCATATGAACAGCTCCTAAAGAATAGCGTCATAGAAACAGCACCACTGATACGGCAAAGTGTCAGCATCACTTCATTTTAGAACTTTTCCCAATATTAGCTACTTTCTGACAAAACTACAGAGCTACAGGAGTGCCGCCATTTACCCAAGCTTGTATGGGCAGCATATGGCACAGCCAAGAACTAGTAAGGTTTCTGCTCTCTGCTCTCTAGCCAGTAGGTGTCCCAGGACTCTGGTACTTCTCAAACTTTCACTGCAAACTGACCCTGAGTGTACCCACGTCCTTACTCCCCAGTCCCCGGAGGTCACAAGCCAAGCAGCCTGCAGAGACATTGTCAGTGTAGTTCCACGGTTTATGTTTGATTTCAGTGAGTAACACTTGAATTACCTATCACTGAATAGAAAACGAGCCCGGCCGATCCTCTGACCTCACGGGAATAACTGTGCAGCAACGGTCCAGTTTCAGGAGTTCGGTGTAAGAAATGGGGCAAGGGAGATACAGGTACAGCCAATCCCAGAGGGAGAAGTCTGGCTAAATATGTGCTGGGGTATGTCTCAAAAGCACCCAAAATTGTGTGAATTAACACAGATGAGACGCTTGAGGCCACAGGTACAGGCAAACACGTTCTTTATAGAACTTGACTACACAGGAAATATTATCAGAATCAACACGTGGGATTACATCCAATTAAAAAGCTTCTGTGCAGCCAAGGAAACAATCCACAGAGTGAAAAGACAACCTATAGAATGGAAAAAATTTGCCAGCTACTCTCTGACAGAGGACTAGCACAGAAAGGACGGGAAGAATTAATTTCCAGACAAACGACCCAATCAAAGCACAGGAAAATGAACTGAATAGAAACTTCTCCAAAGAAGAAGTGCAAATGGGCCCGTACCTACATGAGAAAGTAGTTGCCATCTGTAGCCATTAGGGAAAAGCAAATCCAAACAACAGTTGAGTTTCTTTCTCACCCCAGTCAGCTATGATAAGAAAAAGCAAGGAATGCTGGTGAGGATATAGGAAGAAGGGGACCTTTCCCCACTGTTGGTGGGAATAAAAGCAGACACAAGCACTACGGAGATCAGCGTGGTGATACCTCAGGAAGCTAAAACTAGAAATTCCATTTGACCCAGCCACATCTCTCCTGGGTATGTTACTGCAGGGATTAAAGACATCATACTACAGTAATACATACAGACCATTCACAGCAGCACAGTTCACAACACCTAAGCTCTGGAAACAGCTTCTATGCCCATCAACAGATGATGGGTAAATAAAGTGTGATATCTATATAGATATCTCCTATATACATACATATATATATACACACACACACACACACACACAAATGAATATTGCTTAGAAGCATGGATTCATATTATTTGCAGGGAAATGAATGGAACTTGAGACCATAATGCTAAGTGAAATAAGTCAGACACGGAATGTTAGATATTGCATGGTTACTCTTGTATGAGAAACAAAATATAAATAAAGAAATGAGTAAAATAAAAGAGAGATGGCAGGAAACAAAAAAAGCAGACTTTTTGGAGATAGAGAAGAGGATTTGGGGAGGGGGAGGTAAAGAGATCAGAATAAGCAAGATATATTATATACATGTACAGTTTCCCCAAATAAACAGACCTTAATAAAAAGAAAGAAAATTGTGGTCTCGTATAATAATGAAGTAAAGCACAGCATGTTACTTTAATAATAAATAATTTTGAAACAAATCAGAGATTCATTGTGTTGTCACGGTATAAAAGTAATATTTTCACCAAGATGGAGACTTATTTAAGTAAGCCTTGAAGAACCTGCTCTGGAGATGGCGGCCAGCTGTGTGGGAGGAGAGCACCTTCCCTGTGACAGTCTGCTTGAGCCTGTGACCATAAACACTCTCAGCCTTGCGTTTTTGGTGAGGTGACCCAGCTGTGTGAGCGTTTTTCTTGCATTGTTATTGCCATGGCAGTGTTGCTAGTTCTAGGGAGATTTTGCTCCTATAATGAACTCCCAGGGTAAATAGAGGCAGTCAGAAGCCCACGACCCTGAGTTCCGCTGAGCGTTTGTGAGCTGGATGACAATTATGGTCCTGCTCTGGGTACCCCGAGGATTCCAGGCAGAAACAACGGGGTGGCGGGGACGCCGCGTCAGGAGTGAGGCAATCTGCGGCACCATCCCAGCTCTGCCTTTGATGGGCGTCCGCGCGTGGCACACCCACCCTACGCTGGATCTCAGCTCCCAGGTCCACATGAACGGCTCCCTGGGCTGTACGCAGGTCCCTCCCAGCCCCACCCCGCACGTTTTGCTGTCCTACTGCCTTTGACTCTGGCATGCGGTCATGGTGGGGCACAGACACGTCCCAGTCATCCCCTGCCTTACCTTTTACTGAAGCCAGTTGCTTGGATATTGAAATGCTGCCAACAGAATAAAAGAGACATAATGATTCCGGGAGTTTGGGTATTGATTTAACATCCAAAGCAAAGCAATGCAATGATTTCAAAAGCATCTTTTTTTCTGTAGCTATTCACTGAGTGTTCTGGGGGAGCAGCCATCTGCCTGCCCAGGTCCTTTGCTAGGACAGAGTGAGGAAGGGGCTCAGCATGGCTGGCCTGGCCCACATATCTCTGCCTTCCCTGCGGTTGTGTTGCCAGGTGATTAAGAGCTTGGAAGAGCACAAAGCCACAGAGGAAGACTCCCCTCATACAGTCGGGGGACTGTGAATCAATAGGTCTAGAGCGAAGGAAGGGTGCATGCAGCGGAGAATGGTGTATGTTGAGGCCTAAAGTGGGAGAAAGTGTGGCCTGAGTGAAGAATCAGAAAGAACAGTGGGGCTGGAGCCCGGAGAGGGAAGGGCGTGGTGAGGGCAGATAAGGCTGACGCCAAGGGCCAGGGCCCAGCGCGGAGGCTTGGGGTCCTTCTGGAGGGTGACACCTGATACACCAGGGCAATGGGCATCATGTTTGCATTTGGGAAATGATTTCACCTGCGAGTCCGAAAGAGACAGGAAAGGCGTCAGACGAGAGGCAGAGTAGTGGCTCTCGGTCCTTTAGAAACAGCAAATCAAAGTGTGCTTGATTTTTTAACCCCTAAAGTCTGGAATAATTGTGAAGAAAGCCAGTGAGAGCCAGACAGCTCAATTACGCCCGTGCCAACTCCTTAAAGGGCCGTTGGTTCACGACCTGGTCAGCATCAGCCAGCGCGGGCACGGCCTCCTTGAGGGCCATTTCTCTCACTTGTAGAATCAGAAAGCTGGACTCTGTGACGTCTTGGCCTGTCTGATTTTCTAAAGCCTCTGCGTTGTCATCATCTCTTTCCTAGGTACAAGGTGTGCTGTGTTTTTACTGTTAGCAGTGTGCGCTGCAGTGTCATTCAGTGTTTTCTGCCCCGTGATTGTTCCTCTGTCCCGTCCGTTAGTGTGTGAGGCCCCGAAGAGGCCAGGGCAAGGCAGTTCATCTCCACACTCCCCGCTTGCCTACCAGAGTACTTGTTAGTCACCAAACATGTTTTGGGAACTAAAATCATTCTCCTCAATGGAACTACATGATGAAGCAAGTTTTTCATGTATTAGACCTAATTTTATACACTTGAATAATGTGAAACAATTTCCCTCCATCATGAATAATTTGGAAAGCTCTACAGTTAAAACCATTGCCAAGCATGATTTGCAAATGTTTCTCAAAAGGTAGTGAAACATATTTGTCTTGGTTGTGTCATCTTTTCTGTTTGTAGTCAAAGCAGTACACTTGTTCTGTTTTTACTATTCAATTTAGACATGGATTCAGGTGCGAAACAGGTGCCAGACCCAATACCGTAACTACTCAGCTGCTTACACAAACTCTGACTATGCACTCACAAGTGTAAATAAAATGCAATAGAAAGGAAAGCAAGGCACTACTGACCTTTTGGGCATTTTCCTAGGTGCTAAGGCAGATGTGGGGGCCACAGAAGAACCAGGCCACCCTTCTGAGTGGACTGCGTGGTCCCGGGTGCTGTGCATGCAGCCTCCCATGTGTTGCTGCCCTGTCATATGTTGGCTTTTCCTAAGCAACAGTCACTCGCCAACTGTTGCTGTTGACATTCACTCCAGGACAACCACACAGCGGCACTTGTAGAACTTCTGCCCACTGCTAGCATGGATAGCGTGAAATCATCCGTACGTCTAACAAATGTGTGAATGCCTCCTGCGGCCCGCCACTGCTCAAGGTGCCCGGGAAGCACAGGGAGCAAGATCAGACCCAGGCCGAGAAATTACACAAGTGTCCCTGCGAACAGGTCTGTGTGAGACAGACACTGTGAGATCCGCATCAGTGGGGAGGCCAGGGAGCACCTGGGAAGGGACACTTGACCGTGAGAAGGGGTGGACCAGTGAGGGCTGGGGGCCCACGCTGCAGGAGAAGGGCAGCTGTGCCAAGCCCCAGGGCAAGAGCAAGCCAAGATACATCAGAGAGACCGGGAGGCCAGCGTGATGGAGGGGCCGGGCCTACTGGCAGCGGAAGATGCCACACAGGCACTTGTAGGCCTCAACAGGGGAGTCTTAGTCTGTGTCAGAATAAGAGGAAGTTATTTGTGGGCCTCAATCAAGGGTTGATGAAGTTACGTTTACAATTTGGAACGATCGCCCCGGCTGTAGTGGGAGCTGGCTCAGCACGCAAGAGGGAACAGTGTAAGACCAAGAGCCTTACCAACTGCTCTGAGGAGCTCAACAGCCGTGAGAATCCCTGGGAAGGAGCACAGCAGACAAGTTGGAAATGAAACAAACCTTTATTAGTCTGGCCAGACGGCACTCCGGGAGCCGGGTAGCTCAGAGAGGCGCTAGCTCAGGGCCTGAGGTCTTATAAGAGGATACAGGGGTAGTTAACATTCAGAGCTTGCAGTCAGGTGGCAAAGGCCCATGGTCTGCTAATTCGCACTGGTGGCAGCTGTCACGTATTCAGCAGCCACACGTTGATGGTTAACAGATGCCTGCAAGATATTCTAAGATCTTAAAAGCATTTCAGGTTTAAGCAGTTTTCCCTGTTGAAGATAAGGGGAGGGCGAAACAACAGTCTCTGGGCCATTATCCGGCCAGCATGGAGACTCTTTAGCTCAGTCAGGTCTCGGAACTGGGAGAGTGGGGTGGAGGCTGCTTCCTCCCGGAGCCGGGCGTGCCTCGGTGTAGACTGCGCTGTCTGATTCACAGAAGACATGGCCCACACTGCTTCCGTCACGTCAGCTGCCGAGTGAGAGGGACGGAGATCCAGAGAAGCTGGTCGCAGCCATCACACAGCACACGGAGGTCGCAGTCTTGCCACTGCTGCAGGTCAAAGCCGCCGTGTCGCGCTCTCTCGGTCTGCTTCTCCTTATGGGTTGTCTCTTCTCCTTCCTCTCTTCACTCATTTCCTCAGCACCTTTGCTCAGATTGGGGAGGGAGAGAGTCCCACTGGCACTGCTAATTCCTGCGGTGCAGCGTGGCCAGGGGCTAGGGCTGGCGGCCGTGGTTGTTAGTCGCTCCAGGAAGTTGACTCCTGGGCTGGAGATCAACGTGGAACGGATGTCACTGCTCAAGTTGAGATCGTGAGTTGATTTTCTCAGAAAAGCTCTTTGTGTGGGATTCCCAGGATCTGGATATTTATTTATTTATTGGTACCGGGGATTGAACTTGGGACCTTGGGCTTACAAGGCAGGCAGTGCAACCACTGAACTAAATCTCCGGCCCCAGAGTCTGAATTTTTAATAAGCACTTCAGTGACTCCAGTGTGGACTGTATCTGAGAGCTATTGGTAATGGTTACACATAGGCTTTGGAGAATAGAGACCTGGGCCTGCATTCTGACTCTGCCCTTAGTGGTTGGGTTCCTAGGATGAGACTTTAAAAACTGCTAAATCTGCTATCTCATCTGGGAAACAGTACTCCCCTGGACATACTGTCAGTGCCAGGTGTGTGCATGTTGGTGGAGCACTTAGTTTCTGACGCGGGGAATCAGCACACAATCACCCTGGGCTGGGTGATCTGGCAGTGATGGTATCAGAGATGTTTGTGTCCGGGGCTCAGTAGGCAGCGTGAGGAGGAAGCTAACACAGACTTTGAGGCACCTGGAAAGGAGCAGCAGTAAGAAGCTACTATCCAGTGAATGTGCAGGGAGAGGAAATAGTACTGTGGAGTCCAGAGAAGCTGGACTTGCGGATCAGGGGTCACCTGACAGAATTTGTGGTTAGAGGGAGGCAATCACTGCTAATAAGAAAGCAGGGAGGGAGTTGGGGAGAAAGATCCCATTATCTAGTTAGTGAGAAAGGCAGCAGCAAGGAAGCCTAGGAGCTGATTCTGCAAGATCTGGAGTCCCGGGGCTCATAGGAGGCAAGAGAACTGGATGGGTGGGGGAGATGAACAGGTGAGGGAGATGGAACAAAGGCAAAGAAGAGGACGATGGAAGCGAATCCCAGGCAGCTGAGGTTCATCCAACATCGCCTCCTGATGAAGTAAGGCTGACGTTCTCCTGTGGTTTCCACAGACAATTCTGTTGTTAGCCGACCACTACTTCCCACCCAGAGTCTCATAATAGCATGGGACATTTAGGTCATTTGCCCAAAGTATCAAGCCATCCGGGTAAACATGAAATCAACACTTGGCCTGGTCCCTGCACAAGGTGAGGGCAGTGCCTAGTGTGCTGAGTAGAGGTCAGGCTGGGCAAGGGAAACGAGTTTTTGGCAGGTGGGGGGTCTGACAGATGCTCTCAGGTGGCTCACTGACAAGCACACAAGGCATCTCTTCAGGGTCACAGGTCGGCGTCTCCTGTGCTGGCTGCAGGTCGTGCAAAAGCAGCCCAGCACTGGTTGTGTTTGAGGTCGGGAGCCTTAGACACCTGCTAGGGTAAAGTGCAAACCCCACACAGAGCACAGTGTTTTCATGGGGTTTGCTCTCACTGTGGGCTCCTCATTCTGCTTTCTCTTCAGCAAAAACTAAAAAGTCAAAAATGGGAATGAGAAGCTCAGATTCGCAACTGTTGTGGTTTGACGTCCCACATTTTTGGCTGATGTTAAGTTCTTTACTGGGGGGTTTGGAAAGAGTAACTTCACAAACTGGATTCTTAGCCCTGAAACACTAGAATTATTCAATTATTTTTACATGTGTCTTCCTTTTCCTGGTTGAAAGGACACCTAAATTCTTGAAGTGACCTGTAACCAGTTTAGAGTCAGAAATGCAAGTGTCATCTGGCTGTGATGTCTGTTTGAAGAGACAGTCCCTACAGTGTCACCCCAAAAGACAGATATGCACCCTTGAGGCTGTCTGCTCTTGTTCAGTTAGTAAGATTCAGGCATTGGAGTAACTGGCCTTGTCCTAGGTGTTAGACATTCCTTATGATTCTCCACATGCATTTGAAATAAGAATTGTAATCCTTTAAAAATGATGAAATTCAAGCTCAGAGGGGTTAAAGTTCATGTCCAAAATTGTATGGCTAAGTAAAGGGATGAGCCTAGATTGAAGCCTAAGATTGTGAGGTTTCAAATATGCTGTTCTTCTATTCATTATGGGTCCTCTTATTGTACTGTTTGATCGTCTTTCCTAAACTGACAACTCATAGCTCTGTAAATCTTGTAAGAAATTTATCAGAATTTTCTAGTGTAAATTAATCTTTTATCTCTTTTAATATTTCCAAAGCACATTTTACTTCCAGTACCTCTCTGCCTTGCATTTGTATTAGTTGTGACTTGCTCTCTCTTCTTACTAGACTGAGAACATCAATAATACTAATAATGATGATAATAATAATAGCAAATAACATTGATTAAAAATCTCCTAAATGCCAGACGTTGCCCCGCACATTTCATATGCATCCTATCATTCAGTTGCTAGAGCGCATTTGGGGGCACTGTGATTCTTGCTTGCATTCTGTAAGTGGATTTACACAGATTAGAAGACCCAAGTTTGCTCAAAAGCACACAGCTGGTAAGACTTGGGACTCAAGTACAAGTCTTTCTGACTGTAAGAATCCAGCCCTGAGCCACAGTCTCCTCCTCAGAGACCACTGAGTTGTCTGCTCAAGGCGTAGCACCCTACTCAGGAAGTGGTTATAAAATCAGACGTTTGTTGAATGCAGTGTGGCCCAGCATCTAGTGTGACAGCCTCGGAGGAGGTAGGGCTCATGCCTGGTACTGGACAAGCATAGTGTCCAGGGCTTCCTCCCTGTGTCCAGAGGAAGCCAGGACGGAAATGGGGTCCTGCAGAAAAGTGAGTCACACCCACTCAGGGAAGAGATGACAAGAGCGAAGGGCGTGCTTTGCACCCCACACACCCTCAGGAAATGGGCCCGTGAACATCCCATGCTGCAGGTACCCATTCTCCTGTGGGTGGGCGTTTGATTGCTTCTGATTTGGGGCCAATATGAGTAAAGTTGCTATGAACATTTAATATATTGTGTGACTATGCACTCATTTCTCTTGGGTCTAGATCTGGGAATGAAAGCACAGGGTCATGGGGCAGACTGTTTAATTTTCCAAGAAACTGCCAAATAGTTTTTCAGAGGGGCTTGGAGTTTTACACTTCTTGTAATGTAGGAGAGTGTCACTTCTCGTTATCACCATAGATATATATTTGTATATTCTGTCATCTCAGTGTGGTTTTAAATGCAATTTCCTTGATGACTAACATAATGAGTAACTTTTCAAATGCTTACTAGCTGCTTGGTTATCTTTGGAGCATTACTCGGCAATAAAAAGGACCAAACTACAAATAAACACAACGTGAGTCAAGTACGAAGCTATTGAGCTGCATAAATAACTTACACCCAAGTAAAAGAGTATTTATGCTGTACTATTCCATTTCTATGACGTTCAAAAAATAGGCAAAACTAATCTGTAATGAAAGAAGTTAAGGTAATGGTTATCTCTGGAATCAATATTGGTTTAAAATAGTATAAGGGGATTTGGGGGATAATGAACATGTTTTATGTCTTAATCTGGGAGACGTTCACATCGGTATAGTCATACATGAACAAATATACTTTAATAAAGTATGTTAAAATGATTTCCAAGGGAATTCTTTGAAAGTTTGGAGCACCCACTCTGAGGCCACCCACCAGGGAGGTCTTGATCATACTCTCCCAGAAAACACCACTGTGGTCCTACAGCTCAGGGAGAGCCCTGCTCCTTGGTCTGCCATGATTGCTGTAGGCTTGCCTGGGACATTACGGTTTCTTCCACACAGCCGGAACACCTCTCATTCCCAGTGTTACAAATGGTGCATGCGTGGTCACGTGGACACAGGCTTTCTGAGAGGAAAAGGCTGAATTTATTCTAGATGCAGACTGAAATCATGAATGATATCAGTAGCTAGCTGGGAAAGAAACTAAGTTTTTATGTGTTTTGAAAAGGGGACTGTAATATGGAGTGAAGTGTTTGTGACTGAGGGTCCAAGGATGGTCAGCACAGCAGTGCACATAATACTGAACTCTGGGAGACTGCATATCTTGTCCCAGATTTTCCTTATGGCCATCTATCTGTCAAGGGCAGCCTGTTGTTTGCTGAGAATGGCATGTTTGCTGTGAAGGTTTTACTCAGGCCAGGCATGACCCCCAGAAATTTACTTCTCCATACAAATGGTCAATAAATACATGGAGAAATGTTCAAAATGTCTGGCCATTAGAGAAGTCCAAATTAAAACAGCACTGAGATTCCATCTCACTCTAGAAAGAATGACCAACATCAAGAAATCAAAAAAATAACAAATGCTGGTAAGAGGAAAAAGGATCCCTTTTATGTTGTTGGTGGGAATATAAACTAATGCAACCATAGTGGAAATCAGTATGGAGATTTCTCAGAAAACTAAAACTAGAAATTCTACTTGACCCAGTTACCCACCTTCTAGGTATCTTCCTGAAAGAGTTAAAGGCAGCATATTACAGTGACCCATGCACACCTATGCGTATGGCGGCACAAACCATAGAGGTTAAATCTTGGAAGCAGCCTGTATGTCTACCAACAGATGAGTGGATAAAGAAAATGTGTTTACACACAGCAGAGCACTAACCAGCTATAATGAAGGGCAAATTTGAGTCATTTCTGGGAAAGTGAATATACCTTTGTCCTATAATATTAAATGAAACATATCAGACACAAACTTAAATATCACATATGTTCTTTTATTTAAGAAGCCCTAAGTCTAAATAAATAGCAAAATAAAAGATGGATAATAGGAAGTAGGGAGATGGTTCTTTCTTGAATGGGAAAGGGATTAAAAGATGGGAGAATGGGGAGGGAGAGGAAGGGAAAGGGAAATAAAAGAATTAAGATGTGTTTTGTACATGAGCTAACTCCCAATAATGCAAACACTCACTAATAAAAATTAAAACTATGATGAATGGTGTCACATGTATATCGAAAATGCACCAATAAATGTATTGCTTAAAAAATTAAAACTAATAGATAATTTTTTAAAAAAGAATTTCTCCAAATAAGTATGTTGTCAACTCTATCAGTAAAGATTCCCCTTTCCCTTCCAATGGGAAACTGACCACAGTAGTTCAATTTGTGGCGCTTTTCAATCATTTTTCCCATTAACTTCATTAAAGGAACTCAGAGTTGGGCTCAGGGCACTGGGATATTTGTATGGACTCTTTTCCAAGGCCTACTCAGACTCTGCTGGTTTACAGCCATCTCCTTTCTTTTTCTGCAGTGAATGGAGATCAGGAACTCTCTTTCCAGCACAGACAGCACCCTTCGGGCCAGGCAGTCGCAGGCCAGCTTCTAGATGGTGCTGTTATTGCAGGCTGACCCCTGCACCCCTGCTTCTCCCCTTTGGCTCCATGGATCCTGCCTGGGGCGAAGCTGGTTTAAAGTGCAGTGAGCTGGCCTGATATAATGAGCTGAGCCGGAACTGTGCTCAAGAAACACAAGGTTGTTCTGAAGTGAATTTTGTTGTCTAGATGTAACCCACAGTCTATCATTGCTTGAGCATTTAGGATGTTGTTGATACAGCCTAAGTTGTGAGGTGAAAAAAAATTTTTAAATGATGTTAAAGTACTATGTGTAAGTATATAAACTTCATCGATGTGGTCATTTTGTCATTTTTTATGTGTAGTATGTGTTTGCAGTTCGATACGATCACAGATCATTCTTCGTGCGGAGTTGGTACCTGCAACTGAACTCTTTCATCTTTGATCCCTACCTCCATCCCTGGATCCCCTTTCCCTTTGGACAAAATCTGTCTCCCTATTTCCTATTATCTGTCTTTTATTTTGCTCTCATTTATATTTTGGGCTTCCCATATAAGAGAAAGCATGTGGTATTTAGGCTTGTGTGTCTGATTTATTTCACTTAACGTTATGGTCTCCAGGTACATGCATTTTAAATGACTCCGGTGTGTCCTCCTTTGTAGTAGCATAGTATGCCGTTGTGTATAAATATAATTTTTCCTTATCCATCCATCTGTTGATGGCATGCGGGCCGCTTCCAAGATTTACTTATTGTGAATTGTGCCACTATAAACGTGGGTATGCAGGTCTCATTGCAATATGTTGTCTTTCACTCCTTTGGGAAGATACGTGCAAGGGTAATAGTTGGGTCAAGTGGAATTTCTAGCTCAGCTTTTTGAGGAACATCTGGACTGGTTTCCGTAGTGACTGTACAGATGTATGTTCCCATCAGCCGTGCACAAGGGGTCCTTTTCCCCACAACCTCACCAGCATTTGTTGTTATTTGATTTCTTGACAATAATGGTTCTTTGTGGAGAGAGGTGGAATCTCAGTGGCATTAAATATATCTGTGGTGTTGTCATTTATTGCCACCATCTATCTCTCTCCTGTAAACTACATTCTATGCCTGGTTACCACCAACTCCCTCGACTCCTCCTCACAGCCCCCAGAAACCACTGTTTCTCTTTCTATATAAATCTGACCAATTTAGGGGCCTCATGCAAGAGCCATGCTGTTGCTTACTTTTGCAGCTGGCTCACTTCCCTGAGCATATTGTCCTCAAGGTCCATCTCAGGGATAGCAAGTGCTAGCATTACTCTCCTCCTCCTTCTAGTTTATTGGTACATTTTAGGTACACAGTACAGTTACATTCATCATTGGGATCTCGTACCTTTACATGACAGGTCTTGGTTCTCATTTTTTCCCCATTCCCCTGCCCTCCCTTGGCCCCCTTCTCCTCTCCCCATTTACAAACACTTTATTTCCATTCTTTCATTTTCTCATATTTTTTTCTTTTCTCTTATTACTTTTCCCCTACCCTTCCACTTTCCCTTCATCTTTAGCCCTTTTCTTCCTATTTCACATTGTCAATTATCTCATTAGGGTCTTATGTACTATTACAGTTTTTCACACCAGAAAAATTATTTGATATTTACACATGTGGGACTTATTTATTTCACTTAGGAGCATATCCTCTATATGTATCCATTTTCCTAGGAATGAATCTAATTTCTCATTCTTTATGGCTGAGTAGTAGTCCATTTTATAGAAAAACCATATCTTCTTTATCCAGTTTCCAACGGATGGGCAAATGGGCTGTTTCCAAGATTTAGCTATTACAAACTGTGCTGCTATTAACATAGGTGCGCATATATCACTGTGATATGATTCTTTTAACTCTCTTGCAAAGATACCCAGCAGAGGGATGGCTGGGTCAAATGGAACCTCTAGTCCCAGCTCTTTGAGATATTCCATATTGATTTTGCCTTTTTTCTTAAGGTGGTGTAATATTCCCTTGAGGGTACAAATGCACATTTTATTTACATATTCAACCACCAGGCAGTTGGGTTGCTTTTATCTTTTGCTTATTATGACACTCATATGAACATGAATGGACAAAGACCTGTTCATGTCCCTGCTTTCAATTTCCTTTCTATATATTCAGGAATGAAATGGCCTAATCATATGGTAATGTTATTTGCAATATTTTAGGAAATGCCACCAGCAATGTATGAAGGTTCCTCTTTTTTTTTCCATTTTCTTGCCAACGCTTGTTTTATGATTTGTTTTGATATCACCCATCCTAATAAGGTAGTAAGTATCTCATTGCTGTCTTGATTTGCATCTTCCCAGTGATGAGTGATGTTGAGCGTATTTTCTTGTGCCTGTTGTCTATTTGTATATCTTTTTTGTGATACTGAGGATTGAACCCAGGGCCTTTGCACTGAGCTATGTGCGCAGCCTTTAAAAGAAGCTTTTTTTGGACAGGGTCTCACTGCATTACCCATATGAGACTCGGAGTGGTGGGAGTGCAGGCATGCTCCACCACACCTGCTCATTTGTGTGTGTTTCTTGTGGAAATGGCTATTTAAGTTCTTTGGTTTTATAAAAATCAGAAATTTTTGTTGTTGAGTTGTAGGCTTTCCTTAAATATTGTGAGAAAGTTGTGTTTTTGAACATTCATTGTTTTTAACTGTACACTTTGCCCTGAAACACACATAGAGAAATTAACCTGCAAAGAATTCACCAAATAAATACTACCAAGCACTTGGTAAAAGCCATGGGGATACAACAGAGAACCAAAGCTGCCTTCCTAAAGCAGACACTCTCACAGGGAGATGCACAAGAAGCGAAGTTAGTACATCAGTCATGGATTTCCTTAAAGGTGATGAGAGCTAAAGAGAAAACATTGAACAGGGAAGGAGACTATGACGTATTAATGGGAGTTAGAGGAGGCTGACGTTTTAAACAGATTGGGCATTTAAACGGATTTCATTTCTGAGATTTTTGAAGACAGAAGGAAGAATGGGAAGGAAACAGATAGTATCTGGAGGAAAAACTTCCTGGGCAGTAAAGTAGACTGAAATGTGTGCCTCTCTGGCTCCAGGTAACAATAATGGAGAAATAGTAACAGGTGCTATTGCATTTTTTCTCCAGCGTGCTCTGTAGTTTTCTAAATTTAACAGACAGGTGTCATCTGGTTTGTAAATCGTGCTCCCATGGAATAGCATGTCTTCTCATCTTATAGGGATCTTTCATGGCCAAATTATATAATTTTGATGGGGTCCAAGTTTTCCAGTTTTCCTTTTATAGACTGTCCTTTGATATCAAGTCTAAGAATTCTTTGAGTAGCTCTAGATTTGAAGATTTCCCCAGCCATTTTCCAGCAGTTTTACAGTCTTACATTTTATTAAACCTGCTTTGCATTTCACATGTTCTTATTGACAGAGTGAGACTAAGGTGCACTTTTCTTTTCTTGCGCCCTCACAAATGCCCAAGTATTCTGGACAATTCTTTGCAAGAGTGATCCTTCTTCTGCTCAGTTTTGCAATTTTATCAAAAATCAGTCTGACTTTTTGTTTGGGTCTGAGGTCTGTGTGTATCCCATCAACTTTTGTGTTTCTCTCTCTCTCTCTCTCTCTCTCTGTCAGTGTCATAGTCTTATTTACTGATGCTCCCTAATACATCTTAAATTGGATAGACTGATTCCTCCCATTTTATAGCTTATTTTATGAAGTTGTTTACTCTAGTTCTTCTCATTTCCATATAAATTTTAGAAAAATCTTACATCTGTGAAGAGAAAACCTTGCTGGGATTGTAATAAGAATTATATTAAACTAGATGTATTTATCCATAGTGTTGCTTATTTTTAATTTTGCCATAAAATATTAAAAATTCCTTTTATTATAGTTTCTTTTATGTTAAGAGAATGTCCTTTACCCCTTCTTTTAAGGTAGATCTGCCATGCTAAAGGCAAAATCAATGTTCTGAAATTAAGTTCTGTTAGTTTCCCCTTTCATCCCCCCCGCCTTTCATTCTTAAAGGCTGTTTCACTGGTTATAGGACTTGCGGTTCACAGCCCTTTTCCCAGTACTTGAAAAATGTCCCATTTCCTTCTGATCTCTGTAATTTCTGATGAGAACTCCAATGATACTCTGTTTTCCTCTATGGGCCATATAGATTTCTCTTACTGTTTCAACATTTTTTTGTTGCTTTAATTTCAGCATTTAAATGTGTCTTGGTGTGGATGTTTTCCCCTATTTGGAGAGCACTGAGCTTTTTGAATCTATAAATTTATGTCTTTTACCACATTTGGGAAATTTTCAGTCGTTATTTCTGCTTGTATTTTTTGGACCTTGCCCATTCCCTTTTTTCTCCTGTTCTTCTAGGACTTTGGTGAATGTCAGATCTTTCATTATAGCTCCAAGTACCTACGGCACTTACTTTTTGGTCTGCTTTCTCTCTATTGCTTGAGAGGGTTGCACAATTTGTATTGTCCTCAAGTTCATCGCTTCCTTCCTTCCTTCCTTCTGCTGTTGAGGAAAATTTCTAGTTGTTCTATTTTTCAGTTCTGAAATTTCCATTTGTCTTTTCCTGTGTATCTTATATTTCTTTGCTCATTCTAAAGTTTATTTTGTATGTATTCACAATTGCTTATGCAAACATTTCTATGCTGGTCAGTTCAGGATCTCCTATTCTTGCTGTCTTGGTGCTCGTGTCTATTATGTCTTTCTGCAGTCTCGTGTGTGTGTGTGTTGGGGAGTTTTTAGAACTCGAAACCTGGTTCTGGCTATAGGCAGCCTCCCCTGCACTTGCTCAGCAGGGAGAGGAGAAAGGGGCCGCCTCTATCCTGCAGGTCTAGGTGGAAGTCCAGGCTCCCTGGGTGGATGCCACTGACAATGACACTGTGTGTGTGTGTGTGTGTGTGTGTGTGCACATGCGTGTGCTGGCAGGGGTGGGGTCCTTGTTACTTCTGCTGGAGAGCAACCGCTCTGGCTTCCTGTGTGTGGGAGGCAATGGAGCGCCTTGCTGTTGCTCCCTGTGACCGTGACGTCCTTGGTGGAGTTGCCGGGTTACTGCTGGAAGGAGTGGACAGTTCCACCTGTCCACCAGGCCCCCAGGACCCACCCACCTCTCCGAGACAGAAGTGCTTGTGGTCCCAACATGCAGGGGTGGGGGTGGGAAGCCTTTCTTTTGCTTTGGAAGATGCAAGGCTGGGCTGTGACCTAGCCCGAGTGGCAGCTCTGGGCTCTGTGGCAGCGGGAGGTGGCAGTTTCGGCTGAGTACTCTCCTCAGTGGGAGTGGCAGGGGCGTGGCTGTCTGTAATGGTGCTCACCTGCAGCTCTGATTTTCTAGAGCGCCTCTTTGGCTTCTCTAGGCTGTGCTTTTCTGATCTGTCTATTAAGAGCTCTTTGTGCCCTTTCCATTGTTTGTGGCAGCTTCTCTGTACCCGGCCAGAGGAACACGAAGCCATAAGCAAGACCAGGGCACGCACTGCGTCAAGGGCCCTTCCTGTCTCTGCCTTTTAGGCTTGCCTGCTTTAATCATAATCAGCAGGGAATTCTGGGGAAAATGTTTACTCCATGTTCCTGGCTTCAGAAGACACTCTGGAGGTGTAGGAAGACTAGCTCACTTAATACTCAGCAGATTACCCATGAACAGGCTTAGAGCAGTTGGGAAACTTGCTCCAGAGTGCGCTTGCTGAGTGACACCACACAGACACCGTCCTGTCCCAGTGATTCTTGGCCCACAGCAGTGCCCGTGTCTGTGACACTGCCCATGCCCCTTGCTCTGTCCCAGCGGCCGGCACAGCCTGCAGTCAGGTCCTGAGCTCTCTTTACTCTGTGGCCTCTGTCCCTCTCTCCACCTGCCGGTGTATCCGTAGCTGTAGCTATCCATCCAATCCTGTCTTTCACGTGCCATGCGCGTGTCCCTGCTGCTGTGTCCATGAGGGTCTGCAGGGGATAGGTGGCCTTTCTAACTGGGCCCTGCACCATTCAGCAGGCCACCACAGCTGAGTCGAGATTCCGGCTCTGGAAAAGTGCATGGCAGAGTGGATCCTGCTGGTTACACGTTTCCTGTAACATCTCCTTTTGGTGGTTTGTCTACTTCTTTGGGATTTGTTACTCAGAGCCAGCAGGACTGGGCCAAGCCTACTGCCACAATGCAGTGGCTCTGCATGCCCGGTCCCTTTCTTCCCACTGGCTGGGCATTGGCAGAACCACCTGGAAAGATGTGTCTTTGTCATCAGCCCACAGACTGACACCACCAGCAGGTAGCCTGGAGCATTTCAGGGCCTGTCTGATACAGTGGATGTTAAATTTCTGAGTAAAGACAGTCAACATTTCACTGGCATGGGCTTTATTATTCTATAGCAACACACGAGGCAGGGTGGTGGCCAGGACCTGTAATTTCAGAAAGGTGCCTGTCCCTGTGCAGACCTTGCTTCTGATGCTCTTAGGAGTGTTCTGGGCCTCACTTCTGAATAAAACATGTCCAGCAATTGCAGAGACACAGCCAGCAAACCCATGTGTGTAGGATCAGCGCCCATTGTCCTGTTAATTAACACAGCAAATATAACAAAATGCAGGTTTTATCCGGCTAGAAAGCCCCCGTTCAAGAAGAGGGGCCAGGTTCTTTGATTAATCCATGCTTTCCAAAGTTAGGATTTTAATGCCCATGATATGAAGAAAAGAGGTGAGAATGTTCAGCTCAGCTTAAAGAGGTTTGCTGGAAAATCCAAAGGCGTCGTTCACCCTGATGAGGAGCTGCTCATGTGCCCTTCCCAGAAATAGGAGCTTATGCAGGAAGGGGCTGGCTCTCAAAGCCATCCCACAGTGTTTAACTGGGTGCTTTCAAAATGTGGATTCACTTTTTGTATAAATGACACCAGTATGTACCTTAAAACCAAACAGGCAAAGAGGTAGGTAGAGGAAACTCACCTTCCTATTCCTGGGCTCTCTGTCCAGTTCTGTTTTTGCTGTAGTTATAATTACTTCAGTCTTCATTAGTTATAAAGTTTTAATTTCTTTCCCTCAAGAAATTTGCATGCATGATTTCCATCTAGAACCAAACAGTCTGCATCCCGCAGGCTGCGAGGCCCATGATAAATGCAGGCACAAACCCACGACGGAACCAGGCGTCTGGTGAGACATGGGGAAGTTGCGTGCCTCCCTCTTTTTGGGGTCGCCTTTCAGAGGCAGTGCCTGCCAGCTGCCTCCCTCCTAGCAAGCCGCTTCCGTACTCCTCCTATGAGTGGAAGAGGCCCACCGGAGTGCCCTGAGCCTGCTTTATCCATCCCCTCTGTGGACCCAGGGATGTATCTTTCCTGCTGCTGTATCAGACTTGTATCTGGATCATTCCTGGCTTTGCCTTGGAGCTGGACTTCTCCACGTCTACTCAGACCTTTATTTTTCTCAGGTTATGTTTCTAGCACATGAGTTTTCAATCTCAGTAGAAGATTTTTCTTTGCCATGTCAGAGTTTGAGCTCAATATACACTGAAGAATAAAATACAACGTACTATAAATTTCAATTGGTGCTTTTATGTTGAAGAGAATAGGATTTACACTTGATCTTAGCCAAAAGGCCAAGAAGTGATGGAAGAAAATAGGATTTAACTTGGAAAAATTTAGATTCCTAGAAGATCAACAAGATCTATTTTTAAAGAGTTTTTTTTTTTTTTTTTTTTTTTTTTTTTTTTTTTTTTTTTTTTTTTTTTTTTGTACCAGGGGTCAAACTCAGGACTTTG
>NW_022900940.1:46732544-46802761 GCF_012274545.1 Fukomys damarensis | reverse complement strand
TTTTTTTTTTTTTTTTTTTTTTTTTTTTTTTTTTTTTACTCTGTTGTAAACTACAACCTCATAGTGTGTGTACAGGGTTTTACAAACTGTGTTAATGAAACTGTCCTTAGAAACTCAGAAACAGCTGGCAATATGTCTTCCTCCTGACATGTTTGAAATTGGCCAGGTACAAATAAAGATGATCATGTTGTAAACAGAAATATCCAATCTTAAGTTCCACAGAGATACTAATACACTGAAGGATCTATTTGGGGAATTCTAACTTCCCTAACGAAAGTTACGTCCTTTGGAGAGATGACTTAGGAAAACAGGCATCAAAAATCTCCTCGAACTCCTCAGCACCTGTCCTGATGATAAATTGCTACATGACTTGTCTGCCTGAGCGATCCCACTACCAATTTTAAGTTGCCAAGCCTTTAGTTTCAGGAACACAGAGCCACCAAACATAACTCCAAATAAAGAGTTACCGATATCACAGTTACCTCTGCCTGACCATCCCGACACCACTGATGAGCAAGAATTCCCACTACTTAGTACACACAGATATGTACTTCTCCTTGTCAGATGTGTAGTTTAGAATATTGCTTTTGGGAGGAACTCACTGGCACACGTCTGGGAACCATTTCTTCATAGTTGCATGAGTTAGGATACACCCTTGTCTTTTCTGTGTGTTTGTTCATCTACATGTGCACTTATGCACTCAACCTGAGTGCCAGTCATACGTCAGTCACTCTGTGAGGGCTTGGGGCTGTGGACAAATGCCTACCTTCACGATGCTGCGTTTCAGTGGGTTTAAATACTTTCTCCTGACGAGGGAATGCTCACTCGAGGTGTGATCACATAAATAGAAATGGAAATGACTGCTTTGGATTCGAGAATCTGACGCATCTTGATGGGGTTGCTTGGGGTGACAACTTGGGGTGGGAGTGACTTAGGTTGGGGACCAAGGGGAGCCTCTCTGGTGACATCTGAGCTGACTCGGGCACTGAGAGACTCAGCCGAGTGACGTGTGGGGAGCAGGGCTTTGCAGGCAGAGGGGACAGCAGGTGGGAAGCCTGAGGCTGGGAAGGGGCGACTGGGACTGGAACACGGCCCCTCCCGTCACGCGTCACGTGTGGAGCCAGCACTTGTGTGCAGGGCACCCGAGGCCCTGTGGGAGTGCTGCGGAGTTGCTATGGAGAGGATCGGGATGGTAAGGGAACAAGTGGGGACGGGGGAGCCAGTTCGGAGACTACTGACACAGTTGACCCGCGAGGAAGATCAGAAAGCAGGCATTCGTACCGGGAACAGTGGGACGCTGGGTATCGATACAGGACAAGTTTAGAAGATAGGAAGATGCGGGAGAGGAGGGGACGGAGAGGACTGCTAGGTGTGGATCTGGCCGACTAACTTCACGACGAACTGCAACTGTGAGATTCCGTTATTCCCACAGTCAGAGACAGCGGGAGAGGGCAACAGCCTTGCTGAGAGCTAAAGGGGAGGAGCTGGCAGGCACCTGGAGGCTCTAGGCCTCAAGCGCTCCCTGGAGACAGGGTGTCGCTGAGTAAGGCTTCTGGATGTTTCCTCCTCATCAGTGGAGAAGGCCTGCCCGGGAGCCCGAGGTTCCAGAATTCATTGCTCAGACCCCTTCCCATCCCCAGGGATAACGAGGACGAGGACACCGTTCCTTCCCTCTAGGCAGTCCGTGTGGAGCCCTGGGCGAGGAAAGAACAGTGCCGGCAGTATGTGGAGTACCAGGGGCGTCCGAAAGGGGCGTCTGCTCAAGAAGGCACAGGTGGCTTGGTAGGGGAGCTGGGATGAGACCCCCAAAGGCGACCCAAGTCCGAGGAAAGAGCAGCACTGGCAAAGGACAGGGATTCAGAAGTGCAAAGTGTGCACGTGCGTCTGAGACTTTCCCAGGGAAGTGGCTGGAGATGGACCAAAGCCTGGGTGGGTGTTAAGGCACACGTGGCCCCCGGGCCGAGAGGAGACACTGGAGGGTGATGATGCGGAGAGGCCGTGAGAGGCCCTGGAGTGCAGGTCTCCCTTACAGAATCAGAAGCAGCCAAGTCCCAGCCAGCTGCTGCCAGGAGGCAGTGTGTCAGGGCCTCTGAGTTTGAGGACGTCTGGAATGTGAAAGCGCTTGGATTTTAAACGTCAACCTTTACTTGGGAATAATTTAAAAACGCCATGAACCACATGCAGCCCATGTGTGGGCCAGGGAGCCTGCTGATGGGTGACCTCTGCAGTATCATAGAGGGCAGGCTTCAGGCCTTTCTCTGCTCCTGTATCCGGGCAGTGCACAGCTGGCAATAGCTTGCTTAAGTCAATGATCCAAATCGACTCACACTTTGCAGGCTCCAGAGTACAGTAGTCTGTTACCCCGAGTCACGAGTGAGTGTCCTTTTCAGCTCTGGAGAAGGGGCACACATTCCAGTGCAATCCATTACAGCCACACTGCCCAGTGTGCTCCCATAGCCACATGGGGCTATTTAAGCTACTCCTCCAATGAACTAAAGTTAACTAAGTGAAAAATTCAGTTCCTTGGTCCTACTTGTCACACTTTAGGGGTTCAACAGCCACAGGTAGCTGGTGGCTGCTGTACTGGAAAATGCAGATACTATACATTCTCTGCATTGTTGAAGTTTCTACTGAGCACAGTTACCCTACATTTAAAATTCTGGTTGGGTGGAGAATGTGTCAGCTTTGTTCACTGCTATTTTTGGAGAGTCAGGTGCAGTGTACTGAGCACACAGGTGCCCAATAAATGTGACTTGATTAATTGTTTAATTAGGTAAAATTGTTCTGTGGGGAGGACCAGTTCCATTCAAAAAATGAGCCAAAGCTGGATATTTAAAAAATATACCTTTCTTACTTACCTTCATAAAATCTACTTCTCTCCCACTTGCATTGTTTCAGATGGGCACACTATGGACCTTGGGAAGGGTTAGATCCGTGTTTCTTTGGTGGTCTTTGGCAGGGTAACCTGCGTGGCATCATGGGCAGCTGTGACTGAGCAAGGACAGACATGGCCAGCGGGAGGCCACACTGTTTTGATAGATTACCGTGTATCATAAAAGCCTCCCGAATGAGGAGGAATAGAACATTTATCTGGTAATTGTGAAATGCTTAATGATCCCACCGGACTAGCTCTCAGCTCTTGTGTCCTCTTTTTATCTCACCTCCTTACAGGACAGATTTCTAAATAAGTCATTTTGGGGGTTGGGACTTCAGTATGTGAATTTTGAGGGAATATAGTTCAGTCCATAACAGAATGAATTAGCATCACCTATCAAAGTTAGAATGTATATTTCTTTTAACCTAAAAAAGGCTTTCCTTGGAACTTATCTTTCAGATATGTTTGGTAATATGTCAAGAATATTCACTGCTGTGCTGTTTAACAGAAGATTTACCCAATAGTCTATGGGCCCTTTAGTAGGGGGTTCACTAAATGAGGAATCGGCAAACTTTTTACCTAAAGAACTGGGTTATAAATACGTTTGGCTTTGTGAGCTAGACAGTCTCTGCCATTTACAATATATAGGAAATGGCCATGGTTCTTTCTTTTTATTTTTTGGTACCAGGGATTGAACTCTGGTCCTTGCGCTTGTGAGGCAGGCCACCGAACCGCTGAGCTGAATCACCAGCCCTATTTCTTTCTTTCTTTTTTTCATGGTTCTTTCTTGATAAGTTTATTAAGAAAAATATGTTGTCAATTGGGTTTGGCTTATGGGGTATAATTCCTGGAACTATGGCCTACAGAGGTTACGGTAGAACACCAGAAGGGAATACTATGCAACCATTAAAAGAAATATGTCTACAATGTGGGAAAAAAATTTTACCAGCTGCTCCTCAGACAAAGGTCTACTATCTAGAATATATAAAAGAACTCCAAAAAATCAGATCCCCCAAATATAAAGACACAATTCAAAAATGGGCATCTGAAATAAACAGACATTTCTCAAAGAAGTAAAAGCAGCAAATAAATACGTGAAAAAATGTTCAACATCACTGGTCATTTGAGAGATGCAGTTGAAAACAACACTGAGATTCCACCTCACCCCACAAAGAATGGCTGCTATCAAGAAATCAACCAATAACAGATGTTGGTGGGTTTGTGGGGAGAAAGGAACCCTTCTCCACTGTTGGTGGGAGTGCAGACTGATGCAACCACTGTGGAAATCAATATGAAGATACCTCAAAGAACTAGAACTAGAGGCTCCATTTGACCCAGCTGTCCCTCTGCCGGGTATCTTTCCAAAATAATTAAAAGAATCACACCACAGTGATATATGCTCACCCATGTTTATAGTGGCACAGTTTGTAATAGCTAAAACTTGGGAAACAACCTCCAACTGCCCATCAATTGGAGACTGGATAAAGAAGATGTGGTTTTTCTATAAAATGGAGTACTCCTCAGCCATAAAGAATGAGAAACTAGTCATTTATAGGAAAATGGATGCATGTTGAGGCCATACTCTTAAGTGAAATAAATAGCACACACAAGTAAATACTGAATAGTTGCTTCTCTGGTGTGAAAAACTAAAAGTGTAAATAAGATTCAAATTGTATAACTGATAATGTGAAATAGGAAGAAGAGGGCTAAAGGTGTAGGAGAAGTGGGAAGGGTAGGGAAAAGGAAATAAGGCATAAGAAAAGGAAAAGTGGAAACAAAGTCTTTGTAAACAGGGAAGGGAGGAGTGGGTGAAGGGAGGGCTGGGGAATGGGGAAAAATGAGAACCAAGACCTGTCATTCAAAGGTACAAGATTCCAATGCTGAATGCAGCTGTACTGCATACCTAAAAAGTGCCAATAAATTCAATAAAAAGGAATTATGTCTAAGATACATCATTTATTAAGTGGAATCACGATGTGGTGAGCACCCTTGGAGTTCTGTGTGTGCAGACATTTCTGTCTTGCTTGCTCCACAAGCATTAACTTAGCACTGATATTCTCCTTACAAGGCAGCTCCTGCTATTACCCTCATTAACACCACTTAAGGAAGCTTTTTTACTTCTTTTTCCTAATGCTCTCCCAAGGAAATTTAGTATCACAGGTAAACAGCACATGTATTCAAGTACTGCACTATGTGTAGAGTAAGATTTTTCTGCTTTCTTTCCCGTGGGACACCCTCTTGCAAAAGTGTCACCCTCAAATGAGAACTCATGAAATATACAAAGGGTTATCAAAGTACAGTGAATGTTTAAATCTTAAAAATGTATTACAGTAGAAGACATAGTAACCCTTAACCTTCCTCAAAATTCCCTCACTTCGGACGCACTGATCCCATCACTCTTGCTACTCTAAGGCAGTTCTGGAAATCCCATTTCCTGAGCGTCTTTACAAGTTGTGATAAAACATACAGTGGCCACTGCCACGTGCCAACCAATGGAAAGACAGTGGCAAAAAACACTACTGTGTGTTCTCACCCACTTTATCCAGGGGACTCTGGCTCTTTCCCAGTGTGAAAAAATGGCCACAAAAGTGAACCATCTTGAATGAGTTCAGCACACCAAGGTAGGCACGTGAACACAACCAAGGACACTGGGGAAAGAGGACATCCAGAACTTTCAGAAGGTGGCCAGAATAGTGGGGTGTGTGTGTTGGGAGCAAGGGGGAGTAATGCGAGTAAGATTAATGGCAATGTGTCTTTCACTGTTAAATTATCTTTAAAATTTAAACATTTCCCGTATCTTAGGATGACACCTTGTGTATGTACTTGTCTTCAGGGACCATCTCTGGAAGGTTCTGTAAGAAACAGAACTATTGATTCTTTTAAGGATACAGTTAGTGAGAGATCTCAGGTTGTATTATTATTATTATGATTTTACAAAAAATAAGAAATAAAAAAGATTCCAAGTTGAGTTCCCCAAACAAGTAACTGTCCTGTGAATGAGGGTGAGGCTCCTGGAGCCGGCTGTGCTTCGGCAGCACAAGGCCACCATGTCCCTCACCCGGGGACTGGCTTGCTTGCCTCTGGTTTCAGTAGTTCAATCAGTAGCCTCTTCTGTTTTCCTTGTAAGAGGACTTCTGGATTCTGTGTTCCCCACAAACAACTCCAAATTGTAACTCAGAATTAGGTAGTATATTGAGTCCTCTAACCTTTTCTTCGAAAAGAGCTAGCCTGTCTTCCTTTCCCCTGGAATCTAAAAATGCTCTCCGAAGTTTATAGAATGAGACTCATGTTCCATTTGTTCTTTGTTTCTTCCCAAATGAAGACTCTGGTAGATCCAACATTGTATTCTGGGAAAGAGCAAATGATGGCAGAGAGAACTGGTAAGGCACAGTGACAGCATTTTTTTTTTAAGTTTCCAAGCTTTAGTTTTTCTCTATTAAATGACTAAATCAAGTCATGAGTGAGTGGCTGGCCCTTCATGCATCCAAATCAACAGAGAGATTGGAGACTAGCATTAGAAAACACAGGAAGTGAAATGGAATCAGACGGACTTGAGCAAAGTAGAAAACAGTGTCTCTGATGGTCTGTGTCTAGATGTCCCCCACAAAGCCTCCCTCATATACTCATAGGTGGGGCTTTCGGGGCTGGATCTAGAGTGTGTGATCCTAGGATTAAGGGTGTGTGGTATTAAATTAGACCACTAATTGGCTTGGCATAGTTCTGGGTGTGGATAATGGGAAGGCCCTCCTTGGGTGTGGGTGGTACCACTCAAAAAGCTTGTAGCCTGGATGGGATAAAAGGAAAAGAGAGGCTTGCTTGCTGCTGTTTGTTGCCTTCTGGTTGTTACACCATGAAATGTTTTTCCTCTGCGATGCCCCTCTACCATGCTGTTCTCCCTTGGAACCAGCCAATGGTTCCAATGGACTGAAACCTCTACAAACTGTAAGCGAAAAATCCTTTCCTCCTTTAACTTTGGGTGTCAGGTACTTAGTCTCAGCCATGAGAAAAATAAAAGATAGTAAAGATAAAACTTGCTTTGTGAAACTTTGTGTTTAGTTCTCTGTATATAATGTGGAACATTCAAAATATATTTATTGCTAAGAGCTCTTGTTCTGCTAAGAGATGACCTTCGCACTTCAGTGAGCCTTATGGAACCACTTGTAGCTGTGTAAATTCCTACCCTTCCAGGCATCCTCTATCTTACAGAGGATTTTATAGATGTAAAAATGTTTGCTGAAACAAATTGACCATAGGCAGATTACCGGGCAAAGAAGCATGTAAATATATTAACAAGCATATGTGCCTGGTAGCCATATAAAGTATAATATCAAGGGCTAGATGGTTGAGGCTTAACTACCATTTTCATAAAAGAGAGGGAACTGGGGAAACTCTAGGCAATTTTCTGTTTTTCATTTATTTTTGAAACAGATTCTTACTGTGCTGCTCCACCTGGCTTCACATTTGTGGGATCAAGTAATCTTCTTGCCTCAGCCTCCCAAGTATTTGGGACTATAGGTGGTAGACAGTTTCAGAGTGGTAGTTAATGGCTTTTTGGGGAGGCCCTGAGCCTGATGAATAGACATGGCCTAGGACAAAGATGGTTGGGGCTGTAAGTGTGTTGTTTGATTTTAAATTTTAGGCTCTGTGATATGACTCGAAACATTCTTGGTTAAAGAAATATGGGTAGGAAGTTATGTTATAAAGGTAATGGTGCTGCTCTTTGCCACGTCTGGCCTTGGGGGAGACAAGGGAACTTCAGGGGACATCTTCTCTGCATTTGCTTGCCCAAGGCACTCACAAGTTGAAGTCCACAGCAGCATGTTGTGGGGTTTTCTTTTCCAACCCCCACACAGAGTAGCAAGAAAGAACATTCCGGAAAAGAGCCAGGGAGGGGTACAGTGAGCAGGCTCAGTGCTGAAGCCTGCACGGTGTTGCACATGTGGAGCTTTTTATAAGTAGCTGGAAACTCTCCAGAGGAGGCTGAAGACTGTTCCCTTTCTAGCTAGTCAGTGTATTATCACCTGTGTTATATTACTATTCATATTTTTATGAATGGTCCATAAAATAACAGTTTGTTTAACACAATTATTTGGCAAGTATCTGAGTACCTTGTGTAGTCCCGGCACTCTTCTAGGTAGGGGACACAGGTTGCACAATCCAGTTGTAAAGTCCCAGCCCTTTGTGTAATTTATATTCAAGTGTGAGAGAAAGTAAACAAAGGAAGATATAATGCAATTCCAGGTCTACATGCAATCTCTCACTGGTCTATAGAAACACTGAAGCGAGAACTGTGTCGTGTTAATCTCGCTGGATGAAGGAGTGCATGGCACTCAAAGATCCCATCTGTAAAGGATGAATTTTCATTCACTGGAGACTTGAGCAAGGGATTGGTGGAATGAACATTGGTTGATTCCCAATAAAAATTAGTTATTAATGTTATTAAAATTAGTTATTAAATTGAAATTAGTTATTATTCATATTCAGAATAATGATTAGCTTTTATCATTTCCAGTTTTTGAGCCCCTTTAAGTAAAGCTGCTAAGAAATTTACTACATTGCATTATTTTACCTTTTACTTATAGGACAGTATGCAATATAATGGCAGAAGATGTTCATATCATAATTCCTGGAGCATAGAGAATGGGTTATATTATGTAGAAAAAAGAAATTTAGGTTGTAGATGGAAATAAAGTTCAACAACTTTCAAGGTCAGTTGACCTTGAAATTGAGTATTCATTCTGCATTCATGCGGGCCCATTGTGATTACAGAGGTTCTTAAAAGCAGAGAACAGAGGCAGACAAAGGTTAAAGTGATGCTACGTGAGCAGAACGTGACCTGTTCTTTCTAGCTCTGAAGATGGATAAAGGGGGCCACAAGCCAAGGAATGTATGTCACCTGTGAAAGTGGGAAATGATGAGGAGCAGAGTCTCCTGTAGTTGCCCAGAATGTAGAACCCTTCTGACCCTCTGATTTTAGTTCCTTGAACTCTGTGCTGGACTTCTGCCCTGCAGAATTGTAGTCTACTAGATTTGTGTTAAGGCAGTAAATTGAGTAATTTTCTCAGAAGTCTGTGAAAGCTAACACAGGTAGATATTATCTCCTGTTACTTGGGTGGCAGTCACGTTGCTGGGATCACACGGCCTGGTTTCCACAGTGGAACTAAGATTTGATTCCAGGTCTGTCTGACTCCAAGCTGATGTTAACATCCTGCTGCCAGGGCTTCATTGGATGGATTCAGGTAGTGAATCTCGTGGGTCCAGCTCACGTCCCATCGTCTGTGTGCTGCTCTGGACACTCAGCTTGCAGCCAGATTATAAACTGTTAATGCTATTATGTGATTTTTTTCCCCTTCCATTGCTGAGAATTGAACACAGGACCTTTGCACTGAGCTGGCTCCCTGTCCTCTTTCACTGTTTTAATTTTGAGACAGTGTCTTGTTAAGTCTCTAAGCTGCTCAGTCTGGGCTCCAAGGGTGCTGGAATTACAGGTGTTATGCATGACTTTTTAGCAAGGCCTTTCATGACTGATCTGTGGGCTGCACGGGCAAAGGAAGCCCAGACAGTGCTAGTTCTGCCTCCTGTGCTGTCATGCCAGTCTGTCCAACAGCGTGTCTGAGAGTTTCTGTGCTCTTATTCCACGGGCAGGTAAACCGCTACCTACACATGTGTGTCTGTGATGACTGCCATTTATTAATCAGATGAGTGATTTTCTGATTTAAGAATTTATAGGTAAAAATATAAAAGGAAGTTTCACCACTTATATGGATCAATAGATACTTTACCTGCAGCCTGAGACAACGCCTCTTCACTCAGTGCAGCGTGAGTAAGCCGAAAGGCCAAACCCACAATGCCGCTCTCTACTCTGAGACACAGATTTGACCCCAGGTCTCATCTGCGGCAACTGTCGGGGTGAAAGGTGCTCCTCGAAAGAGCCAGTACGCAGCAGCTGAGCTCTGTGGGTGCAGAAACATCACCTTTAATACGAAGGCTGGGAGCTCCAGGACAGCGAGATCAGCTGGGGCAGCCTGTCACTTGTTTGAACCGAATTCGGGAAGGGATACAGCTGTAGCAGTCAATCAGAATAGGCCTGACTATGTAGCTCCCGGCACAGAGGGTACTTAAAATACAAAAACTTTTCAGTTTTTGGCTTTCTTGTGGTCATCAGAGTGGCAGGAAATGTGTAACTGGTCACTCAAATTTGCTTGGGTTTGTTTGCTGTTGACCAAATCAGAAGGCAACTATTTCGGTAAAAAGGAAAAAGGATTTATTCAAAGCTAGTTCCGAGGAGAAAAAGGGGCTCAGTTTCCTCACATGACCATCTCACCACGTACAGGCGGCACGGGTCTTTTGTAGTGGGGAGCAGAGGGTGGGGGCACAGAGAAGTGGTGTCGATCTTTACACTTGCGATGTTACTTTTAGTCGTTTTCAGCAGCGTCTCCCTCCTTTTGGGTCTTTTGGAAAGGAAACCAGGCTCCAGCTTCCTGGGCCAGGCATGTGCAGATCTGTCACTCTGGGGTGATGGTCGTGTGCTCGGAAGAAGTCTGGAGGAATTGCTTGCCTCTGAAGGAAAATATCTAACCTTGGAAGCTCCCTTTGCGGGGCCAGTCACAAAGCCAGCCGAGAGCCTTTGCAGCAAGGAGAGAGATGAGCTCACGGGCAGAAGAGCCGGAGGGTGCAGCTCACAGCACGGGCCAATTAGACCTCTCAGGCTGCAAGGGGTCCAGCAATCGATACAGGGACAGAGCAGCGGCAGCACAAAGGCAAACTCTGCATCCCCAGGAAACCTCTGACTTACTACGACTGCCTTCAAGTGTTCTGTTCAATAAACCAGGGCACAGATGCTGAGACCTTTCCGTTTAAAGGAAACACTCAATTAGAGTTACAATGTTTTCAGAGAAACCCAAGACTTCTGGGAAAGCAGTTCAGGTCATGCGATGCTCCCCACGGCCCTTCCGCGCCAGTGCACATCGCTCACAGGCCGTGGCTCCAGGCGTGAGGAGGGCCCGGCCATTCTTGGAAATGGTGGCTGCCGACAGTTGCTGAAAGTGTTTGCTAAGCCCGGAAGCCCAGCAAACGCGGGCTCTGTCAGGCACGTTATGGAACCATTCTTGGCTCAGCTGGGCCATTAGCAGTCGCAGCAACTTGATTAACTTTGAGAATGAGGCCCGACTTTATTCATGTTGGCAAATGGTTCGGACAAAAGTTTTCCTTCTGGGGTCCAATGGAAAGCTCAGCGAAGCACTCGGTGGTCTGGGTCTTTGTTGGTTGCACCCGTGCTGGACAAATACAGCTGGCTGAAAAGGCAATAGAACGGGGTGGGGCACTGCGGAGGCCTAGAAAGGCGCTTTACAGTGGGGACCTGGATGCTCAGGCCCGGGTTTCTGCCTCTGGGCATCTTCTAGTCCCACCTCGGGACGAGCGGGTTAGCAGTTCTCATCTGTTTTCTCACGTGTTCAGTGGCACTTTATCTTGCCTTTCCTCTAAGTTTGAACTATGAGAACGGAGTTCTCTGTGCAGACTGGACAGGTACTCGGCAGACAGAAGCAATTAGAAATGACTTTATTGGTGAAGGTACTCACAAGGACGTCATCATGGTCTGACTTCCCTGACTTTGGGGTTTCTAACCTGTCGTCCAGGAAGAGTACTAGAATCGTTAGTATTGTGCTATCATGGTTAAGTGCAAAGTGCTTATTTAGTTCACTGGCTGCTTCAATAATTTTAAAGTTATCACTTTGTAGATATTATTGAAATTGTGTCTTGGACACCTGGGTAAAATCCCATGGCATATTGGGGTTAATGTTATATGTATATATTGGGTAGGCCAGGGAATTAATGGAGAAAAGTATGTTTTATAGACAAAGGAAAAGGCACTTCCAGTGAGTCTCTTTCCTGGCCTCCAGCTGGCCAAGCTCTCTGACACTACTGACCCCGGCGTGGCCCTGTCCCCCGCATCCTCTTGGAACTCAGCCCAGCAGGAGTGGTGACCCAACTCCCCCTGCAGCACTCCGGAGCTCCGTACGGCTCTCTCCTTCCGGGAGGGCTCCCAGGTGGGGGTGAGCGCCTTCCTCTGGAGGCTGACGGAGTGCTGACAAAGGCCATGGCTCCTTCGCCCGATCTGCACGACCCGATGGCTGTGCTCTGCACTGTGCTCCAGGCTGTCCGTGGACCCCCGTGGACCCCCGCGGCCCCAGCGTCGCCTTCTCCACTCTGGTTCACTTTCCCAGCCCTACCATGCACCCGGATTCTTGTCTCAGGGTCTGCCCCGGGGAATCAAGCCCAGGAACTCGACTTCCAGGGGAGATCGTGGCCTCTCCCTCCTGCTGGGCTGCTGCTGAGAGGGTCCAGTGGAATCGAGGGTGTCGCGAATCTGAAAGCGCAAAAGGCTGGAGAGAAAGGAGTCACTCACTACACCCCCACAGCAGCTTAGGACCTGGCCAGCTGAGCTGCTGCTGGAGCACAGGGCCCCCCTCGGGCTCAGGACACACGTTCTCATTCGGGGGCTCTGGCTTCTTCCCTGCTCTGCCACCCTCACAGCCCTGCTGCCGCCCTTCGTGCCATCCCCTCACATCCTTCTCGACAGGTAACGCGGTGTCCGTGGATCTCATTTCTTTCTCTTCATATGCCCTGCCTGCCCAGCGAGCACGCAGATGATGTCTGTCTTCTTCAGACCTCATCTATTCCAAGTCCACTTCCCTAGCTTCTGGGACAGAGTTGGCACATGGTAGGAACTCAATGCTAAGTGAATTAACCGATGAATCAGTCTATTCTCCACATTCCCACTTACAGGAAGTTCCAAAAATAGTACTTAGAATCCCAGGAACCCTTCAGTGAGTTTCACCCAGTGCCAACATCTTAGCTAGAGGATAATGCATAAGCCAGGAAATTGATAGAAGGATCTTTTCAAAGTGACAGCCAAACTGAGGGTGTGGCCTTTTATCTGCCCTTGGCTTCCTGCTTCTCTTAGAATGAGCCTGTTTCCCGGTCCTTTGGGGCCTGTCACACTGACTGCAGCCCAAACCCCTGGCCCTGTCCTCACATGTCTCGGCCCGCTAGTTGTTTCTTCTTAACCGGCAAAGACACTGGTGGGCACCACCTTAGCTTCCTCCCAGGGTGCCTCTCCCCATTCTTCATGCCCTCTAGGCTCAGATTGAAAATCGCCACCTCAGAGAGCTTTGACCACTTCAATCCTCCGTACCTTGTTTCTGTCCTCTGGACCATCAATCGAAATGTATCCCTACACGTTTGCTTTGTTGCTTGTCTGTGATTTGATCCTTCCAGTTGTGAGTATAAACTCCAAAGATACCAGGGACTGTATTTTGCTCACTGCAGCAGTGTGAAAACTCAGGATTATAAAGTGTGGGTAGATTTGTACCTCTGCCTTTAATTCAGCTCCCTAGAGCCAACCTGCTGTGTGGCTCACGCAGCTTTCCCACACACAGCAGGGCTGTTTTCACCACTGCCGAGGAGGCGGGGTCACCGCAGCCCTGTTTCCCCGCCGGAGAGCAACCTCAGATCACCTGCCACTGCGGCAGACAGAGCCTGTAATCCCAGCCCCCACTTGATAGAGCACTGCTGCGCAGGCGGGCAGTGGCCTCCCGCGCAGCACATCCTCTGTCCCTCCCCAAGCTGGCTGTCTCCAGGAATGAGGGAAGGGCAGGTGTCCCCTGGCCCAGCGTACTGCCTGATCGATCTTGGGACTAGGGAGACCGCCAGAGTGACGGCACCCTGCCAGCACCAGCACCAGCACCAGCACCCACACACCCTTGGGCCTGCTCTTTCTTCCTTCCTCCTTCCCTACTCACTCCTGCATGCAGAAGTCACCTCCCACACAAATTGTCTGCTCCTGCATTTTTGTCTCAGGCCGTGCTTTCAGGGGAGCCAAACCCGAAAGTCCCCACCGGGTGCTGGGCACTGTTGGGATTCCTCTGGGAGGCTCACCCTTCATGGCTCCTCTGATACCCGCCCCTTGTGCAGGACCACCGTCATCCCGTGGCAGGGATGGAAGTGTCTCCCGAGGTGCCGTCTGCCAGCCCACGTGCTCCGGGGTCGAGGTGGCCCTGGGTCTGACCTGCTTACAGCTGCGTATGGTTTCGGCAGCATCCAGGGCTTTGGGGTTCACTGATGAGCAGCAGTGCAGAGACATTACCCGGTGGTCTGACCCGAGAGCCCACCCTTCTCATGCAAATTCCTTTCTGAGGAAGCAAGAGGTCAGGGAAGTGGATTCAAACTGTGAGTTGCAGCCAGTGAGCAGCGAAGCTGATTCCAGATCAGGCTGGACCACAGACCCAGCATTACCCTGTGCACTAATTATTCCCCCTTTTTATAGAAGGCTAAAGCTGCTCCTTTCTGGAATAAAGCCTTGTCAGTGAAATCCCTCTCGGACTGCTGTAGCTCTTCACTGGGAATCTGCGGTGGACACTGTGTCCATGTCCCCGGGGGCTGTGAGTGCGTCCACTTAGCAGAGCCCCAAATGCAGTGGAGCTGCTGAGGGAGAAGTCCGTGCTGGGGGACTCTGCTTTGGAGCGCTCATAATGCGTTATGAAGCCAAGGCCCCTTTCTCCTCCTGGTCAGCACTGCACAGAGCAGTCCAGCCAGGCCACTGGCCAGGAAGTTGGGGGTAGGGGACTCCTGCCATCTCCTTTCTCCCCACACTCAGTGTAGGAGACTTCCTTATCAGTCTCGACTTCCTTATCCCTAGGATCTTTCTTCTCCTTTTCCACTCCTACATCGCAGCCACTGCAAAGATTAGCCACTGCTAATCTCTTTGTGTCTCTCCCTTAATGCTCTCCCTTAGCTCCCTCAGGACAGAGAGGGTCCCGATCGTGGCCTCCAGGCAGGTTCACCCCTTATCCACAGCCACATCTCCCCTCACTCCTCACGCAGCAGCCCCACACCTGCTGCCCTCTTCCTCGGAAGCTCTTCTCCCTGTCCTTTGAAACCTTGCATAGCGTTCAGGTCTGAGGCTCCTCAGCTTCTCCCTAATAGCTGACGTCTCTATGAGCGATTCTCGTGGAATCCTAGGCCTCCCTCCGAAGCACTCGGCACATGGGGTGTGGTCATTTTAATGTCTGTCTCCTAAAGGAAGGTTCCCATGGTCTCGCTCACACTGTCTCCCAGTGACTGGCCCCTTGTTCGGGGCACTGCAGGTCTCTCCGTGGGGAAATGACCCATGATGACATGGGGAAGTGAATTTCGTTTTTGGTACCGGGGATCAAACTCAGGACCTTGTGCTTGCGAGGCAGGCGGCGGCACCACTGAGCTACATCCCCAGCCCTGATGTGGGGAAATGACAGCACGAACCATCTTAGGCTCAGAAAGCAAGTGCAGAGAGAGAGCAGTGGCTAGTGGAGATGTTGCGTGTGGATTTGTTCTCATTGGCAGAGCCACACAGGTTTCCTTGTCATAGTTCTTCATTGCTCAGCCAGCATTGTAAGCAATCACTTTATTAAATTCAAATGAACATCACAATACAGATTTACCCAGCAGATCAAGGAGCTGGTACACATCTCATCTAGGACACAAGGCTGTTTTCTGCTAAAATGCTTCCAAATCACAGATCACACTGTGGGCTGGTACGCTGAGAGTGACTTCATCTGGAATGCAGATGCTCAGCTTGCTCTTCCTGGGGGACTCTGGTGTTTTAATGGAGTTAAAACGGAATGGCAAAGATTGGCATTTTCTTGATAATGAATGCATTCTGGGGACTGTTTTATGAGAAGTTTCTTTAGAATACACAGTGGCCCATGGAAACCACTTTCAATTTATGGGTTACACTCAGAATTAGTAACTCTGTTGAGCTGTGACTGGAGAATTTTTAATAACTGGATCTAGGAACATACTAACTCTACAAATAAATATGATTTAAATGTCTGGCTGGCCGTGGATGCCTGCAGAATATCCCATGTAGATAAACATTTTAGCACAGCAGCACCTGACATCTGCATCTCAGGTAGTCTAAGAAAAAACAGCACTCTGAGTACGGACAATTATTGGGCTGTATTATTTATGGTCCACAGGACATAACCACAAAACACCACAGAAAGTTACAGGAATGTAAATATTTAGCTAAGTAAACAGAATAAATACTGGGCAGTTACCATACACAGCATTGGCTGTCTACTAATAAGGAAAATCCCCAAAGTTTAGTTACAATGCATCCAGGACTTGGGTAAAGCCAGAGAGACAAATCTGAAAAGTATACAAAGTAGTGAATATTTTTCTTTAAATGTCTGTTTAACAAATTCATGGTGCAAACTGGAAAATCCTCATAAATACAACTCTAATGTTTATTGTGTGAGAAAATGCTTATGCATGCACTAAATTGTATGAGCACTGATCATCAAGTTAAAAAAACACAAAGTAACAGCCTGAAACAAATAGACTTGCAGTCCTACAGGGCTTAGAACTAAAAAACAAAAATACACGCATGCCATGATACACCAAGTTGTTGTCTAGAATCATTAAAACGTCTTCTGCATCAAAATGCACAGGAAAACTCAATACTATTTAATTTACCTTATGCATATAACACACCAGGGACTTGAAGCTACAGATACTTCTACTGTCTCAACATACATACAAAACGACCATCGAGTGTGTGTACGTAACAAGGTGCTCTCCACTGAGCCGTCTGTGGTGAGTAACAGGTCCCCCTTGCCATCTCCCGCCTAAGTTCCATTCATTACGACCCAGGCCTGTCTGCCTTAATGAGGACTACAGATCTCCGATTTACATTCAACACTCTGCATTAATAATTGATTCAAACTCTTAAAAACTTCTGCCCCTGAGATGGCAGGTGGTGAGGCTAGCTCCTGGAAAATGCAAATGCCACCCTGTTAAATTTGATTGGTGAAGGAAGTAGGGCCGCTGGCTGGCTGGCCGAACTCCTCGGAGGATGGCCCCATGCTCGCCTGCTGGCTGTACCCTCCGCCCGCCCCATAGCTGTCTTGGTTGTACCCGCCTTGGTTGTAGCTGCTGGAGTGCTTTTCCATGGGGTCCGAAAGATACCTCTGTCCCGAGGAATGCCAGCCGGTCTCCTTGAAAACAAACCATATGTTTCCAGCCCAGAGAATAAAGTTCAAGAATCCAAACACCTGCAGGAGAAAGGGAGCAAAGGAGTTGCTAGAGCAGACAGAGATCCTAGAGAAAACTTGGATTCAGCAAGGCCTTTCCAGTGGAACAGGTACTCAGCATCGTCTACTCCACACCACCGCTTTAACTAGGACACTGGCCTTGGCCGAATACCCACCACAAGTCAGGTGCAATGCCGAGAGCTTTATGTGTATTGATTCCTGACAGCACAGTGCCGTCATCAGGCTTGTATTAGAGACGTGAAACAAATCGGGCTCAAGGTCCTGTGCTTTGCTGAGTAATGGGGCTGGGGCTCCTGCTCGGTGCTGCCTGAGCTGGTAGCCTGAGTCCTTACCCAGGTCCTGCTACCTCCCAGTTCAGGCACACCGCGAAAGTGTGTAAGATTATCTCAGGGTGGCATAGGGTTAAGTATTTTAATTTTGATAATTATACATTGATTTGTAAGGTTACCTTTTGTTTATGGTTGGAGATACCATTTACCCATCTACTGTAACGATATAGGGGAGTGGAAAACGAGTTGATTTAGAAAAACATGGAGTGAACCATGGGATGAGCAGTAGGCAGGTAAGCTCACGCACGAGCACACCATGAAGATGGGTTCTCCACAGTCACACCCTTGGTGCTGCTCACATTCACAGTGCGTGCTGAAGCCAGAATGAGGACGGAATGTGGCTTGAGAGAAGTATGAAATGTTCTCTCGAGAGCTGGGTGTGAGCTGGGCACAGTGGTTTGTGCCTTGATCCCAGCTGTTTGGGAGGCAGAGGCAAGAGGGTCATGGGTTTGATTGTGGGCAACCTAGTAAGACCCTGTCTCAAAAAAATCAGGGGGGACGGGGGTACAGAAGAGGCAGAGACAAGAGGAGGAGGATAGAACTATCCAGTTTCCTGCTGTCCTTCGGGTCCCAGCTCTGGATTCTACCCCGGGAATGAACGCACATTTCCAGTATTTTTCCAGTTATTTTCGGTTTTTGCATATAGTAGCTCAATATGACTTGAAGGCTAACATGTTTGTGATTTTAGAACAATTGTTACATTTCCCCTGATGATGATAATCTACATCTGATTTCGTTTGCAGAGCCAAGTTTCAGTCAATGGCTGGAGCAGAGACATGCAGCTTGGGGAAACTTTCCTAAATAGCAACACCAAGAGCCTTTCTTTGGTATCTGACATCAAGAGCCGTGGTTCTGCTCTAGATTCTGCCCTTTCTTGTTTCTTCAGGTCTCCTCAGTTTAAGAGCAACTTGACATCTTCCAAAGGCTGTTTTTTCTCTGATGAGGTTAGAAATATTTGGATGCATGCAAACACTGGCACAGAGGCGGGATCTAAAGAACAGATTTAAAGGACAGGAGGGCTCTTTTACTATAGTCAGCCTGGATTGACTTTTCTGCTAGAGGAACCAGAACACCCTTTGCAGATGACCTAGACACATAACTAGGACACCACTAGGGCCAACCTTCAATACACATCCCGTCATTAGACTTCAGTCCATTCCTCTCTTCGATTTTAGGAGACATATCACATCGTTTTGCATTCTTAATTCCTATCATGTAGTCTAAAAGTTATTAAAGACACCAAAAGTAGAATTAAAACGACCAGGCAAGATGTCAAAATTTGTTGGGAGATAGATTATTAAACTATAAACACTTTAGGCAATTTTATCTTTACTCAGATTTTGAGATATAACTTTCAACCACTTTCATTATTACTGTCTGTAAACAAACCAAAGGAGCAATACTACATATGTTAATGTTCACCTCGGAGGAGTCATCTGTGGGTGTGACTGACAATAAATAAAAATAACGTGAGATTTTAACACGTAGGGTTACAGTTGCATCATCAGGAGCTGAGGGCCATCACCTTTCCTGTTGTAAGTGCCTTTCCGGATTGTATTTCAGAAAACTCTAGAAAGGCAGGCTAACCTTGAAGCAAAGATAATTACTTTTAGGGTTTGCTAAAGAATGTTGCTGATACTCTTATTCTTTGATAAATGCTGTGTTTTGCTGCCATAATAGCTCATGTCTTTTTCAGACACAGCTTCTTTCTTTGGAATAACAAATTCTTATCCTTAAATAAATTAAGAATGCAGTCTAGCATCTTTGTTAACTGTCAGATTTTCCCTCTTCCTGTAAGGACCATACACTTGAAGACAATATCTGACTTTGTTCAACTAATATAGTGCATCTTTTAAAAAGCTGTTATTATGGCTTGTATCTAGATGTCTCCTTACATTCTCAGAGATGGACAGATTAAGTGTCTGTGATAACTAAATTAGCCTCCTGATTGATGTAGCACAGTTCTGGGTGCGTCGCATAATTCTGGGTGTGGAAAATGGGAAGGCCTACCCTGAGTGTGGGAGGCTTGGAGCCTGGATGGGATAAAAGGGAAAGGGAGTCTCATTGCCTCCTGCCTGCCCTGCCATGGACCGTTTCTCCTCTGCAATGCCACCTTGCTCTGGAGCCAGCCGACTGTAGACTGAAACCTCTATAAACTGGGAGCTAAAATAAACCTGTCCTCCTTTAACGTGCGGGTACCAGGTATTGTGTCCCAGTAATGAAGAAGTGACGAGGGAAGCTTTGAAGCAACTAAACCAGGATTATGAAAATAAAAAAATAATCATGACTATTATAAACACTTTTTTATGCCATGTGTCTCTTTTTGCACTTTACTAAGTGCATATTTTTCTTCCATCAAATGGGCATATTCTAACTATGTTTGGCTTAAATATTTTCCTCCCAGGAAACTTCTACACCATCAAATACTCCTTTATTATAGTTTAACCTTCAGATTTCACATGTGCTTCTGGATTACAGTTTTATCTCAACTGTCATCTAAGTAGCAGATGCTCATACATGCTGGGTTTTTATTAATAATGGCATAATCAGAGGCGTTGATGTTTATGGATTCTGACAATAAAAACCTTGAAGGCCAAATGACCATCTTGTTCCCAGAGTGAAATATCACCATTTTTGATTGGCCTAGTTCTGGAAGCAGACATTAACATGATGGCTTTAGAGATATTTTTCTTGCTTACTGACTGGCAGAGACGGGAGGTAGCGTACTCACCACAGAGGTGTTTAAGCTGGACATGATAGGGCTGTGGACCGCCATGCACTTGTTAGCTGGCTGCTTGCAAGCTGACATTAATAACAAGACTTCTTTAGGGTCTGTTGCAACTTTGACATCAGATAGCCCCTTCGCCCAAGCAGATGAACCCACGAGCCACAAGAAGGAGAAAACCACAGTTACAATGAAGTCCTGCAGAAACAAGGACAAAACAAGAAAGGAAAATAGGTGTGAGTTGTAGGCACAGATCCATTAGCTCATATGAAGACTGGGCTTGCCTTTTGAGAAGTTCCATGATCCCGTAGCATTCAGACTGGGAGCAGCACGTTGAGAGCAAATACAAGTTTTGTGATACAGAATTACGTAAGATTAATAATAATAATAATAATAATAATAATAATAATAATAATATTTGTCAAATGTTTACCGTGTTCTGGGGATAATGACAAGACTTTAAAATCCTCATCTAACAGTTCCTACAAAATTTCTATAATAAAGTTACTGCTGTCATCTTATTTTAGATGGTAAGGTAGACTCACAATGGGATCCAGCTTGTCTGAGACTTCACAGATAATTAGCAACGACATCCTGACTACTTGTCTAAGCTCTTAACCACCATGCTATGATTTCAAATACTGAGAGAGACTGCCAACTGTCAAAGGCTCCTAGGTGGCAATATTCCTGCGTGCACTGCCTGTTAGTTTAATGCACTTATGCATTATCTATTTTATGCCTGGAGCTGTATCGAGAAGAAGACAGTAACAGCTGCAATGTTTTGTGTCTACTATGGTTAGAAAGCTTTATGTATAGTTATCCTTGCCACATTAATGTAAGAGAGTATTCTGCAATTTGGATTGGCCTAGTTCTAAAGGCAGAAGTTTACATAATGGTTTGTAAATTAAAATTTCCCATTTTAAGATGAGGAGACGAGGAAACCAGAGGCCCCAAGAGGTATAAAGCAACACAAAGGCAGAGCCAGGACCACAGCACAGCCCTGAACACCACCTGACCCCTGTGTAGTGCAAAGAACTGTCTGTTCTCATCACATAAGATCTCTCTGATGCAAGGGAAGGAGGGACTGCTTTAGAGCAACCTCTGCAGAGGTCTGAAGGGGCCACTTCTCTGTCCTTTCTCCTGGCTCAGAGAGTGACAAGGGAGTCAGTGTGGAAGACCTCAGCAGACCACAGTCTAAAAGAGAAGGGACGTTTTTCAGGTTTATAGTGTTTATATTTTGTAAAGCTGTCATGTGTCACTTACCCAAAATAATAAAAACACACCTGGAAAGGGAAATTGTACATTTCATACATCAACAGAAACAGGCTGCTCTTTTACTCTAAATAACAAATCCTCCACGTAGAAAGCTTGGCTGTGTTTCTCTCCTCCCTGGGACGGGACGCACCTGGTGCGCTGGTTGTCCTCCCCTCGAGGCACGTCCGAGTGGCTGTAGCCCAGACCCAGGGTCTGCACGGGCAGCCATCCTGCACAGGTGCTGGAGGTGCCTGGTGAGCCCCTTGTGGTGCGGGTCTGCAGGGTCTCCTGTCAGCATGACCGAGTCTTCCCAGCGATTGGCTCACCCGGTGGCTGCTGTGAATTCCATCCCTCACTGGTTTGCCTTTTCATGTCGACTCCGGAACATTTCAAACATTTCAGGCCACTTGTGATCTGCTACAGGGTTTTTAGGCCATGGGTATTTCGATCTTTTTCTTTACTTTGCCTTCTGTACCCACCCTTCTCTCCTCATTTTTCAAATCAGTTTCATCTTTAGTTTTATGACCTTTGTAAGCCATCTTAAGACATTTGTGAACTGAATTAGACATAAATAAGCAAATAAATGCTATGTTTTAACATTAATAAGAACTTCTGAAATTAAAAAAAAAAACTCCAAGGTCTGGGTTTGGATGAAAAATTAAAAGAATGGTGACAAATAAGGTGCAGTGACTATCAAATTACAACTCTTTGTTCATGTACAGCCTGGCACTTTTTCTCACTAATTCATTCACACCTGCAAGTGGTGTTTTTGTTTATTTGTGATACTGTAGAGTAAACCCAGGGCCTTCCAACTGAGCTATATCCCTATCCCTTTTTATTTTTATTTTGAGACAAGGTCTCTCGAAGTTCTAAGTTGCTCAGACTGGACTTAAACTTGCAACTATTCTGCCTCAGCCTCCCAAAGTGCTAGGATTACAAGCACATGCTACCATGACCAGCTCAAATGTTAAGTTTTGAGTCATGTGAAAAGTCTTGAGCGAAGTCTTACGGAACACAGAAACGTGCAAAACAAAACTTCCTGAATCTGCTATCATGTATTTGCTGGGGCTCATAATTAATATATAACCCAACTTTGGGCAGTGGTGGTCATATTATCAGAAGGAGACTTTTTAAGAGGTCAGTAGGATGGTGAGATAAGAATAGGATGGAGTCAAGACCTTTAAATGGAAGTTGGAGAAAATCATGCTAACCTTTTAGATTTATTTTTCAAATACTTGTAATACCTGTTTATTGAGCACTTACTATACGCCATCTAATTCCTAGTTCACAGGTACTAGTTCATTTAATCCTGACAGCAGCACAGTGAGGTAGATGCCAGTCCTGCTCTCATTGTACCACCTGGGGAACAGCTGCACAAAGGGTTCAATGGCTTGGCAGAGGTCACAAGTCAGTAGGTGCAGGAGCCTGGATGCTGTGCCAGCCACTGGCCTCTTCCTAAAGTTTTTCCAGGGCTGGATGTGAAGGCCTACTTGATTTATAAAGAAAAACAGTGATGAAACTTCATGATTTTGGCCAAGGATCTGCATCATTGGAGCACATATGGTGTTTCGGAAGCTGACCTGCCTTTTGTCTCTGAGTACTATCTTGTGAAGAGGAACTGTGAATTTTCTCTTCCAGGGGGCTCAGCTCGGACTCTGTCATAGGCCGGAATTTGGGTTGCATCCTCGACTTTACACTGAGCGGCCTTGTGTGCTCAGGGGATTTGCTAGCAGCCTCTCGGAGCCTCCATTTGCCTCTCAGTAAATGGGGATAGCAACAGTATCTTTCTCATAGCATGGTGGTAAAGACCAAAAAGGTACAATAAATAAATGAGCGTCACCATCCTAGGAAAGAGCGAGCAGCGAAAGAAGCCCGAATGATCACCGACCTGGGGACGCCATCACCAACACCACAGCCCGTTGCACTGGGAGCGCGCAGCCCTGCGATCGCTCTTCCTACAGAGGGGAAGGGAGATTTGGAACAAGGCGTTCGAAGATAATTGAAAAGTTGGAAACTGGGTATGTGTCTGGCAACATGGAAGTCATACCTCCGTGAGCAGTCGTGCTGCAGAGCGTGACTTACTGCGGCTGGTCTGCTCCAGCACAGGGGAGCGGTTCTATTCAAGGCTGCACCGACATCCTCTGCCCGCGGGCTCACCAAGGGCCGGGCTGCTCCGCCTCCAGCCTGCCCGGCCTCCCCGCTATTGTGCGAGCCCACAAGGACCTGGGACCCCCACCCCACCGCTCCGCTGGCCCCTCTTCCTCAGAGTCTGTTCACCCTGCATGGCATGCGGGTGCCTTCCTGACAACCAGAACCAGCAGCCCCAAATAAATTCTCTCTGGGCTTTAGTTTTAATCCTTACATGCCTAGGGTTTCATTTTTGGAACACCCATTATAATGGAGCGTAATGACATTTTTTTCCCTTCAAATTCTTATTCCTTAAATTTTTCTAGGTACCATACATGAATTTCATGCAAAAAAATTGAAAGAATTGCAATCTTTGCATAAATGGGTTGTTTCAGTTTTCCCTTTACTGCTGATATATTTACTCACGTTTTACTTGTCTCTGTCTCTCTGAGCTAAAATGTAAGCATCTCGAGGGGAATTTTGTCAGAAATGACACATAGCAGGTCCTAGGAAACATGTCTTGCATGAGTGAGCCTAAGAGGAAAAGTTCCTGACAGACTAAGGGGAAATGTCAGGGCAGCAGTCTGTGCAACCACAGCAGGCCTGTTCCTGCCTGGCATGGGAAGGCCTTGTACTCACTCCCACCCTCCATGCAGAATCCCCTCCTGGGCCGTCACAGCCTCATGACTGCGGTTTAATGGTTCTTCACCAATGATTATCCCTCCTAGATGCAAACCTCATCTACCTTTCTTTCTCTCGCTCTCTTTCCTTTTTTTGACAGGGTCTCACTATGTAGTCCAGGCTGATCTTGAACTCACTGTGTAGTCCAGGTTGGCTTTGAACTTGTGGTCCTCCTGCCTCAGCCTCCTGAGTACTGGGATTACAGGCATGCACCGCCATACCCAGCTTCTCTCCCTTTCCTTTGCCCAACACTTTTCACAATTGCAAACTGTTTGCTTGCTTCCCTATGTCCCCCAGTGACACGTCAGATTCACATGGGCAGGGGTTGTCTACCTTGCTCATTGCTTGGTCCTGGCAGAGAAGTCATCATCAACATTTGTCGAATGCATTAATACATTAATGAATGTATAAAATGGCTCAGATTTTGTGAAAAATGTGTCTCTGTGCATATAACATAGGGTAAGAATGTATGAAGTGGCTATGGTAGAATCAGAGAGAACTTTTACCTTGTTTATATAAGCTTGTCTATTTTTTAAACAGATCTTAGAATAAAATATAGCAGCATGCTCAAGACATTGATATATCAGTGGCTCTCGCAGACAGAAGCTTCCGATGGAGCTATCTGTCCTGGTAGCAGCATCAGGACTTATAATTAAATAACAAATAGCAGAATTGAGAGAATTTACACAAGTTTCAAAAAGTAGGCTCCAGCTGGGCTTTTTGTAAGGGAAGTGTGAAGACGGTCTAGGTGAATAAGATAGTAACGACATTTTTTGAACTTCTGCTCCCAAAACAAACTTGAGACTGGGGCTCCCGCAGAGTGAGACGTGGAGCCACTATTGGACCCTGTTTTCCTCTCACTGTCCAGTTTCCTGCCCAGCTCTTCCACTGGCCCGGCCCATCTGGGATGTGGGAGGTGGGGAGCCCACAGATCTGAGCCCTGCACTCCCCTCTCGGGTCAGAGGAGAGCAGATACTGCCCCAAAAGGACCTCTGCTGTTTTCTGAGTCCTTCCCATGAGGCAGGGCTCCTGCCAAGCCCCTGCCGGCATGATTAACCTCAAGTTAGGCTCTTGTATTTACTTGCTTTTACTTATGGGGGCACTGAGGACTGTCAGGATAAATATTTATAATTAACAGCTGGCTTTTCTACTGTAGCATACCGTGAGATTTCTCAAAATGTGGAGGAAAATCTGCTCTTGGGTGTATTTTATGTGAATAATTACTATACTTGGTCTTCTCTAAGTTTCAGTTTAGTACTACCTGAAATTTTTGACTTTATCCTATGCTAATATTTAATATTTCACTTAAAGCAAATTATGCAAAATTAGAAAGAAATTAAACATATGTTAAATGTTAAATCAATATAGCTCCCCATACATAGAAGAAAGCTGCAAACATAAATATGGTATACTGAAAGTGAAATACTTTAAATTCTAGCTAGCAATGTTTGCCCAAGGCTTTGGAATCTGGGATCTTTGTTAAACTGAGAAATTAACAGGTGTTAGAAGGGTATTAATGGAAATTACCAGCACAGCCTAATTAGAATGCTTGAAGTTAAAGTAAATAAGGAATAGCGTTGTAGTTAATGCTTTTAATGCCTACGACCATTTTCTGTGGCAGGAGAGGTAATGGCTCAAACCTGGGAGTGACTTCCTTCTGGGGGTGCAGGCAACAATGCAGCTGTTCACAGATGCTGCTGCTCGTCTATTTGACAGAGACAGCGCGTGCGGGGAACGTGAACCTGCAGCATTTACTGTGGGATTTCGCAGTGCCTATGTCGTCTGAAGGTGTCGTCTGCTAGCTTTGCTGTGTCTTTATCTTCATGGAGGGAGAAGCCTACCATTCCAAACCTTTCCTCCTGTGGGATCTAGTGGTCCCTATAAAACCAAGTAGTCAAGGGGGGCATTATTAACCCCGAGAAACTGCAGTTAAGAGGGTTAAGAGATTGATTAGACATGGTTCTTACATGGTTTGTAAGTGTACTGTGAGCTTCCGGTACCCAGAGAACCTTGTCAGAAAGCTGGATGTGTTGCAAAGTATGTTTAGAGTCTGTTCAAGGAACCACAAAAAAGGTTCTTAGGCAGAGAACAGCCTGGCTTCGTATGCACTGGGTGGTTTGATTCCATTTGGGGCTTTTGAGTGTTTTGTTGCCCTCCTAAATTGCTGCTAGCAAACTTCTTTTTGTGCTAGAATGCATATTAATACATAAGGCCTTTGGTCCTGGGCCAGTCTGGGGCATGTCAAGAGGGAGTCCTCTTTAGGGACAGAAACCGGAATTACTTCAGAGCAAGGTTAGCTCCTCTCCATGGCTCCTCAGCTCCAGCTGACACCAGTAAACTTATCAGTCATTGCGTTTCTGCCTCTCAGCTAATATCACCAATATTTCATCACAGTGACTTTATTGCTTGCTTTGCCTGGCTTTGCTTAGGCTAAGAGCCTGCAAACCGCAGTCCTGAGTGTTCAGTGCAAGCGGATTCACCTTCTAATTCTGCCTCTGGGACCCCAGCGTGATACAGTACAGCAGGGGACACAGAAACCATCAGGGTGGCCACCCAGTGGGGGGCAGAGGCCGGGGGCTGCCTCGGAGGAGAGAAGAACCAGGCCGTGACTGGACAGGACAACTTTCAGTCCTGTCAGTGTACAGGTTTGTTTCATTGTTTCATTGGAAGTATGAGGTTCAACTGAAATATAAGTGAGCATTTAGGTTAAAAATGTATTGCAGTAAAAGACAGGTGTTGTTAATTGCCTCTCAACTCCCTCATGCTTGCAGCACACTCATCCCGCACTCTGGCCACTTTCTGAGGCAGATCAGGAAATCCTCTGTCATGAGCATCTTTATGAGGTGTGGACAAAACAGGGAAAAGTTGCTGCCGAGTGCCAGCCAGTGAGAAGGCAACTGGTAAAAGCATTGCGCTCTGTCCTCAGGCACCTTCCTTCCGTCTCTTTCCCCAAACAGAAATGACCATGAAAGGGAAACAATTTAAGTCAATTCAGGACAACGAGGCAGCCACAACACTGCCACTGACACATACTCATATAATGACATCCAGGGATCCCGACAGTTTAAAAAATGCTATAGCTGAGGCAGGAAGATCCCTGTGAGTTCGAGACCAGCCTGGGCTACATAGTGAGTTCCAGGTCAGTCTCAACTACACAGTGAGACTCTGTCTCAAAACAAACAAACAAACAAAACAAAATAAAACAAAAGCTATAGCTAAAGACCATGAGGTTTTTACAACAGATGTTGAGCGCATGAAGATAATTACACTGTTTGGTGTACAGAAGAGCAAGCCAGATGCAGGATATTAAGTGAGGTTCTCATGTTGTCACAAGTAACAGATTTGAATCCAGGACTTGAGAGTCCGTTTTGTGAATGGTTTCTCGTTATGTCCAGGTTTCATGAAGTTTGGCTTATCAATAACACTGAGCTGCAAAGGAAGGAAAACGTTCTCTTTATGGTGGTCTTTCAGACTGAGTAGTACAGGAGAAAGTCTCAGCTGAGTGCAAATCTGTCTGTAGCATCTATTTAGCAAGTGCTAATCTCTTTTTATTTTATTTATTTATTTATTTTGATTGAACTCGGGTCCTTGTGAGGCATGTGCTGGAACCACTGAGCTAAATCCCCAGCGTCTGTCTTTTTAAACCAGAGATAACTGGACCCAAGAGCAGAACCTTCAGACAAGCAATGGTGCCTGTGTGAACCCAGCACTGTTTGTTTTCCATTGATTGTTCCCATGTCTGTCTCGGGCATACCTTTTGTCTTCGCCTACTGGATTTCTCCAGCCAGTGATGGTACAGGGTTTTATTAAAATAAATTTTACGCGAGCTTAAGAAGATGATTTAATTTAAACAACAGTAGATGCCCGGTGGCTGGGTGACAGGAATAGGAAGGGAGACGGGAAGGACTGAGTGGCACTGACCAACCCAGTGTGGAGTGCTGAGATGCTCTCTTGGAAATCTGATGCTGGCTTCTACCTGATGCAGGTGGAAACCATGAGTGCAGTTTTGTTTTTTTTGAGACAGGGTCTTGCTATATAGCTCAGGCTGGCCTCGAACTCATGGCGATCCTCCTGCCTCTGCCTCCTGAGTGCTGGGATTACAGGTGTGCACCACCACACCCGGTCCATGAGTGCAGTTTAAGTTTTATAGTAGACATGGCACGTTTTTAAAAGGGCAAACAGAGGGCCAGGGATTTAGCTCAGTGGTGCCACTGCATGTCTCACAAGCGCAAGGTCTCAAGTTCAATCCCCATACAAAAAACCCCGAAAAACAAAAAGAAATGAGTGCAATTAATCATATTACTATATTACACATTCACACAATAAAAGGCAACTCCCAGGATGGGGAAGAAAAGGCAGAAGGGAAGCAGGAAAAGGGACGCAGAAGGAGAAAGGAACGGGGCGGGGTATGAGGAGGATGAAGAGGCAAGAGAGCGAGGAAGAGGGAGAGGAGGAGGCAGAGAGGAAAGGGGATCAGAAGGCTCAGCGGCTGCTGCTGAGAAGCTCTCACACGTCCAGTGCTAGACGCTGCACAACCCTATTTTTCCGAGAGGACAACTCTATGCGGCAGGTATTTTCCTTATTACGGCTCAGAAAACTGAGACCCAGTTTCCAGAGTGCACTCAGCTGTTTATACCAGCTTTGGGGTGTTCGGGCCCAGGGAGCCAGACTCCCTCTTCCTGACACGGGTGTGGGCAAATCCCGCAGACCCCAGGCCCCATGGTCCGGAGCTCGCTGGCAGCCGGAGAGGAACCCTGGGATGGCCGCGCGGGGCTGAAGACACTGCCCACGCAGCCGATCACGCTGTTTTTTTTTTGTACCGGGGATTGAACTCGGGTCTTTGCGCTTGCAAGGCAGGCCACCGAACCGCTGAGCTAAATCCCCGGCCCTGATCACTGGTTTATTTTTCAAGTCAGCCTCTCGACCAACAAAGGCCGACTCGCACTGACCCCGGGCTGGGAAAGTGCCGATGGCCAAGCCGGTGCAGCGGGCGCCCCCGATTCTCTGCACCCGCGCTTCCAGTGTGAGGCTGGGGGGCAGCATCGCAGCAGGTGTTCTCGGTCCACCGCTGGGGCTCTGGTGGAGGCAGGTGCGGCCAGGTGCAGTCATTGGCCGGGTACCCTGCTGCACCACCCAGCGAGGTTCTGCGGTGACCGCTGCGTGAAGTCGCTGAAGTCCCCCCAGACTCAGAATGAGGGCTCCGGCTCCGCAGGTCCAGGCCGGTGGGGAGGCCAAGCCCCCACGTTTGGCCACCATTATCAGGGGAGAGGAGCGCACAGCCAGATAGCCCTCAGTGACAGCGGCCACTCCGTGAGGCTTTGGACAGGAGGAAACTTCCCACTGTTTCTTCGATGATTGCCAGTCCCCACTGTTTCTGCTCCGTGGTTCTTCTTCCTAATCCCCAAGAGCTGCAGGCACATCTGTCCCCCAGCAGGGGTACAGCCAGGGGGTGGGTGGCCTTCTCGTGAGCTCAGGCAGAGACCCACACAAGTCACGAGGAACAGAAAAACCAGGCTGTCATTGTCCAGTATCATTGTAGCTCGAATGCACTTTCCATTCTACTCAACTGTTGTTAGAATTTTAATTTGAGAGGAAAACAATTTCTGAGGAGTTGATTGTGACTCCTTCAAGCAGACAATGATGAAGGTGCTGGCGCTGGTGGTTGTCATGGTGATCGTGGCGGCAGTGGTGATGAAAGCTGCTAAAGCTTAGAGAACCCTTACTTGTGCTTTACATATATTTATTTAACCTCCCCAACAGCCCTGTGCTGATAGGTACTCTATTACCCCCATTTTACAGATGGGGTGAGTTACAAATGCAGGGCTAGGAATTGGACCCAGGGAATTTGGCTCCAGAATCTGCTTTTAAAAATCTACTATAGAAGCACTCTGTTGCTTTTAGAGGTCTGCGCCTTTCTTGGCTCATAACAAAAATTGAGTGTCGATATCAACACTTATGCGATCATTCATAGAGCAGAGAGTATGCACCAGACTGCACTGCTTACTTAATCTCACAGCAACACGCAGGCCTCCCCAACCCCCTTTATAGCGAGTCAGGCAGGGTGGAGAGAGGAAGTGATCTGTGGGCCGCTGCATTGCTCAGTTGCCAAAGTGTGCTGAGGTCGGAAGTCTGCACCCCTCCAGGAGCGAGGTCAACTCGACCCTGAGCCAGGACAGGGGGACACCATGAGTGGGAGGCCTGGAGAACTTCAGGCCCTTGACAGGCTGGCTTAGCGAATCCCCTCCTCCCCCGGAGAAGTGGGGTAAGCTTCGGGGGATACTGGTGGCCTGGTTACCTCCGGGCCTCAGTGATCTCATCTGCCACATGGATTAAGCAGGCGTCCCTCATCGGGTTATTGTAAGGACAATCAAATGAAAACATTGAGCGCTAGACCTTATCTAAATGGTTGTAGGGACAAGGACATGAAGACCATGTGACCTCTCTCGATCTGGTCATGGTCAGTGACAGTTGGCATGAATTCTGCACGAATGATTTTTTTCAATCTGTATTCTGACATTCTTTTGAAAATCACTGTATCGAGATGAAATAAATATGGCCAAACTGTGTCAACTCATTTTTAAGAGCCGAGCCACTGGTTTTCTGTAGACATCTAAGTGCATGCGCGTGTGTGTGCATGTGTGTGTATGTGTGTAGCTTGTGAGGATCTTTCAAGAGCCAGGGAAATCTGAGCACAGGATCATGGTCCCAACCACCGGCCCCAGTGCTGGCCAGATGCCTGTTGGTAGTGATTTCTCCTCTACGTCCACTGACTATAAGCAAAAGGAATGAGATTTTAACATTTGGTGCAAACACCTGGGCCTCAAAAATCTGCATGTTTTCTAAATTACCTCAAAGATAAAGAAACTCACAATTCCAGCTGCCTGTGTACAAAGAATTTAATGCGGGGGCCCAAGAATGAAAAAAATTTTAAAAATGGTTATTTAAAAAACTGTATCTGCCCTACATACCCTTTTGAGCGACTAGATTCAGAATGCTGCCGAGATTTGGGACTGGGTGTCTTCTGCTGTATCTGACCTTAGATCACAAGGAACTTTCCATTTAGGGACAGGCGTGACTACCTCACACTTCCCTCCCACCAACTTCTACTGTTTTTTCAAATGAGCAAGTGGCATTAACATACAGGTTCATGAAAAGAGTTGCTATTTTTCAAGCATTCCTTATGCCTTTCTAGAATTGAAGACCCATTATTCTGTCATCTATCAACCCATCTGTCAGGCTGCAACAGATGGTTAAGACGAAGAACTTCTCAAACACTGAGGAGGAGGAAATTACCCTGCGCTTTTCCATCCTCAGCTTAGATCCAGTCTGACTGCAGAATACTCCTTCGCCACTCCCCCACTCTTCATGCTAAGTGAAAGTGAGGGATAATACTGCATTTGAATTACAAATTAGGAGCCCTTCCTCAACAAGATGACATCTGGCTTCACAGAGGCCTTTACCCCGCTGGAAGGAGAGCAGAAGACAGGCTGGGGCTTGAGTCCTGGCTGGGCTCCTGCTAAGCTGCAGACCTTTGGCATTTTATTTGCCCTTGAGCCTAGGTTTTTATTTCCCCAGTGGAGTGGCAGAGAATTCATAGCTCATCTTGGAGGGTTACTGCAAGAATTAGAAAGGACTGTGTAATGCTGTTGGGAAAACATCACACACAGTGCAGCATCTGAAAACTGATAGGTGCTATTATTATTTTTACCACCAGTTCTCCCTTCTGTTCTTGTCTCTTGTTTCCTATAAGTCAAAGATCCTGGGTCCCCAGCAGGTAGGGTTTAAGCAGGTACCTAGGGACAGGTGGAAGGCAGACGTGAGCACAGTGGACAGGTGTGCACGAAGTTGGGTGTGTGTGTCTCCCCATAGTGTGTTGTGCCCACGGTGTAACCACTGTGAGTTGTGGTGGGGGCGTTAGCATGTGTGGGAGACGCAGCCCTGTCACAGAGGAGACGCTGCTCCTGGTGAGTGGTAGGGCTTCTGCCCAAACCCACCAGTGAGTGATCATGTTTTCTTGGTTTCCATTTTAACCTGGATGAAATAAATATTTGATTTTTTTTTTACTCTGCCTAGGCATAAATATTAATTGAATCAAAACTCATGCATCATGTTTTATTTAGCTGATTCTACTTATTTTTGTCAGTTCTATCATATTTCTAATACATAACTGTTAGAATTTCATGTGCAGTTCTTTCCAGCGGGAATCTTGGAGTACAAATCTCTCCTTCCTCCAGTGTTACTCCTGGGTTAGTGCCGCACTGTGTGACAGGACATGACGGCAGGAGCCCAAGTGTTCCGAGAAGCAATGGGTGTGCCAGGGAAGGGCTGCCCAACTTTGTGTTCCGCCGATTTCTAGGCATTGTGGTGAAAACAGCTTCTAATTTAGTAGATCTGGAGTTGTGTCTGAGAGCGAATTTCTAATGGGCTTCCGGTGACTCCGGTACGCCCGGTCCACACACACACTTTGAGAAGCGAGTCTCAGCCTCTGAAGAACGCTCCAGGCTCTAGCATCCCCTGCACATCCCCTGCCACACTCACCTTCACAGAGTCAGGCCTCACTTTGCTGCTCTGAGTTCAAGCTAACCCTTCCCACTCTCTGTCCAGGAACATCTGCAGAGTATCACTTAGCCAGCTCCGAGTAATGTTCTCCACCCTGTACCGATTCTCACTGACAGGAAAGGTGCTGCTGTCATCATAGGGTAGTGGGAAGAGATAGTGCACAGAGAGGCTAAGTAACTTGTTCAGAGTCACCGCGCTACCAAGTGGGTAGCTCTGGGACATACGTGGTATGATAACAAGTATGGTGGGTGTTTAAGTAAAAATAAGTTGTTACAGTAAAAGACACATTGCCATCAGTCCCCTGGGGACACCCCCACTTCGAACACACTCATCCTGGATGTCCTCTTTTGTCAATGTCTTTTCATGGCTGCCTTGATGTCCTCCATCAATTCAAAATGCTCCTGGCAATTTCTGTCAAATAAAAACCGCATGAAGTGTCCTCCTCCACTTTATTCACCACTTCAGGCCGTTCCCAAGGTCAAAATAACCGAGGAAGGTAAACTTTATGGACGCAGCCTGATTCTAGAGCAAGCTGGGCCACATCTATTAAGGACCGAAGATGCTGCACTGGGGCTGGGACACAAGTACTTTCACAACTGCCACAGTACTTATTCCAGGGTTACAGTTAACCAATATGAGCAGATAAAGTCTTTTATAAAAACAGAAGAGACAAACATTTATCGCTGTTTTTCTCCTTTTCTCTAATTATCTGCTAAGGAAACCTGTGAAACTGCATATCCGGGGATTAAACATAACACTATCAGACAAAAGTCCAATAATATGTACTTTGCCAAACCACATCTTATTAGAATCTTGTCGTGAGTGGTTATGCTAGGGGGACATCACTTGACCTACGATATTTTAAAATCCATTATAATGAGAGCTAATTATATGCTATATTAAGTCCTGCTGATGAGAGGAAGAAATTAGATACTAAAAAAGTGAAGGTTCTATGTAAGATATTCTCAGTCACAAAGAGGACCCTGCCTGATTCCACACGAATTAGCAGAAATTAGCTGGAGATATAATAATCTTCGGAAGTCTGCAGAGCTGCCCATTAAGTGCCGCTCATAATACCTCATTTTGAAATGTTTTTCACTGTTACTAAAATGGTGTCAGAGAGAAAGAGTTTTTCAGAGTACTTGCTTTGGAAGTAAGCGCTCAACACCATGATTCCACTTTTAGGAAGCTCCGTTACCCAGTCTATGCACCGGGACCAACACCATGACGCCTAAGGGAAAGATCTGGGAGATGGTTTGGACTTACTTGATTCTCACAGCTTTGAGGGAGCGTGAGATCCAAATCATGGCCCTGTTCAAAGTAATGGTGTTTACCTTACATGAAGATGAGGCCCAGACTCGCAATGCCAATGCCTTTTGCTGTGTGCCATGCGGGGAGTTGAATTGCCCACAGGATGGGTTCTGATACCTTTTTGTAACATGAAAATCAAGAGTTGTAAGCACCTTTGACAAACCTTTCAAGTCTCCTGGGTCAGGGATCCTTGCTTTGTGCATGCATGAAGCTGCTGGCTTTTGTTTAGAACTCTCCTATGTGAGAGACAAATCTTTACACCCTGGAATTGTCTCAGGGAAATGCTCTCACCCTGGGAATCACGAGGGAGCTGAGACAAGCATGTACTTCATGCTACTGCAGTGGAAAATGTTTTTGCTTTTGTTTCTTACATGTTTTGGTATTTTGGCTTTTCCCTTGGATATATGTCTGTGAGCGATCACCTGTCAAGTGTATAGGCAACGTGGTCCACTATGCTGCCGGTTTGGAGCGGCCGTGGGTTTTTCTCTTTGGTTCTGCTTTAGGACAACCCCCACCTCCACTGGCCTTCCCAAAGGTGAGAAGTAATGTTCTCCACCCTGTGCTGCCCGCAAGCAGCTGATGACATACCCTCCTGGGATGGAGGCTAGCAGGTCTGCTTTTCTGGTGTGGTGTGTAGCTTTTGTGACTGCACTCAGTATAGTGGTAGAAAAAGCCCACTGGGGATCATTCTGTACCATTTCCTCTGGGAAGCAGAGGTAGGGGCCAGAGTCCTGAGGCCATGCTTGGGTTCTTCATCCCTAACTTGGCATTAGCCAAGGTAAGATGCCTACACCTTTCCAGCCTGTTTCCCCCTCTGTCTAACAGGGGGAGTATCTTTCCTGTAAAACTGTGGTGAAGATTAATCGAGACATATCATATTTGCTCAGTAGACGTTAATGGTTGGTGTTATTTATTTATTTATTTGGTACTGGGGATAGAACTCGGGACCTTGTGCTTGCGAAGCAGGCTGCAGAACCCCTGGGCTAAATCCCGGCCCTGGTTGGTGTTATTATTAATGGGCCTACTAAGCGCAGGCAGAATGGCCTCAACCAGACTTACAGGTCAGGAATGATTCCAAGAGCAGATGGCTTCTGGAAGTGAGATGCTAGACACATCTGACTGAAATGAGAAATGCCCACTTGCTCTCAGGACCAGAGACCGGCTGGGAGCCGAGTCTGACTATTTTTCTCCGTGCTGATGGGTGCATTGGATCTGTGCCTCTGTTTCCTGCAGGCAAACAGCAGTGCTGGCCGACCTCCCTGCACCCCGGTGCTGCCGGGCTGGGGTCAATGTTCCCGTCCGTCTACCACATTCTGAAGCTCACGCCTTCAGTTCGCCCCACAAGCCCTGCCTGCTTCTGGATCTGTGTGACTACTAGCAAAGACTACTATTAAATTGTTTTTGTTTTTTGAGGCAGGCAGCGGAACCACTGAGCTAAATCCCCAGCCCTATTAAAGTATTTTTGTGAGTTACATTTTTTAGTTGCTCTAGTGCATTTAATTTCATGCATTTTAACAAAGAAACCAATCATTCCCACAGATAAATCCCTTGTATTTTATCAATACACAATTTTTTTTTGCAAGGCAAGTGGGACTGTCTCAAAACTAGGTTCTATTCTAAAAAGGTTCTGATGAACTTTGTTCATTAAGTCATGAGATAGTGTGAAACAGGAAGAAAATGGATAAAGGGGAAGGGGAGTAGAAAAGAAATAAGGGAAAAGAAAAGTGAAAAAAAGAGGAAAAAATGGAAACAAAGTCTTTGTAAATAGGGAAGGGTAAAGGGGTGAAGGGAGAGCAGGGATTTGAGGGAAAAAGAACCAAGACATATCATGTAAAGATACAAGAGCCCAATGATAAGTGTAATTATTGTTTGCTTTAAAGGTTATCAATAAACTTAATGGGAAAAACAAGAGTCATGAGATAGCACTCTTTTTTAAAATCCACCAACTTTTTGTTTCTCAATATGAAATGGCAGTGAGGATTAATTTCACCTTAGCCATTAGAGAGGTTCTAGCTCATTTGGGTCAGATAATAGCTATTTATAAGCACGAGTGAGATCTTTCAGATGAAAATTCATAATTCATTCTTAATACTTTTAAAAATGGAACAATCATTCCTCCTAGTGCTGGGCACTCAGACGAAGGAGAAACGCCAGAGCTATTCCTTAAAGTGACAGATAAAAGAAATTTTGAGGTTTTTGTCTTCTTTATAGACAGAGTCAGGCTCCAAAATACAAGTCTGAAATAACCTATGCACCTCAAGTGAGAACTGGGGAAATTAGCCAGATAATCCAGGACAATAAAAAATTCCTGAGGAAAACAATCATTATATATCTTTGATCACTTTCTATCCGGTATCGGGTGTGCTTCTGATACTAGACATAAAGCAGCGAACAAAAGCAGACAAATTCCCCACTCTCACAGAAAGTACTCTTGTGGCAGAGACAATGAACAAAATCAAGAGGTGGAGGTGATGTATTTAGTCATTTGGATACTGATTAATATCTGGGGAAAATCACGCTGGGAGGAAGGATGCTAGGAGGAGTGTGTTGGGGGCTTGGGCGCTGACACTGGAGGGGAGGAGGCCAGGGAAATCTAAGGAGGAGGTTCTGAATAAAGGCCTGAGGGGCCCAGCCCCACCAAGGTGTCTGGGAAGAAGCTTCTGCACGGAGGAAGGGCAGGCAAGGGGGCTCAGAGACAGGAGAGTGCGAGGGGTTATAAATCCAGAAACATGAAAGCCTGAGTTTATTCGCTTGGGATACTTGGGCCGTGGTACTTCGCCTCTTGGAGAACCGTGAAGGATGTGATAATAAAATATAGCTAGTGAATGACTGTGGGCAATTTAATGTGAAGGGAGAGGAAGAGACCAGCGGAAGACTGGTAGCTCCTTAAAGGAGAGGTGACGACACCCTGTGGGGTTATGGGAATGACGGCTGGAACTGAGAAAGAGACGGAAGACGATGGATTCAGATCTCCGGTCCCGGGATGCCCAACAGCAACAGCCTCTACCCGCTAAGTGTGCGGCAGGGTGGACCTGCCCTGCTGAACTCTGCGAGAGCAACGGCTGCAGCAGGCACAGCCTTAAAGGGGGACTTCGCTGAAACTCAGGTCTGGGCTGTCTCTGGACTTCTCCTAAATTACACACAAGGAGCATAAAGGACCACTCTAGTCCTAAATCTTCTCTTTGGCTGGGAGGAATGAAGGGACTCCTCCCATTTACTCATCTCAAAGGCCCCTAGCTGGGAGATCTTCGATGGAGTTCCCGCTGTGAGTTCCCCCAGTTCTCCCGAGAGCCCTTCTCCTGTTTACCCCTGAAGCACGGGCGGTCTGAAGCCCTCGCTTCTCTCCCTTCTCACACCTCCCTTCTCCCACCTTCTCAGCCACGCTCAGGACCTCATCTGCATTTCAGATCCACGCCCGAGTCTGTGCTATCCGCGCATGGGTGTCCTGTGCTCTTCCAACTTCACTCGTCTGGAAATAGCTCCACGTCTCTCCCTACACCCACTCCTTCATCTGCATGCATCAGCTTGGCAGAAGACAAAACCTCATGCTCCGTGCTAAAATGCCAGTGGCCTTCTAAGCTCCTCTCCCGACTTCCTTCGCGCTTCCTTTCAGATGGAGTACAGTGATTAGCTGGGATCAGGCAGATGGCTTCACTTCTGTTTCAACCAGTTACCAGCTACGCTACTTGCCTTGGGCCTTGACTGGAAAGGGAATTAAAACACCTAGCTCTCATAGGAGTTCTGTGAGCGTGAAGCAGTTGTGCCCAGTGTGTAGTAAGCACTCAGGAAAGAGCTGGCATTGTAATTAGACCCTAGCAACTGCCTCAAGTTGGCTATACATCTGTCTCTATTATCAGCACATTTAACTGTTAATATAGCTTTTAGAAAAACCGGTTTGCTATTCCTCTCTCTTACTCAGAACTAACAACTGCATGGGGAAGTGCTTTGCATTCATCCTGTCTTAGGATTTTTTGAGGAGGGAGGCAGAGATCCTTCATGGGACGTGGGGCTCGTGCTGCCTTTCCTCCGCCTGTAAAGTACACGCCCACAAGCACTGGCACGGCCTCGCTCCCACACAGCCACGTGACACCCGGGCACACTCATACACGCCCCTCTGTCCTTTACTAGTTCTCATCTTTTTCTCGAGTTCCTTTCTACTCCTAGAACACGCTTCCCTCTGTATTTGCCCATAGAAGCTTAATATTAGTTCTTATATGTGACCACCGCCGTGGATGTGCACATTTCTCTGATTAGAATTAGTTCAGTTCCTCCTCCTCCCTTCCTCTACAGCCATTGGCTTTCTTCTCAGAATGGTCCTTGAGAGAGTGAACCAGCTATCCTTGAAGCCAGGGTTTTGTATAACTCACCTTTCTCTGGACCTCAGGACACAGGGCAGTGTTTTGCATATAGTGATTTCCCAACTCAAGTGTTTGTTGAATTCATTTAGGAAGATTTCAGGGTCTAAAATCTAAATGTAAACATGCAGACAGGATTTGCCCAGCCACTTGCTGCTCCCCGGTTCACAGTTTACCTTATAACTGAGTGTGAGAATCGTATTTGCATAGCCATCTGTTTTACACATTGCAAACGGCCTGCATTTGCCCGGGCTTTTGCTTCCCTACACCTTACATTTTTTAGTTGTCTCAAAGGAGCTTCCTCAGACAGATCTTCCCCCGACAGTGTAGACCAGGGGTTAAAAGCTGGCTCAACCAGTCTGACTCTAAAAATGATGGTGTTGAGGGATAGAGTGAATGTGGAGCTGGAACATCAAAGGTCACAGGTTTCTGGGGACTCCTTTGTTCTGCACAGAACATTTACCAGGGATTGGGAAGATGTGAAATCCTAGTGCACTGAACACTAGCTTGCCACAGTTTTCAGTAGAAAGGATGGCACAATTTTAAGAAAAATCAGAGAGCTGCTTCTTGAAACTTGGAAAATTATTTAAACTGAGAATTCCCTTCCTAACTTTGGGTGAGAGAAGTGGCCAAGAACTTTCTAAAATTAGCACCAATTTCCTTATCCTTATACAAATTACCATCTGGTATTTGTTTTCTGTACTTGCAGAATGCCAACTGGAATGCAGCGTATGAAATGAAAGGGCCACTTGATACAAACTCACATATGAAGTCCTGAAATCTCCAAGTCTGAACAGGCTTGGTGGGTGCTGCTGACCTTACCTCTGGGAGAGTGCTCCTAAGTCTAGTCTAGAAAACGATGGTGCCCGCATGGGGGACGTCTTTGTAGTAGCAGTGTCAGAAGCGACTAAAAAAATAACAAGTTATTTGTTCATAGCAAAGCAGCGACCCTTTGGGTTACAAACAAGTACTTATTTTTACAATAATTGCGGTAAGACTATAAATGATTGCTTTTTCTGAAACAGAGCTTAGTATAAAAGGCAAATACTAAGAGAAACTGAAAGTTTAGTATCTTGTTTTTCAAAGTCTGGACTGGGAGAAGTCAATCCACACTTGTCTGGGTGAGTTACCACACGAGGCCTTTGTCCTTAACTCCTCAGTCGGCCTGTCCTGTGGGAAGCCCGAGATGTGGACTCTCTGGGATGCCCAGGCTAGAGCACTGAGTTCCTCTGAGCGGCTGACAATAGTCTGTCTGGATATTACTTCTATCAAGCTTTTCCTCCCAATCCCTGGAAGGTTTAGCCTGGTCTTGCACAGCACTGCAGAAACCCAAGTACTGCCTGGAGCTGTGAGAATCGCATCTGGGAAAGGTTATTGCTATTTACAGTTTCTGATTGGTTCCTAAGCAGGGCAGGCCCCTTGGTGACCAAGTGAGGTTAATGGCGTGGAGAACTGGTCACATCTTTACACTAGGAGAGGGGAGCAGAAGAACCACAGGAGGAAAAATTGGGAAGGTGGGGAGGTTCAAGAAGCAGAGACAAAGTGGGCATGAGACCTGCCTATAATGAACAAGCCACCTAACCGAAAGAGCTCCTCCATATTTGTTCTTTTATTTACTTTTGAATTCGAGGTATAATGTTCACTCTTCCATGGAGTCCCAGTTATCCAAGAAACTTTTCTAATTTCTGAGATTTGAAAGTGTTTCTGGACTGACACATGATAATTGCATGTATTTACAGGGTGTTTTGCATCACGCATGCATTGTGAGATCATAAAATCAGGCTAGTGTATTCATTTCTTTACATTTTTATCATTTCTTTATATAGTGAATACATTAAAAATCCTCTCTTCGGTATGTGTGGAGATTATTTGGCGATATTCACCTTGCAGTGCCCGAGCAGACAATTCACTATCCCGCCTCACTGTGACATTGTACCTACCCATGGACCGACCTCTTCCTCTTCCCCTGCCTCCACCCCACCCCACCTTGTCAGACTCTCAACTTCTATGACACCGCCTTTTTCAGATTTCACAGACGAGCAAAATCGTGCAGCACTGTTTGCCTTTCTGTACCTGGTTTATTTCACTTAGCGTGAGGTCTGCCTGTGTTGTTACAAATGACAGAATTTTATCCTGAATAACGCTTTGTTGTGTGACCTCCAGCTCCTATGAGATCTGTGATATGCCCAGTACTGTTTAGGTCTGCAGCACGGTGATGGATTCTGAGAAGCACCAGCACTTGCTTCTAGGTGTGTGCTCAGTCATGTATGGGCTGTGGGGCCGGGACTGGTCATGCATGGGCCCTGACTTGTTCTGGATGGCCAGGTACAGCCCTCTGGTACTTGCCTGAAATTCTCAGTTTTACTTTCAAAAGTATCTGTTTGGATGTGAGTTATAAGGCCACAGAAAAGAGCACTGAGCTGACTATATTCTGAAGACCAGATACCCTTTATCCCTTCTGCCCCTGGGATTGTGGGCTTCCAGAAGGGTATAACAGCATCCTCACTAATTCACTCAGTGTTATATATATTGCATTCTGGATAGGCGGTAGGTTCTGGGTTACAGGGAAGAATAAGAAATAGTCCCTCCACTCAGAGATCCCGAGACAGGGGAGACTGATATACAGTAGAACCAAAAAGTATAAACCATACAGGGAGATTCACCACAGGGTCCCTCCACATTGGACACTTTTGGCCTCTGGGACTGGATAGGTCCTCGATGTGTCAGGATGTCTTGAACACCAGAGGATGTTTACCAGTGTTCCTGGCCTCTACTTCCAGATGCCGGTAGCAGCTACTCTAGTAGTAATGAGCAAAGATGTCTCCAAACACTACCTGATCCCACTGTTCCCCAGTTTGTGTCACTCTGCTGCAAGTTCAGAACCACTAGCTCCTTAGACTACCCAAGGATTCACAGGAGAAGCACCTAACCCACACTCAGGTGACATTTTATTAATTCTTTCAATACTTAGGAAGTCCGTGATGGGTGAATAAAGTGCAGAACAGTCATGCTACCACTCTGGATCCTTGGAATGAAATCTAGCAAACCGGGGTAAAGTTTAAGTGGAGACCATAAGCAAGATTTAACAAGTGAATCCCACTCTGAATCACCGGCCTCAACTGCTCCCGCAAACACTCCCTATAGTCACAGAGGGATTTGTATTGCCAGTGTCACAAGGCAGATTTTCTAGCAGTTATTTTCCTGTTAATAAGCGCTGTCAAGCACTTTGGAAAATACCAGGTGCCTGTAAATGTTAAATAGTCATTATAAAGCCACATAAATATTTTAGATTCCATTATCCACAGCATGGAAAGGAAAGAGTCCAGATTCTAAGGGAAAAAGAAAAAGCACCCTGACATTCAACTAATGGCTTTACCCACTGACGGCCCCACCTGGCAGCTTCTTGTCTAGTGCATCTTGGAGGCAAATGTTCTTTGCAAAAGATCATTAAATCTGTCCCAACTTTGGCAGAGGCGTACTGTCCCTAGGTCAGCCATTGTCTTGATGAAAATGATGGCAAGAAAATACCCAGCACCACTCAAGTATCCCCTTCACATCTTCTCTGCCCCGAGCCAGGTGACACAGAATAACAGGGCAGCACGGCTGATTGGCAAAGATGAACCTGAGCCAATGTTAGCCTTTCCGAGGGGCCTGGGATACACTGAGCAATGTGGAGGTTTTCATGGAATTGATGTGCTCCAAAGATTAACTGTCTGACGCTTGGGAAGAAGTGGCATACGAAATCGCCTTGATGTTGTTCCTTAACTGGCTTCTTTCTCATATACGATGAAACCAGGGCTCTGAGGCTGCCAGTCACATGGGGTCTTAAGCTCCTTCCCAGCTCTTCCCTTCTCGGGCGGGTTTTCTGTGCTGCCCACTCTGGAGCTTCGTGGATAGAAGCATGAGCCCAACTGCTAGCCATGGGCTTTGGGTCACTGAATCTTCTGGGGATTCTCGGCAACGCCGTCCTTTCCCCAAGATAAATGTCCCCAGTGGCCGCAGAGAGACACTGACGTTATGTAGAGGCTGCAGCTGAGAATGATTCCCCTCCTGATGGACCCACTGTCCCCCTAGATGCAAAACCACACTTTCTTTGCTGACTCTCCAGAGGCTCACTTCACTTGTAGCACTCTTACAGCACACACACAAAACTAGGCTTCTGTAAGTTTTAATGTGGATGCTAAGCTTAGAAAAAAATGCCATGCATGAAAAATCTCCCCCTCCTTTAATTCCTTTAAGAAGTGTCTTATTCTCAGGACTTATTAAAATGGGAAAGCTGTCCTGGGAGGCTTCTGGAGGTCTAAGTTCAGAAAGTGAATATGCATAAAGACAGCAGAATATCACGTTTTCATAATTACACCTTTTCATGCATACAGTTCCTGGAGTGAAATCGGCTTTGACTTCGGCTGACTTAATATAGCTGTTCTAATTTAAATCTACTCCATCCCTCCTTCTTAGCTGTTGTGCAATTTTAGATGGCAAAAATGGGTGCCTGTTTCCAACTTTCTCAAACCAATAAAACTTCTCTATTTTTAGACAAGAGCGATGAGATACCATTTAATTTCTGACCTCTTTCCCTAATTCAAGAGCTTCGGGGAAGGAAAGGATGTCTGTTTCAGAGAGATAAATGATTAAATGAGAGGGCGGAGGAGGGTGAGAGGGCCTGGCTGAGCTGAGCATGGCCGGCACCACGCAGGATTGAGAGTTGGCCGGCAGCCAGGCATCCATCTTTACTGCACGGACAATGCTCGAGACAGGAAAGAAGGTTGAATAACTTCACAGCAAAAGAGACAGATGAGAAGGCGTATAATAAAAATACAGTTAGAAGTGGAATTGCAATGCTAATAAAGCCCTCTTGGAGCAATTTGCTTCAACAGGTAGAAAGGACTGACTGCATACAGTGGGTTGAACTGCAGCTGAAGGCCCCACTTGTTTTGTTATCCTGGGGCAGGTGGCCCCCCCAGAACATGCAGGGCTGTGGGGGCCTGGATCCGAGTGTAAGAGCTGTGTGTCACGTGGCAGTGGGAGTTCTGTCCTGCAGGAAGTGCTTGCCCAGTGCCTGCTCCACGCTGGGCTGTCCCCATCAGCATGGGCCTCTCAGAGGTGGCTAAACTGGTCCTGCCTTCAAGATGCTCATTTTCTACAATCAGAAATCGACACAATAGGTGGGAACAGAAAGAGATCAGTGAGGGGTCCCCTTGTCCAGCCAGGAAATTTTTTTCTAGGGAAATTTCATTTGTTTTAAAGAAATAAATTTACTACTTCTCACTTCAGGAAGCTGCTCAGACACAGCCTATCACCAGATTACTTTATACAAGTACAATTACGAAGGCTTGGTCAACTACCTTATTCTATTAGACATGGTAGAAAAGATGTTTGTCTCCTTTCACAGGCATCTGGAAAGTATTTGAATTTCAAATGCAGAATATTACTGGTTCCCTACTTCCCTTTGGGAGAAATTCATATCTGAATCTTTAAAAAGATTGCCCTTGCTCATGAGTTACTGTTCACTTTTCTGATTGCACATTTACAAAATGACCTCCCACATTAGAAAAAAAGGTATCAGCAACCAGTGGCTGCAAGAGTGCTTCAGATGTTTATAAATCAGGTATGAATTAAGGCCAAATTTAACATCTTTAGGCTGCAGGGATGCTGAATGTACTATACGTTGCTTCATTTCCTTCTTGCCAAATGATTAATCAGCACCATGTGCATGAGAGAAAGCTGTAGACCCTCTGGTTGGACAGACTCCCTATGCCCTGGAGTGCACATGGTTTAGAGTGTTTGAGAAACAGCAGAGTCCCCCATTTTGAAATAGCAATCTCCATCTCTTCCAAGATGCGGCATTGTCTTAAGAACATCAGTACTTACTGTGAATTTCAAAACCCTGATGTCCAACATGGAGCAGCCCTCCACGCTGCCTCCAGTCCCACAGACCCAGATTCCTGGCAGTGCATCTCCTGTAACTTGGTCGTCTTTTCCTGTTTCTCCTGGAATTCATGATGAAGAAATGAATTCAGTTGAGAGGTTCGTATGCTAGCAGTATTACATTTCTTGGCACCGAGTAGGACCTCAGCAAATCTATGTGGAATGGGTGGTCACCGAATTCGGAGTGAGATCCCATCCCTTCTGCGTTTAGCTTAGAAGGCCATTATTTCCTTTGGGAATTGCAGCCGCATTCGAGACAGCTGTCCTTCGGATACCGGCAGGAGAGTCGGACAAAGCTCCAGCCGACTGACATGCAAGCCGGTAATGGTCTGCACACAGAGCTATGGTTATCTCAAAGAGAACTCCTGTATCTTTGGAAGTGGGCATTTGAAGGACTCTTTCATGGAGCAGATGCTTAGTTAGGGTGCATCTGTGAGGAAGAATCTCATTTCGATAGCCTAGGATGGAGCGGGGGAGGAGGTCTTCCCTATGGAAGGTAGCAGCTCCATAACCAGGCAAAAAGAGGTGTTTACACAGCCTGCTTACATAGCATGGTTATGTCTGTCAGTCAGAGATGGCCGAAGGCATAAGCCCGTCCCTCTCTGGAATGATGGAAGTCTGGAGTAGAGTGCATCAGAAAGGGTATCTAGGAATAGGACCAGAGATGTCTGCGGGCCCTCCGTCCGCAGCTCCTCCTGCCTGTGACTGTGTCAACTTTCAAGTCTTACGGGTTCCCTGCAGTCCGGAGAAGGCTCCCCACTGCTGTCTCTTCCCATCAGGGACAGGAGTCCCATGGTCTTGGTTGCTTTGATCTTGAATCAACAATTTATATAACAGGGGAAAAAGAAAGCCAAGGAGGCTGCAGGAGATGGTTTAATTGGGGTCTTGGAAGGAGACACAAAATTATGCAGTAGCTCCCAAGGCCCTGGGCAGCAGGCAGCTGGGTAAATTCCTCCTGGTCTTGTGTTCCTGGACATCTGCTGGGCTGTGGTGTCCAGAACTTCGGGCCCTGGAGATGCCCAGAGAGAAACTTGCAAAGTACTGCATTATTTTTTAAAAAGCCACATGGAATTTTTGTCTGTTTGTTTTGTTCTGCTGTTTTTGGCCAGGGGAGCTGTTACTGGTCTTGAACTTGTCCTTCTGAGCCTCAGTGGGTAAGGGAGAGAGCCCAGTGCTGGGGCTAGGCTCCCGCTCACCGCTCACCGCAGATGAATGCACACCAGGGGTTCTCCCTAGTGCCTAACACCCGCTCCTGCATACCAAACACGGCTTGGACTGAATTTCTGATGTTCCTGATGTATCTCGAGTTTCAGAGTGAATGTTTTGGTAGCAGCCTCCTTAGGACACATTTTTGTTTTGCTTTTTTCCACTCTGGGAAGAAAATTCTCTCTGTAGGTCTTTTTGAAAGACCCTTTTGGAAAGGCCCTTTCTATAATAGCATAAATTCAGGGTCTGAAGTAAGGTAAAAAAATGGGAATTTGAAATTTTCACTCAGCTCAGAGGTGATTTATTAGATGTGTTTTATTTGGGTAGACTTAAAAACAGAAACTTTTGCTGTCAAAATCAGAAAGATAATCAATTTCAGAGTCTTTATCCTAAGAAGTGATTTAAAATGAATGTAAGGGTTTATAAGTGAATATAAGGTGATTGCTTATGAGGCAGAAAAATTCAAAGCCTTATAAAATGAAAGTCCAAAGTAAGACACAGTCAGATAATTTGGTTTCTTTCAATAGTATGAGAATTTTGCAGCCATTATGAAGAGAAATAATTAGAGTTAAATAATAACTAATATAAAAGTACTAGTAGAGTTATTTTACCGTACCTTTTTTTTTTAACCTCTGAGTATGTGGCCTAAACACACTTGCTATATGTTTAGCACCTAACCATTATAGTAGAGATTTAAACATTCTAAACTTCACAATGACTTTTTTATGTGTGGATTCTTACTTTTGAACAGACAAGATAGAAATTATATAGTTATTTTATCTGGCAGGCAACAGAAGTCAAATTTAAAATTTCAATCCCAAAGGGAAATCCAGTAGCTCACACAACTGGAAATTCAGTTTGTTGGCTTTGGGGATGGCTGAATTCAGGAACTCAGTCTTTTTGGTGTATGTCTGTGTGTCGGGGGTGAGAGTGTCAAGCGTCCTTCTTCATTCTCTATGATCTGTTTATCACATTCAGTTTTATTTGTTAAAAAGATCCCTCCCTCCTGCCTGGGCAATGTGGCCACACCAGCACCTAGATCCACACGTTCCTAGCTTAGCAACTCAAAAGGAAGAAGAAATGTGCTCCGCAGGTCAACCCCAGAGGAGACTGATGGGTTCTGGCTTGTGTCCCTTGGTCATCCATGGTGTCCAGTGAGCCACCATGCTGGACAGTCCAGCAGGGCTGCATGAAGGAGAGGTGTCTCCTCCCAAGGATGCTGCAGGGCCACAGTGCCTACTCTTAGTCACACAGCCCCACATTTCTGCTTAAGCCATCAACAGATGTGTCTCCCTTCCATTCAACCACTTCCTGTTGTTTTCCAAGGCTCGCTGACTTTGTTTCTTGACACACAAGCTAATGGCCAGTGCTTTTTCTTGTTGATTCCCACAGGTTGTCTCCATCACCTGTAAAAAGCGAAAACTGCCTTTGGGTGACATCTTTGTCTCATCCTGTTGACCTGACAGGTGAAGACTTGGGTGTGGGCTGCATTGCAGCCCTGTCTTGGATGGCAGATAGAGGTCCTTGGCTTTTTTCCTTTTCCTGCCTCCCGATGAACGTGGGTAGCTACGCAGCCCCAGGATGAAGAGCTCACTACACAGCACCAGGTTACTGAGCCTCAGTAAATGGCTCTGCATTTATACAGTGGGGATAAGAGTGACTGCCCCAAAGGCAGCGTGAAATCTAATGAGGTAAGATGCATCATGTGTAACCCCTGGCCTGGAAAGTGCTCAAGGGTACACAGGAGTTCAGACGTTGACATTAAACCCTGCTTCTCCCCAGCCTCAACTGTGGTTCTTCTAAGTTCTCTTCCCACCATACTAATTTTACTTACTGTGTCTCACGCTCTTACAAACATTTCTGCCCATAGATGTGACTGCTCACTGGGCAGTGGGCCACTGGGCCACAGTCAAAGGCTCAGTACAGTTAAGGCTCAAGTGCCTGTTTCCTGGGACAGTGTGATGTTTCTTAGACATTTCCAAATGACACAGAGGAGCATTCAAAGCCATAGGTACAGTAGGCAGTGGGAGAAGGATGATGTTACACCTTGGCTGGTGTCTCATGTACTTGTAATACTTGCATGTTTCACGAAGGACCGAAGCCTACTTTACCTCAAATCACTTCCCGCATATTCCCAGAGCAAAGTTCAAAGTCCTTTCCCAACTTGCTCTGTGGCTTTGATTAGGTTTCTCCTAAATAAGCCATGGAAAGAGGAAGATGCCCAGCTGGGAGAAAGGGCTAAGAGGGCCGCAGAAACCCGGACTGTGGACTCTCTGCCAGTTATTTGACTGCCCAGGGGACCACGCTGAGCGGAACACGGCGATCCTAAACTGCAGGAGCTGCAATTGTGAGTGTGTGCTTTGCATTCAATTCACAGATCCCACAAGTCATGGGATAGTGTAGCCTTGGGGGATGTAGAATGGGAAGGAGGAGGGAGAAAATCTGAGCCCAGTTTCTCAGATGGGTACCAAGTCAAGTTTTCAAAGTCTGTTCCTGCTATGCCACTGTGTTCTTCACACTCCTGTGCTGTCTGTGATGTTGGCAGCTGGTACAGACTTCAAGCTCCTGTTCTCCAGGTCCCGGAGTTGTGCTCTGTCCCTGCTCCCTAAAGCATGAGACTGCTGGTGGTGGGGTACAGCGACGGAGGGAGGCTGCACACTGGAGCTGAGGACATTTGTCTGTAAGGACAGCAGCTGTGCTGAATCCAGGGACTCAAAGTATAAGCAACAGTATAAAAGAGCATTTGATGTTCACAGAGCAATAAGGAACCATCCATCGCATTTCTCGAGATGAGTCTCAAGTTTGTACTCACAAACCTGTCTTTCAGCCAATCTGTGCACCAGCTGCAGAGAAGGTGCAGTACAGACACCAGGATCGGTTATAAGGCTGGTGGGAACAGTAGCTCTGTTGCATGAGCACCTGCCGAGTGTGTGTATTATTGATGGCTTTATGTGTAATAACTCATTTAATCTGATCAACAGCTTCCTGAATGATCTATGTCACAGGTGAAGAAACTGGAGGACAGAATGGCTCCAGAACCTGCTCAGAATCACACAGATGTAGAGACAGTGCTGAGATTTGGGCTCCAGAAGTCTAGGTCTAGGGCCTAAATTCCTTGTCACTGTCCCCGTGACACATTCTTGTCTTCAAAAGTAACAGGAATAAAGCAGGCAATGGAAGGTTAAACATCTGTGAATCATTGCTCTTGAATCCAAGAAAGAGATGTGTCTTATTCCCAAAAAGGAAGCATCACACGAACTTTTGTTTAATTAAAAACAAAAACTAAAAACCAAGTGTCTCAGGTTACAAGAAAATGCCAATATCAAAAAGGTACAGATATTAATGAATAGGGCAATGTTTTTGCCCCTTTTCTTCCACAAACACTGCCTTCTTACGGTAGCTGTGAGTTAAGCTAGGGCCCTAAATTGCCTGCAATCATTCAGTTGGCTCAGGTTGCATCACTGGAGACGGCGGCAGGCACAGAATAAAGGCTCCCGAAGTCTCTGAGCACCCTTCGGTGACTGACATCCCAAACTGGCCAAGGATGTGGGGCCAGCACCGCCTTCCCCTCTAGGACACCAGCTGGATTGGAAGGCAGAGCTGAGGTTCAGATCAGGAGGAGACGTGACAGGGAGCTGCAGACGGCCAGAGGGGCACAGAGGTCCAGAGCTCCTGGCAGCCACGACCTGGCAGTGAAGTTCATGGTTTCAGAGAAAGAAGCAGTGAGAGGCAGAGCATTTGAGGGACAGAATTATTCAGAGAAAAATGAAGCAACAGCTGAGCCGAAGGCAGAGACTCCTGAGTTGGCTGCGACAAGGGTATTTGTGGACATATAATTTATAGTAGTGTAGGTAGAGATTTTAAGTCCATACCCTTTGTACTGGCAATATTTCTTTTCTTCAGAGTGAGCAGGTGGAAAACCGCCCCCCACGCACACGCACTACACAAATAAAAGTTTAGCTGACAGGAAATGGCCTTTGACTCTGCGCAGCTTGATCTGCCCCTGCTGTTTTCCTTCCTCAGCTACGGTCACAGCCTGGACTTGAAAGTGCAGGGCCTGACTTTCTACTGGGGGCGGAGTCCTCCTTCCAGTCCTCTAACAGAGGGGGCTCAAGTGGGGACAGAAGAGGTCTTTATGAGCTTAGAAATGGTTTTGAGTTAAGCCCTGTCCTTGTGGACGGGCAGGGAGTGCACCTGGACTCGAGGCATGGAAGAAAGTGGAATTGTGAGGGCTGCAGTCGACTAGAAGAAGATGCCTGTGATCTCCCTGTGTAGGATTAATGGGCAGGGCAGGAGGATACTTCACGTGATCCAAATCGGGCATGACGCTGCAGTGAGATGTGTGGTGCCTTCCCGGTGTCAGCGCTCTATGGGCACGAACTGCTCCTGTGCTGGGCACATGTGTGAGGTATGCGTTATGATTTGCTGCACGGATGCGATGACAGTGTCTAACAGTCAAGTCACGAGCCACGCAAGGTAAGTACAATCCGTGCCCCACAGCTTAGCCCCTGCCTGACAGGTCTTGGTCCTTGGGCCAGTACCCCTTCCCCTAAGGACAGCCAATCCAAGGCCTGCTGCTCAATCAAGAGGAATTGAAACACATCTGTAGGATGGGACCCATTCTCATTATAGTCTCTTCAGACTGTTTCCAGGCTGGATGGAGAAACATGGAAAGATTTGGATTGCATTAGGCCTAGAGCAAATGAGGGCAGGACAGTGCTGTGTGCCTGCAATGGGTAAGTTCTCCCAGTCCTTAAGCCACCTCTACCCAGCCTGCCCCTGCAGAAGTGAGGACTGGAGCAACATACTCTGGGGTGGACGTGGAGAATCCACTGGTTGTTGGAATGGTTACTATAAACTACGCCTCTGGCAACAAGGACTCCCTGTATGTGGGATGGTGTTTATTTACACCCTCATTCTTAGAGCATCCTTTCCACCTTGTGAGAGAAGCTATTCTTGTAAACCTATTTCACATTAACATGAGAAAACCTAAAGCCTCCCTTTTGACATGAGATCTGAAAATGGCTCAAAATATCCTGTCACAGAAGTCTAGGCCAGATTGGCTATAAAACCAAACTCCTAGGAACAGGACAAAACGATATAACCAGATGTGACATTTCAATACCACAATCATGCACCATTCAAGTGGGCATTTCTGCTTTCTGAGAACTGATGCTTATTCATCTGTACAAGAAGGCACCGACTGTAGCTGGCTGATTCCTTAGGCACAATTTTCTTGCTACTGTGTTAGCATCATTAACAATTACGTTACCTCTAAAGACATTTCGCCTCTCATGCCACTTAAATGGGGTCATCTTATCACATGCCTTCATGTGTAAAATATTTGTAAGGAGCCCTTGGTGAGCTTGGCCTCAGTCTGTCTGAAATTGCTCACACTCCTTGAAAAGATATAGGACTCAGTCCTGGGAACCTCTGACTTACAGTCCACACCAACATGGTGGTTTTCAACACCTGCGAGCCTCCTGTTGTTCTAGCAGCCGGGGTTGACACCAGGCTGTCTGTAACTCCAAATGGATTCTGAAGGCGAGTAAAAGATCCTTGACAGTCGAGTGAGCAGAAGGGCCTAGAGGTTGCAGGGTTTGAGCTATTCCCAGTGTAAGAAACTGGCAGCTCTCCACTTGTGGACAGCCACCTGTCCCCACTCTGCCTTCTGCAGCACTGTCTGAGGATCTCGGGCGCTCTTCATGGTGGTCTTTTGGGCCTTGGATTTGCATCCAAACTCTATACCTTCTGCCTGTGTGTGATGCAGCCTAGGAGAGTAAATTTTCCCAGGCCTACTCTCCTCCATCTGTATGCGTGGAAGATAACGTAAGCTAGGACTGCTGTGGGTATCAAATTAGCGCCACACGCAGACAAAGCCGAGGTGTCGCTGTTATGGGCCTCATCGCTCTTGTCACTTCCCGGCACGTCGCACTTACTTGAGTGTGATGCCTTGCATCGGGCCCCACAGAACTTCAAGTCAAGACGGAAGGGGTTCATTTGTGGATGGACACTTGATTTCTTGAAACTGCTTTAATTAGTTCATGTTAGCCTAATACAGAAACTTAGTTGCATCAGACTATCAATTTGACTTGGAGTTTCCAAAATCAGAGAGCTTTTAAAAAGTATATGTTTTGTCAAAACTCAACAAAACAACCACCGCGAAGAATAGCGGGTAACTAGGACCAAGCTGCTGGAGTAATGATCTTCCCAAATATGTACGACTGACCTGCACCTGTTGCAGCTATCGTTCCATCTGGACAACCGTCTGTGCAGTGGGCAGGTCTGCATGTGAGCCGCCGTCTCCAGGTCTTGCTCACCTGTGAGTTTGCCTGAGCCCTTCAGGCGCAGTGTCACAGCGCACGCTCGCTTCCCTGTCACGGCCCTGTCGTGCTGGGGTAGGGAGGGCAGCGTGTGCTCTTCACAGCTCCGTGGCACCCTCCTGGTCTCCACGCCACCTGCCTTTGTGACGTGTCAGACTCAGGCCTCTCTCTTTTTCCTATTTTTTGTTTTCTTAGTTTGTTAGTACTCGTGTGTGGTACGTGGAGCTGTGGCACATACAGGACACATCTCCATTCCTTTTCACACCCTTCCCTCTCTCCCACCCCTTCCTTCTATCATGCACGCTAGCACTATGTGATGTTTACATCCCTTGTGGGGAGCTGGTACAATGTACAGAACACATCCGGTTCCTTTTTTTTCATCCCTTATCCATCTCAAGTCTCCTTTAAAATGAACTTTTATCTGCCAAGGGATGAGCACAACATTTTAAAAATATTATGGAAGTTTTATCTTGGTGCATTTCCTTTTTTATTACTAGAATTATCTCTACCAGGAAGCAATAAATAAAACCTGCCTAAAACAAGATGCAACTCAAGATTTCATGAGATCCTGCCTGATGAGAAAGATCACACGGGTCAGACAGCAAACCTTGGCAGTACGCTTTCGCGGGAGGAGAATGGAGTCTTACACCACAATCGGGGCTTTTCCCACTTCGTGGACAAACTGGCTATGCATGCGTCTTCCCTCTGGACGTCATGGTATTCTCTGGACTCGAGGGTGCTGTGGGAGAATGCAGGGTCTAGGAATGGGCGAGTGCGTCTTAGTTTCGTGGGACACGCACGCTGCATTATGTTTGTGATTTATCTGCACATCACGGAGGGGAGACCAGATCAGGCTACTCTGTTAAAGCTGCTCGCCCCACTCAAAAGTGGGGAACAAAATGCCAGCTCAGAGGGTCAGGTTCTACTGTGTTACTCCTGCTTTTCTAGCACATTAAAGTGCCACAAATCTGAACTTTTTAAAAGTTTTCTACCTTATCTACCAAGTCCTGAAAATTGGCATTATTCCCACTTAACCTTCAAAACTTGCCCATTTTAAGGATCTGGGCTCAGAGTGACAGACTAGAAGTTGGTGAAATTTATTTTACTCACATACTGCCTAAAAGGCTTTCTAACAACTGTGTCCCTACCTGTGTAAAGTATGCATCTAATTTTGGTTTTAGTAAAAGTTTAAATAATTTTAAAAAACAAAATTTCTGGCATACTTTATTTTTTAAAAGTATAGCTACTGTATCAATTTTAAATGTTACAATTAATATTTATTCAACACTCCTTATCACCCGTTAAAATAAATTATTTAACAAATGGAAATTTAATATTTTTGTTTTATTCTTTTTGGACTTACATTTCCATTACACTTTCCTCACAGCATTATAGCCTAATTTACCATATCTGAAAGCTTTTTGTTGATCACCCTATTATATTTCTTTGCAATAAAATACACCAATTTAAGGAAAGATATTTTATAAGTACTTATGACTCTAAGAGTTTAAGTAGTATAATTTCCTTTTGGTATGGGCAATCATTGCAAATATTATTAATGGACAATTATCCAAAGCAAAAATATATTATAAATTTAATAAAAAATAAATTTTAAACAGCAAATTTTGTTGAAATTTCTGTTTCTTAGATTGTTGTGTTTTTCTTCAGTTAGTTTATTTTTTGGACAAATATTATTTGTTTCTAGAATGGGACATGGTTCAGCATGGATTTTATTTCTACTTTTTAATTTGTAGATTTACATGGTGGAAAAGCTTGTTTGTATAAATATGAGACTAGAAAGACTTCTATGTCTCAGACCACATAGTCACCTGTAAGCAGAAACAATTTATGTCATCTGTCAAATGGCGGGCAGATTAGGACCCTCAATGTTATTGAAGGCCCCCAAAATTTCATTATATCCAAAAGAATATCTGACCCAGGCATTGGGCTCACTTTCATCAGCACCAGTATTTCAGGACACTTTTTTCAGGGCCTCAAATGTCTCATCTATAAATACACTGTGTAGTAAGATGTGGGATGGTGAGGAAAAATGCTTCTCTCTAGGAAATGCGATCGGTAGATGTTGTACTTTGATACTGAATGTCTCCCCAGTGGTCCAGGTGCCACAGGCCTGGTCCTCAGTGACACTGCTGGCTTGAGAGACCTTCTGGGTAGTGCTCAGGTCATTGGACCAGGTCCCTGGGGCTACCTGCAAAGGCAGTGGCTTTCTTCTTTCTCCTTTTGCTCTCTGGCTCTGAGGTGAGCAATTTGCTCCTCTAAGTACTCCCTGCCATCACCATCTGGCAGATGGTGAAACCGATGCATCCAATCAGTTACTGGCTGGAACCTCTACAATGATGGACCAAGATGACCCTTTTCTCTTTATAAGTTAATTATCTCTGGTATTTTGCTATAGTGACAGAAAGCTGCCTAACAGTGATTAAGAAAAAAGAAAGCAAGATATTTTCAGAGGCAAGGCACCATCAGGAAGATAGATTTTAGGCAAATTTACACATAAAGGCTGGAAATTATTTTCTTAAAATTATCCCTGACCATGCACCCGTCTGAGGGTGTGTTGTGTGTCCTCCTGGTGTATGTGTGCTTGTGTTCCCACATACTTTCCAGTGCTAATTCCATCCAGATGAGTCCTTGTACCATTGTACAGGGCCAGAGAAACTGGGGGCTGGTGGGATGGTGGAGGGAGAAAGGTGGATAATTCCATCTTCAAACCAAACAGTTCTGGGCACAGACTGTCTTATCCTGAGGCAACAAAACATCCCCAAAAGCACAAACCCCACCGTCTAAACAACCAGTGAGGAAAATAGCGACCACTTCCATGTGCTGGGTTCGTGATATATCTGCAGCAAGCCTTGCAGCTCTTCCCTGCATCTCCTGTGCTTCCCAACCATTATCTCAGGGGGGTTTGCAGCCAGCCTGTGGTGCCTTCTCCAGGCAGAGACAAGACACCTGACAGGCACCATGCTTCTTTTGTCCCTCCAAGGGATTTGGATGAAAAAGAATGTGAATTCCTTTCAAATACCTGCCTCCAAGGCTCAGGAACGCCAAAGCCCCACAAGCATTAGCAAAAGAAATTAGAAAAATTCTTTCACACTTACAATCAGTGGGCCCCGGTTGTTCTCCCGGTACTTGTTCTGGAAGAAAATGTAAACAACGGTGGCGGCCAGAGAGTAGAGGAAGGCGAAGACAGCCACGGTGACAAAGAACTCTGCCGAGGACGAGGAGTCGCCAGTCAGCGCCAGCTTCTGCCGTCCCTTCCCCTCGCAGGTGGGCACCTCGAAGGTCACCTGGTGCAACCTAAACCGCAGGTTGAAGAAGACACGTGAGTGCTCTGGAGAGGAAACCAGTGGTTGTATCTCTGTCTTCTAAGGCAAAGTGAGGTGTGGCTCGGGAGTTTTATGGTGTGCTAGCAGACGGCATTTCTCAAGGGATTTACACAGATCGTAGCTGGACAAGTGGAACTAGATACTGCAGAAAACACCCCGGATTGTTTCACTGCCCTACTCCATGCTTTCTCGCCCTAGCAGGGCCTGCAGTTTTGCACCCTGCACCCTGGCTGTGTATCTGGACTCTTCCCCTGCTCTTTGGGCTGCATCGCCTTTTCCAACCACATTAGCTTGCTCTCCCCTTCCCAGTTACGCCACACGTGGTCCTGCCCTTTCCCTAAATCATTCTGCTCCCGGACAGTTCTCAAACCGCCTCTTCAGCTCAGGCACCTGCTGGGAGAGCTTGTTCCTAACCACTGATCGAAAGCAGTCCCTTTCCTGTAGACATTTTCTTTAACATAACGCTGTTTGATATTACTCGCAGCATTTATTACCAGTTACGTCTGTCTTGGCCATGCATTTGAGTACTTTTCTGTCTCTGCTGTCCTCTTATCAACAACGAACATCTCCACAACAGTGGAATCTTGGTTTCCTTTTCTGTGCATACCCGAAGCCTAACTGTAGTTATGCACTCAGAACTTGGGTAAATGAAGGAACATTCTTATAGACTCTAATTCAAATGAACTTTTAGAAATTCTATTTTATTTTTTTTCCCTTTAAGTTTATCAGTACATTTTAGGAATACAATATAGTTACATTCATCATTAGGATCTTGTACCTAGAAATTCTATTGTGGAGAGTAAGTTCCATCAGGGTAATACCTAAGCTCAGTATATTCCTTGATAGAAATAAATATGATGCTTGAAGAATACTTTCTGCTCAGCAGATGACACTTAAGGAAGATGTATTACGTCTCCATACTGCAGCTCATGCCATGAATAAGAACTCAGTGGCAAACTATAATTTAAGGTAGGAAATACAATCCTTCTTCAGAAATGACTATAGGGAGGCATCTGGAAATAGATATAAATGTGTCTTATTTATGTCAATAAAATATCACTTGGAAATCATCCATAAAAATAACAGTGATGATAAAGCCATCCGCGAATCTAAAAAATTCCCAACTTACGTTTAGAAAGTGTATTTCTAGGCTGGGGCTGTAGCTCAGTGGTACCAGCACCTGCCTGGCCAGTGCAAGGTCCTGAGTTCGATCCCCAGTATCCGGAAAGTGTATTTCTTACTAAGCAAAATTTATTCCCTTTCAACAGATTTGTTGTGCATATTCTCTTCTGATTTAGGAAGCAGTGGTAAAATAATAATAATGATAATGATAGCAACTAACATACTGGAGAATTTCTTAAGTTCTAAATGCCGCGTTTTGAACACATTATTTAATCGAATGCCCACAAAAAACTCTAATGCAGGCCTATTTATTGTCTTCTCGCGCCTTTACAGATGAGGAAACTGAGGCCTAGCAAGATTGAATAATTTGTCTGAAGGCACATTGGGCCAGGGATTTAAATGTGCACCTGACTCCTCAAATGATTTTTGAACTTCTGCATTAACTGCTTATGTGAATTAGTGAAAACATTAACTAGAATGAAAGTTCTTTCAAAATGAAGTCTGTGGCCCCTGGCAGTGTATTCCAGGCTGAATCCCAGGCCCTCTGCGAACTCTAGGAGCAGTGCTTAGTGGCAACTAAAACAGGAGAATCCATTTCCCCTAAGTCACTTATTTCTTAAAATTATATTTTAAAATTTGATGCTTAAGAATGAAGTGTTTATATGGAGAGGTTTTGCTTAAAAAAACATAGAGGTGTAGCGTTACTGTCTACTTCAGGAGAGCAGAAGAGTGCGCCACAGTTATACTGGATAGCTCCTTACCCGCCCTTACCAGAGATATTAAAATACTGATCAATAATTTGATCTTTGGTAATATGGAAAGATGGAGGAGATTGAAGAGGTGACTGTGGCAGCTGGGGTGGAGTTTCAGCTTGACTGGCCTTGGGGTCCGCTCTAGGGCCTGCTGAAGCAGACCTCTAGATGTGTCTGAGTGGGCAGGAAGCATGGCGCATGGTCTGTCTGGCTCTGGCCCTTCTGCTCTGGGCTGTTCCCCTGCTCTGCTCCCTGCCCACACGAACTGAGCGGCTCTGCTGCGCTGGCTCTCTGGCTTGCTGTCTCTGCCCTGAGCCAGGAGATCAGGGCTGAAACCATGAGCCAATGAAACGTCATCTTCTTTGAGCTGTGATGCTGGGTATTGTGCCTCAGTGACAAGGAAGCTGACTAATACGGTAATCATGTCAATTCTAAAACATGATTTTTAGATGTTGCATGCTTTTTCTTACTATTTTTATATGTCATTCATTTAACACATCTGTTAACATTTACAACATTTATATATATATATATATTTTGGGGGGGCATGTTTGCCATACACAATGATTATAATGAAGAAAACGTATCTTCCTTCTTTTTTGTCCCATTCCTCTCCCCCTTCTTCACCCTCCCTTCTGGCAATTTACAAGTTTTGTTTCCATTTTCCCTTCCATTCTGTCTCTTTTCCCTTCCTTCCAACCCCACCCCATAGTCCTTCTCATTTGAACAAGTTCTTCCTACTTTTCCCAATATCTGTCCTCCATGTTGCTCCTTTCTTACCCTTTGAGTTTCTCACATCAGAGAAAAAAATGTCATATTTAAACCTTTACGTCTGATTTATTTCACTTAAAATTATGGTCTTGAGATTTCATCCATTTACATAAAATGTCTCAATTTATCCTTCACGGCAGAGTAATACCCCAATATATATACTATATTTTCTTTATCCATTCATCTGTTGATGGGCAGATGAGCTGTTTCCAAGATTAAGCTAGTATAAATTGTGCTGCTTTAAACATGGGTGTGCATATATCACTGTGCTATGATGCTTTTAACTCTTTAGGGAAAATACCCAGATGGGGAAATATCTGGGTTAAATGGAACCTCTAGCTTTAGTTACTTGAGGAATCTCCACCAGATTTCCACAGTGGTTGCGCCAGTCTACACTCCCTCCAACAATGGAGCAGGGTTCCTTCTCCCCCACGGCCCCACCAGCATTTGTTATAGGTTGATTTCTTGAGGACAGCCATTCTTTGTGGAGTGAGATAGAATCTCAGTGCTGTTTTAATTTGCATCTCTTGGATGACCAGGGATGTTGAACATTTTTTAGTATATTTATTTGCTGTTTCTACATCTTCATCTGAGAAGTGTCTATTTCGGATGCCCATTTTTGGATTGGATCTTTAAATTTGAAGGGTTTGATTTTTTGAGTTCTTCGTATATTCTAGATATTAGTTTTTAATAAGCAACTTTATAATCCACTCAATGACTAGAAGCTGGGGATAGAGTGGGGAATCAAAAAGTGGCAGGATGGTCTGTGCTTAGGTTAAACTTGAGGTTTGGAGAGAAAAGAGGTTTTGCGAGATGGGTGTTAGCCCAGTCAGGTAGTGGAGTGGTCGAGTGCTGTTTGTCTATGGAGGTGATCTTCAATCTGCAGCTTTAAAAATGAGTATAAAAGTTGGGAAAGCACAGTGAATTACCACTTCATCCCCACTAGAATAGCTAAACTTAAAAAAGATGGTAAGTTTGGAATCATGAGGGTTGGCAAGGCTGTAGAGAAATTAGAGCTTTCATGTGTTGCTGGTGAGAAAGTGAAATGGAGCTGCTACTTTGGAAAACAGGCTGGCAGCTCTTCACACAGAGCTTTCATATGATCAAGCAGTCCCACACCAGACACTCGCCCAAGACAGGAGCAATGTTTGTCTACATAAAATCTTGTACAAAAATGTTCACACACATCCTCCATAATAACCAAAAAAGTGGAGAGAATCCAAATGTCCATCGACTGATGACTGAAATGTGTATATCCATCAGATGGAATGGTATTTCTCAGTTAAAGGAGTGACACGCAGGTACCTGTGGATGAACCCGAAAATGTAAAGTGAAAAAAGCCAGACACAAGCGACTACCGACTGTATGATTACACTGACATGAAATGCTCAGAATAGGCAAATGCATGGAGACCAAAGCAGGTCAGTGTTTGGCTGGGGCTAGGATGGAGAACTGAGGATGACAGCTCAGAGGTAGGGTTTCTTTTTGGGATAATAGCAATGTGCATAAATTGAGGGGTGACAAACAGTGCCATGAATACATCAAAAGCTATCAAATAGCACATTTAAATGGTGAATTGTGTGATGAGCGAAGAGAATGTCAATGAAACTGTTCAGGACTAGCTAGGGAAGAGGACGTACCGAGTCCCTGCACAGGCAAGGAGCCCAGAGTGTGCAGGGGCAGTGTGTCTCAGAGACCGGAAGACAGCAGGAAAGGAGGGGAGTGGTGCAGGTGTGGGGACACCACCAAAAGCCCCAGTGGGGGTGCTGCTGGGCCTTACTGTAGATGCTGGTCTTAATTGGAAGACACACTGGAAAGTTTCTAGGATAAAAGTCATGCAAAACAAAACCTCTGTCCCCTGTCACAGCTGTCTGAGCCACGCACACCTGCTCCCCGGGTGCCATGACGCAGACGACTTAGGCTGGTACAGGTCCAGAGGCCGGGCCCCTCGCTGGTCTGCAGCCTGGCACACCGTGGGAGCAGCAGGAGGAAAAGGGCCCACCGCTGAGGAGCGACAGTTCCCTCACTGTTGAGGCGTCACGCTACTTACAGGAAGTGCTGCGTGCTCATCTGCACTAGGCCCGAAGCCAGTAAAAAGTCTAATCAGTACCCGTGATTATAGCTGGGTATTTGGCCCACCAACACCCTGGGTTGGAGGCAGGAGAAGTAGAAGTCAGGGCCTCAAGTAGGGCCAATTCCGGGCGAGGGAAGCACTGATGGGGGTGCACACGGCTTTGAATAGTCTGAGCACAGCAATTTACATCACTAAGATTTTGGGTTCTGTATGATGTACTCTTTAAGAGACTCAAGTATGTGTATACATACAGGCACACAAAGTTCTTCAAAACATGTATATATAACTTATAATGATATATATTATTTGGGAAGAGAAGAGTTTATAGCCAGCACATATCTTGCAGCTGTTGTAACTTTAGAAACAAATATCTTTAGTTTCGAAGCCAAACATGGAAACCAAAAGCTGTTCTTTAGAGATAGAGTATGTCAATCAGCAGAGTCTAGAAGTGGATGGGGCCATCTCTGATCTCGTCAGGGACCCATCAGGGAGCAGTCGCTGTCCAATTTGTTGATTTCAAATGTATAATTCCCTTCCTGGCTGGTCTGACCAATCAAGGGGTAAATGAATTTCACTGGGTTTTACGGCATGTTGTCTATCAGCAAAAGGCCTCCATTTTGGATTAATTTCTTTCTTTTTAATTTTTTTAACCAATGCTGTAATTGGGGTTATTTAGAGCATTTCGCTGATGCTCTAACGAAAGCACTTACTGAGCATCACAGTGTTTAGCTGTTTGTAGGGTCCGGGAAAATAACAAATGTAACAATCTCTTCGGGGGCCTGGAGGAGGGCAAGCTGGCATAGCTTTATCAATAGCAGTATTTGTTTATGGCTTGCCATCCGATCTGGTCTGATCTCAGGAGCAGTACTTAAACGGGTGAAATCGACAAGGGTGTTGTAGAAGCAGTGGCTGCCCTCTTCTCCCGCTAGGCCTTGAGCCACCCTCCTTACCTCCCGGAGCCTCCCGTACAGCAGGGAACAGCTCTGAAGTAGGTACCGTCACTGCTGTGGAGGAAAAGCCGTGGGTGGTGAGCGAGGCCTGCGCGTGCCGGCGCTGGCAGAGACGGTGTCACGGAGAGACGGACGGAGGAGCCTGCTAGGAGCCGGGGCCCACCTCCGCGTCTGCCTGAGAGGGCACAGCGGCCCCAGATCCCCGGCCGAATGTCTGCACAGCAACGGCCAAGCCAGGTTTCCCAAGCTGCTGCTTCTAAGGCAGACAGAGCCGGCTCTCACCCTGCCGCGGCCTGAACTACGTGGAAGAGGCGCTTTCCCGACAGCCGGCAGTGACAGGGTTGAAGCCCCGAACGCTGACCGATAGAAAGCCGTTCAAAAGTGCCCGACTTTCCAGTTTTGGGCGGGGTTATTCTCCATTTTCCTCAGAACCAGGTAGAGGGCAAGTGAACAGACACTGTCATCACAGTGCGCTTCTCTTAGTCACTCTGTGAAATACAGCGCAGATGCCTCTTGGCCCACTCTGAACCTTTATGGTCACGGGTAAGGCGACCTTTGAGATCACTGAGACTATCTCACCCGCTGTAGAAGACGGGACTAAGGCGCCCAACAGCGTGGGAGCGTCTCGGCGAAGCAGTAAGCACCTGTCCTGCAAACAAAGGGGAGCACGAAGGCTCAGGGCAGCTGCTGTCCCTGAGCGTCCGAGCGCGGAGTGAAGTGGCCCAGCGGGGGAGCGTGCGCTCTCTACCCGGCCTTTCCACGGCTCTGTTTCATGCTGTTTACCAGGTGACAGGGACTTTAATCTTTGGGCTTCATTTTGCTTTCCTCCTTCTGAAACATCGGCAATTGTCTAGTTTTGCATTGTCTGATTTTTGCTAGCCTTACTGTGCCCATCCGAGTGTGCATCACACACACATACACACACCACCACCACCACCTGCTCAGCTTATGTGACTCACAACATACACCAGTGCAGAGCCCTGAGAACGACACGGCACCTTCACATCGCCGCCGCCTAAGCCGCAGCAGGCCTCCCGCTCCACAGAAGAGCTGGAGCTCAGACTCCCTGAAGAACCGCCAGATCACGCCGCGGGCACGGAGGATGCGCAAGCCCAGAGTCCAGCTTCCCGACACCCACATCTGAGTTGTTTTACTGATGGCCCAGATTCCATTTCCAAACCACTGTCGTCTCCATCACGCTACGCCTTCCCTTCCCGCATCCCTGAAAGGTTCCAGGTGCCAGAGAGCCCGAGGCAGGACCGGGTGAGCTAGGGGCGGTGGGACTGGAGATCCTCCGGAAGTTGAGAAGGGCAAATCTCCACCTGTAACTTCCTAGCTTCCTGTGTTGTTTTGTTTCACTTTGGGACAGGGCCTCACGGAGTGGCCCAGCCTGGGCTTGAGGTTGCGGTCCTGCTGCCTCAGCCTCCCAGAGTGCTGGGATTACAGGCACATGCGCCTAGCCTGGCCATATTAAAAATAATTGTACCTGAAGCAAGATCTCTGGTGCTGCTATTTCGGATGCTGATGGTGACTTGATATCTGCCACTTCCAGAGGCCAATCCCAGGTGACACTAATGGCAAAGCCTCCACAGAGGGTTCCAGACTTCAAGCTTGAGGAAGTGTCTCTGACCTATTACACCTTTACTGTAGGGATGAGGCGTGTAATGATGCAAGGCCTTGAAATGGAGACCAACTGGTCCCACAGCTTTTGCTCACAACCCATTGTGTGACAAAATATTCTATTTACTGTTTTCATAAATCCCACATTTGCTGCCTTATAGTACCGTTGGCTTTTCCAGTGCCCTTGTAAGAGCTAACTCTTCATGGTCACTAAATCATCTCTCAACAGAATGGACCCTGGCTTGGAAACACAGGGACTGTGGCCATTCGTTGTCCTGCTCTGTTGGCCCACAGGTGATTTCATGAGTTCTAAAGAATGGCACTGATTGAAAGAGAATGTTGCTTTATGCCCCTGGACCTCACAGGCTTATTTGCACATGATGGTCAAAGTCTGGGGAGAAGTGTGCCTTCTTAGAGCCTCCTTCTTAGCTTTGGGCAGAAGTGGGGGACAGTTCAAAGTGGGCTGTGAGCACAGGCCTGGGAAGAGCGCAAGGTGAAGGTAGCTTTGGGCAGAAGTGGGGGACAGTTCAAAGTGGGCTGTGAGCACAGGCCTGGGAAGAGCGCAGTGTGTGTGAGGAGAGAGAGAGAGCTCTGGTCCTTGGGCCCAGGCTACTTGACGTGGATCCAGGTTGGAATCCAGGTTTCCAAGGAGGAACAGAGAGAGTTTGAAACCCCAGACTCTCTCAAAGATGGTGGAGATCAAAATGCCAATGGTGCCTTTCTTGGGAGAAAGTTCTTGCTGGGCTGCATTCGGAATGGAGGGTCAGTACACAGGCATCCTGCTAGGCCACCTGGAGGACTCTAGTGATGCTGCTAGTCCCAGGAAGGTCAGCAGAGAGAGGTGACGGTACCCATGTCCCATCTTCTAGACCTAAAGGGTGACTTTCATCTTCCTTGTCTCCAGGGCAACGGCACTGTGTAGGGAGCCAGAATCATCTTTCTAGTCATTTTAGTCCTAACCTTGGTTGAGTCAAAAGCGTTTTCATCTCTAGTGTTTGCAGAAACAGGATATATTCATGATAAATATTTCCTTTGAGCAGGTGAAAAATGCTATATTTTTGCTTTTCAATACAATAGAGGCATTTGTCCTTGATTTATGTATTAACTAAGTAGATTAAAGTTTATTCTCATCATAGAAGGAACTTTCCATTACACTGTGTCCTCTTCACTTCACCATTACTAAAGATAATCTCCTTTCCTCTCAGGAGCTGAGCCAGACTTTGGAAAATATAATCAAGGTTACTGAAAACAATACTCTTTTCCACACTATTCATTGTATTCAAATGTGTGAGGCAGGAAAATTCTCTGTGTGCCACAAAGACACTCAATTTATTGAAAGCATACTGCGCAGTTAAGAAAAGCCTTTCCAAATGGCATTCCCCCTGCCATAGGTTTGTGTGTATGTAGATAGACTTCTCAAAATAAAAAGCAGACAGCAAGGAGTGGTTTTGCGGAGGCCAGGGAGTGAAACCCAGAGAACTGAGGCTATGAAACTACACTGCCTTGTGAAGGGGACCACTGTGCTCATAGCTATGATTTATGATGTGTGCTTTCTTCAAATAGAATTTGAGTAGCGAGCTCAGACTGCCTCCACATTGCCAAGTTAAAATAGATAATGCAGTTATGAGCAGTTATTTCGGGGGACATGTTTGTCTTGTGTGTCTTCCATGAATTGTGATACTCTACCCAAACAAATTATGAAACAAAACCAGTTCCAGAGTGGGGTTTAAATTTTATGAATGTCTAGCTAACATAACAGACCCACCTATTTTATTTGGTCAACATAGAAAAGTTTTATGAATGAAAGTGTAAAGGATTTGATTAAAGATATTTGCAGTGTTCAAAGGGTACAGGTAGGCAGTGTTCAAAGGTACAGGCACAAAACCTGGGCTGATCCTTATTTAAAATTTAGGTTAAATTGTTTTCATTCATTCAGTGAAAAATTTAATCAATATAGAAATGTTTAAAGTAGAAAAATGGAATCTAGTCATTCCTTTTCAAACATCAACAACCAAAAAATAAAAATGGAAATTGAACAAGGCCTGAAATCTACTTTTTATTACCTAGTGATGTGACTAACACATAGCTTATTTTTAAAGAAAGATCTATCTTTTTTGGCTTTTTCTGACTTATTATTATTTTAGATCATTAGTACCTGTGTGCAGTGCCGTGGGGGAAGGCGGTGCATGTACATAACACAGCTCAGTTCCTTTTTCATCCCTTTTCCCTGCCTGCCCCTCCCTTGGTCCCCTTCCTCTTTTCTTGTGTTTGAAGTTCCTGTTTATGTTCTCACAGGGACCTGTACATGTACAGCGCACATCCAGATTCTTTTTGCAACCCCTTACCCCTCCCTCTCCCTCCATCTCTAGATCCCCCTCCCCTCTGAGAACAACCTATCTGCTACCTCCCGTTATGATCTTTTATTTTGCTCTTTATTTTTACTGTTTCTCATATGATATGATGTGATACAGATGTATGAATTACCATATTGTACAGCCTGCTCTGTACAGTTATATTCAAAGGCTACATAGTAATTTTCTAAGCAGCCCCCATTGGTGAAAATTTTGAATGTTTCATATTTATTTCTCTGGGTCATGTTATTTAACTATCAAATATTTCAATAGTTTTTCAAACTGCCAAAGGGTTAAGATTTACTCAACTTGATCTTCTTGTTGACCTAATGGCGAAAACAGAAACAAGACCTGCATTCTGAAGCTTCTGCGTTTGAGCTATTTTGTGGGCCCTTATTTCCTCTGATTGCCTCGCCCAGTGCTCACCTCATCCAGCCTCCGTCCTGGGGTTTCTTGGAGAGGAACATGCAAGCACTAGACTGTCACCACTTTCTGTGCTCCCTCCGCAGCACGCCTGCAGGTGTCTCCGTGTCTGGGGTTGGAAGACCACCTGTTTTCACTTTTCTTCTTCCCTAACTGAAGGCAGCATAAAGCAGCATCTTTAACTACCAGCTGTGTAACCCTGAACAACTCTCATGCTTTCCTGAGCCTCAGCTTTCTCACTTGCAAAGCGGAAGAAAGAAAAGCCCATCCTCACAGCAGTTCTTTGATCAGCCTGTGAGTTAATAGAGCACACTGTATTTAGACATGAATGCAACAGGCACGTATTGGTGCAATTTACTATGTGAATTGCAAAGTGTTTCCAAAGTCTAGATTCAAGGTTAAGATTAATTACTAAAGCTGACTTTTTAAAAAAAAACCCAAATACTTTCAAACAATACATTTTAAAGACCCGGAAGCAGGCATGATTAGTTTTATATGGCTCTCTTGAAAACCTAGCCAGTCAACAGTTATTGGTTGCTCTCTATGGTTCCCTTGTTATTTCGTTCTTCAAGTAATGAATGTTCTTGTTGAATCCTCAGGACAGAGAACCTAATGGAACACTTGCTGGGTGGAAAATTCAATATATATGCCAGATTATAGTAAAGTAAATAGCAATCACACGCATAGAACAAAACACAATATCCTTTAAACCACCAAAAAGCGATTGCTTTGTCAAGAGCCTTTGGAACTGAAAATTTTCCCATCCTTCAGTTATTAATATTACCATAAACACATAAATTCGTGCTAGAAAAAAACGTCTAAGAAGGAAACATTGCTCAGTTTAACTAGGAACAGTTTGTTAAACACATTTATCAGCTTGGAATAGGAAAAGTGCCTTGTATTGTCAGCAAATATGATGCCACCCATGTTTCCACTGAGCTGCCAGAGACGAGGGGATCAATCATACCATTTCCAAGCTGCATTTGGAACACGACATATAAGAAGTTGTTTTCTGCAGAGCAACTAGATGCCTTTTTAAGGCATACATCAAAACATGTCACTTCTCTGTATAAAATGCTGCTCTGATGACTTCTTTTTGTATGTAAGGCCATTATCAAGACCCTTCCGTACCACAGCACGAACATGCCGCTGGGTTCTGTTCCCTTGTTTGCTAGCATCATACCCCCTTGCTTCTCTCTTCCTAGAACACAAGTTACCATCACTGGGACAAAATACCCAACACGCACAGCTCAAAGGAGAGGTTTACTGGCTCACGAAACTGTTTAGTTCGTGGTTGGCTGGCTCTAAACCAGGGGTTAGGGATTCCACGACAAGCAATAAGGAGATGGTTTCTACTCTCCAAGTCTTTGTTCTAAGAAAAGGCGGGTGCCTGAGTAATCTGTTTAAGCAGACAACAGCGAGAATGTTTCCCAGGGGAGGTGTGTGGAGTGATGTTTGGAAGGTACAGCCAGTCAGTCACAAGAGACTAAGGACTGGGAAGTGGGGTAGAGGAGAGCTCAGGCTCGAGCATGAGGGTGCAGCTGGGGAAACTGTACCCCTTCAGGAAGTCAGGCAGGATCACCCCAGTCCTGCTGCCATCATTAATAGCTGCCATCATCAATAATTGACAGCAAGAGCTAGCAGGCATTGGATCTAGCCTCTGTGGTGGACACTGTACTGTGCACCGTAATACAACATCTGTGACATCTCTGGGAAGTAAATCATTATTAGCCCTATGCTACAGATGGGGAAACTAAGGCTGAGCACAGTGGAGGCTGGCCAAACACTAAGGTCTGTGTAGAGACCGAGGTCGCCCTATTGCACATTCCTCCCGGCCCGGGCTGTGAGTGCTCTGTGCTCACATAGGCCCCAGGGTGCACTCCAGCCGATCCAAGAGACCCGTGTGAGCCACGTGCTCAGGGGAGAAGCCGTGCAGTCAGAACTTTGCTACGTGACAAACTCTGTAGTCAGTCAGTCAGCTTGACGCTATCATGTCCCAGAGCACAGAAGTGAAGGAGCGTCACGAAGCTCAGCACCGAATTTGCTCGATCCCACCAGAAAGGAGCAGTGTGGCTTTACACGCCAGTGTTGCCATCCACAGGTGGGCAGTGTCTGAAGCCTCCCACGGTGTCTAGCTCAGCCTCCTCACGTTCATCTACGCCAGCGTCCTTTCCTGCTATCTCCAAAGAAATCAGCCCAATCCAGATCCTTCTTCAACAAAAGGCACTTTTTCTACAACACTTAGGAAGGATTTGGCAGAAAAGACATGGAGAGTTTTTGAGCCCAGTGGCAACAGTCTGCTCAAAAAAGACCAGAAAAATCGCTTAAAAGGGACAATATATTTAATCATTTAGAGGGTCTCAAAGAAACAAAGCCTGAAACAACAGAAACAGCAAAACAATAAACAGTGTTTCAATAGAGGTAAAGATCTGTCTTATGATTTTTTTCATCTTTAAAATTTTTTTTTCTTTTTTTTTTTTTTTTTTTTTACTCAAAAATGTGTCAAAGGCCAAGTTTTCCAAGTTTCAGAGCAGTCAAATACCAAGGTCTGATTGTATGGTAAAATATTAATAGTAATTGAATTTGGATGGTAAATCTGTCAGGGTTGTTTTTGTTGCTTTTATTTTATTTTATTTTATTGGTACCGGGGATTGAACCCAGGTCTCTGCACTTATAAGGCAGGCAGTGGCACCACTGAGCTAAATCCCTGGCCCCTAAAATGTTTTCTTCTTAATTCACACGATACTTAAATGGAAGAAACAAAAGTTAGATCCGGCTTCCTCCGTGACATTTAAAAACCGAGGTTAATCCCAAGTGAATATATGCTATGAATATGTCCTGCAAGTAATGCATTATTTAATATTTTTGTCCAACTTTGCTACAGATGCTTGATGTTTCTGAAACCCTGACCACAGATCCTAAATCTATGCTTCAGAGACCCCTGGGCTATCTCTTTCTTGAGGTCCCTGGGACCAAAACAGTTTTCCAAACATTGTTAACATGCTGCATGTCACAACCCCCTGTGGGTACAAGGCACCCACAGAACTCACGCGATGTGATGTCACAATTGTTCTGATCACACGTCATTGTGCACTTGTATATCCTTGCATTTTATGTTTCTAGTTATTTCCGATATAATAAACATCCATAGGCATAAACCTCATGAGTAAAAAGCTCTTTGTGGTTCTCAATCAATTTTTTAATAACATAGAGGGATCTTAAGACTCTGTGTTTGAGATCTGTTTCTCTAGACGATGATTTTGACTTTCTTCAAGTTATTTCATTATCGTCATGCACACTGTTGGAAACTCAGTTAATAAGAACTGAGTCAACACTTTACATAGGCTTTGCTGTCACTCCACAGATGTGTACTGAGTACTCACTATGAGCAAGTCATTACAATGAACAATAGGTTTTACTGTCATTGGTGTTATGGCTTGTACCTAGATGTCTCCCAAGCCTCATGAACTCATAAGTGGGAAGTCTGGGAAGCAGCTTGATCTAGAGTGTGTAATTATGGATTAAAGCTGTGTAATACTGAATTTGCCCACTGATTGGTTTAGCATAGTGTAGGTGAATGGATTTACGGAAGACAGAGGCCCCACCCTGAGTGTGGGTTATACCAACTAATAGACCTGTAGACCTGGAGGGGATAAAAAGAAGGGAGGTTCTATGCTGCTACTTTGCTGCTTTCCTGCCTGCTACACCATGAATTGTTTCTCCTCTGCTATCCCTCTCTGCCATGCTGCCCTACCTTAGAGCCAACCGACTGTGGATTGAAACCACTACAAACTATGAGGTAAAATAAACCTTTCTTCCTCTAACTTGTCAGTGCTGAGTATTTTGTTCCAGCAGGGAGAAAGCAGCCAAGACAGTGGACAAAGGGAATAAAGGGCTTGTGCCTCTGAACTGGAGACAGCACTGCCTAGATGCTGATCACATGTGCTTGTCCAGCAAGGAAGAGCCTCTATCTCCGTTATGGGGAATTCTTGTATTTCTCAGGAAAACAGGTCAAAATGAGATGTTCCATTGTGATAGTTACATGGTGTAATTGGTAATGTCTCCATCATTTGTCTTACTTTCTTTTCTGGGTCATTTGTCTTTACTCTTGAAGGGGACTCACAGACTATGGTGTAGAGGTGAGGAGTCTACAACAGGCAAGCAAGCATTATTTGACATAATGTACCCATAAAGCGGGCAGCTGATATTTTTGTTCAGCTGGCACCTATTTCTTTTCTGAACACTTCCTTGATTTTCATGCTTGAACATAAGATCTAGATCTAATAGTTATCATGTTTTACTCCTTGGATTTAGGAATATAATACATGTATATGGGTTCCTACTAAGGATAATGAAGTCAACAGAGGAAACATATAGAGAAAGAGGTTCTAATTCCTTATTGTGTCTCTAGTGCTTACTATAGTCCCTGACACATAGCAGATGCTCAAAAATGTAGTGCTTAAACCTAAAAAAATTATTACTCTAAAAGAGACATTGCCATTGATCTCCCTCAAAATATGCCCCCTCTCACTTTGAATACAAGTATTCTATCATCCTTGCCACTTTCTGAGCCAGCTCTGGAAGTCCTCTTTCCATAGGTTTTTATGAGGTATGATAAAAATACAGCGAATGCTGATCACAGTGCCATCCTATGGAAAGGCAGCTCACAGAGACATTAGGATGTGTCTTCAACCACCTTCTTCACCAATTCTGCCACCATGCAACTCCTGGCTTTTCTCCAAAGTCAAATGACCACGGAAGGCAAACATTTTGAGTCAATTCAGTATACGGAGGCAGCCATAATGGTGCAACTAAAGATGCTCATGAAAGAGGACTTCTGGAACTGCCTCAGAATGTGGCAACAATGACGGGACAAGTGTGTTTGAAGCAAGGGGGAGTATTTTGAAGGAAGTTGATGGCAACATGTATTGCACTGTGATACATTTAAAATCATTTGATATTCACCACATTTTCGATCACAGCATACATATATATATATAGATATATATATCTATATATATCTATATATATCTATATCTATATC
>NW_022900940.1:46653359-46732457 GCF_012274545.1 Fukomys damarensis | reverse complement strand
CTCAGCTGATGCAAGTGAACAAAGTATCTCAGATCAAAGCAGAAACCCATATAACCCTCTACTTTGAACGGGCATCAGCTGTAGAAATACCCACCGGCATAGATGTCTGATAGAATTTCTTCTTATATTTTCTTTCCCGTATCTTTGTTGCTACATTATACCACATTCCCTGGTTTTAATTTTCATTCCTAGCTCCCTTTGAGAAGGTCACTGTTTTACAGGACACTGGATATATTGAATGATTAAAAGGCATGCTTTTCTGAAAGAATCTTTAGTTTTGCATTTCTATGTTTAGCTTGTCTTGGCTCCTAAAGCTTGTGAAAGACATTTCACACATGGCCAGCCTATGCCAACGTTCACAGTGTGGATCCCAAGCCAAAGAACATGAAGCAAAGTGGATTAAGTAAGTGAATGGGAAGAGGAAGAGCTTTATAAGGGAGAACTACAATTAGCAGAATTTGGTATTCAATAGACTTGGCTTCTTCACTCAAGGAAAAGTTAACCCAAAGTTAAGATTTCCATCTGAGACCCACACAACTGTTCTATAATCCCACCTGAATAAGAAACAGTGGGTCTGATGGTATGTGATAACTCAGGTTAGTAGAACATACCGATATATGCAGAGGTCTGCAGAATACTAAACCAATAGATTGTAATTTTGCATAGTCAAGTATGACAAGATGCCATGTTAAGAAAACCTTCCTTTTCTTTTTTTTTGGGGGGGGCGGGGACTGAACTTGGGATCTTGCACTTGCGAGGCAGGTGGTGGCACCACTGAGCTAAATCCCTGGCCCCAAGAAAACCTTTCTTAGTCAACATAAGATCTATGATGTTCTATTCTTCCAAGTGTATTAAAGGGGCTTATTCTGAGAAATCTGAAGTAAGCTTTATAAAGCAGAGGTTTATACTGGTCTGTGGCCTTTAGGAACCAGGCTGCATAGCAGAAGATGAGTGGAAAGCGAGCAAGTGAAGCTTCCTCTGTATTTACAGTCTTCCCCCAACACTCTCAGAACTGCCTGAGCTCTGCTTTCTGCCAGGTAGTTGGTGGCATTAGATTCTCATAGGACCATGGCCCTAGGGCGTGACCTCCTTGTGATAATGTACTGCCTGCTACTCTGAGGTGGAGCTGAGGTGGTGATGCTAGTGCTGGGGAGTGGCTGCAGATGCAGGGGAGGTCTGACTGCACAGAGCCCGTAAGAAATCAAGTGCTTGCAGGTTCAGATCAAGACCCCATCAGTGAGTGGCAAGTGACAACTAAGCTGCATCTGTTGGCAGCTTTAAGTCAGAGCCCAAGACATTTTATTTGGTGAGTGGCCTATTCTTTATTTTATTTTCCACTTGTTTGTGCCTCTTTCCCACACTATGCACTTGTCTCTGTCATAGTTTTGTAACCCCACAAGCTAACCTTAGCCAAAATGAGTAAAAAACAAATCACTGGAGAGCTTTTTTTAAAAGGAGGGGAACCCCAATGATGAGAAAGCAGAAGATTCTAAGACTACTGACAAAAACAAAATTGCATTTAAAAGAAATTACCAAGAGTTTGACTTAAATTATGGGTCCATTAAAATAGGCGATTCACATTCTCCAGCCCCTTGGTGTAACGTATGGCAAACTTCAAAACTGCCTCAGTGCATGGAAACCTGCATTAACAACCTGCAGTAAGAGTCAAGCCACTGGAGTTTTTCCAAATTAAAAAAGGTGAATATGAAGAACAGAAACAGTTGTTAAAGGCCACCCTGTCATCAATGTGTCTGCACTGAGAGCATCACTCTTAGTGGCCAACCACACCGCTAAAGTGAAGAAGCCCTTTGCTTCTGGTGAAGATTTGATCCTGTCAGCTGCTAAGGACATTTGTCAGGAATATTTTAGGAGAGGCTGCAGTTGTTAATTCTCTTTCTTCCCCAGCTTCTCTTGCTGATGGTGGAGGCACAGAAAAGCAAGCAGTAGCACACGGATCCCACTGGGACCTTGTCTGGGACGTGACAAACCATCGTGCCACCCACTTTCTGCTGAATCCCAAGCCCGCGTCAGGGGACAGGAGAATACACTTATGTCCATGTGACCTTGCCAGTGTGGCCTTGCAATTAGCCTGGGAAAGGAGATGAACTGTGTCCCATAGTTGTGTTTATCCTGAGAAATCCTTTGGTTACCATGGACTGCTGTTTAATGTGCATTATGCACCAGTCATGGGCCTCCTTGTTTACCAAATGTATTCTCACCTTTACATTACTCATTCTCTCTGCTTGGAATTATTTTCCCTTATGTCTCTTCTGCTGCTATAATGTAAGCTCCAAGAAGGCAAATTTTTGATCTAAGGTTGGGTTTCTCTCTCTAGGATGCCATCAGCTGCTTTGCTGTTTGGATTCGTGCAGCATGAGCATCTGACTCATCAGAGTTCATTCTAAATTATTCATCTCTTTATCTAGGTGCTAATCTTGCTGAGATATTTCAAATCACAGTGGGTTTAAGTTGTAGGGAAAAGAGATACTGTTTGGGAAGGACAATAGTTGGAGTAAAATTTATTCATCAAAGGGTCTAGTGCCCACCACCGTGACTCAATTCTTAAAATATCTTGGCTGTACTGACATCAGGGCTAAATATTCCAGTGAAATGTTCCAGGATCCCAAAATATATGTGGTTAATTAGGCAGGAATATTCCATGCAGCCAAAAAATTCTTCTTGGGAATTTCAGCTTATCCCGGGACACATGAGAATGGCATTGGGAGCTTACATTTAGAAGGCATATATTTATTCATTGCTGCATTCATTTCCATAGGTAATTTGAGTTCAACTTATGAAAGTATTTAAAGTTTAAATCCGATCTAAGACACTTTCTGTGACAGGGCCATACCCCAACATCACAGACTCTTCGTGACGATTAAGCTGACTTGTCCACTTGACTGGATGAAGTGACGTCTGGAGAAGTGACTGGGTTGTGGGGTACTATACTTAGTGGATTTCTCCCCTGCTGTTAGGAAGTGGGTCCCAGTTGGAGGTAGGTCGTTGGAGTGTGACTGTGGCCGACACATGTCTTGCTGACACTCTTTTGCTGTTCTCTGCTTCCTTGCAATGTGAATTGAGCATCTTTGCTCCACCACGCCCTTCTGCTATGATGCTCCTGTCTTAGAACCAGCCAGCCATGGACTGAACCCTCTGAAACCATGACCCCAGATAAATCTCTCTTCCTGTAATTTGTGGATGTAAGGATTTTGTACCCACAAAGGGAAAGCTGACCAAAGTCCTCGGTCAATGGAGTATTTTCTGTCTTTAATTATTCATTCATTAGCCCTTACAGATGTGCCACACACTGTGCCCACACTCAGAATGTGAAGGTAAATGCCTCCGGAAGCTCATGCATCAGTGGAAGTTAGGGACATAAATAGGTAATAACTGAGGTAAGATCTGTTATGGAATGAAAATGTCTAGAATAGGTAGAATTGCCAGGTCATAAGGTTTAATATGATCGTAAGTGTAGGCTTAATATTTAGAGGAACTGCCAATCATTTTGCAAAGCAGCGATATCACTTCATAATGCCATTAACAAGATTAATCTAACTTTCCCACCTCCTCGCCCACACTTGTTATTGGCTGTCTTCTTAATTTTAGCTATCTCAGTGAGTTTGAATGGCTCCCTGCTTGTGCTTTGAATTGTATTTTCCTACTGGCCAATGATGTTGAACATCTCTTAATGTGCTTTTTGGTTATCTGTATACCTTCTTTGGATAAATGTTTATTTAAATTCTTTGCCCATTTTCAAATTGGGTTGTTCTTTTGTTAAATTGTAAAAACTTCTTCAAATATTCCAAATACAAGTTTCTTTTTGTTATATGGTCTGTGAAAAAATTTTTCCCAGCTTTGGGGTGTCTTCACTTTCTGGATAATATTCTTTGAAATAAAAAATTAAATTTTGATGAAATCCAGTTTATCTAGCTTTGCGCTGTTTCTTATGCTTTTGGTGTAAGAAATTATGAATTCAAGGTCATACAGATACATCCTATGATATCTGCTGAGAGTTTTACACTGTTAGACCTCATACCATCTGTGATGCATTTCTAGTTCATTTTTATATGTGGTCTGAGGTAAGCATCCAACTTCAGTTATCTGAGCACTGTTTGTTGAAAAGACAGTTCTTTCTGTCAGTATACTTGACATTCGTTAGAAGAATCCATTGAGCAAAGAGTTAAGATTTACTTTTGGACTGCCAATTTTATTTCCTTGGTCTATGCTATTCCAGTTCTACCACTTCTATTAATAAGCTCTTCCAGGGCATACAAGTAGGCTAAAAAAAAAAAAAATCTATTTTTTCCCTGAATTTAGTTGTAATAAAATATCCAAAAACCAATTTCAGAATCACTAGAAGGAATAACAGGTCATAACATTCTGTCTAAAAAGCCCTTCTATGAAGATGTATCTTTTCCTACTCACAAAAATTCCTTGGAAGACATAATTTTAGAATCACATTATAAACTCCTGACTCAATATGTCTTTAGTTGTAGTGTATTTATTTTCCACATGATTATTTTCTTTAGTTCTTTTAGTTACCAGCTGTGCAGTCTTAGGCAGGTTACTTAATTTCTTTGATCTCTAGTCTCATAATACTTAGAGTCCCTAGCCTCCCTGTTTTCCCATAAAAATCAAATGAAGAATGCTTATAAAAATCTCACCTGAACAGTTGATTCACAGAATACTTAAAAAGCTTAGAATACTAGTGTTTTTATTCATTTTTTTCTTTTAAATATATGGTTTTCTGAGCCATTTAATAGGTTAAGAGAGTCCTAAACTATCCAGGCTGCCCCATTCCGTGTATTTTTCAGAGCTTGGCTTTTCAGCCTTTCTTCTCCTATGAACTTCCCCATAACTTTCCAATAAATTTCTTCTCTGCTTTTACTACTCAAAGTCAATTCTTATTTTTAGCTTTAAGTAAGGTTTCGGTGATACAAAGTCTCTCTACCCCTGCCCATTCTTAGATTTTTCAAAAATCAGTAGGGGCAGTAAGTGGGCTTTCCATATGCATTTATTTGCTGAATTCTTTCATCTCTCAAAAGCCTCACTCCTGAGTTTCCTTGAAATGTTTTTAATCCCTCTAAAGCTCCGGAATCTCTTACACACATATTCCAGAATTCTCTTTTAATGAATTTGAGATGCTCTATAAAATCTTTCATTGATTTCCACCCCATGTACTGAAATATAACAACGACCAGGACAGAGTCTTGCTTCTTACAGCCTGGGACCCGTTGAAGGAATAAGATACACAGAAATGGCAACCATGCCAGGGAGACTGTTAAGTGCTATAACTGTGCATTGGTCAAGAGGGATGGGAGTACAAAGGAGGGGAGATTTAATTCCATGCTGGAAGGATCGGGGAAGACTTCAGAGGAAGAGACAAACTTCAAGGAGACTAATCCTCTTGTTAGGTGCCCAGTGACCATTCATCTGCCAGAAATGGAGTTTGCCAAATAAAGCTAACCTGCAGAGGAGAGTTTATTCTCTCTTAGCATGCCACACTGCAGTTTCCAAGGCTTGTGTCTTGATGGCCTGCTAAATTGCTTAGGAGAGGCCTGTGGACTTAGGGTGCCAGCATTGGTCTGTCTGTGCCAAACATGTCTGAGCTGGTGCATTTTTAGGGTGTCGGGAGAGTTAGTGACACTGACCACAGCCTGGGCGGGGCGGGGGGCAGTGTGCATCTTAGCAGTCACCAAATAAGGCCTAAAATTTAACTACAGTGCCAGCTTCAGCTAGTTGCTTGGGCTCATTAGCTCCAAATGGAGACAGCAGCAAGGACAGAGCCTGCAACCCGTTCTTCGCTGCCTTGAAAACAGACATTCATTTTATGTTCTTTTTCCACACTGTCTCTGCTTCTGCCCACGCACGCAGTCAACCTTCTTCAATTTAGGAGAGAAAGGATGCTCTGAATTAATCTGGGATGGACAATCAGCCCGAGGCTGGCCTCAAAAACCTGGTTATTGCGCATAGCTATACTGGCAGTGATTTTGTGTGAAATTCTCCTTTCATGCTGGTCCATTCTAAGGCTTTAGGAAGGGCTGTTATTTGAAACACAAAATGTGTTCCCAGGTGAGACAATGAATTCATTATCTAGCCAGAGAGCAGGTAATTGAAAGAGAGAAAACCACTTTAAAAAAAAGTTTCAGTTTCTCAAAGAGGATGGTTTAATTTGATAAAAATTAAATGCCTCTTTTCCCTCTGCCCATGAAACCCACGTGATGGGCAGTGTTTGCAGTGGGCTTTCTCAGAGGGAAAGAGCGGAAGGCTGCTGCTTCCACTGAGCCAGGAACCTGGGAACTCACACTCCCAGAAGCTCGCTGGGAATCATGTAACATTCCCAAGGAAGTGGGCAGGAGGAGAAGGAGCGTCCATGGGAACTGGAGGCCACTCTCATCTGCACACCAGTTTCTCAGGTTCGCAGTACCATTCAGTGGCCCAATGCTCTGAAGATTTCTACAGTTAGTCTGCCTTCAGCTTCTAGCTTTCAGAACCGTAGGACAACTTGCAGCCGTCTAAGACTCCTGGTCTGTGGCTCTTGGGTACTGTGGCCCTAGGAAATCCATACATGCCCTGAAAACCATCCTCCACTGGGTGGTGATGCCTGGGACCCAAGACTCCAGCCTCACGATCTAGTCTCTACCCGCTTCCTCCTCTGCACCACACTTCATGCTTCAGGTCCCCAGGACGCGTGGCTTCTCCAAAATCAACTTCAGGCTTTTCCACTCCCATCTCTGCTTCCTTCCTAGCACAGCCAGAACCTGAACTGTTATTCTGCACCTGCTCAAAATCTACTCATTCAGAGACAGCCTGAAGTCGCAGAAAATCTCCAGAAAGCCTGGTGAGAATCACTTTCTCCTGAAGCAGTTTGTGCAAACCTCCAGTCAGCTCTGCCATTGGACAAGCTGTGTCTCGTCTGTCTTCCTACATTCTGCAAAAGTGGAGACTGTTTTGTTCACCCTTTGTGTCAGAGAGGCTTGCTTCTCAGAATGTGGGCCTCACACCAGATGGGTCAGGTCCCAAACTTATTCCCAGCCCAGACCTTCTGAATCAGCGTCTATACTGAAACACATTCCCGGGACACCCGTCTCAAACGTAACATTTGAGAAGCTCCCCAGACAGCTTTGCAGTAGCAGCTGTCGATCGATGAGTGTGTGTTTTGCATGTGCACGTTTGCTAAGGGGTTTTGTTTCCACTGTTCCAAATCAGTCATCTTAGCAATTCTGTTAACAATCTTGCGAGGTAGATACTGTTATTCCCAGGCACGCACAAGCAAACGTTGGAGACTCCGGGCAGTGTCCTAGCTTTTCTAGATGAATGTAGCCCCCAGGTAAAGCTGAGACGCCGTTGCTGAAGGACAGTGACCCCCCCCCTCTAGCAGTTTCTGCCCTGTGACTGCCAGGCTAGTAGAGTGACTCCCTCACTCTACTGGAGGCGCAAAAAGGAACACAGGTGACAAGAAAAATGAAAATGTCCAGGTTCTTCCTGTCTTTCTCCCTCCATCTCCATGTTGGTCATGGTTTGGACATGCTGTTTAATATCAGTCTCCCTTGGGCTTGGGGACACTAACTGGCCTGCACAGGGGTGCGAGGGCAGGGGTAGCCCCCAAGGTCCTGCTGATGTGTCTTCCTCCCTCAGCTCCTCGGCCCACAGCAATGTGCGGCGCTCCAGTGGGGGAGTGAGGCTGGGCACTTTCGGGTCACCCCGCAAGTGCTCTTTCTTTCTTGCCCACATGTGCTAGAAAGCCGGGTCAGGAGCCAAAACGCACAGGGCTCACTTATGTTAGGCCCGGGGGTTGGGCATTGTTTAAAACAAGTCTCTTAGTTTATGTCCTGGAAGAAAAGGTAGCTTCAAAAACCTAATCCCCCTATTTCACATTGTCAATTTTAACATTTGGATCTTATTTACACGTTGTTTTTCACACCAGAGAAACTATTCGGTATTTACATATGTGTGTCCTATTTATTAGATCCCAGTGATGAATGTAACTGCACTGTATACCTAAAAAGCACCAATAAGCTCAATGATGATTAAAAACCTAATCCCCATCTGGTTATTACTTAACTTTTTAAATGACTATTTCAGCAAAGCCATTTACTGATCAGTTGTATTTTGAATTTTCTTGTGTATTCTTCCTTTCTGGCAAGGCCTCAGGTAGAATTCCTTGTCTCTCCTGATTTTTCAGGTTTGCCTGTTTACGTCAGGATCACGTGGCTGGGAGAGCACTGTGCTTGGAGAAACCGACACTCTGAGTATCGCTCAGCCCCCCTCTCCCCTCCGCGTCCCTTCTGTGTGTGTCCACATGCGTGTAGGGAGGAGCAGAATGATGTGGTGACCAAGCTCACAGGCCAGGAGCCAGGCGCAGCCTGACTGTGGTGGGCAGAGCCCCGAGCGGCTGCTGTGGACAGGAGGCCCCAGGTTTTGCAGCGGCTTTACCGTGAGTCAAGTGGGTAGTCGGTTTCTGCGTGGGTCCTGGTTCTGTTGATCCGCTGCTTCTCCAGTTACGAAAGGGAGAAGCGACTGCTACCTCCAGACCTCTGAAGCACAAGTGAAGCAAAGGTCGATGCTTCGGCCTGGGGGAAGAGTCACTGCGATGCCAGCTCCGTCTCTGCTCGTGTCGGAGAGGAAGACGGGGTGTAACCCTGGCTGGGGCCAAGAGCGCCTTCCATGCTGGCGGACAAAGGTGGTTTTGGGGCGAAATTAGTAAAGTGAAGTCGGGGGCCCTACTTTCCCATATGTATTAGTAAAAACTGCTTCCTTTCCCATAACTCCCGGAAAGAGGTTACCCAAGTGCTGCCTCCTGGTGGCTTTTCACAGTCACTGGCCCCGGAGCTGCAGCTTCAGGGAAACCGAGACTTCTGACTAACACTGGGGATGCACTCATGGCTACAAATCACGGCATCAAACAGAGGGCTGCACAGGGAAACTGAGTGCGGGACGATGGCATAGTCCACGCTGCCCTCGAACGTTAGCAGTGCAAGGCACTTGGACATAACCTTGATAAATATACCTGCTTAACATTTGCTGAAGTCAAATTGAAGTTACATAACAGCCATTAACATTCTGTGAAACACGTCTTGGTCTAAAATAAGATGTCAGTGGTGAAGGGAGATCAAGAAGGAGATACAGTTTGTGGATTTCTTTTTGATAGGGAGAGGGAGGGAGACAGAGAACTGGAGAGGGAGAGGAAGAGGTAGGAGACATCATTTCTTTCCTGCAGTTGTTTCCCAAGTAAGTTTGCTTGAAGTCAGATGGGCAAGGACCCAGTGGGCAGCATTCTGACCCACTGAGAAGAGAGGGTCATCCCTCTGTTTTACTGATATCAGAGTCCTCCCTACTTCTGTTTTGTGCTATAACTCAAGATAGAGGCCTTTAATAAAATAAAGCAACACATTAACTCTGATGTGCTCTGGAAGATAAGTGCCGCCTTGAACCCTGCCAACTTTTACAAGCTGGATGCCGAGGTCACGTGCTTGACAATGGGGACGCATTGCTGCCATGTGGCAGGATGAAACCACACAAAGGGTGTGGTCACCCATTAGGGTCCCCGGGCTCCAGGCGAGAACACAGGAGGGAGGTGCACACGTGGGCTGGAGGGAGTCACCCTCCTGGGGTTTCTTCTACCTCGAGACAACCGGGACACGAGCCTTTGTGCTCAGGCTGGGTTCTCAATAGTTCTGCAGGCAGATTTATTCAGCAGCTCTTTGTCTGCAAAGAGTGCCACCAACTCGGGCTTTCCCTAAGGACAGGTGTCCCTTTAATGCAAATCTAGGGCAGCTACTGGTGGCTGCCTGTGTCTCCAGTGAGAGCAATAGGACAGGGTTGTCTGGGTATTTTATTTACAGAGAGAAAGAAGTTGGTACTTTGGAAGCACAGCTGCCTCCCTGAAGCTCCCCTCCGCGAGGACACAGACAGTGCTGCCACAGTGCCTGGGGACGAAAGTTTGGGAATAAAAGCAAGGAAGAGCTGCCTGCGAGTTCCCCGCCAGACTGCTCTTCACAATGCGCCGTGATCTCTCTTCTCCACCACTGCTCCCCAGCTGCTCCCAGTCTGCAGGTCTTGACCCCACTTCTCCTACGGGAACTGTACCCCTACTTCAAAGTCCTGTCCCCACTTCTCTGAGACGTCTCAGAGACTGTCGCTTTTGGACCTTTTCTTTTTCACATTTTGATTTCTACTACCCTGGAGCCGTGGTTACCTTTGAGGGTCACACTGTGAACCCGCTGAAGATTGGACTGTAAATCCACGTAGACACCCCTTTCTCCCAGTGCTGAGCACATAGCTAAGGTAAGCACAGGCCGAGCCGCACCCCGACACCTGCAGAAGACTGCAAGTGGAGCAGGCCACGCGTGTCACTCAGCACCCGCCTTCGCGCCCGGGGCTGGGTGCGGGCGTTCTCGCTCCCTGCTGGGCAGGGTCTCCCACTGCTGGACAGCCTCTCACCCTCTCCCTGGTGATGTCCACCCGGCACCCATGGGCTTCTGATCACCTATCCTTTAGATGGGGTCTATTTTCCCTGCACCAATGCACTTTAAAAGCGGACCATCCTGGCCTCCGCTTCCTCTCCCTGCTTTCCCTACCCACTCATTCCGACACCACTGCCTGCTGACTTCCCCACGTCCTCCTCACTGTGGCCTGGCTCCTCCCCTCCAAACCTGCAGACCCACGCGGGGATGTCCATGCAGCGGGTCCATTGGAGGATGTGTATTTGAGCTCCCTGCGAGATTCTCAGATGCTAAACGAATGCCAGGTCCCTGCCAGCTTAGAGTATGAACCTAGGCTCCCAGCGGCGGCAGAGGCCTCCACGCCCGACACTGGCATTGTGCCGATCTCCTCACATGACAGGCAACAGGCAGCAAGGTGCCTTCTCTCCACACCCTTCCCTCAGTTGTTGCTGTTGACACAGAGTCTGGCCTCACAGCACTGAGGTGACTTCTTTGTCCTCTCAGGACTCGAGTTTTACACTCTTCTACTGCCCACACCAGCCTGCTGTACGCCAGGCTGTTCAAGTGGGTCTCCCCATAGACGGCCTCCATCCCACGAGGACGTGAACTCTCAGGCACCACCTCACGGGGAAGTAGCCCCTCAGATGGCTTCTTCTGGCCTCAAGAGGGACTCACCTCAGCCTGCATGGTGTGTGTACACCTTATTTTGGATTTTTTCTGTAGTCCTACTTTGGGGCTATGCTGGTTCTGATATTGCCATGGTTACCAACCATCACAGAACACAGATTATGACCTACTCAGGCCCTGTGCCACGAGACTGGAGCTGAAAGAGTCTCTCGCATCTCCTGACTCTGCTTAGGAGTTGGCAGCAAATCTTTTCCCCCTGATCATTCATTTTTCCCCTTTGGAAGTTGACGGAGACCTCGTGTGTCCAGTTCCATGGCGTCCTCCTCCCCTAGCAGGGATGCCTCTGACACAGAGCACTGCGATTCCAAGGCCAAATCCACCTCAAGTCCTTTTGAGGGCTGTTTTCCCTGTGAAGATAACTTTTCCTGTGAGGATATAATCTCCCTCGAAGACCCGCCTCCCAAGATGTGTCCTTCAGACAGCCAAGTCCCTCCTCCCCAGCACATGCTGGGGACTGACGGGATGAGGACTCGGGTCCCTCAGTGTGACCACAATCGAGACGACTCACGGTGGTGCAGCCGTCAAGGCATCGCCATGACCTGGGCCAACGATGATGACTTTGAAGATTCAACTGACAATGAAAATCAAAGCAATCACAAAGGAAATCAGGCAAATCACCAAGACCCCGCCTTAGATTTCTTTGAGATTACTCCAGTGGAAGACTTCAGACTCTGCAGCTGCTCCCTGGCTCAGGTCAGGTGTCAGGAAGATGACGCATATCCAGACTTGCTCACATGCTCGTCACCAGAGGAGGAAGACGCCCCAGTCCCAGAGACCCGCCCGGTGCTCAGGGACCAGTGCTGTGCCGAGACAGCAAATGAGATGACTGGAAGCCAAAAGTCAGGTGTTCCAGGGACCTCCAGGGCCTCCTCAGTGCAGGCAGAGGACGGGGACACGTGTCCTGACTCGCAGGCTACCACCTGTGTGAACATGGGGCGGGCCTTCCGCTGGCTAAAGAAGAAGATCCTCGTGGCTCTACATCGAAGAGAGGACCCTGAGAAGGCCACCGAGAGCGGCTGTCACCGGGCACCAAAGAGAAGACGTGGTCTTAGAAACAACCGGGTTGCGCCTGAAGAAGCTCTTTAGTAACTAGGTCAGCCTACATCCCCTGGTTTTTAAATTTTTTGCTCCCCATAGGTTTATTTTTCTGAATAAAACAAATATTCTTGTGAAAATAAAAGTAGACCACATGTCTCTCCTCTGAATAGATCTGTGTCATTTCCCCTTAATAGAAGATAAACATATTCCTTACAGGGAGAAGAAAACATTTTAAAAATCCATTCATTGAGCAAATATTTACTGAGCAATTATTATGTACCAGGCACTGCACTAGGGTGCTGGGATGCAGCAGGAAGGGCAGGATACGTCTCGGGCGTGTGCTCTATGGGAGGAGAGTGAACAGCTAAACAATGCATGTGATGCAAATGCTGTGAAGCAAACTGAAGAAGGCAAGGGGTAGAGGATAATGCAGGCTGTATTTAGATACAGGAGTCAGGAGAGGCCTCTCCAAGGAGGTCACATTTGAGCAGAGGCCAGAAAGAATGGACTGCTCCACCTGGAAGCAGAGGCACAGGGTCCCAGGACAGCTGGGGTCGGGGCCTGGGTGGAGATGTTGTTTGTAGGGGCACAGGAGTCCACATGGAGGAAGGCTGGGATGCCGGCCTGTGCGGTGCCAGCAGACGCCTAGGGTGCAAGGTAGACTGAGGACTCAGCTCTGCGCTGTGTTCTAAAGGGAGCCAGGGCCACGGGGATGGGATAGCACAGGCAGCGCGGCCACCGTGCCAGCTATTGCCAGTCTCCGCGTGTGTGGCGGCGGTGCTGTCCCCAAACCACAGGTGAGGCCGGGAGGCAGGGTTAAAGGCCATGTCTTTGTCCCTCTGATCTGCACCCCTTCTTCAGAGGCTGGAGGGCGGCAGGGAGCTGTGGCCACAGCAGCCCCAGGCCAGCCTCTTGGGGCGTCTGCCCCCCAAGTAAGCCACCTGCCGACTACTGGCTGGGCTCGCATGTGTCTTCTGCAGGAGCCTTAAGGACACCAGCTGAGGTTGGGAATCTGGGCCTCATTCACCCGGTCCAACATGGCTCTCTAAGCATCCCGCACAGTCTCCTCACAACGGAACACAGGAAAATGCTACGCCAGGTGACCCAGAGAGCAAGGCTGTGGGCTTTCACACCTGGCCTCGCCCCCACTCCCTGGGCACTGTGTGCCTCGGTCTCCTTATCTGTCACGTACATTTGACAGAGAAGTGCCTGGCGCAGTGCATGCTCTCGGCCCCTGGTCACCTCGGGGCTGGGTGCGGGGCAGACGTGGGCAGCTTCCTGGGCCGGGACTCCAACGCGGTTCTCCGTCTGTGATTACTGCACTGCGTTTCTCCAGCACCCATCCCAGATTTCAGGTTTAGCAAACAGGAAGCGGGACTGGAAATCTGAATTTTGAAAGCTGGGGGACCCCAAATAATTCTGAGAGAGGGGGCACAAGAGCCCAGTGGGGAAGACACTGCCTCAAAGGAAAAGGGTCCAGCAACCCTGGGCATCAAGGGCAGAGATGCCAATGGGGCAGAGCTGGGAAGTCCTGCTGTGAACAGCGGCGCTCACTCCAGAAAGACCAGGGTGTATTCCATCTTCCTTCTGACCCACTGTTTGCTTATTTAATTTCCCTTTAACTGACATAAGGTTTAGAGACATCTGAACAAATGGACACAAAGCTGCAAATATTTGGCCTTTTTCCATCAAAATGTCGGACTCCAGAGAGGCATTGCAATTCCAGCTCTTACTTTCCTGTGTAATGAGCTGTCCCCAGGTTGGGACGGTCGGAGGACAGTGGGACCACAAGTTCCATCCCTAAGACCACAGCTCAGCCCCTTCCCGATTGTTCCTGATGCTACAATGCAGCAAAAGAAATACCTAGAGCTAATGGCAGGGGAAGGGCTGACAGAGTTCATGGTTTAATCTACGGCACATACCAGGCCGTGTGTTAGCTACACTATAAAGGGAACATTTGGACATATAAAGAGCAGTGATGTGTGCATGTGTATGTATCTGCATGTCCTGTAAAATGTGCATATGTCCACACAACCAGCGTTAGAAGGGGTTTTCTCAGAGTGGTACAATCTGTGAGAATTTATACTTTCTCTTTTTGCTTATCAGAGTTTTCCCCGCCATTCTCAGATTTCAGTTCTGGGAACTGAAGATGACATGAATACCTGCTGCTGCAGGAGTCTGTGGGAGCACAGGAGTGGAGAGCCGGGCTCGGGCCAGAGGGAGAGGCCACCTGCTGCTGCTGCTGGGCACGTGGCCTGGAGAGACTGTGGCTCAGGGAGCCGAGGGTCAGCTCTGCTGTGCCCGCAGAGGACCCAAGGAACAAGGGAGCACTCACATTCGCCCACGTTTTTAACAGAAGGCTGTGTCTCCCTAAACTCTCTTCAATCCTGCAGGGTAATCACCATCACCATCATCGTATCTTTAGAGGGGAGGTTAAGGAAGGTCTGCAGCGGTCTCACAATTATACACAAAAGTGAAAGCCAGGACATGACTTCAGAGCTAGCGCACCAGTGTACCAAGCTGATTGATCAGTTCATTTAGTTAATGAAAACATGCACTGAGCCTTCTATGTCTCAGAGAGGGTATTAAACAAGCCAGTGTGAAAGTGCTCTGAACACATAAACAAGGATTCCATCATAGCAACAAAGGAGATGCTCGTGTGGGTGGAACGTAAGACGGGTGGTGAGGAGGCAACCTCAACAGAGAGGTCTGAGAGAGACTCTGGGAAAGGGGTTATTTGAACGGAGGTGTCAGAGGTAGCATAGAACCAGTCAAGGAGTTCAAATGAGAGGCAAACGGCAAGTGCAAAGGCCCCGAGGCATTAAAAGTTAGGTGTTTTGGAGGAGCATGAAGGAGAGGAAAATGGGAAGAGGTGAGATCCAAGGTGTTAATGTGATTCACTCACTATTCCTCAGTGAATGAGAGAACTGTAAGAATAAACCTTTTTCATCAACTCTCTTTGATCACATGCACTCTCCAGATATTAAGAGCTGGAGTGTATTTCAGCCTTTCCCTACTGCTGTCCCATACCCTACTCCAGAGTCTGTGTGTCCTTCGAGCACAGAGTTAGGAAGCTGTCCCCAGTCACCGCAGGTGGAAGCAGTCGCTCTCTAGATCCCGTGGCCGTAGCCTCTGACTGTCCAACGGAGGGCTCTCTCTGACCCGTGCGTCTGCCTCTGCCTCAGCCTCCCCTCCCTGCCCAGGTCTGATTCATCGGGAAGTCTCTTTCCTGACTGTGAGCCTCACATTCTGCAAAACACCCGGCCTCGGACGATGCTGACTGAAGAAGTGGTTACATGAATTCATTTCATTTCAGCAACAACAGCAACCAACGATAAATAAACACAAACCCTGAGCATCCATACCCTATAATTAAGCGACAAATAAACCATGTCGCTTCCGCCCGAGGGTGCTCTTCCTTCCTAAGGGTTTCTGGTCCTTCACCGCTGAAAGAGCACAGTGCCATGGGAACGGAACACAGCGACGCCGGCAGCTCAGGGAGAGCCTGGGCACCTGCTGCCAAAGAGAGGCCAGCACGGCCAGAAACAAAAGCCACGAGGAAATAGGAGGCCATCGCCTTGCTCACCTGGGAGTGGTCCAGAAGAACAGAAGGTGGGAAGATGAGGGAGAGAGAGAGAGAGAGAGAGAGAGAACACACAGATAAAAAGCACTGCTGCCGGAGGTGGATCAGTCGTGTCAGACTCTCTGGCCAAGCCAACTTCTCCCACACCTGGGTCCTTCCAAGACGGTCCCTTCCTACACCCACTCAAGCAACGCTGAACAGGCAGGCCCCTTCCTTCTGACCTTCCCTCTCCTGCTTTTCTGAGTTAGAACCTTCTGCCGAACAGGTAAGGCTTTGAACCTTGGACTCATTTAGAGTCCTCTGAAAATAAGGTACAGGTGTGCGGAGTCAGGTGCGTCTACTCGGGATAGTTGGAATAGGGGATTTGGGAGCACCAAGAGTATCACAGTCTTGGGAGAACGTACAGATGAGATCAGACTTGTGAAGCAAAGGGTGGTCAGTCTCCCGGAAGTTTCCATCTGCCTCCCCTCTACGCCCGGCCCCTCACAGAGGAAAGGGGTAGACCCGGGGAGAAAGGGTGCGGGAGAGCCTCTGAGTCACCTCTGCCTGGGCACTATGGCTTGGACATGGTGATGGCAATGGTCCACAGAATCTCCCCAGTTCCCATTCTCCTAGGACCCCTGCCGCAGCCTAAGCAGTAGCTCGGTGATCCTCACAGCTCCATTGCTGGCCTGCCACAGGAACCGTTCCTTCCTGCACACACACCTACTGCTTCCTGGTGCCATAACTGTTTGCCTATCTGTCTTCCTCTCTACAATATGAATTCTCAAGGGCAGAAAATGTGCGCATCAAATGGCAGGGATCGAGATCTCTGGCTTTGGGGTCTGGTGTACCTAACTACAGCACCGAGTGGGCCTTAGTCTGCCCCTCTGCCTTCATTCAGATAATGGCCCGTAACCTCCACGTTCCAGGAAAATTTTAATTTGGAACAGAGTTTTCTCTGAAATTGAAATATGTGATGTGAATGTGCCTATGTCTATAGAAATCCAAAACTTTTTATCAGATTCTTAAGTGTGTGTGTTGAGAGGCATGATTCTTAAAGAAATAAAAATTATTTGATATAATTGGTTAAAATTAAGCATACGAAGTAATTATGAATTCTGTGTGGTACTTTTTATAGTAAAGAAAAAAGAGGATATCGTATCCCTGATTTCTGTAGAAGAGTCAAGTTTTACACCTCTTTCATTAATTTCCAGTACAAGTTCACTTAATGCATAGTTTTCTCCACTTCTTAAAAGATCTTCTCCTTCACGATCAACCCCTGAGACGGCAGTCATGTGCCACACACTCTGGCTTGTCTGACCACTGTCAGTATCAGCCCGTGATACAGAACAGGAAGTAAGAGACTCAGATCGAGGATGGGTTCTGAGCCTGTGTGCCTGCACCTCTAACCCTGTCTTTGCTGAACCACTCAGTTTGTGAATTTAATCTCTTGAGTCTTCTGTTTATTTTCTAACATGTCTAAATCTAGTGATTTCAGAATTTTTCTTAAGAAGCCAGTGCACATCATATGGAGATAAATCATTCTGAAACCTACAGATTGTTACCTTTGAGAAAGTAAATGTCCCCCAAAAGTGAGTCATGCAGTTATAAGCAGATTTTGCAAGGCAGGTTGAATGACATCCCACATACAATGCTATTTATTCAAAGGCTTCATGAATATACATTAAATTTTCTGGTGATGAGGGCGGATACTTTAATGCATCAAGATTCTAATGAAAACAAGAGCCATGTGTACAGTGAGAGAAAGGTTGCTTTCTGATACTTGGAAAGGCATTCCAAATTGATATTTAAAAAGAAACAAAAAACTGACAAAAGATAAAAAGGGTGAAGTCAGATGTACATTTCACTGCTTTTGGAATTCAGGTCTGAGAAGTGAAACTACATGTCTAAATTACAGAGGAAGGAAGGAGGAGCCATGCTTTTTGGCATCAAGAAGATGGGTTTGAACAGAGACTCTCTTATGCTTTGGCTACTAGATAACTTAATTTGCTCAACTAAAAGGAAGGTGAAACTTTACCTATCTATCAAGGTTGTTGACAGGATACAATGTCAACTCTCTATAGGTGAGCATAATATTTTTTTCTTCCATTCCTTAGAATTTTTCTTTTAATATATCATAAGCCCAGTCCATATTTCTATTGTCCCATTCATTTTTAAAGATGAAGATCATGATCCCAACACAACTGATGTCTCAAGGATATCCAACCTTGTTGATGTTCCCTGAGTATTCTTTAGAATCTCTCAAAGAATCCAGCTTTGGCATTTCCAAAGCTTATCAAGCCAGAAAGAAAACAAATCCAGCATTAGTTGTCCAAAATGAAGGAAGACTTGGAAAGTGACTCAACAAGGAATGTTCTTTTCTAATGCAAACCAAAATAACAGCATAATTTAGAACAATCTTCTTGATATATTTGTATATACCCAACATTCATACCTTTGAACTAGCAATGCTAATTTTAGGAAATTTTCTTGAAGAGATTAAAAATGCATTATGGATATGCATAAAAGATATTGATTACAGCACTGTTTGTATTACTAAAATTAATCATTGGACTAATTATTTATTAGAAATCAATTTTTTCACCCAAATAATGGTAATGGTTGAACGATGATCTATTCATATAAAAGGAGGCCCTATAGTCATAAAGAAGAAAACTTAATTTAAATGCTTGCAACACATTAAGATTGAGGCTATAAAATATTATGTTCAAGTTGATTTTTTGTGAAAAAATTAATATGAATATGGCACATATACACATACATAATTTGGAAGGTAGATATGCATGTGGAATGTCTTTTCATCTATGTGCTTTTCTGAGCTATCCAAAATCCCTATAAATTTTTATTACTAAACCAATACAAATCAGTTTGGTAATAATAATAATAGAAGAGTCACTTAAAAATCATATTACCACGTCTGAACCTTTTCTGTTATCTTCCCCAGGCCTCAAACACAGGAACATGCCATGGTTTCCATCCACGGGCAACTTAGGGGCAACTAAGCTTCATTTCAGTGTTTTCCGTTTAATTCTGTTTTCAGGATTTCATACCCAGCTGACCCGGAGGAAGAAATGAATGAGAGCAGAGGCTGGTTTGGGCGGCGCGAGCTCCAGACAGGAGTCCCAGGGGTCCGCAGAGCCCAGCGGACCGCGGGGAAGCACGGAGGACACGAAGAGCGGGCAGCATCTGTGTGGCCTGAGCGCTAGATTCCGGATTTCGGATTTCTGGGCAAGGGGGCAGCAAGCAGCGTGGCCCCAGGAGAGCAGGGTTGTGGGCTGAGAGCCAAAAGCACAAGCTGAAGAGCTCGGATGGAGGGGAAATGCCCAGGCTACAGAGACGAGGAAGTGGAGCCCACATCATGATGCCCTGAAGAGTGCTTCACAGACAGTAGAATTCAGTCATTCCTGTGACCACGGTGGCCAAAGCCTTACACACTGGGGCCGCCATCAGAGTCACTGCCAATCCTCTCCGGCGCAGAGGAAACGCATTAAACATGCATCACAGCCGCTCCGGGGGAGCCCCAGCCCAGCTCCCGCCTGGAACCAGTTCAAACGCACTTGAACCGCCACGTCAGAGGCCCCCAAAGAACAAGTCCCGGTGCCCTGGGGGTGGAAGGCTACCATCGGGAGCTCAAGAAGACGCTAAAATAAAAAACGCTAATTTGGGAACCTGTAGTTCCTGGTAGATCTAATTCTTAACTTGGGTCCACGCTTTCACTTGTTATTGCCCTGAATGGGGCAACATATATTAATTATCCCGATTTAGTTGGGTTGATTACATGTGCCCTTGAAGCTCCTACCAGGATAGAATGAAGAGAGGTAGCCTTTGCAACTGGCTGTGAGAAACAAAGAGGCAACCTATCTCTGAATAAATGAGGGAAGAAAAAAAAATCCAGGAGAGACAGTGGTTGTAACCAAGTGCCAGAGACCCCAGAGCAGAGAAGGTCGCTGCCCTGCTCCGGGTGCTAGGCAGACCTTTCTCAGGACTGCCCCCTTTCTCATGACCTCCCGTGACTTGCACTGTCACCTTGAGCAGGTTTAAAGCTGTGCGGTCCTAAAAGCAGGCCTCCGAACACCTGCTCCCCCCACCTCAGCACACTGGAGCCTGCAATGAAAGTGCAGCTGTCGTTAGCTCCCAAGTATGAGATCAGGTGGCTCCCTGGTAATGGGCAGGTGTGAGAAGCCAGATGAGAACAAGGCCAGCGCACGAAGCACATCTGTGTACTTTGTACCTCATGGCTTACTGCACATTTTAGTGCTTTACTGATTAAAAAATGAATTTTGAAAATCAGATTGTGAGCTTGCTGCTTGGATGCTGCTCACGGTGTTTCTCACAGCTGACTTGAAACAGGAGACACGGAGGTGTTGGTGGGGAGCTAACCGGCTGTGGCCAGCAGTGGTCACATGATGAGCATTTTCAGCTGTGTTTATGAATTAAATATAAAGGGCTTAATTTTAGCAAGATGCCCTGCTGGGACTCCAGAGGCTCCTTTCTTGTCACAGTCATAATTTATCTGCCTTTCTTTCCTCCCGCTATCCTTTCTTTTGTCTTTCTTCCCTTTTTTTTACTCCTTCCACCCCAGCCCTTCCCCTCCTGCCCTTCATCTCTGTAGCTACTTATTTCTCTCAGATGCACCGTCTGAAGTGTGGAGCTGCTGAAGGTCTGGGAGGGGAGCACCCACCTGGCCCTCCTTTTACCTTCTGGCCCCTCTTCCAAACTCACACTGACTGGGGACTCCTGCTGTCTCTGGGGTTTAAGCAGTTTTGTCATGTAACCAGAAAGCATAAAAAAATGCAAACACCTAAAAAGCACATGGAGAAGCCAATCATGAGTGACTCCCGCCCGTGGCCTGGCCTTCTCACTTGACCCCAGGGACAGGGAGTCAGCCAGGAGCCTCACGAGGTGGTGTACGAGAGCCCGCTGCTCTCAGAGCCCACTGTTCTGGCTTCCTGGGATGCTGTAACAAATCACTGTACCCGGGGTGGCTTCAAACGACAGAAGTGTCATCTGGTCCGTCATGGCTCTAGAGGTCAGATCTCAGAAGCCACATCACCACCACGTCATTCCTCTAGACTCTGGAGAGGAGCTGCTCCGGGCCACTGTCCTGGTCCTCCGGTTGCAGCAGCTTTTAGCAATCTTTGGCTTGGACGACATCACTGTAGTCTTCGCCTCCATGTGCACACAGCTGTCCCCTTGGCCTCTCCTTTTCTGCATCTTATAAAGATAATCGTCACTGGATTCAGGACCCACCATAAACCAGGATGGTCTAATCTTGAGAACCTTAAGTACAAAAAATTACATCTGCAAAGACACTAGTTTAAAGTGCGGTCACATTCTCAGAAACCAAGGGTTAGGACTGGACTCAACTTTATGGGGCCGATATTGAACCCACCACACCAGTGTCTGCTCTCTTCCCCTAGCATTAACAGTGCTGGACAAGAAAGGCAGTTGGCAATGCATCCGCTTGCCATTCCCAGCGTTTAGAGGCCACCACGCTCCGTGGCTCTTGGCTTCCTCCTCCACCTTCAACTTCGCAACAGCCCGCCGAGTCCTCCCACCACAGCTCTGTGCCCTTGCTTACAATCTCATTGTCCTCTGGCCATGAGCCCTCTATTTCCCTCTTTGACTTTCAGGGACCCTAGATTACCTTGATCTCACCCACATAATGCAGGATAACGTTAGTCTCTATTTAAGGTCAGCTGATTAGAAATCTTAAATCCATCAGCAATCCTTATTCTCCTTTGCCAGTCAGACAACTGTTTACAACTCTTGCGGTCTAGGATAGACTTCTCTTAGTTGTTGTGTTGGGAGTGGTGTTGCTATTACTTTGCTCCAAATCAGGACTGAATCCAGGGCCACAGGCATCCATCTTCCCCAACACATAAAGCCCCCCACCCAGAGCGGGGAGACCAAGGCAGACACACAGAAGGGGGCTGAGCCGTAAGACGAGAGAGAAGCTGCTCCACTGGAACCCCTGCAGCTAGCCATTCCTGAAGCAAACATGGAACCTCACTTTAGTATGATTATGTAAGCCAAGAGATTGCTCCAATTTGTTAAAAAATATTTGGAGTTGGGATTCTCTTGTTTATATTTCAAAGAACCCTAATCATATGTGTGTCAGTGCATCTGGCTGATAAACATCCAGGAAACTAGAACAAATAGCAGAAAACAGAGTTGGGGTGGCTTTCTCTTTGACTTAATATATTTGTATTGCTTGAATATTGTTATTTGTTCAGTTGTATTAAAATCGGCGTGTATTCCTTTTATAGTTTTAAAGATGAAGGAAAAATAAGAGGTTGCAGTTCCCGCAGAGCCCCAGGCTCTAGTTGAAGCAGCAGAAACCTCAGAAGTTTCTTTCATTTACTGCTTTTAATAGTACCCGAGTCCCCTCAAGAGCCAATAATTACAAGTTGCTTTTCAGGCCCTGATAGCTCACTTTATCTTTTAAAAAACTGTTCCGAAGGGGCCACAGATGATAAAAGGCCTGAGTGCGGTGGGATGAACAAAGCACCCGCTGGCTCGTCTTTGTCAGCCTGACACCTCCCTGCCCAGGTCCCCTCAGCTGGCCCTGAAGGTGCAGGTTTGACCTATTTCCTTCCTCCCTCCTTGGACTATAAATATGCACATGATCAGGGTCCAAGTTAAAAGACACAAAAACAAACACCTGCATTTCCCCTGGCAAACAAAGACATGAAGGCAGCCTGCACTCCAGCGGTATCAAATCACAGGATCGGAAGGGCTTGTTAACATGGCATGAGTATGAGCTCTGAAGATTCTCCTGCTGCATTCACTTGGCACAGGTGGCTCTGATAGGCCGGGCCCAAATTCCTTCCGCTCTTCCTTGCAAGCCTGGTGGACAGAGACCACTGACCTGCAGTGGCCCTCATCTTGGTTCCCCTCCTCACACAGAACTGTCCGAGCGCCCAGACCAGTGAGCAGGAGTGCAGGATTGCTCCCGGCCACGCTGCTGCCCAGCCCAAGATTCCCAGGGCTGTCAAGAGCCTTATTAACCTCCCAGGCTTAGGCTCACCTCCTGAAGGTTCCCAGTTAGGTCTGGGGCCGAGCCCAGGACTCTGCCTTCCAACAAGCACCCCACATGAGCACACACAGGTGACCACGCCTGTGGAATAAACAAACGTGCTTCCCCACACAGTACACACTTTCCATGGCGCTCTCGCCCTTAGTCCAGGGGACAGAATGTCAGACCCTGGCTCGCTTACATGAACCCAGCCTCCACTCTTTTCTTGGATCCCGAAACATAAAGAACTGAGACTGGAAAGTACTTGAAGAAGGAACTATCATTGATCAGAGATTTTAAAACACATACAGAACCTCACGTGGCACTTATAAGGGTAGTAAATAAAAATTTCAATCATCCGGAGAGCAGTAATCACTGTTTAAGGTGTTAAATTCATCGGGCTATAGATAATTATTCAAATTTCAGAGAAAGAAAAAACAAACTTTATTGATTAAGCCTTTCTGGGCTCATTAAAAAAAAACCCTGCATATGGCTGCATAATTTAGAAAGCTTCTGTTTTCTGCCGAGTGCTCTCGTCCTAACACAGTGGCTCCTGCACACTTCTGTTGGGCTTGGCCAGAAGTGGCTCACAGCAACCCCACTTCCTTTCAACCAGGAAACAAGAGCGGCAGACGAGTGGATCTGCCTGTGGTCAGATGGACTGGACTCTATTCAACACCAGACGAAAAGAAGCAGTTTTTAAAAATTTCCCATTGTTCTCTCCCTTCAAGATGTAGACTGAAACCCAAGAAGGGAAGAACCATTTCACGGAGCTAAGTCCTTGGTTTGAACTTAGGTCCTTCTTCTTTTCCAGCCTTAACTTGGCTGGTGAAGGCCTTCTGACCTCAGCCTGTCTATCACATAATTCTTCCAAATGTAATTTTGATTAAAATTTATTTTTACTCCTTCCCAGCTACCCCCACACAACTCACCAGAAACCCACTCTTCAATGTCAGCCCCGGAACAAAACTGTGTTTACTGCTGTGTCCATAGTGCATAGAACAGTATTTGCCAACTAGTTGGTGGGTTGGAAGGAAAGAAGGAAGGAAGGAAGGAAGGAGGGAGAGAGGGAGGGATGGGGGAGGAAAGACAGGACAGGAGAGAAAGAATAAATCTCATCGTGTATTAGTAATGCAACTTAAATAAAATAGCTTATGAGAAAACTGCTTTTTAATTGTCACTTAAATTTATTTTAATAGAACTTTCAGGAAAATATATTTTCACAGATATCATGGTTAGATTTCTGCTTCTATGTTGTATAGTTTTCAAAATATAATATTTTCACTGTTTTCCCCAAAGTCCTCTTCTTCAGGAATGTCCATTAATCAGGAGTTTAAAAATTAGTATTAGCTGTTACTAGCATTTCTGAGTAAACTGACATTTTCCTCTACTATTTTAACTAAAGGGGCTGAGATTCTTCTAAGAATACATTGTTTTTAAACTCCCAACACCAAATCAATTCTGTGTTCTTTCCACTTGCTTTCCCTTTTGTTAAAGGCTGCAAGGTTTCGAGGTGGACTGAAAAGGTAAACACTGACTGCTTAGGAGGTCACAGAAGACTACAGTTGAACTTCCTTTCTGATGTTCCTGAAAAATAGAGTATTTTCTCTTCCTAGTACCACCTTTCTAATAAGAACAGCGGCCTATGGCCATACCACCCTGAACGCGCCCAATCTCATCTGATAGCAGCATTTTCCTTAACGAAAGAGGAAGTTGGTGAGCTGGGGGTGGAATCGTTCCTTCTCCCCCTGCTGGGAGCAGTCGCTGCTGTGCTTCTGAGTGAGTGGATGAAGGAAAGAGGGGGCGTCGGTAGTAGGAAAGAGCAAAACTCCCACAGCATAGAAGACAGAGGAGAAAGCGCCTCTGTCTCCGTGGTGGTGAGCCTGCACTGTCACCGAGCAACCACCAGCCGCGTGCAGGCCCAGAGCAGCTGGCAAGGGCCGGGTCTGCATAGTCTGGAGTTTGAAGACTTCACAGAAAAATTAAGGAGTAACTGCTCTGTTGATTACATGTTGATATTTTGGCTATATCAAGTTAAAGAAAATGTATTTCCAAATTGATTCTATCTCTTTGGTTTACCTTCTTTCATGTGGCTGATAGATAACTGAAAATACACGTGATTCCCATTCCTGGACTGTCATGTGACTGTCATGTGTATCAGATTTGTCTGAATAGTCTGGAGATGATTGGTGAGTAAGATGTCACATGACCCCAAAAAGCTAATCACGTTCCTTGCCCAGGTTAGAGATTTTTAGAAGCTTAGATATTTTAATTTGTATTTTAATATAAACTTTAAAAGTATACAGCTGTCCTTTTTCAGTTACAATGAAAATTTGCAGATAAGTGATTTCCCAAAGCTCACTTATGGAAGACAAATTATGTGATGTTAGTAGATGTATTTTAAGAAAGTTTCTGTGTTCAAATGAGTTTGGTAAATGTGAGGTTAACAAAGACTTCCCTACTACAGGACTTCTCAGAGCCTTTATAATTCCAGTGTACACTGTGAAAGGAGCAATCTAAAGTGTTTTACATAGCATCTGAATTCTTTCTGTGAAGAACATTTTGTGGGGCTGACATTTGTCCAGAATCACTTAGAGGATCACTGGCCTAACTCAGCTAGCAGGTGGGGACAGAACATCATTTCTCAAAGTATTTGAGAAAGGACATTAGGGGAATTTTGCGACCTGCCATTGGCAAATATTAACTTTTATGGTGCACTATAAGAAACAGGAGTTGATACTTGGGAAGAAGCACATGTTCTCCGTCAAGCAGCTCCTGTCTTTCCTGCTGCTGCTTCAGGGCTCGGAGGCCCTGCCCAATCCACAGCTCCTCTTGTGGATTCGTTCCCCAAGGCTTAATCAGGGAAAGGGAAGGGAGGGGAAAAAGGTGGGGAAGGAGGGGGGAGGGAGGAAGGAAATGAGGAGAGGAAGAGCAACAGGGGATGGAGAGAGAGAGGACAGAAGGGAGGAAGGAGAAAGGGCCAGGAGTGAGCGTCACCAAAATATGCTGGGCTAATTTCGGTGCCGCCTTATGCCATCAAAGAATGGCAGAACAACAGACAGAGCTACACTGTGTGACAGGCAGAGATTTCAGCCCAGAGATGAAATCTTAGGCACAGTTGGTGATTTGGATTTAAGGCTCCTGTGTTCAGATGTGGGGCTTCTGGAAGGCAACAATCATGAAGGTGCCAACTTCATCAGGGTGTGAGTCCCCAGAGGGGTCCAGAACTCAAGGGCATCACCTGGAGGTGACAGGACCTGGACGGCGGGGCCTGCCTGAAGGGAGTGGCATGACTCTGGTGACTCATGAGGTGAGCAGCTCTCCTCCGCTGCACCTTCTGCCGCCCCGAGGGATCAAGTGCCCAGAGCACACCCTGCACAGTAGGGTAGCTGGCCGTGGACTGGGACCTGTGAAACTGTGAGCTAGAACAACCTTTACTCCTCTAAGGTGATTCGCTTAGGTATTCTGTCATAACAGAAAGCTGACACAGGGATAAAATACAAAACTCAATAAAAGAATCTGCACAGAAGGCCCTTCATGAGACGTTAATGTAAATTCACTGAATTCACCTAGCTGTCCAGGGTGTTGTTTTTTAGTGCATATAAAGCCAATTAGAATAGAATACTTTGTGTACACTCTCTAGCAATTGATAATCAATAAAACCATGATTTCCACGGTGGAGGGAGATTAAAATGTCTGCTTTTTATATAAGCACATTACAATGTGAGCATGCTACTGGAAAAAGAGCCATCACTATAGCAAGTAACTTTCTATATATTCAAAACATTTACCATCGACAACCTGCAAACTACAAAATGCAGCCCCACGCACAGCCCCTGTGTTCTCAGGACTGGTGCTGCCCTGTCCCTTTGCTCTGTCAGCTGCTGCCTTCTCAATGTGCCACCGCTATGCCCGTGTCAAGGCCGGTCTGGCACCAGCTTCCCTTACTACACAGTTGATCTCCCCGGCTTGTGTAGAAGAGGGAAGTGCAGGAGAAAGGGCTCATTTCGAAGGCAGGTACTGGAGTCATTTGAAATTCCATTCCAACCTTTACAAACTGTGTGCCCTATGGCAAGATCAGGTTAAGTGAACCCCACCGAATTGCCAATATTCTCCTGGTTGTGGTGTTCAGGACCCAGTCTCATCTGACTCTCACGCCTACCCTCCGGGTCTTGGTTTTCCGTAAGTGACACTCGCAGGGCCTTCAACTGAAAACGGTGCGAGTCCACACGTGGCACAGACCTGACACGGCGTAGTGGTCAGTGGGGGAGTGACCCCCATTACTCAGTTTTTATTTATTTTAATAATTTCACACTTTTCAATCCAATAGAAACAACTCCTTAAATGTTTGATAGTACAAAATATTATTTTTAATCAAATAAGATATAATCAAATAACAAAACTGGAACAGATGACCAAATTCTACTCTCTTAAAATTGTAGCTTACTACAAAACACTGAGTTTACAAAGCAGCTTCGACAGACAAAACAAAAACAGTTGAGATTAAAATTCTAAAAAGCCTTTGTTCCTGTTGGCAGTTCAAAGAGGCCATTTTGGTGTTACACCGTTTTACTATGGGCCGCGATGTCTTTTCCAAAGATGGCCTAGATTTTCAAGGGGATGAGACGAAGCCCAGAGTGGAAAAAATATTTTCAAAATACATCTGATAAAGAATTGTTACATAAAATACACAAAGATCTCCTGAACTCCAACTCCAAGAACAACAAACCAATTAAACCATCGCCTAGCGACTGGAACAGACGGCTCATGGAAGGAGGCGAGGGTGGCACGCATGCACTTGAGAAGACGCTGCATATCGTGTGTCATAGGGAAACGCAAATGAAAACAAAGACAGACCCCTGCACACCACGGACTGGCCAAGCCCAGATGCCAACAACGCCCAACGCCAGTGAGCAGCCAGACATCCCTGTGGCAATGTGAAGGGGCCCAGCCCCTTTGGAAGACAGTTCAGTGGTTTCGTACAAAGCTAAAGGCATCCTGACCCCCTCGGGTCTTCCCAAAGGACTTGAAATCGCAGCTATACGAAAACCTGCACACAGGTGTGTGTAGCAACTTTATATTTTCTCTTGTCTTGGAAGCTTCTGAGATGTGAATGACTAAACTGCAGTACCTCCGGACAATGAGATTATTCGGTGCTAACAAGCCACGCAAAGACACAGAGGAACACTCAACACACATGACCAAGTGTGACAAGCCACTTCAAAACACCTACACTGCACGGTTCTATTTTGCAAAAAGGAAAACTATGAAGACGGTAATAAAAATAGGCAGTGGTTACAGAGGTTTGGAGTAAAGGAAAGGGGTGACAAATGGAGCACAGAGGATTTTCAGGACAGTGAAAATATTCTCCTTGATACTGTAATGGGGGTGAATGTGACTACATGTGCCAAGCCTCGTGTACAGACGACGGAGACTGACCTTGATGTGAGCTAGGGACCTGGGCAGTGGGGTGCACTGGCCGAAGATCATCGCCATGTGGGATGTTGGTCACGGTCGACACTGTGCACGTGTGGAGTGAGATAGAACAGGAATACTCTGGACCTTTCTGTAAATTTTGCTGTGGAGTTAAACTGCTCTGAGGGCCAGGATAGTAGCTCAACGGTGCTTTCGCCTGCCTTGCAAGCGCAAGGTCCTGAGTTTGAATCCCACTACCAAATAAAACAAAACAAAAACCACTGCTCTGAAAGCATAGTCATAAAGCAGATATAAAATTAGCACTATTCAATACAAGGCAAGTGACCAATGGAAGATAGATGTCTAATTTAAAAGTTTCTGATAGCCACTAAAAGTACTAAAATCAGGTGAAATTAATTTTAATAACACATCTATTTAAACCTACAGTAGATCCCAGATGTTACTAAGTTTATGTGTAATGAATATTTGGTAATACTTTGGATCTGTTGATTGTACATTGACATGGTGATGAGATTTTGGGGTTCTTTTTATAGTGTTTCAAACAATCTGATATGCTTTACACTTTTACAGCATGCCTGTGTTCAGACAAGCCACATTTCATGTGCTATTGCCACACAACCAGTGTATACTGCACGGGCTACGTCTTAGATCCTGAGGAGCGTTATTTCCGCAGAGCAAACCCAACACTAATCTCTTCCATGCAACTTGTAGTATCTTCCAAGAATCGATTATTTTCTAACATTGTGCTAAATTCTATAGTATTTTCAATCAATTCTGATTAAACCCAGAAACTTCTACAACTGAGAATTCTTAAAGCCTTCACTCAAGAGTAAGAAATATGGTAGTCAACACAGTAACACAGCCTGGGCAAAGGTGTCCGCCTATTCTTATGGAGTATTGGGCAGTCTTATGGGGAGGCGTTCATTAATTCCTGCGGCAGGCTATGAGGTAGGTACAACATTATTCCGAATCCTAGACCCTAATACAGTTTTGCCACCAGTGTGAGGAGGAATTTTCATTCCTCTTACAGTAATTGTGGCTAATATTTACTTAGAGTTTGTTATGGGCCAGACAATGACAGGCAATTAACCATCATTACTTCATTATCACTCACAAAAACCTTGCAAAATAGGGGAAGGAGCTCCATCTTCCAAATCAAGAAATAGATTCAGAGAGATTAATCTCATACAAAGACTCCAGCCCATTAGTGGCCCTAGGTTCTGTTCACACTGCATTATGTCTACATTACATTTGTTAACTAGTTTCAAAAAGGTGCCTTCACTAGGGACTTTTCAATACTCTCAGGATGATGGGTCTTGATTGCTAGAAATAATTGAAAAATTTACAAAAGCAGGAAATGAGTTCAGTCCAAACTGTGTGGTTATGATAACAAATGAAGCCAAGTTTACAGAATGCAAGAAAGCTTCAACATTTTGGGGACATAGCTGAGTGGACAGATCATTCTCTTTGGCTTTTAAGCACCATAGGAAGCCACTCCATGGTTATTACAGTCCTCCCTGCGTTTGCTGAGTGCTTTTTCTTCTGCACAGCGTTTTGATATATTTGCTTTGTCTGATCCTTGAATCCCTTTGTAAAGTGGGCAGAGCAGGTACTATACTCAGTTTTATTACCGCAGGGTAAGAGATGGACTCACCTGTGATACACAGATGCTAGGTGAAGGAATCAGGTCTCATAACGAAGTCTAGCTTTCCTGTCCATGTTAGAGTTTAAAAGACTCAGTACATTTAGCTCTTGTGGTTGTGAGACGATTTTAGGTGCAAGAAGAACTGCTCTTTATTTTCACATATTTCATTATCTTGAAGAGTCTGTTGCCTAGGATGGGGCTAACATTTGTATTTAAATTATAAAAGTGAGTTTTAGCAAATGAAAATATAAGCAAATAGCAACAAGTGGTTTACAGATATGGTAAAAACCATGACCAAAATTAAGGAAATTTAATACTTTATAGAAAACCATGCATTTGCTAATAGAAATTGTCAATTAGACTTTGTATAACAATGCAGAGTCCAATGGCAGGTTGTACATCTTATTTTTTGTTTGATTAAAAAAGAACATTCGATCCCAGTGGTAAATAATGTTTAATGGCCTTAATATTCCATTTTGACGTTGCATAACAATTCCTTGTTCTGCGGTCTCTTCTCCACTGAACTGTGAACTCCTTGAAGATGGTTTTGTCTTAGTTATCTTTGCAGTACTCTGTGTGCCTACTTATTTATTGCAGTTTGGCTTTTTTGTTTAAAAAAAAAAAAAAAAAAGGAAGGGCAGTGAGCATTTAAGTTACTTCAAGAAAGGAACAGCTTTCCGGAAGGACACACGGCAGCGCCAGAATGGGGGAGACAGAGGCCTTGGGACCAGTGGCTCGCCTCCCACTCACACTGCGGCCTCCCCACGTCCTGCTGCTCTGGGGCTCTGTCTTTATTCTCTTTCTGCTCTTGTACCTGTGGCTTGCACAGAGCTGGGCACGGCTTCGTTGCCTTCCTCCCTAGGACTGTTTAACTCCTGTCTCTCCTTTCCTCCTGCTTCTTGGGGGAGTTGCCCACATAGGGATCCTGCTACAAACCATTCATTCACTCACTTATTTAAAGACCAACCGCTGCATCTACTGCATGACTCACCTGTACACTGCTGAATCGAGCGAGCGACCAGTTTCCCAGCGAGGAGCCCTTGTCCTTGCAGGCTCTGGGCCCACACCACTGCCTTCTTCAGCTCACCTTTCCTCCCCGGCCTCTTTCTACCACGCAGTTCTACGGATCATAGCTCAGATGTGCCCTGAACAACTTCCTCCCTCCAAACTACTGAATGCTGAATTAAGCTGTTCCTATGCCTTGTCAAAATTAACTGTGCCAGCCATTGAACTGCCCTCCTTGTCCCACTGAAAAAATAATATTTTTTCACACAGCAATTAAGATGATCCTTAAATCAGATCATGCCACTCCCTAGTTTGAGGAAAAAGATGCCCATTTCACCTAGAGCAGAGTTGGCCGGCTGTGTGTGCTCTTGGCCCTGCCGGCTCACTGCAGCCAGTCCTGCTGTACCCTCTGTGTTCTCGCCACACTGCTCTTCTGCCCCCGTCTGCGCTCGGCCTCTTCCTGCCCGGCCCTGCTGTGCCACCTGCACTGGTCTCCGTTTTCCTGGGCCGGCCTTCTTGCCATTCCGACCCCAGTTCCATGTCCCATCCCAAGAGCCCCTGCGGCCCCGTCCCCCAAGTCATACTTCGTCAGATGGCGGGTTTAGGTTTTACCACGTTAGCCGCCGCATCTGCCAGTCTTGGGCTTCTGTCTGTTACCCTCTCTGTCCCTTCCCCTCACTGCCATGCGGCACTTGGGAGAAGGCCCAGGTCTATCTTATTCTCCACTCCATCTCCAGCACCAGGAACCGTTCCTTCCACAAAGCTGTGAAAAGTGTGGAACGAGTGAGTCTCCTCTGCGCCAGCGACACTTCCGCACCCACCTGCCATCCAGTGAGCCAGCGCTGGTAGCCCAGGACGGTCGTGGCAGATCCCAAGCTGGATCTAGAGACCAGGCACCTCTGCCTCCAGTTACACATGCGTGGAGCAGGCTGTGTGTGTCCAGCGCAGCTGCTGAGATGCAGCGAGGCTCTGCAGAGAGAGCTGAGTTTGCTTTTTTCTTACTGCATTTCTCTTCCAGAATGCATTATGAAAAGTGCCAGAGATGCACTGTTTATCTGGCTAGCAGCATTTGGTCGAAAATTGAAGTGATTTTCTAATCTATAGAAACGCAATCATCTGGCACCAGGGATGAGCCAAGTGCGGAAGGAGCTCGCAGCACATTTCCATCATGTGTCTCGCACAACCAAGGCATTTGCGTGCATTTCCTCCAGGGACACTCTTTGTTCTGTGATGGAATATTTCTGCTGCACTTTTTCCTTTTATCTGTACAAAGCAAACGTCAAACTTCATTCTTCAGAGAATGTTCACATTGCAGAGGATCTGAATTGCATCTCTAAAGATCGCGACAATCAGAGTAGCGATTACAGATTTGAAAGCAGTAAAATTCACATCTAAGGCAGTGTCCTACCTGACAAAAGTCCTGTGTAACGGTGACTATCTGTGGCTTCCACTTTGTCTGATAACAGGTCTGATCGGAGAACGAATTCCTCCTATCTGGGCAGCATGAGATTGAGTCTAGAGATACACAGGCATAAACTCTTGGCAATGAACCCTGAGGACCAACTCCCTGGGGTAGTTCTGCCTCGGTGACACTGTTGGATGAGCTTCTCCCGGTGCTGGAGTGTGACAGGTGCTGCCTAGGTGAGCACCGTGGTGTCACCTACTCTGACGTCCACACGAGCTCTCAGAACTCTTGTGTCACACACGGTGTGCACGTGCCTTTGTGAGTCTAGGCATCCAGAATTCCTTGTCACTAGCAAAGACAGGGCCTGTGTGCTAACTATCTGCCTGCGACCCTGTGTGATGCCCATGCTGGGGAAGGATTGGGGGGACCATGAATGCAAATCCCTGGATGAGTGAGGTCTTCCCGTGCATGTTGGATGGGACTGTGCTTCTCTGGTCTTAGTGTCATTATCTGTGAAGTATTCTGAAGAGGTAACTTGTTTCCTTGTCATGGCTAAGTCGCCGGGCACAGTGCCTGGCACACAGGAGGTGGTTGCATTGGTAAGAAGTCTCCCTGAGTGCTGGAGGAGTGCAGCTTAAACAGACAACGGGGCAGTCAGTAAGCGATTGGGTGGGTGAGCGTGCTGGTGAGTAGACGCATGGAGACATGAGTGCACACTTCGTTGTGATGTAATAATATATATGTGTTCGTGCACACTAATCATTAATGCATTCACAATATTCCCCAATAGGAGGTATGGAGAGAAGCAGACACTCATAGGCTCCTGGTAGGCAAATAAATTGTTTTCTACAGAAGAATTTGGCAAAAATCTATTTAAAAGTGTAAGTTGTGTAGAACTTTTGACCCAGGGAGTTACACTGCAGATGAAATTACAAAACCATGCTAGGTACAGCATCATCTGTAACAGTAAAAAATGGAAACAATATAATGTGTACCAGTAGGCGGGTGGCTTCATGAGTCATGGCAAAGTCAAATGATAGGTTGTGACAGCTGTGACGCAAATCATGTGTACACATCTGTAGCACCCCTCCTTGGTGGATGGAGACAGGAGGATTGGAAGTTCAAGGCTCTCCCTGGCAATTGAGCGGGACTATCTCGAAATAAAAAATAAAGGGTGCTGGGGACTCAGCTCAGTGGTAGAACACCCCTGGGTTTGATTCTTGGAACTGCAAAAATAAATAGAAATTAAAATGTGGCACACCCAAGGGCTGATGCAAAAAGATATTTTAAATGATTTTTTTAAATAAAAAGTGATTTGGAAAATAGTATTTACACTACAATCCGTTCGCCTAAAAATGAGCACATAAAGAAAAAGTCTGAAATGATCAACAGCAAACCCTTCACAGTAAGTCTTGGGGTGCAGCGGGCGGCAGGCCAGTGAGACACCCACACTGCAAAACATGAAACAAAACAGCAACAGCAAAGCTCTTCAGAGCGACTATCTCTGAGGAGTTACTTTAAGGATGATTCCGATATCCTACTTAATCTGTTCCTATCTGAGACTTCTATTTTTTTAAGGCTATTTTTACCAGGTGTGGTGGCTCACACCTTAATCCCAGCACTCAGGAAGTGGAGGCAGAAGGATTGAAAGTTTGGGACCAGCCCGAGGGACATAGTGAGAATCTATTTCAAAATGCAAAGAAAAAAAGGACTGTTTTTTGAGCAGTTTTAAATTCACAGCAAAGTTGAGAGGAAGCTACAGAAAGTCCTTGTCACGACCTCCCCCCCGAGTAGTATATCCTGCTGTTACGACCGTAACCGACACCAGGGTCAGTACCGTCCACAGTTCACACCAGGGTCTGCTCCCTGTGCTGTACCATCTCTGGGCACAGACACTGCACAATGACACGTGCTGGCCCTGCCCACTACTGTAGCACCATGTTTTCATGGCCTGAAAAATCCTTCGTGTTCTGTTTATTCGCCCTTCTCACCCACTCACAATTCCTGGTAATCACTGGTCTTTTTAACATCTCCATGGTTTTGCTAAAAGAATTTTCAGAATAGAAAAAAAAGTGCTACTTTTTCTAATAAAAATGTATTCTAAGCTGTGGTAAGGAGCAACAGAAAAAGTAACTGCTCTTGATGCTGGAATGCAAGATGGTAAAAGAAAGGGCAGAAAACAAAGCCCCTAGTAGATATACTAAAACAAAACATGTTCGCAGAGATTGTTGAGCGCCATTTACAGCTTGTTCGTAAAGATGGCCAAACCCTACCCCAGGCACACCTCACAAGACTGACCTCTGTAGTGGGAGCAGTGGCTCCCTGGACCTTTGGCGTATTTCCGGTATCTCAGGGTTCACTTCGTGGGATATCACTGCCACAGACCCTTCACTGTTATCGAAGGTGCTGCAGTTCCTTGGTTAGTGTCTGGGACTCTCCATCCTTGCCTGCTTCCCTCCACAGCCTGCCCGCTTGCCAGGAAATGAGAGTCTGCCGTGGAAGGCACAGCGCCCCTGGGAATGACTTTATTCTAACAAAGCCTACTGTTTGTGTAGCTCCTTTAATCCAGTCTCCCGGGGACGGCTGCCTCTTTGGTGTACAATCGTTCAAACTGAAGTATATGAAGCTCTACAAGCTATATCCACAACAGCTCACTTACTTAAAACTCTAGCCAGCTACAAAAAGGAAAAAGGCGAATCATTTTGGTTTTAGCCTGGAATTTTTTTTCAATGCTTCATAGTTTATTCCTGGACTCCGAAAATCAAGTGGAAAACAAATGCCAGCACTTCCGAGTCCCAAAGAACCGAACGTCCCGGGGGAGCGTGCCTCCTGGCCCGCTGTGGGAGTGAGGAAGGAGCCTGCGATGTTGGGGACTGTCCACTCAGGAACATCGTGGCTACTTGTGCAGCGCGGTCTTTGGAGTGAACTGGACTCGTGCGTCCACAGTCTGGTCTCCTACTTCTGTCAGCTATGTGCCCATGGGTGAGCTGACACCTCAGCTGTTCAACCTAGTGAGCCGCGTTCCCTTACCTGACATGGTGCCGTTCGGAGCGGCCACCTCTCCGGTGTGCTGGAAGTGCTGACGGGGTAATATACAGGGTGCTGGCCTAGCTATGTGAGGGTGAGGCCATCCAGGCTGCCTTTATTTGATGATAATGACGTGGAGCATTCCTTCATCTTCTGCATTGCTCTATGCTGTTGAAAGAGTTGGGCATGGGGTAAACAGCTCCATGAAGATGAGGCAGGAGATCAGAAGAGTTTCTAAGTCTGGCCTTTACTAGTAGTGTAGGCTCAAAGTTTAAGCCCCTGTGTGTGGATCTGTGAAGAGGAGTAAAAATAAACTGGCCCTGGCTGTTGTAGCGTTCTCCTGACAGGAGGACAATAACCAAACCCGCTGTTACTTTCATTTGTAAGGGATTGGACGTGTGGGTGAGCCGACACGCGCACACAGAGGGCAGAAGGACCAACACCACTCTCCCTGGCTTCTCCCCTCACGTCCCTCAGCCTAAGGTAAGGACAACGACCACTTCAGTCTTCCTCAGGGGACATCCTCAAGGGGACGCATGGGGAGTGTGGAGTTGCTACAGTTTGCCCATTATTATGACGTCTAAATCGCCATTAGCTTTCTGGTCAAGTTTATGTTTTGTTTGTTTTTTTCATTCTAAAAGTGATATAAGCCATCGTGGGTAATTTTGAAAAGACACAAAACAGGAACATCCATTTGCTTATTCATATTCTTTGCTTTGTCTGCTTTGCCTGTTAAGTACAATGCACAAGCCAAGTCTTTTCTCAAATCAAGGTGTAACACCAGTCTCTTCAAGTCCGGCAATGTGAACCCGCAGAACAGCAGGACATGGCCACCGAACTCTGCGGGCTGTGTGTGGAGTCACGTGGCTGCTTAGTAAAATGTAGTCTTGCGCCTGGCCCCAGTGATGCCGACCGGGCAGGCTTCGGGAGGAGCCTGCAATCTCTGTTCTTAACAAGCTTTCCAAGGGGAGGTGCAGGTAGGGAGCCCCTGAGCGTTACCACAGAATGACTCTGAGGCCCAGGACCTCTGGGCTCATCTCAACGGTGTCCAGGAGGGGATTTAGGATAAATCCCAGCTTCCTCCTGTTCAAGAGCCCCAGCTCTACATTTCCATGTCTGGATTCTGGCTCCTGAGCAGGGGGCAAGCAAGTCAGCTTCCTAGGTGATGAGGCTCTTCCCACCACTCGCCCTGCGTCTGCTCCGTGAAGAGCAGTGAGTCCAAGAGCTCCACGAGGGGTCCCTCAGCACACTGGCCCAATCTGCCACTGCTCACCTGCCTATGGGGGCGCGACAGAAACAACAGCCTTGATTACACAGCCCACAGTCCTTTCTGCTAAGTGCCCCAATCCTGGTCTTTAAAAGCCTGTTCAGATTTTACCTAAACAGGGCAAGCATCACAGCGAACCCTCTGCGAGGGAAGGAAAGAAACTTGTACAACACAATTTCTTGGAATCTGTGCACCTCCTTCTGCTGGTTCTGCAGCAGCCGTGGCTGGGACACTGCCCAGGTTCCCGGTGGAGGTGGAGTTCTCCAGGCCGGTGAGCCAGTGGGGCGCTCTGAGGGCAATGGGAGGGCAGAGCGAGGGGAGCCCGGTCTCCTGCTGCCCTGGGCGTCCACACGATGGGATCCTTCCTCTTGTCCTCCCACCCCGCCCCCAGCTCCTTGGAAACAGGCCCACCTGCACGTGAGCTGTAAGAAATCACCTCTTTTTGTCTCCTGCCACGGGTCAGTAAAATGTTTCTTCTTTTTAGGTCAGATTTAAGTATTTTGGCCTTTACAGGTCAAGAAGCAAATTTGAGGCTGTTTGATGGGTAGTTACAAATCACTTAAAATATCATTTCAAAATGCAAAAGCTGTTCTTGGCTTATGGGTTGGCTGATCTGACTCTGGCCTCACTGTGCCACACCCTGCTCTCATCTTGGGGGTGGCAGCGTCTTCCTGCAGTCCAGACTCCCATCCTTCTGCTCATGGCCCGGTGTGACCCTCTTTAGCTTTCCTGTGTAACTTCCCGGTGTGAGCTCTCTTTACCTGAGGAGACCGTCCCAGGCAAAGACTTGTTAAAAACTGTACTCCAGGCAGTGGGTCCCTGTCCATGCCATAAGTTTCTTCGTCCTTTCTGGTCTTCAGAGAAGCAGTCACGGCCATGTCTGCATGCAACCGTTCGTCCTTCAAGTCAAGTCAGCCGGCACCTGCTCCTGTTTTCACAGCCCAGGATGGTGCTGGCATGAAAACGAGTGGCCTCCAGGGCACCCTAACCCACATCAGGAGCACAGAATTTCGGATACCGACGGAGCTCCCGTGCTGGCTGACGCAGCACTCTGTATCTGCTATCTGTGCTAGGGCTGGGACACAACACCCAGCACCCATCGCCCAAAGCAGAAGCTGTGGCCCATGGATTCAGCCGGTGATGGCTCGGTAAGGGCCTGGTGAAAGCGCGGCAGAGGAACCTGCAAGCCCCTGGAAGTGGCAGCAGGGAGCAAGGGAGCGGGTCCTGCAGGCCACACCCCCAGATGGCCACCTCCTCCGGCCAGGCCCCGCCTCCGACAGCGCCTTCAGCTGGGAGCTCTTCAGGGGATTCCCTGGGAGCCGATCACCTCTGAAAAGCCCCACTTCGGAGCACCTGAGAACCAGCACTCACTCACTGGCAAGGGGGAAGGGAAAGCTGACAAGCAAGCCAAGGATGTGGACGCCAGCTCCGCTCAGAGGTGAGGGGCGGAAGACGGGCACAGACGAGAGCTCAGTGCTCCAGCCTCTCCACCGCCCGACTCCTGTCCTCCGCGTGGCCACAGCTGCCTCATTACTGTCCCCAGCTTCACCCCGACCTTGTGTTCCTTCATTTGTCTACTTCCACAGCCAGATGTTACAAATCTAAATCGCGTGGCTTCTCTGCTTAGAGACCCCAGCGACTTCTGGCTAGGTCAGCACAAATATATATAGTATATAGTATATAGTATATAGTATATAGTATATAGTATATAGTATATAGTATATAGTATATAGTATATAGTATATAGTATATAGGTCATACTGTGGTGAGCCCTTCAGATCCTCCTCCAGCTCCAGCTCCTGCCGTCCCCTCCTCCCCACGCCAGAACGTCAGGCTCTGCCGTCTTCATTTGCCCTTACCCCTCTGCATCCCGGAGACGGCCTCTTCCTTGGCTCTTTCAGGTCTGCACGCAGATGTCATTTCATCAGCAGCGTCTCCTGCAGCCAGCTGATGCGCAGCAGCCGAGCTCCTCCTTCCCATCCACCTTGTCAGTTGTCTCTCAAGACTGCCATCAACATCGGGAGCTCCCCTGCCTGCTTGCTGCTTCACCTCCTCTCCCTGGAGGACTTGCTGTTCCCTTTCTTCCTGCTTTATGCAGACTGGGCTAAAGGCCCCTCCACCGGAGGTCCTTCTGGACCTCTCCTTCCCCCGAACAGGTATTTCACACCTCTGCTCAATGTTCATTTTCTTCACAGGAAGCACAATAAAATCATAGGTATGCCCTTTATTTTATATTTCTTACTTGTTTATTGCTTTCGTCCATCCCCAATTGTAAATTTTATGTGGGAAGGAGCTATGTCTATTTTCCCAGCCAATATATACCATATAGTTCAGGAAAAAGTGCACGACGTGGATGGCGTCACTCACAGCTGGGCCAAATGTCCCGAAAGTCTTCCCAAGGTATGAGAGGCTGTCGGCTGCCCACCGTATCTTTGGAGCTCACCACTTCTGTATGCAGGGGCAGCCTTCTACTAGCGGTGCCCATGGTCTCTGCATGAAGGATGTCACGACTGCAGGCTGGTGCTTGGTCTGCAGCCAGTACCAGAGAGCGAAGGTCCACACAGCTCTGACCCGGGAACAGCTGGGTGGATGTAACCCCAGCTTCAAACCGGCCTGAGACACATCGCCCAGTTTCCCGGAGCCGTGGGCCTGGTGCTAACTCACTCCTCAGCCTTCCCCTGCCTGCCTCCACCCTCCACCCCCATCCTGACGGTGCACCCGGGGGTCACACACCAAGGAGATCACTTGCGCCCCCATCCTTGTCTCAGGGTGTGCTCCGGGAAAGCTGACAGCAAGATTTCCATGCTGCCCTGACTCCCACCACCATGCTCTTTTGGGGAAGTGCGTCAACAAACGGTTCCAATCTGGCCTTTAGGGAGGGTGACTGGGGACAGCTGAGGTCACCATATAAATTAGTCATTTGCTAATTGTAAAAATTTAATCTCGGTCCGTGCCAACTGACATTATGCATTTTCTGTGACCCCTACAAACAACATCTACACATGATAACGCCTCTCTTCATCATTATGAATGGCCTCCTATCCCTGAACCTAATAACAACAGCTACACAACAAGACAATTCAGGAGACACTTGGTATTTGTCAGGTTCTGTCCTACACGATTAGCTTGCGTTATCTAAGTAAACAGTCTCTTCAGACTGTGAGGAAGAAACTATTATTGTTTCTCTTTTATAAGGGAACTGAGGCCCCTGAAGGTGATGGGCCCCGCATTCTTCAGGGCAGTTCTACCAGGCTGGATGCAATACCACTCCCATCTGCTAGGCTGCCGCGGCCCTTTGGGGCCACACCACACGGAAATGACAAACTGAAATTGTAGCAGAAAAGAGTGAATTTTTTGGTAATGAGAAACCGTAAGTAAATGCTTAACTGTAATTGCAAATGCAACACTTCCTGAACATAAGATATAAAAACTGCATTCCTTAGCAATTTATGTCCCCCAAATTGGCCCTTAAGGTAAGAAAAAAATGTTGATCATCACTGTGCTCCGGAGTGACTTGTAGGGAGAGGGATCCTCCCTGCCTCCAGCCCACAGAGCTGCCTTGCTAGGCAATGGCCCAGCCCTACAGCCCTCCTGGTGTCTGCTTGTGCTAACCCCAGGAATGAGGGCCAGAGTCACAGTGGGCAGCACCCAGCTGAGCACCCCAGCTTGCACTCCCCTCCCGGAATTCTGTTTCAGAGCCACCATCCCCGTGACAGACACCTCCCAGAGCTCCCAGCAGTGCCTGAGCTCTCCACCTGTCTCCTCGGGAGGGCTTCATCCCCCTGGGTTTAATCAGAGAAGGAGAATTAGGCTTGATGACAGAAATACACACCCAGGGCCACTAAATACACACTGAAAACATAGAAGCAGGTTAACGGGAGTTAAAGGGGTACAGCACCTAATGCTTGCTGGTCAGTAGGGAGAGGGTTAAGGAAAAATATGACAATAAGGGTCACTTGTCGCTAGTTCACATTTGTGAAAAATGTTTATGAAACAAAATAATGTACTAAAAAACCACTCTGCATGCACCTAATACTCACAACAGGGCTGTGAGGCAGGTAATACGGCTTTGTCGCAAAGAGGAGGAGCAGCAGCAGGGATCCCTTCTGCTCAACAACACCCAGCTGACCTGTTTTCTCAGTTTTGATTTTGTTTTTCCAAGAACAATATATACATAACATGATTCCAGAGTGTGAGAAATAGGGATCTGCTCGACTGACGACTGACGACACATCGGTTTATCGACTCGGCCGGCTTCTCCAGGGGCGACAGCTTCCCAGGCAACACCAGGGTCTTAAAGAAGAGCCTGAGGTCAAGACTTGAGCACAACTCCGTCCTGACACTAAGAGCACAAAGTGGGGAGGAAAGGAGGAAGAGTAAGAGGCTGTGCTCAGGTTTCCGTGGCCAGTGGCACAGTCCTGTGGGCTCCAAGAGCTGGCCGACCGTGCCAAGTGCGGCCTCACCTCGGGCCGAGCTGCCCCCTCGCAGGCAACAGGGGTCACGGAATGAGGGCGGCTCTGGGAGACACAAACTCCCGGCGCTTCCTGCCTGTCCTGCCCATTGGCCAGACAAGTTCTGCGGCTGGAGCAGCACACCTGAGGGAAACAGACCCGGCCTGCACTCGGGTAGGCCTGGAGGGGAGGGGCCGGGCACCGGGGCGTGTCCAGCCCTGGCAGCGTCTGCTCCAGCCAACCAGCGTGAGGTTGCACACGTCCGCCTTAGCTGTATGTGCAGTCTTGTGGTCGAGCGGGATGGTTCACATGCCTTCACATTTATCTGAGCAAATGCCCTGTAACGGCTGCCTAGCACATTTCACGGATGTGCTCCAACTTAACTGCTTCTTCCTAATTCTGTTCCCAGACACTTAAATGCACAATATTTACTGTGCAAATATTTAAGTTTTAGCACAAAGTACTGACCGTCCTCTGGCAGGCTCTCTACAACTCTCTCACGTAGGTTCAAAGGAGAGATCTACTTCTCACTGTGCAAAGCACACTGTGCAAGGCAGAGCTACAGATATGAGTCTAGGCCCAGCATCCAGCCAGTTCCACACCAGGGTAGCATTCTGGTAGATGAGAAGCTAGTTCCAAGCTACCTGCTGATTTCGATCACAAATCAAAAGGAAGGTCAGGTGGTAACTATTTTATTTCTATCAGAAAATGATACATTGCTGAAAGCCAGTTCTGATATGATCCAGAAGTACACATATGGTAGTGTGAAGGAACGAATGCACTTTTGGCATATTTATTAGATACTGCACTTGAGTATTATTAATTATCTAAAGTTTCCTAGCTGAGGTTATCTTACAACCTGAAATATTTTTCTGATATTTAAGTAGCTGCCTTTGATTTGTCAGTTACTAAATAATTGTTTTTGTTCAAGTAACTTGGCATTTGAGTTATTGTCTCCCTTGTGTTTGCAATAAACTGAAGAGTTAAAAGCTGCTGAACATTCTGACTCTATCTGGGGTTACGATCCCATCTTTGGCACATGAAGTCTGAGGAGAAAACAAATTTTAAATGATCTACACTGTCAGCATCTTGCTGACCCAGCTTCCTCTAACCACGTTCCTTCACGATCTCCTCTAGCTCATCACTGGGGTCTTTCCAACAGGATAATGAGATGTATTAAAGCATCCAAAGCTGAAACTGAAGCTCTTGTAAGATTGAGCCTCTCTGGGACTTTATGTACAAAAACCCTAGACAGACATTTCTGGAAGGAAAGTAAGACGTTCTGTGGAACGTTATGGACTAATCCTGTGCCTTAACTCTACATGGTAAATGCTGTGGAGAAGTGGTTAGCAAAGTGGTAAAGGGTTTCTTTCCTCTACAACGGAGCATGTAAAATTGTGTCTGGGAGACTGGAGTCCCGAAGACCCCAGGCTGCAGGGCAGGGTGGGCTCTGTGTGAGGTGAGCAGAGACCAGGAGGGTGAGCCCTGCTCCAGGCCTCCCCCACTTAGTTTTCCCAGGGCCTCACCGCTCCTACACATGGGCTCCTCGTCTGGGGGAAAGCTGTGCTACTGAGACCAAGAGCTGAGTGTCTTTACTTCAGAACACAGGCAAAACTCTCTTACATGAATGGGCTGTTTTATTTACACAGTACACAAAACACGTCCCAGCCTGCCTTCACTGAGCCAATGCTAAGACTTTGTAGAGCCCCACAATGGAAACTGTCTGCCTGAAGAGCCGCCTCTAACTGTACCCTCAGAATGGACTGTGTGAAATTCACCAGCACCCTGCTCTCCGCTCTCCTCCTGCCCGCTCGGGTGCTGTCAGACACTTCTCTTGATTGCTCTCCTCTAGCCCGAGAGAGGTGAAGAATACTTTGAGCTGATAAATGAATGTGCAAGTGACCTGTTCTTCAAACCGAAAGGGTTGCTTTGGATTTACCTTCTCTCCTGGTGGGCAACCACTGCCACACCCAGCAGAGCCAGCATCTCACACACGGCGTGAGTATCCCAGCCGCATCTGGCCACCTGTGTGTCTGGGCTCCTGGTCTGGGCAGTCAGATCCATGAGAGGCTGAGGTGGCCCCTCATCTGGAAGCCCAGGGGTCCAAATCTTTCTGAAGCATCGGGCACTCGATGCCCATCTCCACCAGCATGGCTTGGCTATTTTTACCTAACTGCCAAGGGCAACATGCTCCATGTGTCTGAGTTTGTACCCGTTTATTAGTTAGGAGACCACATGAGCAGGAGTGTTTGTCTGCTCGGCTCCTGAGAACCAGTCAGGTATGAGGGTAGAGGGCACTCCTGTGAGTCATCACCTGTCAGTAGGACACCTCTGCTTCAGGCTAGAAAAGCTCACTGGAGTGATATATTCAAGGCACCATCCAGGAGAGGCTAATCTTTCAGATATGCAGTTTCTATGGTCAGGCGTATTTGGCAAACAATGTCTCTCTCTTGGCGATTCAAAGTGTGTGTCAGAAAGTCAAAACACTAAAAAGTATTTCTTGATCATAATTTTTAATTTCTTCCTCCTAGCCTCCATTCTTTTGCTTTCTCTTCCCCCTTTACTATCTTTTTACTAGTATTAGGTATCTAAGAGTCTGTGAAAATATTTTCAGACAACACTGAATTTAACCTGTTGAAAAAGTTTGTAGCAGCCAGCTTTAATTTTTTCCTCAATTCCAGAGCCAGGACCATGCACGATACAATGCAAGACTCAGTGAATATCTGTCAATTGAAGTGAACAGGCGAGTAAAATAGCGTGCCAAAGTAATTCATGAAAAGTTGTTTTTGAAAATCATACCAGTTATTTGATGGCTAGTATAGGAGAACTTTACAGAAGTAAACTATGTGAACATTGGCTTCACTCAGTCCACTTTGGGCACATGGATCAGAATCACAAGAAGTGAGGTTGGGGATGACCCTGGTAGCTGTCCAGCTACCATTTCACGTACAAGACACAAACACATATGGGGTACTGGCTTTTGTGCATGTCAAGAGAGTTATTTCCAGCAATTTAAGTATACGAATAGAGGCTCAGCCAGGGGCTCACACCTTGCTTCTGCCTCTCACCAGCTGAGGGAATGTGGGCATATGGGACCGTGCCTCGGTTTCCTCATTAGTAAGTGGCCGTTGGGGGGACTCAATGAGATTAGGCAGGTGGACAGTAAGCAGAGCAAGTGCCAACTGGACGCGACGCAGTACGTGATGTTAATGTATCAAACACATTATCGGGCAGAGTTGTACGATCAATATGAAACGAGAAGTGACACCCAAATCCAGAGAGATTGTGGGAAACCTCAAGCTGGAGAAACGGTTTTGGGAGAGGGATGGTACTGAGGCCTCCCCACAGACAGCCCCTGGTCGCGGGTCACATTTTGGAGACGTTTGGGTTTGGTTTTGGAGGCCAGTGAGCTGTGGCCTGCGGGTGTGTGTCACAAGCCCCCAGTGTGGGGTAGTGGGAGGCACTCTGCAAACGATGCTGGTGCAAGCAGAGCCCTCGTTTAGCCAGAAGCCCCAGAGAAACTGCAGGAGGAAGGAAATGCTCTTTGCAGGGCAAGAGCAGGACCAGCATGCCCTACCTGAAGGGGTAGGCGAAGGCAATGTCCACGCTGAGGTTACTTTCTGTCTTGTTGGCACAGTCCACACTCAGCCGCAGGCCTCCAGAGTAGCCACCGCATGTTGCAAAGGCAAAGATCGCAAAGAGCTGTGAAGAGGGAAGAGAACAGAGAAGGCAGCTATGAGGGTTAGGTTAGTCAAATGAGATGCGTAATTCGGAGCTGAGCGAGGGAACCAGGGAGGGAGCAATCCTACAGGACCACAGCTCCACCCGCCAGGCTGGAGGAGCAAAGCAAGAATGAAGGTGTCTGAAGGCGTCTGCTGAGTTGAAGAAACTCAGCTTGGACAGTCATTCACGAACAGGACAAGGGGACTGTCGGGTGCACAAAGAGCTGCTGGGCCTCAACGGGTAGAGACAAAACACACAGCTAAAACCCACAAAGGAGCGCCTCAGTGGCTCCAGGTAGGAAGAATCTGAGATGTCTCTTTGCTCTTCTTTTGTTTGTTTTGTGTTTCATAAAGCATGTTTTGTCTTTCGGAGTAATATATTTACTATTTTAAAGGGCACGGCCAGAGTCAAAGCAGAGGAGACCATTACCCAAGGGGCTCTACCACCACACACAGGAGCTCAGCGTACGGCACTCTAGGCTTACGCTCCCGCCGGTGGTTACACCTCGGTGTCGCTCGCTCTTCGCAAGCAGCCATTAAAAGTTTCAAGTGGTTATCAGTCAGTGTCACCATCGATCCTGGTGTGGAATGTGACCAAGTGTGGGATCAGGCACCCAAAACAGGGAGCGGGAATTCAGGGAAGCCCTGAGGAACAGGAGACACCAGGAAGGTGGGAGGGCCGAGGAAGGGAAGTGAGTAAACGGCAAGCTTGGCCACTTCATCAATTCAAAAGAGTGTCCGGCTCGTTTCCCAAGGAAGCCGATCAGGTTCACTGAACACTGACACACCTCACGGCCTGTATTCGTGTTTATTTTATTTTATCTTTGGAGTCTAGCTTCTTACAGTGGCTGGGGTGGCCTCTTGGGAGCCCAGCTCACCCTGCATAGGGGCCAGGTGCACCCGATCTGTGATGTGACTCTGGGGAAGCTGCTTTACTTCCCCACGCCTTGTTCTCCTTTTCAGTACAACAGCGTCGGTTCTAACTCTCCCGGCTCACTGTGCTATTTGTGATACGAGACAGACAGTTGCTGCAGGGAAAAGGCCGCCAGAGTGGGCAGGATCAGTGTGTTCAGAGGTGTGGTGAGCACAGCCTTTGCCACCTGCCACCTGGTAAGCAGAGGAAAAGCAGCCTGAGGACTGTCTGTCTCCAGGAAAAGATAGGGTAGTCTTAACAATGGCTGCTGAAATCTTGGCAGGGAAAGCAGTGCTTTGCGGACCATTTGCCACTTATGTGCATTCGTTTTTTTAAATCAATAAGTTTTAAATGGAAACAACTTGATCAAGTGCTACAGTCGAGGTAGTAAGAGCAAGAGATACTCATATGTGCTGATGTGTGTGAATCATTGAGATCCTGGCACAGCGTAAGCTCTCAAAAATGTTCAGAAACATTATCACTGTAAGCAGTGGGTGCTCTTCGGTAAACTGACTTGAAGCATCAGGTAGGAGATGTAGGTTTTTCACCAGCCAAATCTACACCACCCTCTGCCCAGTGAACACCAGAGCAGTGCGAGACACCGATGGTCCTTTTCACTGTTTGCCTTTCCGCTTCGTTGGCCTACCTGAAAGGACTGGAGGAGGCATTCAGAAGCCCTTCCAGTCCCTGCACAATCTGCACAGGACACCAGGGCTGAAGGAGACCCAGTCTTCATCCCTGGGGTGAGAACTGCTTACTTTTCCCACTCTGATGTCCTCTTCATGTCATGTATTAGTGGCAGGAATAGGAGGAGGGGACTCTCACGGTCCAGGGCCCAAGCCCAGACTTCATCACGTGGCCCTGGGTGTCCTGGCCACTGTGCCACGTCAAGGCTGTCTGGTAAGGCTTCTTCCAGGAGAAGGCTTGGAGCATGGGAGTCACAGCCCCAGGAAGGCAGCCCTTTCTTTCAAGTTTCCTCATCTCTAAAACAAGTGTGTCCTCTGTGTTTCCCTGAACCCCCGAGAGAATTAAATGAGATGGGATGTATTCATGCATAAGATCCCCTGGATCTTGCAGACTTGTGTGGTAGTTACATATATGTGTCTGTCTGGGACAAGAGTCCCGGTGAGAAATCAGCAGGTGGATATGTAAAGGTCAGGAAGGCTGGTCCACGGTGCCATCTTAAAGCCTGTTGTAGGCCAGGTTTTGTGACCACACAACATATGTGACCAGAATTCCTCATGACAAGTGTTTTGTGTGTGTGTGTGTGTGTGTGTGTGTGAAGCTTGATATTCCTATATTAAAGGTATGGCAGAATAGCATAATCACTTCAAGAAGTTGCATGTCAAACATTCCTTCGGGCATTAAAAAGTGGCAAGTTAAAATTGAAGGCATAAAAACAAATCTTGTTAATTTCAGAGCTTGATAGTTACAAAGAAACTACCTTGGCTTTTCATCCTGTGTTAAGTGTTCTATTTACAGTAAGGTATTATTAACACCACTGTGTAATGAAATTCAGATGGAATGGTAAGTATGTATTTGGCTAGTTTAAAATGTTAGACTACTGGAAAAGAGACGTTCAGACTACTGAAGCCAGACACAACAATGTCTTCTTTCAGCCATCACTGGGCTCTGAAAACCCAAAATGTTGTAGTCCAGTTAAACATGACACCTGTGGATTTCTGTTAAGTTCTTCTCCCTCACAGTTCTCACCGGTTAAGGGAAATCATACTGCGAGCAGAATGGAGCACACATGCGGCTGGTGAGGGCTACACAGACCATGTATGTACCACAGCAATGGCTGATCCCAACGCTCCCAGTCTACCAGGCAGGGCTCTGCTCCTCGAATTAGAATGCACGGAGCACAGTGAGGAGGCAGGAGTGGGAGCTGGGGCGAGGAGGGGAGGCCCCCCTGGTTTTGCAGGGAAAGGCAGAGTGGGAGCAAACAGGGGTCTTCCAGCTGCTACCCCTGCAGCGCTCCCCCTGGCCACCTCCTCTGAGAGGGGAAGGTGGAGCAATCCTGGACTTGGGCAGGTCTGAGTGCGACCTTGCACAAGCTGCTCCACCTCTCCACCCCTAGCTCCACACATCTGCTAGTCAAGACGAACTCACAGGTTCACTCTGCAGATGTTGGATGGGTCACTTACCGGGCACCCTCCGTTGGGGCACAGACATTGAAGAAGGTCAGAGAAAAGACAAAGATAAAGACTCTCCCTGCTGATCGGGGAGCTTAATGCTGACGAGGGGTGACAGCTCTAAAACGAATACGTAAATAAATAATTACAGATGTATCAGATAACTGCTAGACCGGAAGTTACACCTGCAGATGTCACCTTTAAGCTGAGACCTGGAGATGGTGGAAATCATGCAAACGTGGGGGAGCGAGCTCTCTGGGCAGAGGGAACAGCTTATGTGAGAGTCATCAGGAAAAGCCTGACAATTCCAGAAGCCAACAGAGAGCTAATGTCACAGGTGGATGGTGAAAGAAGTCGAGAATGAAATTATTTAACCTCACGATTGTTGTACATCTAATCCAAGAGGCCACATGTTAAAGCAATAGGTTCACAGCCATCGATAAATGTTAAAATATCTTCTCCTTTATCTCCATCTTCCTTTCTGCTCCCCACTCTCTTCTTCTTCCTTCTCCTCCTTTTTCCCTTTCTCTTCTTCCTACTACTAATGTTCCTGAAACTATTGCTACTGCCCAGAAGAAACTAAAGCTAGAGAGGAATATTCACTTGTCTCAACTCAGTTAACAGGAGAATTGGAACAAGGACCCTGGTCTCCAGGCTCCCAGAGTCAGTGTTCTATTTAGTTCTCAAACTGCAAAAAGAAAAGTATTTCTGCCAGGTGAGTAGAGTTGGCCATCAGATGGTCTTGTCCTCGCCCGGAGGGCACAGTGGATGCTTCACTGATGCAGGCTCTCTGCTTTTCTCCTGAGAGTCTCACAAATGCATGCCCATACCTCACTACCAAGGGGAGAGCCCTGTTCTTTCTCCTTTCCTCATGCCATCCCTGATGGGAGGAAGCATGTGGGAGGACCTTGGCACTCTGTAAAGAGACAAGGACTCTCTTACCCCAACAACTGATGCACTGCGATGCTGCTGGCACCACCAAGGGGAAGGTGTGCACATCTCGTGGTCTGGGTTTTTACAAGATTATTGCCACTTCATCTGGCTGCCAACACCCCCTCCTGGGCGAGGGGAAAGAGGGGATAACTTTGTATGCAGTCAGGAGAAAATGAAAACTGGACCTGAATTCCACAGGCTAGAGAGGGAAGACGCCACAGGGGCCGGGTGGGTTAGAAAGAGGGTAGGAGAAAGGAGCTGGGGAGAGTGAGCTCCCGCTGAGGCTGGCTCTGGTGACCACAAGCAGTTTGATGAGTGTGTGTGTGCACATGTGTGATTCTTCTTCAAAGTCTGGGCCCTGCACGTCAGTCCTGAGCCACACAACACCTTCCTTTCCAGACACTGAAGGTATAACCCTGGGCCAAAAGCCCATTTGCCCATCCAAGTGGAGTATAAATCCTGCATCTTGTCATCTTTCCTCAAGCTCCCAATTTCCCTGAGACAAAGCAGCAACCTCATTTTCCAGAACATTCTAAGATAATCGGTGTTCTAAACTCTGGCCCAATAATTCACCTCCCTTGAGTTCAGGAGATGAAAATAAATCTACAACCAAGTCTCATTTCACTACTGTCTTGGATGATCTATGGCTTTGTTCCTAACAATAAAGAATTACTCTCAAAATGGACAAAATTAGCCAACAGAGAGTTCCTTTGTGCGTAGCCTGATTTAAAAAACACTCAGCTGAAAGAGAATAGAAGAACTGTTCTGCATTTTCTGGCTTAATAAGTGTCCATAAACTATAACCACCTATAGCAGGAATGATAATTTGTACAGTTAACACCACCAAAGATTCTCCCCTGGAAAGAAGGCAGCAGCTCCCTTCTTGGAAGTAATTGAACCAGATGAGGAATATTAATGAAATATGCTATTTATGCTTCTGGTTAGTTTGCAAATCACAATGGAAAGCAATAGGTTGGAGGAGGACAGGAAATAGGGCTGATTAGTGGTTCCTGCAGGGATCCCAGGACTGCAGTGAAGCCAGGGCAGGGGCGGGGCCACCTCCCAATGCCTAGCACACAGCCACAAGCAGGCATCAAGGATGCCCCAGAAAGAACACAGGAGAGAAGGGACTGGTAGGAGAGGGACAGGGAAGGTGGAACCCAGTCGTGATGCAGTACCACCCACAAGCTCTGCGTGTGAACAACCCTCTCTCCTGGGGAGAAAGCTGCAATGTGTACAATCGCCAGTCTGCAGAGGGTAGGCATTTCCTGAATGGACAGTTCCAGGCTATCAGCATGGCGCCTCTGGGCTTGGATTCAGAAGACATCGGCCCAGCAGTAGTACTCCAGCTGGCCACCTCCATTGGGGGCTCCCCAGAGATGAGGACCTTTGCTCACTTTGGTGCCCATCAGGGACAAGCTTTCCCTTCCTCCTTCACTTATCCATTCTGTGTCTTATGCACTTATGTAGTGAGTTACGTAGCAGAGGCTGCTGATGCTGTTTCTCTATGCCTTATCCCACCCCACAGGCCACCTACAGCTTCCCGGGGACAGTCCTCACATGCACAGCCTGCAGCTCCCAGCTGAGGGCTCTCTCTCTGAGACAGAGGGGATGCACCTGACTCATTTTCCCCTGCCAGCTGGAAGGGGTGCAGCTTACCCAGGGGCTCTGCCTCTCCCCTTTTCTCCCCCTGCACCCCAATGGACTGAGGCATTTGACCACCATTCTCCACTCCAACATGAGTGCAGCCAGGCAGGGAGCATGGTGCCGCCCACCCATGCCAGCCACTTTGGACAACTGTCCCATTTCTGAGGAATGGGGGGCACTCTGGAGAGGCTAAGATCAGGAAGGGAGGAACCCGGATGCCCTATTTGCATGCCCAGCACTCACAGCGAACTTTCTAGAAGATTTTCTGCTTCCAGCCCTCAACCTCATGGAAGCAGGTCTGCAGCTGCTACATAGTAAGTGCTTTCCAGACACTTCTTGGGTTTTAGCCTAGGAGGGCTCCCTCCTGTGTCCCGGCCCCTCTGTGCGGTGGCACAGGCCCTGTCACAACAGGGACTCGTGGGCTTTATCTCTCAGGTAGTGTGGGATTTTTATCTTGAGTAGTGTGGACAGACAGGGTGGTGGGTTTCCAAGGAAAGACAAACAACCACAGCTGTGAACACCAGACTGGCAGCCAATGAGGACCAGTGGCCCGGTAGAATCCACCTGCAGTGCCCAGCACAAGCTGGCACCAGAAGACAGTAGGTATCGGACCATGACGGCAGCATGCCACAGTAACTGCCACAGACGTGAAACAAGCGCCTGAAGCACTTTACAAAGGCGGTGAGCAGACGGAGCCCCGGGCATCCGGTCATTTCTCTGCCCTCTGTGATGACAAGGGGCCTCAGTCTTAGCACTGTGGGCTACGTTCACCTCTGCCTGTGGGCTGAAATTCACACTGGTAACTGAGTTGTGTTTTCCCACACACAGTCTGACACACGTCTCTAAGGCAAAGACGTGGCTGAAACAGAAAAAAATAATTTGGAAGTAATTTTCATCACTATGAAGAAGAGAATAAATAAATAATGAAGCACTCAGTCTTAATATGCAATGGCTACAAAAAAGAATGAACAGCAATATAGAGAGTGGAAAGTTGCTCATCATCTTTTATAAATGAAAAATAAAAAAGTAAATTGCCAAGTATAACAGATGTTACATTTTTGTAAAATAAAATATTTAAATATATACATAATGTGTTTTTACAGACACTGAGATGATCTAGCTGTTACCACTGAGGAGTGGAATTTGGAGTCAAAATCTCAGTTTTACACATACCTTCGGGAACTAAAAAGTAATTTTCTTAAAAGTGCAAATTTAGGCAACTTCTAAGTAACCTGATCCAAGTAAATTCATACTTTTTATTAGATGGTTTTATGCTATTTCAAACTCTGAGGAAAAAAACTAGTGAAGTCAAATAAACTCATGCCCTTTTAGAATTATCTTTGTTAATTTTCAAATATTTATATTCACACAGACTATAAGTGGAAGATCATTTTTTGATCTGCTTATCTACTCTTGTGGCAAAGTCACAAGCTAAGTATGCTAAAATGTACCATGGGAACACTGGGCTGAAATATAATTCAGTCATTAGTGAAGCAAGAAGTGCAACTTATCTTTCCTCTGGTCACAGAAGATAATTACTTTGAAATAAACCAACCCTGATTCTCTCATATGTGTCATAATGGAATAATAAGATAAAATTAAAATGCAGCACAGTTTCTCCCTTACACTGACAATATTCCTCCCTACTTGCTTAGGCAGACCCTTGTGAATTAGCTTCCTGTGGTAGTGCTTTTGAACCTGACGCCTTTTCCTAAGTGAAGGCAGACGTCCTGCTGTTTCCCACACACTGATGAGTCTTTGAACAAAGGACCTCAGTGTGTCCCCAAGGCCTCGAGGCAGTGATATTCGGGGTGGTGGAGCCTCACTGTTTGAACTCTCAAACAGAAGCTAAATAAAACTCTTTATGAGGTACCCAGCCTTGGGTGTTTTGTAACAGCAATGTAAAATAGACTGATAATCTCCGATAGCCAAATCCATGCTCATTAAAGAAAATAAAACTCCACACTTCAGTTTGACAGGAAGATGAGCAAGAGGGGCTCACAGCGCTCGCTCACTGCTGTGCAGTTTGCTAATGTGTCTGGACTGTGCTGGTTTTCCCCACCAGGAGCAACACTTTTACCGTAATAGAGATTTTTTTTTAAAAAAAAACTAAAGCTAAGTCACACATCAATTCTGTTCCACCTTTATTTTTTACAATAGGTCTCAGGTTATGGTATCCAACATTCTGACTAAAAACTACAATTCCACTTGTGACTCAGCTGTGGTTGATTTCAGTATATTTGGCATGTCTTCTTCAACACTTAAATATTTCATCAACTAGATTTATATCTATGCCCACAGAGCAATTTAGAATACCTTAGGGTTTTTTGAAAAAAATATCGATCCATAATCAATTGGCTGCATTCAATTATCATCTCTTTCCTAGACAGGAAGAATCATTTAACAGAAAAATCTCTTACATTCACTCTTCTTTTATTTTTTAAATCCGGTTTTACCTAATGAAAGCACAGGTCCCATTAATAAAATAGTAGCAGTTGATTTGGGGAGGGGGCACATTTTTCGGTGTTTTTTTGGCTATATTAAATTAAATCCAGAGTTTAAGAACTGCCTGCTACCAATATAGTCAGACATGGTCCTCAAGACCAGAAGCGGCAACCTAGAATTAGTCACAGCATTATCAACTGTCAGAAATTTCTGAAACATGTAAATCCTCATGTACAGAGATTCCAACATCTTTCTACCTTCTCCTGCTTTGACCACCTCAATGGCAAGTTTTCTCCCTATACCCATACTGCCAGACTTTCACGTCACTGTTCAGATCATTCTAATTCTTGACCTGGAAATCAGCACTCCAACCTCTCACCCACGATGCATAATCATCCAATCACTTCTCTAATCATAGGGTGCACTACAGTGATTGTTGAATGGAGAAGATTCAATCAAAACTGGGCAGTGAAAAGGTAGCGGATGATTCCATCTATTCTGGAAAATATTCACAGTACTGCAGCAGCAGCTCTAGAGGAGCAGTTTAAGTACACTCTCATATTTTCTGTCTTTAATAATAATGATGATAGCGTTTACTTCCACATGAATGCAGCAGTGCACTTAGCGCTTTGCAGACATGATTCACTGAAATTGCATAACCCTGTTAGGTGGGCGCCATCATCATCCCCACTGCAGGGTTCGGCACAGGGTGCTTTAAGGGGTTAAGTGATTCATGCAAAACCATACAAACACAGAGAGGTAGTTTAAACCAATAAGCTCATAATTATAGTGAAACAAACAACCAAGCATACAACTCTGGTCGGTGTTAGAGAACAGCAGTGCACAAATTCGGTAGTTTAAACTGTGGAAGCAAAAGAATTAATCACTTGTCTTTTCTTTATGATTGCTACCAGTATGCAAGCAGAGAAGATAAGAAGACATTCTCTTTCTAAATGGATTCGGCGAAAAATGAAAAAGGAATGACAGAATTAGAATGTAACCATTTCACAATGTTTGTACCCTCCTCCCCAAATGCCAAAGCTGAAGCTGTAACCTCCAGTGCGCGTGTATTTACAGATGGGGCCCTTAGGAATTAACTGAGATTAAATGAGGTCATAAGGGTGGGGCTCTGACCCAATAGGAACACCGTCCCTATGACAAGAGACACCAGACTGCTCTCCCTCTCACTCACTCCCCTGTGTTCTCAGAGCACATACAGAGAGGCAGCCACCTCACACTGGGAGAGGCATCAGAACCAAAACACTCTGTAAGGGCCTTGTACTTGGACTTTCTGTTGCCCAGAATTGTACAACATGAATTTCTTCTGTTTAAGACACCCAGTCTATGGCACTTTGTTATAGCAACTCTAGCAGTCTAAGACACATTCTTAATGAATTAATAAATCTAAGCACAAATGACTGATACCACAAAAGGAGAAACAGATAGAAATATGTGCCTCTAATGAAAGAAAACCACAGCAGTTTTGCGATGTTACTGATAAAAACAACAACAAAATAATCAAATCTTGAATTCGAGCAAGACTGTCAACTTACAAAAGGGGTTGAAATCAGCAAATACCAGACTCTGAGATACTCTCCAGAGGAAAACACCTCGTTAATTCAAATACAACAGCAAACTGCAAAATGTACAGGAAAAATGGGAATGGATGGAGGGGGAAGAAAGAAATACAGCAGGGAAAAAGGGAGGCAGAAAAGCTTATAGATTAAGAGGTCTTAAAAGACACATCGACCAATCACAATGTACAAATTTTTAAAAAAATCAAAATTGAAGAAAAACGGTAAGAAAAAATCTGGAAACATTAAAAGATATGTAGATATCTGATGATACTGAGTTACTGCAAATTTTATGTGCACTGTGTTTGTTTTGAATACCCTTGAGACACACACACCTGCTTACATATGGGAGGTGTGGTAGATGCTCTGGGACAGTGTGAGGGGAAGGGTGGCAGGAAAACGTGCTTGTGAGTGACCACTGTTGGGCTCAACAAGGAGGGAGCAGAGACCCACCATCTTGTGCTGTTTCTTTACATGTCTGTTATTTTTCTATCATTGAAATGTTTTAAAAATTGGGATCATATTGTAAAGTAATCCATGCATGAGTGTATAAGTATAGGCACACTTGCACAGCTTTTTTCATTTAACACATAAAATAGAAACAATTTTCATCTTTTTAAAAGGATACTTTCAAAAATCCTTCAGAATACCCAAGAGGAATATTCTTTCCAGGAATAAGGTCTAAACCCATTCTATTATTACAACATGGCAGCTCTTAGAAGAAAATATATTCTTTAACAAGAATTTTCTTCTTAATAATCTTTTATTGATTGTTCTAGGGACCCATTTAGTTCTGCCTCATTATGAGAGAGCAGCTTTTTCTCATTATGTTTCAATAAGATGAAAAATCACCATGGCCTGAAAGGCTATACATTCCACATAAAGGACATCATTTCTTCAGCAAGAAGAGAAAAATCCCCACCATTTTCCAATAATATCTTTCAATGGATGAAATCCAAGGGCCAGTAAGATATATCAAATTACCCTCCATGCAATGTGCTGGTTCTACCTTAAAAGTTCTAATGGTAAGTGGACTTCATGTAGACCACAGCGATTAGTGGACACGTCAACTCTGCCCTGCAGGAGAGACAGCAACATGGAGCCAGCCGGCGATTCCAGCACAGGAAGGCAGTGACCTTTGCCAAAAACTTTACCTTCTGATTTCCACGCTTTACTTACACCCCTTTCTAGCATATCTAGCAAGGTTAACACACTCTGAGTCATCTTATTTGTTCATGGGAAACACAGACAATAATTCAAACATAATTTTTTTGTTTGTTTGTTTGATTGGTACCGGGGATCAAACTCAGGACCTGTGCTTGTGAGGCAGGCAGCGGCACCACTGAGCCAAAACCCTGGCCCCCACACGTAATTCTAAAAGGAGACATTAGTACGGGCTGGAGAGAAGTGGGAGACGTAAGAGGAGATGAGAGCGTGGAAAGCAGCCTGCAAACAGTAGTGGCTCAAAACTGTAGCTTTCCTGAACATGAGGGGTAATTCTTTCTCTATGAGAAAAGAGAGGAATCAAACAGGGTTCCAGGGTGCTATGGTGCATTGGAGAAAGAAAATTGGGGCTCTTATGGGCAAAGGCCTGAATCTTCATGGTAACTGAAGCAGCGGGATCAAACAATGAATGCAGGCAAAGCGGGGATCAAGACATCGAGGAACCAGGAAGAAGCTGGGACATGTGCTGAAGTGGAAATAAAACAATGAAGAGTTACAGAGAGGCCCAATGCCATCCTTTATTTTCCTTGCTTGGCAGGGCATGTGGCCCTGCTGTTCTGCCCTTTCCTACCGTGAGTGTGACCACATTACTCGCCTGTCATTCATCTCCTCCGTGGGCAAACCCCCAGGCAGAAAGGCATCCAGGTGCACCCAAAAGTAGGGGAACGTATGAGAGGAAGTTCCTGGATAAAGGTGAAAGGTCAGTGCCATCAGTGTAAGCACACTGCATAGCTGATAGCGGACATTTCTGATGAACTTGCTGAATCAATGAAAATATATCGCTTTTCTCATCTGTTCAGGACAAATCTCACATAGGATAGCAAATAGAGAGAATCCAACCAACAAGGTTCAAGGAAGAGTGTAGAAGGAAGAGAGTAGGGTTTGGTGTTAGACGAAAAGGCATAAATAGGACATATGAGGGAAAGCAAGGAGGCAGAAAGAGATGACAAAATAGATAAACAAGAACTATAATAACTGATGACAGCATTACATGGTGTGGGTTCATCTTGGAAGTTGAAATAAAACGAAGTTGTTTGGAGGGAAATCGCATAGTGGTCATATGGGAAAGCCCTGGTGGGATGGCATGAAAACAGTTAAAGGTTGATATTTACCCCCGCCTCACCCTTTGGGAAGCTCCTGCAGGCTACGGATCTGCCCACAGAAAATTCTCCTCTGCACAAATATTTTAAAATTATCACACAGACTTGGTAGATGCAGAGATCCCTCAGGGCTGTCTAACCTATCAATCCAATGACTTCACACTAACAGACAAACTCTTACCCCACCAGGTACCACAGCTGGTGAGGGACTTCTGACACCTCCCGTTTGGGTCCATACTTCACTTTCACTCACAGCTACATTTTGGGCAACTCCTGTTTCCAAGATACTTTCCAGGTCTAACTCTCCTGTTTAAATTTCTGATTCCAAATTTTCTCTGATATTTACCATAAATCATTTGCTTAGAATTATATCCCTAGTTAATCCCCTTTTTATTATTTCTATGTTCACTAAGGTTCCATCTATTAGGAAGACCCAGGATCCGAATTTTTTGGGCCAGGCTCCTTCTTAGAAGAGAGCTAACTTGATTGAAAATCACTTCTCTGAAGAGGTGAACTCCAGAACATTCTGTGGTAACTTGACTTTGCCCCTGTTCCCTGGACTACAGAAGAAAGTGTGGAATCCTTTTGGGAAACCCATTGGCTCATGTGAGACCTCAAAAGCTATGTGTGGCATGGAACTGATTTCTAATAGGATAACCTGGTCTCTGAGAGGTGCGGGTGCAGTTACCCACACCAAGGCACAAACCTTCTGTGGCATCTGAACTACATGCTGCAGAACAGAGGACCCAAACAGAATGTGGAGCCCAGCCTCTCCTTGTTTGCCTGGTGGCACTGTTCCAGATGCACACGCCAGCACACTTCCCCTGATGCCCACAACGACAACTGAAAGCATCAAAGCCGTAGGGTGCTTGACTCCCGTAGCAGCAAATGGATGGGAATGCATACTTTAATGGGTACACGCTGAAGTATGCAGGAAGTAATTTTCTACTGTAATGTTTTCATCTCTCCCTAGTCCTAACAGATTTAAGAGGATATCATCAGTTGAAAGAGATAAGTATCAGTCCATTTTATGTCAATGTACAATTTAAGAAGGGCACCTTTTCATGACCTCTGTTATCAGTGACTTGAAAGCTGGTGATCTGTGGGCTGGGAATAAAGTATCACTCGGTGACCTAAATTATGGACCAATGTGTATTGGCCCACTGAATTCAGGACTTTATTTGATATATAGTTTTTCCTAATACATTTTATCAGAGATACATGAACTTTAAATATAAAGATTTGTTGACTGACTAAGTGCCAGGCACCAGTGTGTGTGTGTGTGTGTGTGTGTGTGTGTGTGTGTGTGTGTGTGTATGTGGCTGTTCCTCTCCTGGAGCTTATAGTCTGGTAGGAGTGACAAGTAGGAAACAAATACAAAATTGTGATAAAGGAAGTTAAGGTATAAGCAAACTTTTTCTCATTGGAGGAATTAAATAGCACCTACTGGTGACAATGGGATGGTCTCAACTCAGGTGGACAGGAGAGGTTTCCCCGAGTAGAGGACACTGGTCTGAAGGAGAAGGCACTGGCCTGGGGACAGTTCAGAGGTGGGCAGAAGGAGAAGCCGAGCAGATGGTTTGTGGATGGGCAAGAACAGAGATGGAAGAAAGCTGTCACCGCTGCAGCAGGTGAGAACACCACAAAGTGAAGCTGGAGTCACCAGCAGGTCCTCCTGGGGTCTGGGTACACTGTGCAGAAGCTGTCACCGCTGCAGCAGGTGAGGAGAACACCACAAAGTGAAGCTGGAGTCACCAGCAGGTCCTCCTGGGGTCTGGGTACACTGTGCAGTACAAAGGTCTGTTATTCAGTAATCGTCCATAGTAAAAGGCTTGTAATCAGAAGAATAACATATTTTGAGAGCATTCATTATGCGGGCCCTGCTCTGCACCCATTACTCAAATGACTGTCCAAGCTTACCTGCTAGCTAGGCATGGAGAAACAGAGGCTTGGCCCTCGGTAATTTCTGTAGTGTCCGCAGCGAGTAAATGGTCAAGCCAGGATTCGAGCCCGGGCCCACGTGCTCTGAGCTCCTAGTGGAACCCAGAGACCCTCCCTCTTGAACACCGTCCAAGCCTCAGGGCCGAGAGAGTGAGACTGTCTGGGACACAGGCTCCCTTGGGTCCTGCTTAGTCTCGCCTTTGCATTTGGCAGATGCTGGGATAGGATCCAGGTAGCTAACAAAACGGGTGGTTTGTGGGGAGAGGAATGGAAGAGATGCTCTGACAAAAGCCCAGAAAGAGGCCGGCACAAAGCCTAAGAAGGTGTTAGAGCCACTGCCGGGGTGCAGGCTGCCTCCACTGGCTCCCATCAGCTGCTGAGCTGGAGCTCCTGGGAGGGACTGGCAGCCAGTGCCAGAGGTGAGAAGGGTAGAAAGCAAACCTTTCAGTGATTACGGTATTACAGTGTTCGCATATCTCAGTGCTGCTTGTCCAATGGAACACTGGAAGTGCAACAAACCTATTTACTGAGCGCTGTGAGGATTTCTGCCCAGGTAGGGTGGGAAGGCTCTGGGTCTGATGATAATATAATGCTGTGCTCTCTCCAGGGTGTCCCCGAGAGGCTATGGGGGCAGCCTCACTGAAGACAGAGTAACCTCCACCCACGGTACCTCTTTCTGTCCCATCACCAAGGTGAAAAAACCGAACCTGAGGTCCACCCTGGGTTCCTCTCTCCATTGCTCCACTCGTTCAGTTACTGGCCTTGCTGCTTCTGCATTCTTGATGCGGACGATTGCTGTGCGCCCTTCTCACTTCAGCTGCCAATGCCTCGGCCTGGGCCACTACTGTCAGTGCCCAGAGTGCTCATGTGGTTTCCCGTCAGCTGTACCAGCCCTCAGCCTTGCCCAGGACACCCACACTCCACACATTACCAGGGTGCCAGTCTGACCGTGTTGCCTCCCTTCCCTAACCTGTCAGCATTCGGGGACCTCCACTGCCTTCCTCGGCACAGTGGGGCCCTTCTGTCTTCAGGTCCTGGCCTCCATCTACACTCTCGTCTCCCACGGTCTTCAAAGACAAGAAGTTACCTAAAACCCTTCTCTCCGGACACCTGTGGACACTCACTGCCTCAGGTACCTTCCCCACCTGTGTGTCTGGAGACCAGGTCTAAGCACTGTGTTCTCCTTGGAATTCTTCTGTCACCTCTTCACTTGGGGTGGACAGAACAATGAGCCTCTCCTCAGGGAGATCCAGGTATTACCTGGCAGGGCCCAGTTAACCGGTGGGGGCAGAGACGTCAAGCTCAGAAGATGTGAGGATGTAAACTGAGGTCAGGGAGAGAGAATGGAATTCAAAGATGGCTGCTCAGGCTACTGAGTTTAAAGATGGAAAGAGGAGAATTGCCTGCAGCCTGAGAGGCCACAACGGTAAGCAGAAGAATCCTGTCACAGCACCTTCAGAAGCAATGCAGCCTTGCTGACACCTTGACTTTAAGCACTTCTGACCTCTGGAACTATAAGATAAATTTGTGTTGTTTTAAAACACTAAGATTGTGCTTAATTGTTAGAGAGGAAATAAGAAACTAATACCTATTCTTTGTTCTTGCTTTCTGTATCACAAGGGAAAAGTGGCCTCTGTCTTTAAGTATCTATGGGACTTGCTGCACCAAACAATTTACGCATCTGCCTCTTCTAATGAGAACAGGAGCTCCGGAGGACATAAACACGCATGGGGCTGGGACACAGTTATTCCTCAATTCATTCCTTTATTCCGCCTCCATTTAAATATTTATTAACTGGTGAATGTTTAATGTGCACTAGACACTGCTGTGTCCAGTTGCTACACTGAGGGGCACAAGCAGAAAGGCTTTCTGGCTGCAAGGAACTTCTAGTTTGATGGAGGAGATAGACATGGATGGGACAGCACAAAGGAAATCTGAGTGGATGGAAAGAGATACAAAAGAAGCCGGAGGGGGCCAGGGATTTAGCTCAGTGGTCCTGATGTTGGCCTCACAAGAACAAGGGCCCGAGTTCAATCCCCGGTACCCAAATCACCAAAAAACCAATCAAACAAAAGAAGACGGAGGCAGTAAGAGCGGGAAGGGTATCCTCACGGAGAAAACGTACGTGGAGCATGGTACATCTGAAGGACTGAGCTAGAGAACTGATGACACAAGGCACGTTAGGGTGAGACGGTCTCAAGAGACAGGAAGCAGGTAGATGTCACAGGATCTTCCCGATTCTCAGCTGAACCAGAAAGGGAATCACCCAATTTTGTGAAGCAGGGGAGCAGGGCGAGGGAGCCCGAATGGAAATGGTCACTCACTCCTGCTGCCATATTAAGAATGATCCAGGAAGATGTGAGAGAAGAATGAAAAACGGAATTTTCAGGGACAAGTGCAAGGGAGAGAGTCAAGAGGGAAGATAGAGAAGTGGACAGAATGAGGGAACTTTAGAGGTAAGACCCATGAGATTTAGCGCTAAATCAGATGAGGGCAGGAGAGGAAGGTGTCAAGGACGACTTTGTGAGATAAGAAGATGCAACGATTTTCGATAACTTGGCATAATGGAAATCATTTAGCAGGATTAAGAGATTATAGCCTGCATTAAAAATTCTAAATCAGTTCAGAGTTTAAAGACCCTATTACCATCCTGGTCCCAGAAGTATTGGCTGTGTGAACTTGGAAAATCACATCAATCCTGCTTAAAATGATAGCAACAATTATCTTCACAAAGGGGTGATTCGATGAAATTAGAGATTTAATTTAATGTAATAAGTTTGTGTTGACTATTTTGCCCTTATTCCACCCACTGAGATCTAGAAAATCCAGCAGGGAGACATAATGTGCTTCTTTATTTTCATAGAGGTCAAACTTTGCTGGACAAGACCACACCAGCACCGGAGCATGAATCCTGAGACAACAATTCAGAATAAGACATAATTCCATGGCAAACTAGCCCAAAGGGTGATGAGAGGAAAATGACCCAGGCACCCCCCTTCTCCTAGACGACCGACCGCAACTCCTAGAGAGACAATGCGTTATGGATTGAAGAATAACCATAGGTACATGAGAGAGTCGGTCAGCGCCAGGAGGAACAACTCCCCAACGTGTTCAGGCCAGACTGTGAACCCATAGGATCCGGAGGTCTATGAACAGCACGCTTTCAAGCTGTGAAATTCTGGGATGGTCTGTGATGCAGCAAGGGGAGCTGACGTAGAAAGGCCGAGAGAGAGAGAGAGAGAGAGTCAAGGACGAGAAGCAAAGGCAGCGTATGGAAGAATTCGTCTTGGTGGGAGATTTTATGAGGTTTTCTTAAATGTGACAAGTCAATCACCTTACCGTATATTAAAAGCAAACAAGCTTTAGTACCCCAATATCCAGGCTTTCAGAAAAAGGTGTGTGCAAAGATAGGGCCAGGAGGAGACAAGTTAAGAAGAGCAATTCAGGGTCTTAAAAGGAGAGAATGACTCATAAACTGTGGGTAGGAAAATAACACCATTTTGAGGGAACAAAGGTAACAGGAGCGAGTCAAAATCAAACGTGTCATGCTGGAAGCTACCAGTCTTACCCAGAGCCTCAGCCAGGAGGAGGGTAATTGTGTAACCAGACACTGGTGAGCCATGAATTTAGAAAGGCGCTAGAGCCTTCTCCCTTCCTGAAAACAAAGATTGTGAAATTGCCAGTGTGCGGTGTTACAGGTTAGGCTGCGTGGGTCTGTGTAATCCTTCCCAGTACTTTCTTCTTTCAGAAGTAACACAAATTAGACTTTGGCCTCTCGAAGACTTGCGGTCCCTCACTAAGTAGGAGTTTAATTACTTTCTCAATCTGCAGGCTCTTTCACTTTTTCCTGTTTCTCTAGATAATGAAGTCAGTTTGCTAGATGCTGAAGCACTTGAAGATTTCTTCAGTCTGATTTTGAACTAATTTATTTTAGCAGATGCAAGAAACATCACCGAAGAGCTCATTAAAATGAACCTTCTGTGCTTTGCAGTGCTATGCCTATTAGGAGCCATAGGTAGCCCAGAAATTTCTAGTGGAAAAACAATGACCTGCTAAGACCTTAAAGCTCAAAGGAGAAACAACAAAATGTACATATTCTTATTGAAAGAGTAAATATATAGGCAAGATCAGTAGAAATCTGAATTCAGTGGAATGGCATCGCCAGAGTAACAGGCATAACTGACTGGAACTGAACACTACTTGGGACAGTCAAGTTTACTCAAGGGGATAACACTGAGGGGAGCTCACCCTGGAGCTAACTCTGCACCTGGGAGAGGTAACCAGAGGGCTCTGAGCTTATATCCTCAGAAACTCCCAGGTCACTGGGGAAGGAAGTCTTTCTTATCAGGAGGGCAACTGCCCCATGCAGGGAGAGCTAGAGGCCTAGGGTACAAGCACATCCTTTTGTTTGTGTTGTGTAAACAGAAGACTGAAGACCAGGGGTTAACCCACCACCGTTATTATTTTCTTTTGCTGTGCCCAGATCCCTCCCTCCACCTCTTGTGCGCTCGTTTCTGCTCTGACCCAGCTGCTCCAGGCAGATGCTATGCTAACCCAGGAATAAGGCATAGTTTAGCCCTGAGGACCTGGAAAGATGTGGCCGAAAACATGACTTTCAAAGGGGTGCAGTGGCGCACACCAACAACACCGGCCCCAGGCGGCCAAGGCGCAAGGATGGCGAGTTCAAGTCCAGCCTGGCGACTCAGCAGCTTAGCGAGACCCTGTCTCAAAATAAAAATTTAAAAGAGGCCTGGGGATGCAGCCCAGTGGAAAGGCCCCGTGTTCAACTCCCAGTACTACCAAATGAAACACATTTAAAGAAAAATGTTTTCAGAACATCCCCATCTTAAGAGTTACGATCACAAGGAAAACTGCCCCTCGGTCATGCTGTATTATTGATAAGGTAGTTTCTGTGAAACTGACACTCCTACATCCTGTGTGAGTGGACCATCAGGGTGAGCGACCGCCCGTGTCCAAGCCGCCGGCTGGGTGCTGAGCAACGCTGGTTCTGCGGGTCTCACACCCCATGCCCGAGGGACACAGGGAATTGGCAGTGTGAGGAAGGCCGGGGCTTGACCAGGGGTGGCGGTATAAACGTCACGACTTCATGCAGATAATTCCCGGTGGCGTTTGAACAGCGTGACATGAATTCTAACCTTGATCTAAAGAGACCAGGAAATCAGTGACGCCATTTTACAACCCCAGGCGCATCTGGCTGGACAGGAACCCAGATGTGTTCTGACTGAACTGTGAGAGGTAACATCACAATTACAAGAGCTGGTCTGTCTCTCTCAGCATAGGAACACGAAGCTGTCTGTTATTACATCACAGAAACACTGGTAGACTAGAGAGACGATGAAGAGGGCGCTCTGTTTCCAAGTTATTTATTGGACACTTAGCTGCCAGAATTCACTGGGATATTATTTTATCTGAGCCAGTGAAAATAAAATTGTTCCTAAATTTAAACTGGAAAGTATTAAAAGAGAGCTTATTTGGAGTAATGCTTTAAAAAGCCATTCTAAAACTCAAAGTTGAGGGGTAACCCACTTTCCAGGTCCCCTTCTGTATCTGAGACAAAAGCTATCTTTCCCTCAATAAATATTTCTTACTCTTACAAAAATAAAAGTAAAAAGAAATAAAATTCAAAGTTGAGTTCAGAAGAGTCTATGGTAGCCTCACAAGGTTTTCTAAAATATTTATAAAACTGTCTTGAAATGGAAACTCCAGACGTCATGGATATCATTTGTCTTTATATCATTTATTCTGTTTTCATCCTCAACGCTATCACTGTTAGACAACAGGAACAGCGTAATTATAAAATAGTTTCAACAGGTTCCCGCAGAGAACAGAAACACAATGTAGAGACACTCATTATCCAGGAGCCCTCGCCTTTCTCTTACAGGAGGTTCAAAAACGCGGGTACTCAGAAGTCGCCAGGCTAGAGGGGAATGGGAGCATGGATTTGATCCCCAAGTTTGGCTGGGCCCCAAGTCCACATTTCACCAGGACAGTTCCCCAAAATAAATTAATTTAATATAAAAAAGAAATATGACTTAGCATTTGTCTGAAAATGTTAAGAAAGCTGTCGGAATCAAAATGGCATCACTTTTGTCCACCTCTAACCAAACAGGTAGATAAATAAAGCTGGGGGACTGAGCAGGCCGGATCCTGTGAGTGTTCCTGAGGTGACAGCCACTGTGGAAAGACCCTGCCGGAGCCTTCCAGGAAAGTACCTCAGGGAGGGCTTCTCCCCAGCAGCAGCTGCTTGCTTAGCCTCCACTGGTGCCTCACTATCGTTAAGCTTTGCAGCAAGGATTACTGTTTCAGAATATCCTATACATTCTCCCGAATTTTACTTCTAAAACCTTTCCCCTGCCTTCAAATATGTTCACAGGTTACTAACGGAACGCCTATTTCCATGGCAATGCCCCTTTATCGCCTCCCCTGATGTTACTGTCCTTTGAAGAATTTCTTCCTGGGTGGTATTTAGGTCGACATTGCCTCTTTGCATTCTTGTTTTGGACAAATAACGGAGGAGGTATACTCGATTCTCTTCTGACAGTCATTTTTTCTGATGTTTGAAGCATTATTACACCATATTTTGGCATTAATTACCATTCAGAGAGGTCTGATTTTAATCTAAGCATCATTTTAATCAACTCTCCAGAGAATTGATATAGGTGGTCCCTGGATCACTCATTGAGAAAATAATGCGAGAGGTAAATGAGAGCCTCTGAGCTTCTACAGAGCCTTCCCTAGTAGTTCTAGGCTCACTGCAGGGTTGTAGGGTGACTCTTGGTCCCATCCGTGAGGAGGGCTAAGGTCACCCCCAGTGGTGATGCAGAACAGAAGAATCTGGGCAGTCTAACAGGCGCCAGCTCACATTTTAAGCAGGGCTGAAGCCCAATCTTTACCTGTTTTCGAGTCGAGCTTCTCAAATTTCACGGCTTATGAACTGTCCTGGAAATCATTTAGGTGCAGATTCTGATTCTCAGTGGGTCTTCTGGGTCTATAAGCAACCCAGAACGTGTCTCTAACAAGGCCCTCAGGCAGTCCTTGAAACAGGAAGCTGATGAAAGGCTAAGGATTCAGCACATCCAGTCCCTGGTACCCACAAAATTCTCTTACTTCTAGGAGCATCACTGAGGCTCTTATTCAGATACACATTAAACTGACCCTTTTGGCCCTCTCCTAAGGACACAAACTGAGTGAGGAATGCTTTATACCAGTTTTTCACAGGCTCACACAATGTGGGAGAGAGTCAGATTTGGGGTCAAACACAACTTTGTTATGGTTCAGAGCCACCACTTTCCTTCAAAGTGTGTAACTGGACAAACGGCTCCAAATTCTTGGGTCTCGTTTTCCTCATACTTAAAGTAATCCCAGTGACCCCTCCTGGTGCTGTTAGAAGGTGCACGCTCTCAAGGTACTGCTTACATAGCAATGCTGGGAACTCAACATTTTGTCCTCTGAGTCACCCTCATTCCATTATTTCTGGATTTGCTAAAGAAGTTCATGCCCTTCAGATTTTATGGGTTCTGATTTTTTTTCCTCTTTATCTCCTCAAAGAGTTATTATGAAGATTAAATAAATTAATATGCATAAAACACTTGGAGCCATGCCTGTCATATAATTAGGACCCAAGATAGCTTAGCTCTTATTTTTAGCACTTACTACAATGATAATTAAATCAATTTTGAGGGATTTTAAAACTGACTTCCCTTCCATCAGCCTGCAAATCTTCTGAGACTGGAGACGCTATCATTTTAGTCACCACCACATGCCTGCACAGCTGCTTCTTGAGAAATATGGTAGCTTGCCTAAGCGAAAGAGTAAAGGAATGAACAAGTGAATAAATAACAAAGCACTGTTGCCTCTCAGAAGAGATCCTCAGGGAAAAAGTATGAGGGACAGGGTCTCTGAGCACAGAGGCAGTGGAAGAGGGAGGAACCCAGTCTGGGGAGCTCTGTGAGAGACACGCCGCGGGGAGAACTGGGCAGAGGAAAAGGATCTGAGCTGACTGAGCTCCCTGATCAAATGTGTCAGGAGACACTTTGGTAAGTAAAACACGAGAAAGGAGAAACCTCTGAATTTCCTGCAGCAGGGGCTAACGAGGAACCTGGGCAGGCAGCCGAGGCTTTCCCCAAGCATCGGTCCTCAGAGGAAAACCATGGCACCCAGTCCCCCCGAGGGGCCTCGGGACTGTGTGGGGAGGGGAGAGGCTGAGGTCACACAGCTTCGGCGCGTGATGGGCCCAGGCCTGAGGTCTTGCCAGTCTCCTCCTCTGCTGACCACACAGCACATGATGGTGGGAACGAGAAGAGCCAGGAAGAGCCAGGAAAACTCAGGAAACTCCTCTCGACTAGTGAGCCTCGTCTTGGGAATGGCCATCAGTAGCCACACTGCATCTGGCCTCATTATGCTGCTCTCCAGTAAGGATGCTCGAATGTCCCCTGGAGATAGAATGGCCCATCAAAGTGCTTCCAAACCACTTTAGACCCATCACACAATGACAGTCCTTTTCCTGGCAGACCGGGAGACCGTTTCCCATAACCTCATCCACTCGCTGAGGTCACAGCATGAACACACAGCGAAACGGCTCAGACTACAGCTGTCGCCTAGGCCCATGCACACTCCAAAGGGCTTCCCGTGTCATTTGTGACAGCCCTCTGCTCTGCAGCTCTGTTAAGGAACGCTTTTTCCATTTTATCAATGAAGAGACTGAGGCCCAGAGGAGCTAACTGTATCGTCAAAGCCACGTGACCTTTTAAGTCACAGAGCCAAGATATGGACCTCTTTCCTCTTGTCTCAGGCTCAGCAATCCGAGGCAGTGCAGGCAGAAGACAGCTTTCTGCCTGGGAGAAGGCCTTTATCTGGGAAAATGGGCCCCAGGTTGTCAGCAGTCCACAATGCCCTTTAACAGCTCCTCAGGCCCATTGTGAGCCCCTCCTGGGAAGCCTGCGTAGACGGAGCTCAGGAGCAGGTGACAAAGCCGCAGCCTGCCTGCCTGTGCTATGCTGACCTCGCCTCCCACTCTCCTATGACCGGAGGAGCACTGGCTCTGGCTTGTGCCCGTGACACTGTATCCCTGACAGGTGAGCAAACGCGAGTGTGAGTGGCCACCGGTGCCCCAAGCTGTGAGTGCTAGGAGGGACCAGACCTGCAGACCTCCGGGGTCCGCTCACAACTACAGCCTCTCTTGCCCAGCAGCCTCCAGGAGAAAGTGTGTGCTTAAACCTATGTACCTTTCCCCTACTGCATATTGTAATTCTGTAGAAAAATAGTGGGATTTTAGGGTACATGGATGAATCCATATTTCATACATTATTAGCTGCAAAATTTGAACACATAATCTTCTAAATATGCATCTCTTTCTCAGTCGTTAAGGATGACACTTTTTACTGAGAATCCACAAATGGGATTATATCAAATTAAAAAGCTTCTGCACATCAAAGAAACAACCAGAGAGTGAAGAGACAACCTACAGAATGAGAAAAATATTTGCCAGCTATTCCACAGCATAGGATCCGAGAACAAAAAGTAGGAATGCAGTGAGATGTTTGCAGAGCCGATGGCAACTGCAAGTTTCTTGCAGCGACCTCTCCTCAGCCAGAGGCAGTCAGGCAGGATGTGCGGTAACTGTGGTTGTCAAACCTGGGGTGGAAGCTGCTGCTGGCATCTACTGGGGAGAGGCCCAGGAGGCGGCTACTCTCCTACAGGACCCAGCCGACGATACGGACAGAGCCGGGCAGGGCAGAGATGAGAAGCCCTGGTCGATGAGCAGCCGTGGGAGGTTCAGACACTGGCAGACTCTCTGTGTTCTGCGCCCTGGCGTCCAGCGCTGTAATGGCAGACAGAAGGCTTCCCGTACGCAGAGGGACCTGGAGACCAGCTGAATGAGGGAATGACTGCCCACAGAGAGCTGGACGATGCAGGTCTGAGCTAAGTGCCAGGGTGGGGAGGGGACAGACTTACTTCCTCCAGGCGGCTGCTCAGCTTGCTCTTCCATCTCCCTTACTTTTCTATCCCCTCCTTTCCCCTCCCAACTCTGGGCAGAGTGAGGCCAGCCCCGCACATCTGAGAATGCCTAGGGTGGTAAAAGATGCTTAAAGACACCAGCGCCACAAAGCGTCGTCCAGCTCCCCCTCCAGACCTCTCCATTCCAGCAGACGGTAATCACATCAGCAAATAAATGGATCCCTCTTGTTCTTTCACGGAGTGTGAACAGGTAAGGCCAAAAGCACATACTTCCTGAAAACGTTCAATTATGCCTTTAAGAAGACACATTCTGGGTGATGACTTGGAAACAGGTTTAGGTGAGAAATGGAAAACGAAGACGCTCAGCTCTGGCCCAACCTCCGTGCCTCTCACCGTGCCCTGCACAGGACAGGTATTTCTCAGTGTTTGTCCAGGGAAAGGACAACCTGCAGAAGCCAGTGTTCCGACCCTTCCCTCAAAGCTCCTTCCCATTACACACTGTTCTGCCTTTGACCCGGTTTTGTGCAGAGATGGTTTGGAAGGCACAGGTTTTGAACAGCTGGATCCATTTTGCTAAAGCCCGCGGGACCTGGGGGCTCACATGGAGAGGCGCACGTCGCTATGGTGCCTTAGTCTTTGCAGCAATAATTCAGGTTGGACACAAATGTTTCTAGAGCCACATTTTACCAGAAATAAAACTAACCCTAAAATATGTGTCGTCTTTTCTCCAGAAAGTCTACACTGGAACGATCTGTGGCAATTTGGGAGGATTTAAGAATGCTGTAAGGAGAGCCACAGCAGCCACCGGAGCTGATGGGAGACAGATCTCCTGCCTGGCACAGCTGCCCCCCAGAGAAGCACAGAGCCGCAGTCCCCTCTGCACAGCTGCCCCAGGCCCTCAGTGGCCTGACCGTCCTGTCCTGGGAGTCGGCGCTCCAGAAGTGTAGAGGAGGTGTTTGGAGTTGCCCCTGAATGCTTTTCCATTAATGCTTTTGGCTGGAATCTGTGTTTAAAAATGATCACTATAAAATACATCAACTATGCAGTCCGGTACTCTGCACGGCACAGATACCAAGGTGTTTCCACTTCCAACTCGCCCCTTTCCTGTGGACGTCTGAAGGCTCGCCAAGGACCGAGAGCCTCTGGCAGAGGAGTCAGTACCATTCCTCATACCGATTCCGAGCTCAGAATACTCGCAGGCTCTATTTTCTCATACAAGTGTGCGGCAGCACACTGGTCCTATCTGCACATCAGCCTTCGGTGACACATTCGAGACCAAGTCCAACACGAGCCGTATCTTAGCGTCAGCGGCTTCCTCCCTACCTAATGGATTATTTTAAAGCACTTATCGATCAGTATGTTGAAGTGCACACATCTGCCAAAGAAATGGCAGAAGAAAGCAGGTCAGGTGGGAGATGCTCTCTATTGTGATTTATTTAGGATTCAGTTACCGCTTTGAAGAGGGCAATTCCTGCCAGCTACAGACTGAGAAGTGATACACTTTATAGAACCATCTCTAAGATTAGTGTTGTTTTGTTTTGTTTTGTTTTTTGGCACCGGGGATTGAACTACTAAGATTAGTTTTAAAGAACAGCCCACACTGGATGAGTCCTGTGCCTGAGCACAGCACAATTCACTGAAGTGGAAGCTCTCGTCTGATGGCCTTCGGTACACTGAGAACCCTCACAGACGTTCTTAGAAAAAGCAAACTGATTTAAACCTCCTTATCAGGACTGGCTCTAATGCCACACTTTCTGATGAGACCAGCAATTACAATTTTTCTCAAGAACAGGAAAGAGATGACATGGCACCTGTGACTTACCAAGCTCGTCTCTGACAAAAATGACTGAATTGGAAATGTATTTTATTGTGTGCTGTGTTCTGAACTCTTTCTTCGTAAGCTAGGTATCTACACAGGCAGGGCCTCAAAAGCTGTCACTAACTTGCTGTAGCAGATCAATATTGTGATAACCGCTTCAAATGTGATGGTGCTCCCGTTTGGGGATGGGTTTTTTTTGTTTTGTTTTGTTTTTTATTCTGCTGGCTTTGGTAAAACACAGCAGCTACTGTGTTGCAGCACTGTCACCACTCATAATGCCCTCTCATGATTTCCGTCTCATGGGAGGGAAGGGAATGCAGCCTTTCCCAGACTCAGCCATGACTGGGTGCCCTCCATCCAGCCTGAAAACTGGCTGCAGGAGAAATTTCAAACATCTTTTTTTCTGTGTTATTTACGTTTTTCCTCTGTGAGATTCATCTGGATTTTATTGGCACAAATGGATTTCAAAAGTGAGCCCAGGGCTCAGGTGTACAGGAATGCATTTGAGGACTTGCAGTTTCTACTTTGCCATGTTTTTAAGCTACCTCATCGACAGCTATGTTCATTTTTAATCACTTGGGTGCTACAGGTGCTTTGTAATATTCTCCAACAAGTGCCACCTAGGCCCTTTCTAGCTGGCCAAGGCACAGCAAGAAAATCTTGGGAGAGGGGGTGTGAATAAAAGGCAGACAAGATCCTATCAAGTTCTCCACAAGTAAATCAATTCATCTGGAATTGCTTTTTCTATTTTGCATCCAGGATGAGCCAGATACATTAAGACACCGATATTTCTAAGCTACTTTGGCATCTTTATTTTGACTTTAAATTTAAAAGACTGAAGGACAGAGATTTATTTGGGCCAATTTAAAAAGCTACCGTCCTTTAGCCACTCTGTCTTCTCTCTCCCGAGGCTGGCTCACTTTCATGACATCCACATCTTGGGAGCTGCACCGACTGAGTGGAAATAAAGCATGCATTCTTCAGCTTGCAACACGTAATTAGCTTGCAGTTACCAAGGCACAGTGTGAGGAGAAGGAAGATGTGATGTCAAAGGGGGCAAACGCTAATAGAAATACAGCGTATGGCTGAAAGTTCCCATGGATCCTTCTTGTCCAGGAATTTGCTGTGGGCTCACAGACAAAGAAAAGCCCTGTCAAAGGGGAGAACTGCAGCCTGATCTGCAGAGAACGTGCTACAGTTCCGGGTCTCATTCCAGTACCACACTGCCTTCAGCAAGTTCCACCCCTACCCTGCCTCCACTCTCTTCCCTGGCAACCTGGGAAGTGGTGCTACCTCCCTCGGGGGTGGCTGTGAGGGTTAAAGAGCGAAGCCACGTAAGTGCCCAGCACAGTGCTGGGTATACACTGGGTGCTTTTTAAGTGGAGACTATTGCCTTCTTTGTTTTGCTAAAACAAATAGAATGGATGATTACATTGTGAATGTTTTTTTTTTTAAGATTCTATTATTCTCCCAATGTGCACAGATTTAATTCCTCTAAATAGATGACATCATATTTTCTGGGTATGGCATTCTGGATTTTGGGGGAGGTGATACCTTGAAAGACTGCACATTTGCCCCAACACAACCTAAGGGTCCTGAGCCCTTTAAGACGTGGGTGTGCAGTTGTCCTCCCCACGTCTGTGGGTCCCAGCCTGCCCTGCCGGCCGAACCCTCCCACAGACTGGCAGTCTACTTGCTGATGCCAGCCCTCCTGAACTGCGTCAGTGGACAGTACTGAACATTGTGAGATGATGAAACTCCCCCGGGGACTAACGATTTCCTATGCAACCTGTTACAACCTGAGAAAGGAGGGTGATGACTGAAAACGTTACGAGAGGCTGGAAATCAGTTGTGTGTGCTGGGGGCTGTTCAACACCAATGAGTTCGCTTAACACTCACTGCAAGAGCTCAAGGAAAGTTGTGTTGTGTTTTCAGCTCTCTGCTGAGGAATACTTGGTTCCAGATGGGGTTACGATACGCAAGTCTGCTACTGGAAACACACTAAGAGGGACCGATAGCAAGGCAATATAAAACTTTAGCTGGGTTTGAGAGAGTTATCGACTTTTGAACCTGAGCTGGATTAATCCAGAGTCAGTCTGTCAGAATGAGCAAGTTTCTGCAGCGTACAAAGGCACAGGTTGCAGAATGCCCAGAAGGCAGCAGACAGGGGTCACTGCACTCCCAGACACAGGCAGCTGTTCCCAAGAGCTGCCCGAGACGGTGTCAGAATCAGAAAACTGCTACTATGAAAAAGAACTGATACCTATGAGCTTAGGCATATGTGAAATTCCCAACTTTACTTTCAAAATCTCTGAATTGTGAGCCCTTTTCGTGGTTCACATCCAACAGTGTTCTTAACTTTCATTACATTCTCCAGTTCGTTTTCCCCTGAAAAATGCCGTGCAGATTTTGTTGACTGTGTAACAAAAAGAGAGCAGACTGGAGCATCAGTTTGTAAATCATCCTATCATCTCTGTCTAGGGTAACTATATCAATACTTTCTACCAGACTTTGGAGTTAACAACAAAGAAATCAGAGCATCTTCTGCTTACAGAATGAAAACAAGGGGTAAGCAGGTAGGACACTTAGGAACCATTTCCAAGCAGAGGTGACCAGACAGCCATCCTGCCCTGGTCTGAATTTAATAAGAGCAACTTTCCCCCTGATAAGCTTCAGCTACAGAAGCACCAGCTCCAGGGCTGGGCATTTAACAGATGGCAGCACAAATACATAATGCAAAGAAAGGCTGGAGGAGCAACACTTGGGATCCAGCTTTTCAAGGAACGCAACAGATTCACTTTAAGTATCCGAATACCTTTTGTACAAAAATTCAGTTCTTACAAAGGTGCCCATCCCCAGCACAAAGGGCAAACTCGTCTCATTGCTTTTACCTTGGGTAAGACCTTAGGAAACGAGTACACATCTTCCAACACAGCATCCAGTATTTGGTAGTTATTTATGGAGTTTAAGCCATTCCTACTCTGACACTGATGAAGGAACTTAAAATGGTAAGCATTTTGTAGCAAAGCCATGTACTTAGGACAGTAAATCCTCCCAGGGAAGGCTGGAGTAAAATGACATTTCATTTTTATAAAACCAAATGTAAGTTTGCTCAATAGTTTCCTTACTATGTTAAGAGAAATCCAGCATACACTTCCACAGCTACTGTAAGCATCACACCATCACATAACATAGCCTCATTGGTTTAAACATATGAATAAAAGAAAGCAGAGTTAAAACAAGACGCATCGCTACAGATATCAAAAATCATATTTGGAAAGAAAAGTGTACAGCCCACATGTACCTATGCACATGCCCCCCACACACACACACCCAGCCGACTGTAAATCAAGAGAGAGAAACTTACCGGAGCAAATATCACCATACACATTTACAAAAGAATTGATAATCCAACTTCCCTCTCCTGAAAGAAGAGAGAGACTGTCTCATACTAAAATTGAAGCTTTTCTGTCCACAGCACCAGCCACTTGTCCCTCTTTTTATGAAGAAAGGAGGAGAGCAAGGAAATCAACGTGCAGGAAAGTGAGATGTTACCAATCAGGTAGCAGCTTCTGCCTTATTTGTGGAGAGATGGCACAGCGGTCATATTAGTAGACAGTGACAACCCACGGCCGAGAACAGGAAGCCGATACTTCCCGCTGGCAAGCTGCTGCCTGCTTTGTGGGGAGCTGGCTCCCACCATGGCGAGCCCACTCTGGCCGTGCGGGGCCACTCTGCAGGAGCTCGCTGCAAAGACAGCCCCTTCCTCCCTCACAGCAGCGCTGAAAACAAACTGGGAGATGCAAGGAGCCTGGGCTTTGCCTGTTGAGGGTGCAGGGGAAACAGCAGTTCTATAAAATCCTTATGAATAGATTTGCATAGATTAGGTAAATGTTGGTATGTTTATTACAAAAAAAATTGCCCTCGTTTTTTTGGAAATGCATGGGTGTTAGCATGATCCCCTTTTGGGGAATTCATACACTATCCACACTATCCATAAATAATGATTAAGGTGATGGCACTGGGATCGGGGCTTTCAGGCTGCAGAGATGGCAAAGGAGAAATGACAACTCGGGTGCTCATCTATCACACAAGTGTTACTTAAAGCATTTTGCAAAATCTCACAATTAGGTTTCAGAGGTTTAAATGTGACTTGGGTCTTTTTTTTTTTTTTTTTTTCTCCCTGCTGTAGAAAGGAGCTGAGCTTATTCTATTCCAGGGGCTGCATCCTGGTGCCCTGAGGGGATGTTTTGGGGATGCCTGCCCCAGGGTGCGCACCCTTCTCCTTGAGGTAAAACCGGGGGCCACCCTCCCAGCGCAGGCAGGGGAAGCTGGGTCTCACTCTCTCCTGGCAGGGCCCGGCTCACTCAGGTGCTGGCCTGGGGGTGTCTCCTGTCACCTGTGTAGCAGGTGATGGCCCTGCCACAACTCACATGCTCATAACAGGTGGTTACTACTGCGGTCTGCCCTGGGTCTTTGATGGGTCCCTGTCTTCCTGCCTCTGTCTCTCTCACACGGCACACAGACACACACACACACACACACACACACACACACAGTCTCTATCACCATTCTCTCTGTCTCTCTCTCTCCCCATGTCTTCCTTTTTCTGTGCACACAGTAACCCAGAGAGGGAGAGGAGACAGGGTACCAAACACACCAAAAAGAAAAACAAGAAAGAAAGCAAAAAGAAAAGTGGTGATGAGCCAAGCAATCTGGACTCTAGCCCTGGCCCTCCCTTTACCAGTCACACGACCGGGGCAGCCCCTCCAGGTCAGCCTCAGTTTACCATCTGTAAGATGGACACGGTCACACTTCAGAGCTGCTGGTGGGAAGGTGTGGAAAAGAAATAAAACAGCTCAGACAGGACAGACACGCAAACTAGGCTGGGTGCCAGCCTGCTCGCGCCCCCTGGCTCCCTCTGAGCATTAGCACTTGCTCTGTACTGTACCCTCTGCGACCCCGCTTACAGCGCCGCCTCTCCTGCGCTCACAAGAAGTCACTGCGTGCCAGAGACAGAGTGACGAAGTATGAGTCTGGAGCCAGCCAAGAGGCCGAGGACCAGGGCTTTGGTCAGCGCTCCACAGGACGCGCGGAGCACGGGAAGGAAGGAGTGAACGAAGGACGGCCCCGCCCCCGTGGGCGGCAGGCGAGGAGCTGGCTGTCCCAGTCAAGAGGCTGCTCTTGCTCTGTCCAGCCGTGCGCCCGAGTGGCAGGGCCCCAAGTAATTCTGTCAGCTTCGAATATTCACACCCCACCTCACCCAAAGGAAACATGTCTCCTGCATAACAGTGTGTACCATGTTCCAGGAATCATTGTAAGTGGGTTTTTTGATATTTCATTTGATTTGAGCCTCACTAAACTATGAAGTTACTTCTTTTGTTCCAACTGAGAGATGAGGAGACCAAGACCCAAGAGTGAGGGGCTCCCAGGAAGTCCACACTCCGCTGGATGACTAGGGAAGCCGGCTTCAGCCTAGTGGACGCTGTCATCCAGCTGCCAACCACTCTGCTCTGGCTGCCACACGCAGGCGTCCACACTGCTATTCCTTCAGTACCCGGCACAACGTATCCACGGAGGACACACAGGCCCTGTGATAAGTCCCGGGCTGTGCCCACCACGTGAATCCACACCACGGAAACTAGGAGGCTGGCAAGCTGATGCCCAGCCTGGCTGGGTTCCATGTGGATGTGGGCCCTTCACTCAGGCCCGAGGAGGATGAGGACGAAGAAGAGGAGGAGGGGGAGGGGGAGGAGGAGGAGGAGCGTGGCCCCGCCCTGGATTTGTCAGTAATCTCCTGTGGCCCTAGGCATGCCCCTGGATCTCTCTGTGTTTCGATCTGTCTCAGGTTTAAATTGAAGCATCTCCTGGAAGGTCCCTAGAGGATGAGAGTCCCTTTGAGTAGTAGACTAAGGCTAACGGGTATGGTCTACTTTTCTGGTCAAGTTCGCTTTTCCTGCCTTGTGTTTCTTTCCAGATGACACGCTCACATCCTCTAAGCCTTGCCTGCTACCACCCAGCCACAATGGTCTCCTTCCACTGTACTGTTGTAAGTCACCCTCCAGACATAACCGACACTGAGCCCTTGGGGCGCGAGTTGAATCCTGTCACTCATCAGAGGAAAACACTCAGTCACTGTCCAGCAGGCTTAAAGGAGAACCCAGACTCTTCTGTGCCTTCAAAGCCTTCTGACCTGGCTCCATCACCTTCTGGATTCTATCTAATTCCAGCCCTGTCCTTCAGCTCTCAGGCCCACGGGCCTGCCCTACCTCTGCTCTCCCCGGCAGACCTTTTCCTGTTCTCATCCTTTGTCGTTTTCTCTTTAGCGCTACGCTCCACGCTTTGGAGAGTCCCTGCCCACCTAACCTCGAAAAAGCCTCTCCTGTCTCCAGTCAGTTCCCTGTGCTTTTGGGTGTATTACGGCTTCTTTTTATTATTTTTGCACTTTGTACTACCTGATAAATGCTAGCTTATACATTTGCTCATTTATGATCTCCTTTCTTCTAAGTGGTAAGTGTCTCCAAGGCATGATGCATTTAGGAGAGTGTCTTCTCAGTGCTCAGTAGAGCACTTGGCACATAATAGGAGGTATTCAATAGATTTGGAGGGGAACTGGGGATTGAACTCAGGACCTTGCACTTGCAAGGGAGCTAAATCCCCAGCCTCAATAGATATTTGGTGGATAAATGATGGATTGGGGCTGGGGACTTAGCTCAGTGACACTGTGCCTGTCTCGCAAGCGCAAAGTCCTGAGTTTGATCCCTGGAAGCAAAACTAAATAAAAAATCAAATTAGTGAGCCAACGTGAGAATACATGAGACTTCGGAGGGCAGAAAAGAAGCCTAGGTTCATCAAAGGAACTCAGCCTCGAAATTCGGGGTAGATGAAGAGGACAGGTAACCCACTTGTATGTGTGAATACAGACTGGCCTTCCCTTTCACTCGGGGAACCCTCTGGCAGGGTTGTTAAAAAGGAGACCATGTCAAAGATGGCGGAGACCTCCTCTTGTAAACTATACTCACCAATGGTCCTTCAAAACTTGAGTTCCAATGTTCAACTCACCTGGGCCCACACAGACACTGGTCACTGGAGAACAAATACTCCTGTCAGGCAGCCACTTAGACTGTCTTCACTTTCCATTTTATCAGTTAGTTCAGGCAGCTGGCTGCCACTCTGTAACACCAAATTTGATCTGACAAAAAATAAAGCAACATGCCAGTATTTGATTGTTCTTTGAAAAATGATGTTAGCATTGTTGCTACTGCCTTAAAAATAACATCAGTCCATTATTAGACTATTAAAAATAGAAGTCCAGGCTCTCTTGAGTATTTATAGAGAAGGTTAAGTAGATTAAAATGATCTGTGAGTCTCTGAAAACCTCATTAGCAATGCTAATTTCCAATATGGTCATATCTATGACTCTGATGTTCCAAATGCACGTGTCCCTCAGACAACTTCAAAAGAGCTCTTCTCTTTTCTGCTGAGTGGAAAAGCTTATCTCCCCTTTGGTAGACATTCTCTCTGGTAAATGCAACAGTTCCTTACCCTTACAGTTGCTATTTCTGAACATCTGGCCTCTCGAGAGGGGTCCTTTCAGGCCTGTTTGCTTGGAGGCCGGCCAGTGGGAGACCAAGAGTATAAGCATTTAGCAAAGCTGAGAGGAAGATTCCAAACCACGAGGGTCTCTCCTTTGCAGTGTGGGAATGGAAATATCAACAGTAAGATTGCTCTGGCCATAGGAATAAATGACCAAGACGGCGAATGTTCTTACATTTGCTCAAGAACACTTTCAATTCTTTCAAGTTATAGCAACAAGGGCCCTTACACTGAATCCACTGATGGAACAACCTTGAAATCTTTAATGGTGCCTTCCTTACTCTGAGAACTGCTTCTAGCCCGGGTAGAAGGCAATTTGTTTGGATATGAACAGGTATACGGAGTCAAGGTAGACCTTTCTAGGCTCCTTCACTTTTACTATTTTTTGTAGAAGAAAAGTTATTTTTCTCACCTGTGTCTCTTGTTTTTAAATACTTAATGTGATAAAATCATATCCACATCTGTTGAGATCATTAGCTTTCCTCAGCAGAGCTGTTCCTGGCTGGCTAACAGGATGCCACACTGAAGCAGAATATAGTTGTTTGTGACAACAAGAGAAAAATTCAGAGATACAGGGAAAAGATTCAGGAAAGTTAGGTTATTTGGGTAGAATGTAGTCAGACTTGGAAAATAAAGGGACAAAATGGGACTTACGAGAGAGGGTCAACAATGTTCAAGATCTCCCAGTCCTAGCTCCACCAGCAGGGAGCCCCTAGTTCTGCCCTGTCTTCAGGCCTCAGCCAGATCCAAGCAGGCAGTGCCGAGCAGTGACTAAAGGCTGAACGAGCATCTGGGGCAGCACCTGCCTGATTAAACGCAGTCCCTGTTAGGCAGAAGGCTCCTGCGCAGCTGCTCATCCTCCAGAGCCCCTTCTAGACGCTCTGCTTCCCAGAAGGCTGGCCTGCTGAGATTCTCTGAGCATCTGGGAGGTGAGGCCGGCCAGGAGGACCATGGTCCACAGTCACCACTTCGGTCCTTCCTGCCAGGCCTACGCTGGCTGTGCTCCTCCAGGGAGGCCACAGGTGCCCTGCCGTAGCCGTCTCCACGCGGCCCTCCCTCTC
>NW_022900940.1:46625139-46653089 GCF_012274545.1 Fukomys damarensis | reverse complement strand
TCTCCCTCTTCCCTCCCTCCCCTCTCCCTCCCTTCTCTCCCTCACTCTCACCCCTCTCCCTCCTCCCCATCTTTCTCCCTCTCTCCCTGATCGTTCAGGCCCGCGGTGATACAGTTCCTTTCAGCTACTTTCCCCAAGAAGCCACCCTGCACCATCTCTTCTAGCTTTACTTAAACTGTTCTCACTCCTTTTCACTTCCTCTCTTTTTAATCCCTCTCAATCACTCAATTGCATCACGCCAGCTATTTCTTACCTGGGACTTGATGTCCTCCAGCTCTGTACCTGACTACTTACGTGGTCTTGCCCCACGCCCTCACCTATAAAATCAGATGCCTGCAAATAAACGGATCCAGAGTGCTAGGGGCATGACAAACATTTCATGTGCAGTGACACTGACCACTGCAAAACTCTCCCAGCTTCGCCAGGTGTGACGGCGCACCCCTGTAATCCCAGCACTTGGGAGGCTGAGGCAGGAGGATCGCTGTGAGTTCGAGACCAACCTGGGCTACATAGTGAGTTCCACTTCAGTCTCAACTACATAGTGAGACCCTGTCTCAAAAATCCAAAAAAAGAAAAGAAAAACCTCTCCCAGCTTCTGTTTGTTTTGCAGAGCACGGGCCTCATTTCTCATCTAGAGGGAAGAGTCTGTCATGTTTTGGGATGGGACAGGAAAGCCCATGCTCCATTCAGAAAGACTGAACAAATTCTTCCCTCCTGAATATCAGGGAGTATACAAACACCATTGAGGCAAGTGGCTTCAGGCAAATAAATATTTGTTGAAAATGGCATTGAGTGCTGGGGTTTTGGTTTTTATCACAAATATTACTCATCTCAGGGGACAGGTCTGTGACAGTGCTTCTTCCTGACTCTCGGTGGAGGGCAGCTTGGGTACTCAGATGTTCATCCATGGGCCCAGGATCTCAGACAAGAGCTCCAGAAGCCAATGGCGAGGCTGAGTCCCTACAGAACTTCCTTCAGTATTCCTGAAAGACTGGCCGGAGAGAAGTAGGCCATGTGTTCCCATATTCCAGCTAAAGCCTACTGGGGTCCCTCTCTCCAGACAGAAGAACAACTGGTAGCCTTTGTTGCTCTTCTAAAGTGAAAGGGCAATCATTAGCCTAAAACTTCCATTCTATTTATATATCAAGCACATGCTGAGTTCTGTGGTTATAGTGATGAAAATGATAATAAACAGTCCCTTTGAGTTATCTGCACAAGCCAAGTGCTAGGTGTGAAATGTAAACAATGCTCAATACAAACGTGTTGAGGGAGGGAGTAAGCAATGCGATGTCACTGAGATGCATTTCCTGACGGCAGGTAGACGTGTCAAAGGGCGTCCGGGTAGCTCGCGAGTGTAAGGCACAGACACAGGGCACCGTCCAGTGACCCGGTCGTCTCAGCTTTCACCACAGTTATAAATATAACATTCACGCCTTAGTTTCTCAGTCAAATGCCATGAAGATGCCCCTCAGCACCCAAAGGCACTGAGAAGATGCGCAATGGGCAGGCAGGGAGACGGCTCCTCCCCCTTCTCTGCTGCAACCAGCGACTCCCCTTTGCCTGTTTGCACCCTGGGTCTCCAATCATCACCTTCCAAAGTTTCCAATGCAGCTTTTGAAGCAAAAGGATTTAGACCTCAAAGGAAAGACTGTGGAGAACTGCGGATCTAGTGCAGAAATCTTCCAACTGTCGTCAGCTGTCAGGGGCCTAATACCAACAATGACGCTAATATTTATTCCTGGGTATTAGTCTAATCACTATTGATGCAGCTTTTCATTTGATTATAATGCAACCCTATGAACTAGAATCCATGTTATTATCATTCTATGAGTCAGGAAGCTAAGGCTTAGTGCAGCCCAGTAAATTGCTCGTGTCTACACAGACAGTAATTAGGACGCGGGCTTGGACTTGGGTTATCGGAGTCCAGAGCCCACACTGCTGGTCTCTGCCAACACGTGCAACTACAGCATTATGAACTGGGCCCTGGCCCTGCGCGCCGTGTTTAGAGCGTGTGTGCACTGGAAATCAAAACAACGTACTCAGTGGTACATCTGCTGGTGATTTCTTCTATTGTTCCGGCAAAAAGGGTCCAATGTCTTCAGGTGGTGAACCAATGACTGGGCAGCAGATTCGTTCATCTCAGATCTTACCCAACACACAAGAGAAGCCCACACACAGCAGGTATGAAATGTCTTTTCCAAATTACTAGGGAAGAAAATGAGCTTCTTTTCTTAGGCCTCCAGTCACCATTCCAGTCAGAAATAGCAAAGATCTACCTCCTCGATTTCCTCCTGTAATTTTTTTTTTAATAATAAGGAGCACTGTATCAGCAAATGGAGGGCTTAGGAATTTAGCTGCTCCTGACACATATTTCTCAAAGCCTGGAGTTGAGCTAGAAGATGAATAGTTGTCCCCATGATTAAGGATTAAGGCTTTATATCAGAAAGAATCCCTGAGGTCTGGTTTTTACATGAATCTTGTTAGTACTGTAATAAGAATGAGAGAAGAACAACATGGAGACCGTTTGCAATAATCTTGCTCAGTGTACTGAAAAATGAATAGCAAATTAGATCAAGAGCTATGTGACCTTTCGCTGATAATTTCCCACAAAAGGAAGATGTCACAGCCAACTGTGTGTACTGATGGGATCCTCTTAGCGTTCCCTTTTTTTTACTAAATAGATAAAATTGCTTGTATTCATATGCACATGGTATTTTCAAGTTTGTATACTGTTGAGTAAATGGAGCTGATTAACAAACACATTACCTTATACAGCTAGCATTTTATGGTGAGAATGCTTAGCACTCACTCTGCATTTTTCAAGAAAGCAATACACTGTCATTAACTACAGAAATCGTGTGTCCAGTAGGTCTCCTTCCTCCTGCTCCCCACACAGAGCTTGTGGTAACTGTCATTCTACCGTCTACTTTCAGAAGACCAACTGTTTTGATTGAGATCATGCTGTTTTGTCTTTCTGTGCCTGGCTTACTTCATTTAGCAGTGTCCTCTAGGTTCATCAATGTCTCTTAGCCTCCTAAACTTCAGTCTCTCCGCCTGTGAAATGGGAATGCTGATGCTGAACTATACAAATAGCATGAAGAAGGCCTGACAATAATTATAATGGCCCAAGCAAAATGCATTCTCTCTGCTAATGCTGCAGGCAAGATAAATTTGAGAATCAAACTGCTGGAAAATGGCTTTCTGGTTTTCTTTTCCTTCCCAACCGAGTTAGAATCCTTGTGTTAAACAACCATTCCTGCAGAACCCAGACCAAATCACGGCTCTTAATAGAACAGGAGGTAGGCAGGAAAGAGGATGAAAGTCTATTTCTCCCCCACATCACCTGCAAAATGAGGCTTCATAAGGTTGGAGGGCTTGGGGAGTTGGCAGAGTCCAGGCGTGGCCGGCTGGGTTACGCTCCCTTTGCAAAGCCTGGTGCCCCTTCTGTTTCTGCCCCCTCCCGCCCATTGGGGACACCAGGTTGTGAGGCTGTGCGGCAAGGGGAGGAAGTCTGTCCCCAGAAGGGGCCTGGGGCTCATGACAGCCTTGTCAAAACGTCTCCCTCTTTTTCTCTCTTCTTTCTCCTTCCTTCCCTCCCTCCCCCGCTCCTTTCTCTTTTCTCTTTTCTTTCCTCTCCTTCTCTGTCTCTTTTCTGGTACCAGGGATCGAATTCAGGTCCTGACATTTGCAAGGCAGGCAGTGGAACCACTGAGCTAAATCCCCAGCCCCAAACCTCTCTCTTTTATAGTCACATGGCAGAGCCGTTTCTGGATTGCTCTGGGATGCAGCAAGCCACAAGGCCAAATGTGTTCTACAATTTTATTAACCAAAATTTTCCTCTCTCTGGGGTGCACCTTCTGTGTTCCTATGTTACTTCCTGTGTTACCTTTTCCAGACACTCGGATTCAAGTGGCCCTGGCAGACCCACAGGGCAGCTGTGATTCCCCAAGACACAGCTTGGGTAAACGACTCCGAGCCGACGTGTGCAACCCTGGGCAGAGTGGCTGTCAGTTTCTGTGTCCAGGGCCTCTCCTTACACATGAGATGAAACCGCTTCCCTCCTGCAGTTGGCGATTTACTGCAGGCCTGTTTAGAACAGTTCAAAATGCCATGTGCCCTAACACGGAGAGAAGCTGCGCTCTTGCTCAGCTGTGCATCTATTTTTAAAATAGACTGTTTTACCAGTGTCTTCCTTAAAATGTTAGTTCCTTGTTAAACCATCCCCAAGCCTGTAAATGATACAAATTAAGAGTCAGAATGAAGAACGGGACATTCAGGTATTTCCAGACTGCCGCTTAGCTCAACTCTGAGAGCAGCACCTTCCTTCTCATGCCGCTGACAGTGTCAAGACGGGTGTGTAATGCCATTTGTCCCTGTGCTACTTGCAGTATAAGGAGAGTCAGTCTTGGACTGTGCTGTGCCACCACAGTGCTCTGTGACAAGGATCTGGGCACCAAAGCTACGTGACACCGGATCTCAACTTGTCCGCGCATCACCTGCGCGGCTCCTAAAGGACAGCACTTATCTGGGAAACCCAGACCTGAGTCAGAATTTGCAATTCACCGACTCTCTACTTCTGCTTCCTAAGGAGACTCTGATAGGGTACCCAGCACGAGGCCAGGGACCCCACCGAGCTCCCTTGTGGATGTACCACAGCTTGTCACAGAGGGAGTCTCATTTCCAGCACAGGCTGCAGACAGGAAGCAGAGCCTCAGCTGAGGAGAGAGGCTGCTGCTGGGCTTCGTGCTGTGAGGTGGACGCAGGGCTGGGGAGCCGCTCGGTGTCGCCTGGGACCCCTCTCTTGGGAAGGAACGTAAACGGCCCACGCAGTCCTTCCCTTTATCGGCTGCTCCGCTTTTTGCAGTTTCCGTTGTCTGTGGTCAACGGTGGTAGGAAAATATAAAACAGAACATTCCAGAAATAAACGATTCCTAGGTTTTAGGCTGTGCGCCTTTCTGATCAGTGGCCGAGCTCTTGCCCGGCCAGAGGAGGGCTGCCTGGGGTGTGCAGCCCCGTCCAGGACGTCTGGGCTGTACATTCTGCCTGCCAGTCCTGAGCTGCCAGCCCAGTCACCAAACTGTCACAGCATCACAGCGCATGTGCCAGGTCACCCTCAGCTCACTTCATCGAGCCCCCAACCACAGAGCGGGAGCACCGGCTCTCGGGCTGTCGCTGGGGACCTTCGAGCAGAGCCCACACAGCATGGGGACTGCGCACGCACGCGCCAGGCTCCCCCGCACGGCACAGGGACTACTTCACTTAATCCTCCTTAGGACAGCAGGGCGCAGCAGCACAGCACTTGTCTCTCCTGTGCATAAACCCGGGCACATCCCCAGCACTGCAAAACAAAGGAAACCCACAAAACAACCAAAAACAACTAAGAAAATGAAAAGGCCCAGAGCAACATAAACTGAACCATTTCCTAGACTCCTCCTCACCTCGCCCCCCCGCCCTCTGCCATCCTCACTCTCCAGCCCCACTGCTCCCACAGGCGAGCGAGGCTGCCTTTGGCTGCCCTTTCCAGAAGGTTCGCCTGAGGGAGGCACACCAGCCAAGTGGTCCATTTGAAAAGCAATTCCAGGAAGGGAGTGGAGATGAGATAGCAGGGCGAAAGCAGCCCACAGTGGGTGCAGCTCTGAGCAGCTGGGGGTGAGCTCCGGGGCTCTGCAGGCAGGGCCCTGGAGAGGAGCAGGAGCCCAGCGTCGGCCCTCCCACTGCCTCCCCCGCTGGCAGCCGCCTGCAAGGATGAAATCCCTGGGCTGGGCTCTGGAGGGAGGGCGCAGCCTGGGCAGCAGCTGCTGCAACGCCTGCAGGTGCCTTGGGAAGGCGGAGCACACGCAGGGAGGAAACAGGCATAGAAGCAGCCCTGGTTCTTTTAAAAAAGAGGGCTCCAAAGAAAGATGTCGTTCTGGCTCTCCTCCTCAGTCTCGTCCTCCATGGCCTTGCTTCCCTGCAGATCGGGCGTCTGGGCACCTCCGGGCTCCCGCCTCAACTGCTGACCCGTCCTCTCGCTGTCCTCACAGTGGACCTTGCCGCACCTTGGTCTGCAGCCAGGGGCCACTTCCCCTCCGCCCCGTATTTTGCTAGTAAGGGCTCAAAGTTTACCCCTGGTAGGTGGACTTTAAATCCAGGGATTCTGAGCTCCTTTTCAGTTCTGTCGATTCAGCATCGGCCCCGGGCAAGTGGCTGTGGAAGGAATATCTTGTTTCCCTTGCCGCTTGCAGAGCCAGTTAGCTCATTCTGTTCCTGACCTCGGGGTTTCCTGTGCCCCGTACCATGGAGCAACAATCCTGAAATAAGGCTCCCGGGTCTTGGTAGTTAAGTGGTCAGCGTGCTAACACTGTTCAAGAAAGATAAAGAAATACAGAACACTGCTGGCTCTACTGGGCCAGGGCAAAGGTTTCACAGATCATCTCCCATCTTCATATCTGCCTTGGCTAAAAAGCCACGTTGCCTCTGGGAGGTTTGATCTGTAGACTCCTATGCACCCTCCAAAACCCAGCTCACTTGTCACTTCATCTGTGTAGATGAAAAAATAGAACTGATGTCTATGCAGCACTGACATTTCCAGGCACCCTGCGACCCTTATCATCTCAGCAGATCTGCAGGCCAGAAGTTGGACCCGTTTTCCAAAAATGAAAACTGAGGTTAAGCAAAACCCTATTCACGTGGTGAACACAAGGTTTGAGTCCAGGCCTGTCAGGCAGCAAAGTGCAAGTACTTTCTATTAACCCACACAATGTCTTTTGAGCGCGGAGGTCCTTACCAGCGTCTTATAAAATCCTCACAAGAACCCCTGTGAGCCAGTAGTGTCTATCACATTTTACAGGGACACACAGATCTGGGAGGCCTTTTTCTGTCTCCATCTTGCATCCTCTCTTAGGGGCTGGCCTGTCTCAGTTACGGTTATGTGCTTACACTTTTCTTTCATGTGCGTGAGGTTTCTGTTATCACATAAGTGTGTGGGGGGGTAAATGAATAAAAGCACGGAATTAATGAACAAATTTCCTGCCTTGAAATAAAATGTGAAAATAAGTCAATTCTTTGAAACAGCCCATAATTTATTTGCAAAACTAACTTTTGACCCAGCCCAGTTATGGAATGGTAAGGGCCTGGGCCCACCTGCCCACCTACAATGATTTCCTTCCTCCACCCCAGCCTCTCCTCCCTGCACTGCCTCACAGCTGGCAATGTGTATGGATCTGGAGTCTCAACCACCTGCCTCTTGGCTGTCACTGAATCTAGGAAAACCAGGTCACTGAACCAGCCAAGGAACAGGACACGCAGCCTTGTACACAGACAGCCTCGCGTTGATGCAGCTCAGAGGCCCGGCCCCTGCTCAGGGCACCATTACCCTTCCTCTATGAATAAGCCCAATAAAGTTGGTTTCCCCGAAGCTGATAGAATATTAGAAGGAGCTAAGTAAAATAAGACAGCCAGCGGCAGCACAGCCACTGTCCCAGGAGAGCAGGAAAACAATGGAAGGGGCAGAAATGAGAACATAAGAGCAGAACATTCTCAGAATGTTTTATGTAAGGCAGCGTCCCTGCCTTACTCCACAGGCTCTGAGGATGCCACTGCATTACGGCAAAGAACAACACTGCCAGAAACAGCTCAAATGTTTTCTCACAGCTCTATTTAAGACACAAGGATATGAACACCTTACACTTTTAAAGAATAATTTCTATTCAAAACAGTCTTTTTAAAAAACTAAAAATTTTGCTTCTCAAATATGCAGACCTTTGGCTCTCAGCAATTATGGTTATTGAGGAAGATTGTTCTCCACAGTGTCCTAAGCTCGGTAAAGTGTCTCAGCCAGAGAAGACACCGGGCTGGTGAGGTGCAGAGCATGTGGGAGTACTGAAGGGAGCTGGCTCTTGCCACAAAAGCCCACTCGAGACCCAAGGCTGTGGGTGTAGTGTGGGGAGCTACCTAGCTTTGGCGATATAAATTCCTCCCATGTTACCCACCCACTGGAAAAACAGGCAGAAGGCGGCACTGGTTACGATCTGCGCATTATCACTACAGTCCTTTCTGCAGAGGTGCAGAGTTCTCACCAGGCCTCCCCTTATGTTTCTTATGTTTAGCTCTCATTTGTCGTTTATAGTTCCCACAACGTTACACCAACCTACATGAAGTAATAATGATGTGAAGAAAGAACACCTCACCCTTAACTGGACAACAAACACATCAATGTTTCTTGCACTTTAATTTGCCTTCCAGTTCTTACTCATGTGGAGGGATATTGGTTGAAAAATACTATTATTCCTTTTCTTTGGAAATCTGTACTCCATCGATGTGACTTTGCAGCTTTCCTTATGTAAGAAATAGTACTGATTTCCACATCTTCTGGATGGAACCTTTCTCTGCCAACAGAATGTGATGGAAGTGAAGTTGCGCCCACTCTGAACCTGCACCTCAAGTTGCCTTGAGCTTCTGATCTTCCTTGGAACTTTCCCACACCCCATGTGGACACCAGCTGCTGGGTGACACTGAGCTGCCCCTAACACTGCAGCTGGTACCAAGTCCACCACTAGGACTGCGGATGAGGTCACCAGACCAGGAGCAGGGGTACCTGGTGGCTCACCACACACGGTGAGCCCAGTGGCTCAGCAGGAGTGCCTGACCACGACCAGTGAGCTGCAGGAAATGCCCACTGTGCTAACCACTGAGTCTTCCACAGTTTGTCATACAGCACAGCTGACACAATACGCAGAGACAGCTCACTTCACCACTATCATGATGTAAACTATACCTTTTTATTCATGTTGCAGTTACAGTGTCAATGTAACACTCCCCAACTGCTGTATATGTAAACTGTACATAGTTACTTCAGAGAGGAAACCATGTAATGCAATGAGCATGTCTCGCATCCTTTAACGGTGATTTTAAATCCCGATTTTTGATGTCGAAATCTGTGAATCAATAAATCTGTTTCTTCATCCATTAAATAGGAATAGTGATACATCAAGGGCTTTTTCAACAATGATACATAATGATCCAGTGTCAGAATGCAATGCAGCTAAATAACAAATGGGAGATATAATTTAAACTATAATGCAATTCACTTAAGTCCCAAATATGAATGGTTGGCTCAAAGATGGAGGGGGGGGAAGGAGGAGGGAGGGGGGGAGGAGGAGGACGAGGAGTGGGAGGAGGAGGGAGGAGGAGAGAGAGGGAGAGAAATGTTACTGGTTGCATTCTAAGTGTATGCCATGTGATCTACAGGTTCCATGATTAATTTAGGAATGACGTTAAATTTAAATAAGACAATAATAGATGTGAAAAAACCCAAACTTATCATGATGGACGCACTTGACTTTCATTTCCTAAGGGGAAAACCTAGAAGAATCACCCTAATGCAAGAGTAGACTTGCGCTGTATCCTGGAAAACAGAAATCATTACTCTGTGTCTGCCAAACCCTGAGAGAGCTCAGCAGGTGGTCTGTGAGTGGATCCACCACTTTAGGGAAACACCACAGAAGCAGTTTTCACATGGGACACCAAGTCCGGAGGGGTGAGATTAGAAACCCACCTGTCCCCAGGAAGTCAGTGGCTCAGCCAGGACGCAGCCCCAGTCCTTGGCTCAACCTGAGTCTGAGCTCTTCCGACAGACCATGCCAGGGCCTGGTTCTGCGGACTCCCTGCCTCCCTTAGGCCAGCCCCCACCGCATCCTATGGACACACACACACACATGCACTGGGGCAGGATCTATGGGAGGCACCTGTGTGCACCGCTCACAGCGCCGCTGACAGCCTGTCTTCTGCAATGAACTAAGCAGCTTTCAGACAGGCTGAAATACACCGAAGAGAAATGGTTCACCTTATACACCAAGACACAGCCTGGTGATAGCTTCCAAAAAAGCCATACATAAAATCAAGCTAACAGATTCCTTTCAATTGTATTGTCTCCCTGGAGCTTTGAAATACATGTTCCATTCTGATAAAGAACTTACCACTATATAATTCGTCCTTTTCAACAGATAGCATGAGACTGCTTTGTCTTCACAGTTGGAAGTTTGGAATCCTCTTTGGTCGTGTGATTTTTTCAAGAAACCCGTATGGATGAATGTGCCAGGAAGCATATTTATTTTGGTGGAACGAGAAAGCTGGATATAACTTTAGAGTTATTTAAAAATTATTTTAAATTAATTTTGAGGCTGATTTAAAGCAAACAAAGCTGCTAACTGAGACAAAAAGGAAAATTTTAGCCCAAGTCAACTCTGCATAGTCTTACACTTCATGTGGCCCGACAGTAAAAGTAATACTGAGAATAACGAATAAAACCTGCACATTTGAGAAGAAAAGGGTTTCAAAGACTTCTCCACTCAGGAACATGTAACCTTGGGAAATGATTCCAATTTCAGAGCCTTACCATCTTCACCCACGTAATAGGAATAATTATAGCAAGTATTTACTGGCCACTTACTATATGTCAAGAATTTTTAAGGAGTCTTGTTGTGATCTAACTTAGTAGTTATAATAACCTCATGATATATGTGTCACTTTACCCCCACTTTACAAATATGCACACTGAATCCCAGAGAGGTAAAATAACTTGCCCAAGTTCATAAGTAACAGGAGAGCCTGATTTGAACTGAAGCAGGCTGCTCTCAGAGTCTATGGATTAAAATACTCTGCCAAAAGCTTGCATGTGCATGGCTTATAGCAAGAACTCAGAATCATCCCTCTACTACTGCCCTTGGCAGAAGGTAACGAGGCATAAACCTGTGTGCAGGTTCCTGAGCTGCCTTCACGTCCTTGTGTCCACAGCTCGTAGCCCCACATTACCAATCACACCTGCCTGTTTTCCTGCATTCACCTAGAAATAAGGTCAATTATGAACTGGAAAATAGAGAAAAGTATAAAGTTTCCAGAATTCTACTATTTAAACAATTGCACTTTTGGTGTAGAGTTATATCGCTATAGTCTTTCCTCTATACCCATTTTCCCCAAAATGTAGATTATCTATAAATGAGATTTAGTCTTGCTCCCCCCAATGATTATATCCTAAGTATTTCCCCCCTTTCATGCACTATTCTGTGAAAATGGGATTTTCATGATTGCATATTTCATTTCATAGATTAGCTATCGAGAGATGAGAAGACCACCTTTTTCTCGCCTGCTACTTAAAGAGGATGGGTCTAAAATGATTAGAATCAAGCACAAGCTCTAGGCTCTTACGTTATACACATACAGGGAGCTGGGCATGGTGGCTTATGCCTATAACCCAGCACTCTTGGAAGCTGAGGCAGGTAGATCGCAGGTTCAAGCCCAGCCTGGACAACTTACTTAGTGAGACTCTGTTTCAAGATGAAAGAGGGAAAGAGGGAAAGAGGGAAAGAGGGAGAGAGAGAGAGAAAGAAAGAGAGGCAGGGAGGGAGGGTGGGCTGGGAATGTAGCTCAGTGGGAAAGCCCTGGGCTCAATCCTCAGTACAGAAAACAAAAACAGAAACTGTCCTCAGAGAGGTCTTGCTTTCCATTTCCAGAGGTAAATGACAGCCAGTTTGTTATGCAAACATTCTCCTTTGTGCTCTCCCCTCTCACTGGCCAGAGAAGGGTGTGACATGGAGGTCTGGGTTTGAACCTATGAAAGATGGGAGAGAAACTTCTCCTGCCAGAGCATAGGTTCAGTACAGTTTATTAATAATCCCCTCAGGGCACTCACCCTGGTTTCAAGGGGGCTGGGGGCATCTTGGTGTTTGCAGACAGCGACTGCAAGGCTATCTTGGGGCTCCAAAATACCAAAATCAGGCGACCTAAGTTTTTCTTTGTTGTTCTTGTTTGTTTTAGCGAACAGGGCTTTGGATATTATGATTTTCTTAGGTGACCAAAAGCAGATACATAGGAGATACGAGTAATATAACAATTGGAATAATAAGTCATTGTGTTGAGCCCATCTGTCAAGCGCTTCACACATCCCCTTTGATGTCTCCATGATTTCCTCACATGAGGACTGTCCAGACTCTGCAAATGCAGACGTGGAAGCTGGAAGTGGTCACACCATAAGGAGTCCAAGCATCGAAGCCAAGGGTGGCGGGCGGTACAGACCTGTCCAGCAGAAAACAGTGCTTCTCAAGGGCAGAGGTAAAAGGATCCTTCTCACAGACACACAGATGGCCAATATTTACGTGGAAGAAGTTCAACATCCCTGACCTCAGGAGATGCACATCCAACCACGAGCCATCGCCTCACTCCAGCAGGATCACTGCCCGGATGCGGAGAAAAGGGAGCCGTGGGCACTGCCGAGGGCAAGGGGAATGAATGCAGCTACTGCGAGAAACAGGAGGAGCTTCCTCGGAGTTCAAACAGAACTGTTCTGTGCTCCAGCGGTGCCACGACTGGACACGGATCTAAGAGGAGTGACACCCAGTGCACGCCCACGTTCACTGCAGCGCACCTCACAACAGCCAGAAGGGGAAGCGGAGGACGAGCTAAGCGCCCATCCAGAAGAGTGGAGAAAAAAGTGCGGGGCACAGATGCTGTGCAGTGGTACCGAACACAAGCATGAAATCCTGTCGTCTGCAGCAGCACGGATGGAACTGGAGATTACATGAAAGGACTCAAGCGAGGCACAGAGAGACAGGCCTTGAGTGATCTCACCAGTGGGACGCACAAACGCCGATCGCACAGAATTTGAGAGTAAGCAGTGGTTACCGGGCCGGGAGAACGGGTAGGAAAGTGGGGCTGGGCAGGGGCTGATCCTCGGGAACAAGCTGCAGTCAGGCAGGAGCAAGAGGCTCTGGAGCCACCGCATGGCAGGGCGACTACAGACAGCAGGATGTGATGCATTTTCAAAAAGCTGGGAGGAAAAATTTAGAAAGTTCTCACATGAAAATAATAAATGCTGCAGGAGACAGATACGCCTAACCTGATTCGAGCGTTACTCAATGTATGTGTGAAACACTGCAAACGCATAGTACCCAATTAATATGCACAATTTCTAAGTTTTTATGCATCACTTAAAAATAAACAGTATTTCTCTATGTGACACCTGTCAGCCTGTTTTCTGGAGACGTGTGAGTTAAATTGTTTTTCTATTCTAAAGGAAGAATAATTTTAGATTTGCAGAAAAGCCCCAAGGATACTACAGGGAGCTTGCTCGGCTTGCAGTTTCTCCTGTCAGTGACATCGCCACACTGCCGCGGCCACACTCGTGAGCCCCCACTGCCACGTGCTCACCCACCAGACGCAGCACCACACTCCTTGCTTCCACCTAGTGTCCCTCTTCTCTTCCAGGATCATATTCACCACACATTACATTTATTTGTCACCTCCCCTTAGGCAACTTCAGACTGTGACAGCTTTAGATTTGTTTCAGATAACCTTGGTGACACGGAGAAGTGAAGTATGTTGTAGAATGTTTCTGAATTTGGGTTTTTCTTGTGGTTCAACAAGGGTTACAGGTGATCATTTTTCATTAGTGCACGTGTGAGTGTGTAAGCGTCACGTCTGTCACAGGGAGTTGGTACACGTCATAACACATTTCATTCATTTTTGCTATCTTCCCCTCCCTCACTTCCCCGCTCTGTCCAACTCTTGATCTCCTTCCCACTTGAAAAATTTCTATTTCCATCCGTCCTTTGACTCTCTTTTAATTAATTAATTTATTTAGGCGCCAGAGATCGAACTAAGGACCTTGTGCCTGCAAGGCCATCGGCGGAACCACTGAGCTAAATCCCCAGCCCGGATTCTCTTTGTAAAAATCCTTTTGCCCTTCCGTCCCTCCCTCCCCAGCTCGTATTACAGAGATGCCTGCACACCCAACACAACTCATCAGAGCTAAATCTCGGAAACAGCCTCTGTGTCCTCCTGCTGCAGCCTCCTGAGGGCTGGGATTACAGGCTGTGCAATCACACCTGGCTACGGATCCGTTTCATTTCATTTTTAACTCCTGTACGGTATTTTGTTTTATGAAGATGCCATGTTTATCTACTTGTATAACAATGGACATTTAAGTTGTTTTCCACTTTTGTTATTTTTGCAACAATATATCATGTGACTCCTTGCATTTATTATTGGCTGAGATGGTTCATTTTCTGTACAGTGTGTACAGGGCATGATAGAAAAGTACCGTGGATATTTAAATTTTTAAAAATCATCACAGTAAAAGACATATTGCCATTAATTCCCCCTTAGAATATTCCAGCTTTCTTGCTTCAAAGGTACTTGTCCCATCGCCCTTGCCACTTTCTGAAGCAGTTCGCGAGCCCTCTTTTGTGAGTGTCTAGTTGTGCTGTGGCGGCTGCCTCAGTGTCCTGCATCAATTCCAACACTTACCTCCGTGGTCAGGGTGACTCTGAGGAAGAGCCGGAGCCGCACGGTGCCGATCTGGTGAGTGAGGTGGCTGAGGACACACAGCAACGTTTCCACAAGCCTGCTTTTCCATCGAAGGGTCCTAGACAGCAGCCATTCACGCCACTTTCGATCCTGCTTCGTGAAGACACTCACAAAAGAGTGCTCCAGAACCGAGCGACAAGGACAGGGTAAGTGTGCTTGAAGCAGGGGAGATTCCGAGGGGATTAATGGCAATTTGCTTTTGCTGTAGTGAATGTTTTTTAAATTTAATCATCCACCGTGTTTTTATCACCCCTCATATCTAGCAGTGGAACTCCCAGGTCTATTTATCTTCTGGGCTGGGGATTGAACCCAGAGTCTTTGTGTTGAGCCACATCTTCGACCATTATTATTATTGTTGTTGTTATTATTTTAAAGACAGGGTTTGCTAGGTATCCCAAACTGGGCTAGAATTTGCAAGCCTTCTGCTTCAGCCTTCCAGAGTTCTGAGGTTGCAGGGACGGGTCACACACCTGGGCCTGGGTGTCGGAGATGGTCACACTTGCCCTTTGCTCTTGGTGTGGCCAGATCCATTGCCGCAGCTCTGCGCGTTTCCATTACACCTTATACAATGCTGCTTTTAGACTTTCATTGCTTTGCCAAATTGATGGGTACAAATGTTATTTCAGTTACAACTTTCTTAAGGCTTAACTGATGTCTAATAATCTGTGCATGCTTAAAGTATAACACAAGGAGTTTTGAAGGGTGGAGAAAGAACTGTAATAGAGATTCTGAATATTTCTACTCCCTCAAGTTTCCTCTGCAATTCATCTCCCCCTCAGCACTTTCCTTTTACCTTGGTGCACTATGTACCAAGTGGTCATTTTGTTTTCCCAAAGAAGTTCGTTTCCTTGCGTCTACAGGATGGAACATTTAAAACGGAGAGCAACTGATACTTCTATTTTACGGGGAGCCTCCCTTTAAAAACTGGACAAGACCATAGTCTAGACTGCACTTAGGAAGACTGATAGAGCAGGACTTTATCTGAGTCTTCTCTTACTTCCCAGGCATAGGCAGCAGAATTCTAAGATGACCTCTGCCAAGAGCCAGAGGGCTCACAAAGGGACCCACATCCTCACACGACTGCAGCCCAGAGTCCAGCCCTAGCACAGTGCCTAGGGACTCCTGCCCAGGAAACACCACATTAAATGTGTGTGATTCTGTTTCTGAAACTCACCATGCAGCAGTGAAAATGGGCACAGCAGGGCACAGCAGGCCCCAGCTGATCTGGTTTTTACAGATCAGCTTGCATTTCCTAGAGTTTCTAAATGAATGGAATCATACACTACATATATACTTGGTCTCCCTCAACATAACGACTTTGGGTATTTGTGTTGTTTTATTTCAATGTTAAGGTTTTTTTTCACTCAAAGTATGATCATACTATATTTTTTATATTTATCCACCCACTAACGGACATTTGGCTTTGAGGCTTTGGGCTGTTCTGAAGCAAACTGCAAGTCTTTGCATGGATCTACTTTTATTTTTTATTTTAATTCTGAATTTTCCAGTTAGTAGAGTGAATTCTGCTTTCACATTTTATTGCCTGTGTGGCTCTCTCCTAAGAATTATCTCTTAGGATTTTATGCCTATTTTTCTATAAAGTTATTCACATTCTTGTCACTGATCTAGAGGGATTGTTTATACCTTCCGAATGCAAGTCCTTTGTCTATTATTATCTATATTCAAAGCATCTTTCTCCAGCTGACTATTCTCTTTGCCACATAAAAATTTAAATATTAAGGAAGATTAAGTTTATTGTTTCCAAAGAATAAAGTTTGCTCTTATTACTTGTTTTAAGAAACCCTCCCTAGAACAGAAGTCAAAAAGATAATTTCATATTTTTTTACAGTAGTTTCAGAGTTTTGTTTTTCACATGTAAGTCTTTGATCCGTTTGAAGTTAATTTTTGTACAGAGACAGGTAAGAATGTAATTATTTTATCTAGAAAGCCAATTTTCTTAATTCTACATATGGAATCGCTCATCCTTTCCCCACTGGTTTTCAGTATTGGATTAAGCAGTACCACAGTGGCATAAATCTTGACCTCAGCCATCTGTGCAGATGTACTTGTTTACTGTGGGCCCACCATCATGCGGCCTTAGTTATGATATCCTCATCGTACATTGTAGGACATTTCCTCTTCTTTTTTTTTTCCTTTTCAGAATTATCTTACCCTTTCCTGGATTTTACTCTTTAGATAAAATCGAGAATAAACTTATCAGAATGCTCGAAAAATGTTGGTGCATCTTTTATTAGAATTGCATTGAATTTATGGATTAATTTGGGGGAAATTTCATATATCTCTACAATATTGAGTCTTCTCATCCACTGCCATATTCTTAGTATTTTTCTTGTCTTCTTTTTTGATGCTTTAATAAAAATTTGCAATTTCCCCCCAAAAGATATTGCGCCCCCTTTGTTAGATTTAGTCCTCCATAGATAACAGTCGTAAATGTCAGGCAAACCATCAGTGATTTCCCTGAAAGTTACAATGTGAAGAAATTGGATTCTCACCAAATAGGCTGCTTTCAACAAAGAGAATGAATCAAATCTACTTCTAGTGTTGCTGATGAGCTGATGTTTAAAGTGATTTTTTCTACTCTGCATTAAGAGAGTACTCACTATGAGCCCTCGTGGGAGAGGACTTTGCTTTGCATGCCTTCTGTGGGAATTCACCCGTGACCTGGAAATTCCATGGCTCCCCTGACCCACCGGCTGGGGTGGGCCCCACTCACATCCAGATCACGAATGCTGGGAGATGTGAGGACCAAGGTTGCTAGATCTTCCGATATTTTAAGAAAAGCTGGCAGTCTGAATTTTTACACGACATTTTATTACTTTTAAATATTGGCAAAATTTTTTCATAAAAGACATTCAGCACCGGGGAAGCGCTGTCCTTCTCAGGTCTCAGCACAGCTGCTTCTTCTCCAACTTCTTTCCTTCTACCTGGGTGGTGCACAGGGCAGGCTCAGCCGGGTGGTGCACATTTCCTAGCCTCCATCCTGGCGTCAGACACGGAGGTTTCTGGAGTCCTGCTTCAGCTTGGGTGGTCTTGGCAGTTCAGAGACCACGCCAGGTACACTGTGACCTGGAGGCCAGGCCAGGCCCCACTCAGGTGGAGGGGCCACAACCGCCCGTTCAACCTCACCCCGTCTGAGCAGCGGCAGAGCCACCAACAAGTCAGGCCATGAGTATCTCCAGAAGGCCTCAAGTAAATAAATGCATTTTGTAAGTAAGATACTAGTGAATTAATTCTTCTCAGATGCCTGTGGATGAACCTCTAGACACAGCGGAGAGGAAGCACATAAATGTTTTCTTCTATGAGAAACTCAAAATGCACACAAACTGCCATGGCTCTATTCAACTAAATGTTTTGTTACAGCTGAGTGGCGGAGGGCCTAGAACGCGAGAAGCCGTGGCCCCTTTCCAGACGGGGAGCAGAATGCGTGAGCACAGTGGGCATCTCTGCACACGGGTGATCACACCGATGTTTACACGACACTGTAAAGCCACGACTCGGCAGCAAGGAGACCCCGTCCACTCACTGGAGGCCCCCGAGTGGGTCAGAGGGCAGCAGAGGCAGCCGCCGCTCACGCGCGCCCATCCCTTGCTCTTTAGGATGCTCCTGCGAGGCTCCATGAATCAGGCATCGCTGCAGGGCTTTGAAAGCACACAGCTTCACTTCACAACTGCGACCACGCGGTTAGCCAAACAGCCTTCCAAGGAGGAAGTGTCCACTTCGCAGAACTGAAGTGGTTCAGACAAGCTGTGCCACAATTTGCCACAGTGAGGGTCACTGATACTTTGAATTCCCTCAAGACATCATGGAGACATTAAGATCATTGTTACAAGCATCACACATTGATTAACACGGGCTTAATTATCTCTGTTGTAACTCACACTACTGGTTGGGAAGCCATAGCCCATGGGCTAAATCAGGCCCCCAGCTACTTGCTTGAAAAAATTCTGAGTAGAATATAGCTTGTTTACACATGGTTTGCAGCTGTTCTTTGTTACAGTGCCTGAGTTCTGTAGTTGTGACAGTAACTGCATGGCCCCACAGAGCCCTTTTGTCTTTGTCATTCTGACGAAATAGTCAGTTACTGTGACAGAATACCTGACACTGGGTAATTTATAAAGGAAAGAGTTTTGTTGGTTTCACAGTTCTGGAGCTGCAAGTTCAAAGCCAGGTGTCTGCTTCTGGTGAGGGCTCTTACTACGTCAAAACATGGTGGGAAAGCAGCAGGGCAGAAGGCATGGGCAGGGGGGTCAGAGAGGAAGGTGGCCAGCTGTGTGTCCAGCCTTGGCTGTGGAGGCTCGTCCAGTCCCGGGGGAGCTGCATGAATGAGTTCCTCCTGATAACCCAATCACCTCTCCAGTTCTGCACCTCTTGGCCCTATTATGTTGAGGAGCAAATTTCAGTATAAATCCCCGAGAAGACCCTATTCAAACCATACACAGTTACTACTCACCCTCACAGAAAAAGCTACCACATATGGTCTATCGTGTGTGTCCTTTTCATTGTTTTCTTTCCTTTTTTTTTTTTAGGCCAGTGTTTGCCCATCTCTAGTCTAGACAATCAGAACAATAAATCAAATTCTGATTTGTAGCATTTGCAGTGTCCCATGGTGCAAATCTCCAGTCCCCCATGACAAAGTTTAAGCCACTGACCTTCCTTGTTGGATGCAGTGATGGGAAAAGGTACAGTAGTGCACTGTTGGGACAAAGTGCAGTAGTGTCATTGGAACCAAACGCCCAAACTGAACTTGGTGTGGTGGCTCACTGCTCTAATCCTCGCACTCAGGAGGCTGAGGCAGGAGGATTACAAGTTTGAGACATGCCTGGGATACATGGTGAGTATGAGGCCAGCCTGAATTACAGTGAAACCTTGTCTCAAAGGCTAAATTAAACAAACACCCCTCACCCCACACACACACAAATGCCCACACTATCCGGTGCTCCATGAAGACAAGCACTGGTGCGAAGGAACAGGGAACAGGTTTATTCAAAGCCAGCCCTAAAGAAGGCAGACAAGCCACCTCCTCCAGGCTCTGTCTTGGGGCACTCAGCTGTTTCTTAGGAAGTTTGGGGGAGAAAGCTTTTATGGGAGGGGAAAGAGGTACAACGAGCAGGAAAGTAGTTCTGTCAGGGCCAATGTCCACTAGGGAGTGTCTTCTCAGACTGGAGTTATCCCAGCACTTTGGCTCAGGGCTTCCTGCCTGAGAGGGGATGAGGAGGGCTGGAAGCCAGAGGGACCAGCAGCAAAAGGGATGCGCAGAGGGAGGGTTCCAGGGGCCGTGTGCAGCAGCCAGTCACTGCAGGTACTTTCACCTTCAGATGCAGAGCTTCAGGGGCATGGGCAACAACATGGAGCCAAGTAATTAGCAGTGAGATGTAAGGGTGTATGATTTTAATTTAATTGTTTCAATTGTAAGGCAATACTGTATAATGCAGATTTTAATAATGAATGTGATTAATGACTGGCTTGTAAGAACCTTCGAAACTTTGCTGGCTCTTGTGAACCACAAAAGCCTGCTGCTGTACATCACTGAGCTTAGGACACTTTGCACTGTTCAGAGACAAAAGTACGGATAGTTGCACTGTCAATTAGAAAGTGCCGGGGCCGGGGATTTAGCTCAGCGGTTCCGCCGACTACCTCACAAGCAGAAGGACCAGAGTTCGATCCCCAGTACACAAAAAAAGAAAGTGCTACATTTCAAAACGTGCGTGCGGACCTGAGAAGATGTAAGCACGAGCACGCTGTGACTCAGCTTCACTGTGTGTGTGGTGACACCATCCTGTCTAGGGCCTGCATTAGCCAGAACAAGTGCAGTGTAAAACACAGCTGGCAGCCAGGCTCGTGTGTGCTCCACTCCTAAATCTGTTTTCTTCAAGTAAACCAATTAACAGGTGGGTTTGATCTTGATTGATTCAAAATATTTAGTAGATAAATTCCCCACTGTTTGCACTAACCAAGTTTGGTTCTGACAGTTTCTGTGATCCATTTAAATATTCAGCGTTTCCAGACCGCAGCAATGGGGAGACAGGGACGGTTTCCTGGCAGCAGAGTGAGGGTCTTACTGTCATTGTTCCTGGGTTGAAGAAGGCATTTGGCCCACATGTTTTGCAGAGTCCTTTTTATATTTTTTCAAATTCAGTCAACAGACATGGAGCCTAGGCTGAGGAGGTGCATTCACTGTTCATTAAAACTGCAAAGAGCCAGGCATCCATCAGATGGGTCTGCACTGTGTGTGGGGTTTTTTTAAAAAGATATTTTAATGTTTTATGTTTTAAGAAAAAAGAAACACAAAACTAATTACTGTCAACTACATTTTAAGTCTTCAGATATCTAGCTGGCAGAAAGCTGTTATTAAACCACAGAAGCTTTCACGTTTCTCCCACATAAGAATCATTATTTTATTCACAATACTGGCTTCCACACAGAGGTTGTCAATCAAGACAGCCACATGACTGCCTGAAAAAGAAACAGCTAAAGGTCTTTGTTTTTGCTTCAGATACACATGAAATGCCTATCCTTTGGGGTTTCCCACTGTCAACTTCAGTTGTTACTAAAAAAGTAAATGGAGAAAGCCACTCTTAATTATGATAATACAGCTCCTAGCTTTTAAAAGGCTTTTTCCTTTGTTAACATTCAACTCTCCCTGTGTCATTTCAGGGCAGTGGAGCCTTCAGCATCTGGGCATCACCGAAAACCCAGCAGGCGTGGGATCTTTCTTCCAATCCCTCCTCCCCAAGCAGAAAGTGCTGTTACCAGCTGCTGTCAGCAGCCTGCAGGTAACAACAGACAATGAGACAACAGCTCACAGTGATGTGAATGGAATAAGCCCAAAGAATTGCCAAAGTTGCCACTTAAAGTTCTCACTTAGCATCGCTGTTCCCTGTTGAAGTGGTGTCTGAGGGTCTGTGTTTTCTGAGGGTCTTTTCCTGGTTCTGCCTCCTTCACCCACAGTAATGAAGGAAAATAAAGTAGCTTTTGTCCAACTAGCAGAATTTAAATCTCCTATCTTGCTTCTTATGCAGCCTAAACAAACTGTTACACAAGTCTTCGGGGATGCCTTAGAATTTTTTTCTTGATTATTTATTAATTATTCAAATTAACCCCAAGCAAACCTACACTTTCACCTCAACATCTTCACTGGCCCTCTGAGCTTTTGCGAGATTGTTACAAAGAGGTAAGAGACCTGTTATGGTTAAAATCACCCATAGTCAAAACGTGGTGTGCCATCAAATACGGCAGAAAATGACATGCATCAACTAAAGGGGGACAGAAGAGACACTGTTCCTTGGTACAAGTTTGCTTTGTGAAGGGAGCACAGTGATTTAAATGGGAAAACCATTTCATGGTTTCCAAAAAGTAAGTGAATGTCATTTTTGTAATATCTAACTCAACCAGGAAATGTATAAAGTATAACAATATACTGAATGTCAAATTTTCCAATTACTGTAAGATAAGGTAACAACACAAACACTTGAAACCCTAAGGAACTAATAATATAAAACCCACCCATGAAAAAGAAGCAGATAGGAAGTTTGGATTCTAATCTATTACAGGAAGCTGCAATGAATCCAGCAGAGGTGTCTGTCAGAAATGGGAGCGCCAGTCTTCTATTCATGATGTGTTTTGGTGATATCTGAACTCTTCATGTTAAAAAGGTCCACGCAGCTGCCGAGAGCAGCCTTCTGACCAGCTCTGCAGCTCTGCATCTGCTGCCCAGCTCCCCACTCCCTTACTCACACAGGTCTAGAACTGGTGATTCCGGAAGGTCAGTGAATGCTCCCACAGTGCCGAGTCTGCATTCCTGTCCCCGTTCTGAGAACACAATTCATCCCTTCCATCAACCTTAAAATCGACCCTGAAACGTGCCTTTAAAGGGAATCCAGTACACACCTCCATTCTCTGCGTTTTATTGTGTTTGTGTGCTGACACTTACAGTGCTGAACTATACTAGAAGTGCCACTAGGTCCTTCTTAATTCTTTATCCACTGCTTGGCGTGAGGTGTATGTCCATAAAACTACACTGAGTAAGTGAACGAACATTCTAAACTTGGATTTATTAATCTGGATTAGCCACATTCTAGCTTCAGCAGATCTGCTTTTAAGATCCACAGGGAGACATCTCCACTACAACTCTCCCGGAGCTCCAAACACTTATTTCCAACAGTCTGCTTACTGTTTCGACCTCAGCATGTGTAAGACTGAAGACATTAGCTCCACTCCTTTCCTGCCAATCTGATGTTCTTCCTGTGGTTATTGGATAAGTTGTCCCAGCTGGAAAAGTCAGGGCTGCCCCATTCCATATCCAACTCATTGTGCAGGTCCATTGACTGTTCCCCTAAACAGCTCTCCGATCACTCTCTTTTTGGTCCATCCGGCCAGTGTGCCAGCCCTGTCCAGCAGCCCACTCCTGCCCGGACTACTGCACTAGCCTCTGAGTCACTTCCTGTATTCCTCACACTCCCCTTTCCCATCGCCGTCCCCCTGTGTATTTAGTGTGGTCTTTCAGAATGTGTGTGTGAGGCAGTGGGGTCACATGACTTAACAGTGCCCTGTAGCTTCCTACTGATTAAGAAACAGAGCACCTCAGGCTGCAGTTCCCACTCCACATTCACCCTGACCTCCTGCCCCACATCAACACCTTCATCAGGCTCGTCAGCTTTGTAGTTGTCCAAATGCACCAAGTTCTCTGTCCTGGGGGCCTTGTCTGTGTCTCCCAGAATGCTCTCCTGCCCTCTTCCTGCTCTCGCTGGAAGGCGTCCCTAATCTCCTTGATCATGTTATATACTTAGAACATTACTTTCTTTTATTACCACTTTGTAATTAGATATGTATCCATTAGTGTGGTCATTTGATTGTGATTGGCTTTCTCATTACATAAAACTATGAGCAGCAAGAAGTCTAAGCTTACACCTGGTTTATCCACCATGATCTACCCCGCTGCCTCGCATGGGGCCAGGAATGCCTTCTCTGCTGCGAAAATATTTCTTGAACTGGGAAACAAACAAATTGAAGAGGACATGCCCATCCACAGAAGGGTAACACCCACTCCTATTTGTTCAGGGTTTGACCCCAGTCCATCTGCCTGAGAGCTCGGATTTCAAAGAGTTTGATTCCCCACCCACCCACACACCTTGAGATCAGCCAGTTCCTGTTGGTTCTCTTTTCCCTGAATCTGGCTGGAATCTTTTCTGACTCAGCTCCCCACTGGATCAGTCAGGGTTCTTTCTTGAAGTAGAAGCCGGTTGTGGCTGATTAAGCAGAAAACAAGTTCATTAAAGGGTACAGTAGCTCACAGATATTGAGAGGTTTAGAGAACCTGGCCTAATGCCACATTTCCAGGAACAATGCCCCAAATCATGCTCCAAAGTAAGTCTAATGAGAAGAGTGCTGCTGCCCTCTCATAGAATGCGCTCATGACCACCATGCCACCTGTGTCAGGCACCCAGCCCTTCTCCACCCCCTCCCCAAAGGAAGATTCTGCTGCTCCTCACCAGCTACACACGGATTTCACCAGAAGCTCCCCCAGCCTTGCCCAGTACCCGTTTCTGAAGTCCAGTGTTTGGCCAGCGAGTTCTGGTTAGTGTGGATGTAGGCGTTCTAGCTGCAAAACTGGCTGGAAGTGAGGTTCAGGCTCCCACCTTGGGAACCCATTAAATGGAAAAGCCCTACAAACATAAAAGGGTTTTTAAAAGAGACTGGGCAGTCAGAAGACAGGTTCAATACCCAGTCAATAAAGCACAGCCCACACTTCCTACTCAGTCTCTGATGGCGAGCCTCAGCCAGTCTGCTGGGCCTGTCACACTCGCTCCGACAGCTTGTGAGGAATGCGGCGGCCTGCTGTCTGTCTGGACTCAAACCCTACAAGAGTTTTAGAGCCAACTGTAAGTCATCCTGGAAATCTGTTTGAGATAGCAGAGAGCAGCATTTCCGAGCACAAACTCTGGAACCCAACAATCTGAGTAAAATGTAACGTCAGCTCTTAAGTAAGTGTGTGACTTTGGCAGATAGGTTCTCAGAGGCTATGAAGATAAGATCACAACTTGTTCTTGCAGTCCCTGGCCCATGACCAGCACACTGTCTGCTGAGTGAAGAAATGGATAAGAAACTGTAGAAGTGAGTGACTTTGATATTAATCAGAACGAGCAAGGTCAAACTATTAACATAGCTTACATATCAACTTACAAAGATCAGTGGCTTAAAATAGACCATGGTATAGAAGGGAGTTTATCTTAAGAGCAGTGGAAAGCAGGTAAAAAATGTTGAGTAAGAGAGTGAGTGAGGTGATCAGGTTAATCCTTGAAAAACACCCTCCATCTGCTCTGTGGACTGTGGTTTGGGGAGAGCAAGGCTGGCGGCAGGGAGAGAAATTAGAGACTCCTGGAGGTGTGATTGGACTCTGGGGGTACCATCCTCCTCAGTGTCTTGTGCTGTGTCTGTACAGGTACATCAATGTTCACAGCTCTGTGTGCTCTTAGGGGTGGGGCCCAGTTGGCGGAGGTGGGTCGCTGCGCGCAGGTCTTTGGAGGATACATGCCTTCCCCTGTGCTATTTTCTGGGCTTCATGACCAGAGCAACTTGGTTTTATCATGCCCTTCTGCCATGATGTTCTTGCCTTAGAACCAGCTGAACATGGACTAAAACTTCTGAACCAGTAAACCAAATTAAACCTTTCCTCCTTTAAGTTATGTGAAGCATTCTGTCCCTAAAATCAGGAAAGTTGAACAATAAAAAGTTATTTCTTCATGGAAAATTAAGATAAAATGGGAAAAACCCCTTTGTATAAGCTTCACCCTCAGGTACACACAGCTAAGTAAATAAATCATTCAAATGGCCTGTGCCTTCTTGCCTGTTAAACATTTTCAGTCCTCCAGTGATAAGGCCCTGGGACTAGCACATGTGGACTCTGGCCCAAGGTGTCTTATACTCCAAGAAAGTTCAGATGCAAGCGAATGAGTCTTCAGGTCTTAATTACTCAACATGGGCCTACCGGTGACAATTCAAAGGGCACCAATCACTTCTCTGAGCAGTAAAATGTCTAGACTGGAACTTATGTTCTGACCCTGACTTCTAATGGCCATGGAGTTCAGTGTGGTCTGCTAATCCTAACAGAACACTTTCCTGCCATCAAGGAACCAGACAACAGCGTGTAGAGGAGAGACTCCTGGTATTCTAATGAGACCTGTTTCTAAGATTTCCCAGTTCCAAATCCCACGCTCAGTACGGCGCCCCCTTCTTTCCCAGTTCCCAATCGCTGTGTGTTTTCCTGACCCAGTGTGCTCTGGCCTCGCACGTCTCTGTCTCCTTTCCTGTTGGAGAGGCAGCAGCACACTCTGGAAGAGAACCCGAGCCAGACTGGACTCTGTCCTGCCCGATCTGAATGACCGCGCACAGGACAGACTTTTCTCAATCTCAGGTTCAGAATTCACAAAACGAAGCCACACTGCATACTACCTACAATGGAAAACTAAAAACAGTGCATCACCCTGCACCTAGTATAGTGAGGGTAAAAATGTTAACACTCGGCACAGATCCCACATAGACAAAGTGCTGGACCCCACACCTATGACTGAACTGTTAATTATTTTATTTCTTCTCTTTCTTAACCCTCGCCTTATGATTTCTTTATAGCAAAAAGAAAACTCGAGAGATATTACAATAAGCACACAGGGTTATTTTTGATTAAAAACAAAACAAATCAAAATGAAAATCTGCACCCTTATGCATGCCTCAAGACAGGGATATTGTGCTAATCTCATCATGCTCTCTAACCACTTCTGGTGAGAACACAATTCTGGACTCTGACTGCCAGCACCTGTGTCCCAGCTCTACCACCTGGTAGTAATGTGTCCCCAGGCACAAAGCCCACCTTCTGTAGTTCTGCATTTCTCTTTATAAGGCAGGAGTAAAATGAATAAACCTAACTCATGGTGCTGCTGTGAAAACAAAATGAGGAACACTGGTCAAGTGCCGTTGTGGACCAGACACCCAGTCAGTGTCCATATTTTGACTGCTATTACTATTTTGTTTTAACTGGAAACTGCAGATTGAAAAGTTCTCTAGTGACACAGCCACCAAGCAATGGCAAAGGAAGTTTGACATAGCGTTCTTTCAAGTTCATCTGTGCTCTTTTACCCCCTGGCACAGCCACCCCATCTTTTACCCAGAACATTCAATAGTCTCTAATTTCTCTCCCTGCCACCAGCCTTGCTCTCCCCAAACCACAGTCCACAGAGCAGATGGAGGATGTTTTTCAAGGATTAACCTGACCACCTCACTCACTCTCTTATTCAACATTTTTTACCTGCTTTCCACTGCTCTTAAGATAAACTCCCTTCTATACTATGGTCCACAGGCCAGAAGCTGCATACTAGACAGAGCCTTTTCCTTTACCAGCCCAACACACAGTCACTTTCACTTCTGGCCAAGACCCAGCCCTCCCTGCCTTCTGTGCCTCACACCTGCTGTCCTTCCTGCTGTCAACCTCTGCCTTGGCTGCAGCCTTCCTGGTAGTTATGGAATGTTCTACATTCTGGTGCAGGGATTACCCACACTGGAGCAGCTGAGGCGGGGAACCACTGATACTGAGGAAGTGACCTGTTCCTCAGAAATGTCACCAAATAATCGTGCAAATTAATGCATCTTCTCAGTTTCATCGGTGATGATACACAGTAGGTGCTCAGTAAACGCCTACCAAATGAATGACTAAAGAAACAGTTGCACACTCAACTACTCTGCTGGCTCATAACTTCTGACTATAAGGAGTTGGTGCACTGGCCTGCCCATCTACGGGCTTTTAAGAATTCCAGCTTGAGAGGGAAGCTTAATCTCACTCAAGCCCTGAGATTTACCTGAAATGTACTAAATACATGAAGCAGATTATTTTTTTAATCAAGTGGTAATGCTTTTTATGAAGTTATTTCAACATAAAATATGCCAAAAATCTGACTTGAATATGATGCTTCAGATTGTGAAGTTTACTTGAAAACAAATGAATTAAATTAAAATATCTTACAAAGCGGATGAACGTACAGGTTTGGGTAGTACTGGGATTGCTACAGTAGATAAAAGGCATGTAATTAAAATATCAGTAAAATGACAGGTTCATAAAAACTGCAGTCTGACCCAGGTCTAAGGAAAATCAGAAATGTACAGCATATTCAGTGAAACCTTGAGGCAAAGCTTTAAAATAACTGATTTTCTTTTAAATAAGGGAACCTATCAGTCTCAGAAAGTTTTTTCATGATTTTCCTCAATATATGCCATATGCTTCACATGAGAATATTATCATTGTTACAGACCTTTGTTAAGCAATCTATTTTACTATAATTCTATTCATGGAAATTTCCTTAGTAACAGGCTGCTTTCTTTTTCTTATAAAAACTATTAAAATGTCATTCACATCACATTTTAGATGTGGATCCAGCTATTCCCTGTAGCTATTCAAAAAACATAATCACCATAATTACTGTTGACATCTAATTAACATTCAGCTTCCTGTCTGCAGCAGTTACAGCTGGACAAACTATCTATTCCAGGGTAGAGACTAACGCCCTGCTGCCTTTTCTTAAAAAAAAAAAAAAAAAAAAAAAAAA
>NW_022900940.1:46587882-46625017 GCF_012274545.1 Fukomys damarensis | reverse complement strand
AAAAAAAAAAAAAAAAAAGACAGATCAGGACCCTAAACACCTGGGCTCCGTGCTTTTGTTCTCCCTGTACATGGTGGCTGGAGGAAGGACAGCTACCACAAACACCTCTCCAAATATTATCAACCGATAAATTGGACCTGCATCTAAGGAAGTGAATCTGAGAGTGTTACAGGTCGCAGGCGCGCTGGGTTTCTAACCAGAGTGTGAGTGCGGCTGATCAAGGACGAGTCCCCCAGGGTGGCCAATGCACTATGGTCTTTGCACGAGGTCTCCCCAACATGGCCCCTTTTTAGCTGCTTTGCTTCATCCCTTGCTATCTTCTTCGTTTTCTCTGCATAACGCCTCCCAGACACTCCGTTTTCCAGCATCAAGTTCTGTCTCTCTTCTGGGTGCTGGTGATGCTGCTCTTCTGACTTCTCCCGTCTGGGTAGTGCTGGGGGCTGGTTTCATGTGCCAGCTCTGCATACCATCAGAGGGGGATCCCGGGCATCCAGTGAGCTTAGCCTCTGAGTGCCTGTTTCCCCATTCGACGGGGTTGTGGTGAGGATTAAGGGTGTGTCTGTCTTCTCCTGGCTTTACATCCAAAGCCATTTTCTCTAGAACCCCTTCACGCATAGGTCTCCCTCTGTGCTGTGTGCCCCCAGAGCACCCTGGCATCCACATTTGCATACTATCACACTTGAGATGACCATGTCAAGTGTGGCACGCTTTATTTCTTTGGGCAACAAATATTTTTTGAGTTGCCACTCTGTGCCAGGCACTGGGGATGTAGCAGTGGATTAAAGACATAAGGTCTGTGCACCAACTGGGCTCACGTTCTGGTGGGTATCTAATGTCTGGAGATGTAAAACAAGCTTGTATTTAAACGACAGAAAAATACCCCAGTATGGCGAGATACAGAGGGCTTGAGGGGAAGCATTGTCTTGGGCAGTTTCCAGATGAGAGGCATTCCTTCACAGGAACCCTGTTGCATTGAGAAGGAACCAGCCAGGCACAGATACAAGGCAGAGGGGTCGGTGAAAGCAAAGGCTTGAAGGTAGGACTTCCCTAAGTCCTGCGGTTCCTCTGATCCCTCTCCTGCAGTGAATGGCATAATCGGAACTCCTACCGCTCCCTTGCTCCTGGAGCCCTCACAGTGGGAAGGAGCCTCTCCAGATATTCTGTTACAAACAGGATGGCCCTGTCTCTCGGTAAGCTTCTGGCATAGAAGAATCAATGCAGATACGATGGCCAAAGGACACTTTTTATAATCTTGGATCTTGAGTTATAAAATAGTAGCTTATTTTTGAGATGAGAAGCAGAACTCATGTTGGATTTCTATCCCCTGATGTTTTAATGAAATCACCTAGAACACTGTCTCCACCTGGAGGAGATTCTGCCTCTGTGGGGACAGGAGCTCGGCAGGGGTCTGGAGGAGGTGCTGAGCCCCTACTCTGCAGAGGACAGCCTCCACCACAAGGCATCATCCAGCCCCAGAAGGCAATGCCGCCCAGTCACCACAGTTGTCTCCAAACTCCTCCTCCCTGATCCCATCTTCACCTGAGACAAAGGGCGGCTTCCTCTGTGCAAATTTTCCTCATCAGTGAGCACTCCACAAAATTAAGGATGAACAGCATGGGCTCTCTTCCTCCAGGGCGGGAAGGAGTATTGCTTAGGATCCACACACTAGAGAGTATTTTGTTCTCTAGGTTGGATGGGGGGCAGTTCCACCACTTTCTTCATCTCCTAAGAGCTCCTCATCTCTCAGAGGACTGAGCCTGTTTAAATCTGACAGTTAAACTTGACTGTCAACTGGACCCGCCTTGAGCGGTGGCTAGGAGATGGGTGCGGCAGACTTTTGGTTGCAGCATCAGGTGTGACCTTGGGAACCACATCAGGTCCCTGGCCCCTTGCTCTCTGGCTTTTCCCCCGTCTCTGCTTCTCTACTCTGAAGTGAGCAGCTTTCCTTGGCCACACTCTTCCACGTTTCGGCTTTGGAGCCAGCCAACCATGGGCTGAATCACTGAAATTGTGAGGTTAAAAAAACTTCCTTCTTTAGCTGTGTATGTCGGGAAGCCGAATGATACAGGTGAAAAAGGGCTCATGCTGAACTACAGCTCTGAAAGATTAGCAGCAGCTGGTTGGATGGCCATTTTGATTCACATTCAGGCTATGGAAAGAAAAAGTGCAATTAACCACCAGGAATGCAGGTACCAGGTGCAGCCATCTCCTCCTGGTAGAATAGCTGAGGTTTTTGTTCTGTCATCAGCCTGGTCCCAGTTTGTTTTCTGCTCTAGGATCTCTATAAAAAGTTCAGTTAATGATATTCAAAACTGCACAGACCACCTGGCTGAGCGAGGGTGCAGATAATGATGCTGTATTAATGGTGTTTTCTCTCTCCCTGGCCTCTTATCCTTAGGCCAGTCCCCGTCACAGCATGGGAATTAGCAAGGCCTGAACACTTTGGCCTTTGGTTGCAATAGCACTTTCTAGCCTCACTTTGACCCAATTCTACTTGGCAGTAAACATAATGCCCACCACCGTCCTTTTCTTCTTCCTTCTAATTGACCGTGGCCACCGCATGCTCTTAACGGAATGCGTCTCATCAGGCATGTCCGCGATTCCTCTCCATTCTGTTGAGTGCTCACACACCTGCAGGCCACTTACCAGCAAATCCAATTATTGTTTCCAGTGCTTGCTTTGTAAGGCCCCTTACAGCCCCTCACAGAGATTTCTTCGTGATGCTGCTAGGAATGCACAAAGTTCATCTCTTTGTCCTTCATCCTTTACCTACCCGCATTATGGGCTTCAAATCATGTAGGTTTTGCAAGCCTCTTCCCTTTCAAACTGGGGGCTCCCAGCATCAAAATTAAATCCTCTGTGTGTCGTCTCTGGTTCCTGTACTGCCTTTGCTACGGGCTGCCCCACTCCCATTTTTGCTGGCCTTCTAGACAGCCTCAGAGGATCCTGCATCTTGTATATGAAGCCATCCCTTCTTGTTTAGCTCTTAGACTCACTCACTCTAGCCCTACTAATGAATTAACTAACTCAGACTGCTCTTTTCCTCTTTCCCATCCATGGCATCAAAAAATTACCCCTCCCCCAGTTTTTCAATTCAATAATGAGTTACTCTCGTGTCTGCCTGTCTACAAATTATCTGACACTCCCACCTCTAAATGACGGATCCTAATCCTGCTTAATTGTGGGCTGAGCTTAGGGACTCTCTTCAGATGAACAGAAAGAATGACAGCGACGAATGTGACTTCCAAGGTTATCTCTAAAAAGGCACTGTGGTTTCTTTCCACTTTGATTTCCCTCCCCAAATCTTTACAACGGAGGATGCCAGCTGCCATGCTGTCAGGATAGACAAGGAGCCCCACACAGAGAAGGGGAGGTGCTGAGCAAACAGGCATTCTGCCACAAACAGCCCTAACTGGCCCCACGTGGGTCACTCACTTGGGAGTAGATCCCTCATCCCTGGAGTGATTTAGCCATAGTTGTCACCTTGACTGCACTCTCATGAAAAATCCTACATTCAACCTTCTAATCTACCTCTGGACACCCGAACTGAAGAAGCTATGGATAATGATTACTGAACTGAGCATGGGGGTGCATCCTATAATGCTAAGTATTTGTGAGGCTGAGGCAGGAGGATAACAAGCTTGAGTCCAACCTGAGACCATGTCTCCAAGGAAAGAAGAGACATTATTGTTGTTGAGGTCTTTAAATTCGGGGGTAATTTGTTATGCTTCATTGGAAGCTAAGAAGCAGAAAGGGACTGCATCGGTTAGTTACTGCTGGTGAGAAGTCTTATTTCCCTGCGGACACCACCGTCTTTTCCTGAGTCTGCAGAGCAGCAGCGATGGTGCCGTCGACCCTGGCAGAGCTTGCTTCCTCCTTTACAGAGTCTCATTTCCACTCAACATCAGGCTGGCGTTTTTATTCTCATGGAAACGCACGAGTACAAAGGAATGACGGTAATAGGGCCCACATGAGGAACGGACACACTTTCAGTCCTCATCCGATCAGCCAAACAAGGCACAAAGAGGAACACAGGCCAGGGCTCACAGCAGCACCCTCCGGAGGAAGGCAAGGCAAATCCGAGGCAAAGGCTGGACTCATAATTCCCCGTGTGTGGAAACGTGGACACAATCGGGTCAACCACAGCCAGATCCCTGTCCCCTGTGTAATGGTCTGAGTGTGCAGCTCTCCCCAAAACTCATATTCCGAAACCTAATCCTGAGTGTGAAGAGGTTAGGAGAAGGGTCCTTGGGGTGATTAGGTCACGGTCAGGGGCAGAAGTGTGAGCCGTGCTCCTGTAAACCGGCCCCGTGAGTGAGAAGGCAGCGAGAAGGCAGCAAGAAGGCACTATCTGGGGAAATGGGCCTTCACGGGACAGCCAGGCTACCACCGCTTGGATCTCGGACGTCTCAACTGTCCAAAGTGTGGAAATACACTTCTGTTGTTTATGAACTGCACAGCCCACAGTATCTTGCTCTACGTACCCCAATGGTTGAAGACACTCTCTGTGTAGCAGGCACCGTGACTTAAGCAGCTCCAAGCAGACGGTCTTTCTCAGTGTCTGAATTTTAAATGGTGTGAAGTTGCATACTTTGCCTCTCCTTCACTCCAGCCATGGGTCCTGATGACGCTTATCCTGTGGTGACAGCAGTGACGTATTCTGTCTTCCTGGCCCAAGAATTATCTCAGCTTTTGCCTGTTTTAAGCCTATGTATGTATCCTATCAGTTCTGTAAACTACTGTCCTACTCAAGTCAGCTGGAGTCAGCTCTACACCGCACCAAGAGAATCCTAACAGGCAGGATTTTTTTTTTTTTTGCACTACTGGGGGTTGAACCCAGGTCCTTTACACTGAACTACTTCCCCAGCCCTTTTTATTTATTTACTTATTTTTATTTTGAGACAGAGTCCTGCTCAGTCACTAAATTGCCCAGATTGGACTTGAACTCGTGATCCTTCTGCCTCAACCTTTCAAATCGCTGGTATCACAGGTGTGCACAACCACACCCAACTCTCTCAGATATAGGAAAGCAGCTCTGGGCCAGGTTTCTGCCTCTCCACAGTGTAACATCCGCAGCCCCCTTAAACACTCCTCACGAGATGTGGCTGTCAGTCGCCATCACTTTGTCACTACTGACTGTGTGCTCCCGAGGAGGCGGCAGACCATAATGGGGCCGATTCTAGGGCAGCTTTCCTTGCGTGCTGGGCGTGGCACACATGTACCCTAGGCACGGCTGTCACGGGAGCTAAGGCCACCATTGCTTTACTGCTGACCTATAATCCTCAAACTTAATCTTCAAGCAAGCTGGTCCTTAGTCTTCTGTGTCCTGCACTTTTGTACGGAAGCTTTCACCTCTTCTTCACCTTAGATAGTGAGCAGCTCCCCTCACACTTCTCCAAGGACAGTCGGGGTTTCTGCTTTTGTTCATTATGGGATAAATATGCTACTTATCCCAAAATGACTTCTTGGCTTTCAGCCATTTTAATGCTTGTCTCAATGTCACCTTTTATTTTCTTCAAAAATAATTCTTAGGACACAGGAAGAAAAAAAGAATTAGAATTTCTTAAAATTTTTTAGGCTATTACCATGTCTTTCCAAGGAGGCTGTCCTTCTCCCCATTTTCAGATGAGTACAGGGTTCCCTAGAGATGACTGGCTTGCTTGAAGTCACACAGCTAGCATCTGGCAGAGAATAAATATAGTGAAACCTGTTCGCCTCTTCTCAAAGTGGATGGTCTTCTTTGACACCACGGTAGATGGTAGCATTGATCTGGCTTCTGGTATCACATTACTTCAGAACTAGTAAGACCTTAGGGATTGTTTCACGACTGTGATGCTATGGGCCTAAGAGCTCCTCAATGGTGCCTCACAAGCTTCCAGAAAGAGGATAGAGGAGGGACTGGGATGAAAAGAGACAAAGACAGGGAAGCCATATAAGGAGGAGTCCAGGCCACTCAGTTCTATTTTAACAGTACAAGTTTGAGTCCTGTTTCACATATTAGACTTCCAACTAAGATTTTTAAAGGGATATGCTGCATCAAAAAGTTCAAAAATTATTGATTCAAATCAATCCTCATTTTCTGGGTCCATAATTCTGGAGAAAAGTTAGGTGACTGGGTTTAGGCCTCAAGAAACAGTAATGCTAAGGCAAATCCCAGATGTCTTGACCCCTACCTAGTAGGCTCTTTCTCTTCTCTACTGGCCCAAATCTTCTGGAATCCACCCCCCAATCTATCACTATACATTAGAAGCCAACACCCTTAAAGCTTTAAGCTACTGTTCCTTATTCTATCTAGCACTCAAGAAGGTAGAAGTTATAGGCAGAGGACTGTCACAGGAAACAAAAAGAAGATAAAACACAAGTACAAAATATTTAAACGTCACTGTTTTTCTTCTGTCAAGCTTGGAGTACCACCTATATAGCCCCTGAGCTGGAGAGAGAATCCGATCCCAACCCCCATCTTCTCAAACTAACATGCAACAGCACAGAGGCAGATCCAGGAGTGTTCTTGACGGGGTAAGAAAAAGGAGACTGTCAACTGGGGCATTAGAGATGCTGCCTTAAAAAGAGGTGAGGCCTGGGATAACACCGCTGTTGAAAGGGTTGCTAATTAAGGCTATCCTGGGAAGGAGTGATTGAAAATACCCTTATTTCTCCGCCCACCCTCACCCTGATGCAGGATATTGACTTTCACAGAGCTGATTTTATAATTTTCTCCCTGGGGTTTCACTTCCTAAAACTTGTTTTGCCAGAGAGGGAGCTCTGGAAGTTTCATTTTAATAGCTTTTCCAAGAAGGAAGAGCTCCAGAAGCCTTGTGACAGGGATGAATCACTGGTGTGAAGAATCACTACAGAGAGGACTTACCAGCTTCAGAACTAAGTAATGGTGGGGCTGATGGCACATGGGCGTCAGGGCCGGAGGAGCTGAGCACATGGCATGGGACAGCCCTCTTGCATCTCATCTTCACGTGAAAACAGGGATAACTATGATACTCAGCCGTTAGGGTTGTAAAGCTCGATAAGGTAGTGTGTGTCTTAGCACATCGCCGGGCTCACAGCAACCACTAAATAAACAGAAGCTACTGTTACCACAACTGTTACCACAACTGCGTGTATTTTTCCAGCAGCACCGAAACTATATGCAATCCTTCTGGGAAAACACGAAGGTAATCCACATACAAAGCGTCAAAAGAAGCTTATTTTCTCTTACTGAATGTATTATAAAGAAAGAATGAGATGGGGGTGGGAAGCAACATGTAGTTGCATACGGTAGCATTATCTGCAGTAACTTCGTAGTTTAGCAAGGAAGGAAAAACATCCCACAGCTGTCTTTCTGAACAACAGGGTTACCTAATGCTTTGTCCCTGCAAGCATCACTCACGTGACCTGGGCGGGGCTCAGGCTTGAACACCAGTTGTTCCACACCACCCTGCATTCCTGTGTCAGTGTGGACCAGGAGGCACTCAGTAAGTCTGTCTTGCTGGATGCAGAGACTTTATTAAACTGTGCCCCCTAATATGAGATGACTGTAAACATTATCTGATGCTAATGCTCAGAGTTACTTTAGTGGTTAATATTTGCTATTAGTAAAAAAGTATTTAAATGACTAAGGCATTTCAGCTCCTCAGGATATATACATATTTATATTCTCTCAGAGGTGAAATCCTGGAGAAATGATTCTGAACAGAACAAGAGTCAGTGCTGAGCTTTATTTAAATCTTGGCAGTGTGACATGTAGCAATTTAGCACGCTTACTGCCCGGGGAAGTCGAGGGAGCATTCTTTCTTTGGAAGAAAGCTGAGTAGTGCCTGTGATCCAGAAAGGGTAAGGATTATTTGTGGAAAATATAGGTGGTTTTGCCACCTTAAAGGACACAAACAAACAAACAAACAAACACATGCAAGTGCCCAATTTTTAAGAAAGCAAGGACAAAAGGTCAGTTACAGCTGGAGTGACATCACCCCATCTTCAGGGAGCAAAGCCTGAGACCCTCACTTTGGATGAGCTTTCCCGATATCCTAGTAACTGCCCACTGGACAGGTCAAAGGTCAAGGGCAGGCAGCGTTATATCGAATCCTGGGTGACAGTGCCTATGTTTAAAGCTAGACTTCAATACCAAAGTTTTTAAACAGTAAGAACAGGGAACTGATTACAGAATTATAAAGGTATTACATGTAAGGAAACAGTCTATAAGAGGTTAAAAAGCTTGTTCAAGGTCACCCAACTGGGAAAGGGAGACAGCTAAGATCTGAATGGACGCCTGTCATTCCAAATCTCCTATGATGGTGAGAAATATTTATTTTGTACCTCGGTGTATTAGTGCAATGACCTATGGAAATATTGGCTAAGATAAACACAAGCCTGACCTTGTGCAGACTGCAAAGTTACAGGGAAAACAGATATGAAATACATGTGCTAGGAAAGCACTGGCATATATGTAACAGACCAAAATTCGTACTTAATATGTAAAGAATGTCCATGTCAATAAGAAAAAGATGTTCAGTAGACAGACGAAAAAACTGGAAAAGCTTTTCTATCAACAATGAAAGAACAGTAAAATACCATTTCATTTGTTTAATAAGCAAATGTGAGAAAGTTTGACAACAGTTTCATGATAATGTAGAGAAATGGTCACTCTCTAACACTAATGAAAGAAATAAATATAAAGCAAGTAACTACGTTGGAGACCTGTGTACTCCTACACACACACAAGGAACCATGTATGAGACCATTGATTTTAGCCTTATTTATAAGTCAAATAAAGGAAGAAACCCAAACAGTCATCACAGGGGTACATTGATTTTGATGTATTTGGTTTTTGTTTTTTAGTACCAGGGATCGAAGTTGGGTCCTTGAGCTTGCGAGGCAGGTGGCGACACCACTGAGCCAAATCCCTGACCCTGATTTTGGTGTATTTGTCCTAGGCAGCATCATGTGACCTTTCCAATGAGTGGCTTAGATCTGTATGCAACAAGTGAATAATAAGTGATATACATATTTCAGTGAATCGTCATTGAGACTGGGTTTCATATGAAATGATATTGCTCATGTTAAAGGATTCCAAAATATACCATTTCGTTCTCCAGGGCTAAATGCACATACGGAAAAACATGAAAAAGTAGAGGAGAATCACAACATAATCACCACGGTGCTTGCTTCTGAGAAAGGAAGGCAGGTGGAAATGGCAGCCTGAGTCCAGAAAAAGTAGAGATTCACCTGTAACCTTTTACTACATTTTCCAAGAAAAATTAATTGATAAATCAGTTATGTAATGAATTAAGAAAATGTTGCTCACAACATTCTCCAGAAAGAAACAAGAGGCCTAATTCATCTTCACCTCCCAGAAAAGAGAACCATTTCCCTTGGGGCTGGATGTCTTGGCAGCTGGGGTGTAACTGAATTCTGAGGATGGTGACAATAGTACCACTTGCTATCTGTCAGCACTGTGCAGTTCTCGAAGTCCTTCCCCACCCATCACCTTCCTGGGCTCCCACATCGATCTCCAAGATACAGCTCGCTTCCTCAGATGTTACCCACACAGAACTGGAACAGATTCCCCAAGTTCTGTAGACACACACACAATGTCACTTTTTCAAAGATCACAAAAGTAATTTTATTTTAGGGGTCTTTCTGTACATATGGTCATCTTCCTGGTTGGCAAATGTGGGTAGAAATGGTAATTTAGGAGTTTGTGCACAACAGTATGACCTGAAAATAGATTTGCATTATGACAACAGAAGCATTTCTGAAAGGAGGCTTGACTCCTACTGCCTGGAATCAGGCATTCTGAGCATCCTAACGCAAGACCGTGAAGGGGGAGGGATGTGTGGCACCGTTTCTAGGACTGACCCTTAGGTCTCCTCTTCTTCATAGTCAGTTTATTATTACACAACTGTTAATTATTCATAGGGCATTTTCGTTAGGTTGCAGAGTTGCTAGTCCCACTTATAATAAGAGTTCACAGATGGCTCTGACAGGAAGTGACACAGTTCAGGGCAGGGCAATGAGCACAGCCATTAAGAACAAAAATGCTATTGTCAGGAGCATCTGAATTTTATTTTGCCTTGCTATTTACTAGCTAAGAGACTCCAAGAAAGCAGAAATTGACCCCAATCATCAGAGTCACAGCTCAGCACTGCCACTGTCTTCCTATGTGCTCATCCGTTAGGTACTTAGCTTTCCTTTCTCAGTTATCTCCTCTATAGGACAGGTAATCATCCTGCCTGCCGCACAGGGCTGTTGTGAGAATTAAATGAATTAATATGAATTAATATTAGTATGGATGGTACTGTCTATGATATGTGGGACACATGGATTCTCATAGGTGTTAGGGATTATTGTAAATGTTCTCAATTTGGCACATGTCACGTAAATGCACGGTATATGAGAGTGAATGCTAATAGTGCTATTAATACATGCGGATTTCAGAAAGAGAAGTTCTCAGATTCAGACAAAGGTAAGGTAGGGTTGTTCCATCCACGGAGAGGCGCAAAGTTGATAACCAGGGTATGCCCATTACTTGAATGTTCATAGATAAAAATGTCCTCTGGGAGCCAAAACAAATGCCCCTATGAAACTTAGAGGTGCAAAGACACAATGGTGCAAGCGATGTGGATTTCTCACGTCACAGTGAGGCAGACACTGCCAAGGGTGAGGCAGGGTGCAGCCCAGGGAGGGGCTGCGAAGGGTGAGCGGAAGACAGACACTCCTTCAGACCATCCCCGTTAGTCCTCACCTGCCAGGGCTCGGAATAAAGTGGACAGAATTCTGGAAGAGCTAGCCTCAAGCATCTGCCTCCAGTGCTAGCTATAGCAGCACATATACTCTGAGCATCTGCCGTAACTAACAAGACAAAAGGTCCCCCTCAGGAAGGAGCTCATAGCTCTGAAATCCCGTTGCTCCCCTTTAATGATAACTCATGGGTCAATTCAAAAAGTACTGAGGACTTGCGCTATCCTTGGCTCTGGGTATGATTTCCACCCTGTACGGGTTGACGGACTAAGGACAAACACCAAAAAAGAGAGCGGAGGGTCCTGGAGGAGTAGAGAGAGGTATAGAAGCACAGCGAAACTGAGAAGAGGAAGGCATGTTCCAGGGAGGAGGCGACTTCAGCTGAGTGGCAAGGAGAAGCTGGAGATAAATACTCAGGAACACTCAGTCAGGAGCTGTATTTCTAAGAGTTTAAAAGAGGGTTAGGCTGGACCCTGAGCACAGCTGGGGACCTGGGAAGCAATGAAAGACATGGAGTTTCTGACATGAAGCATTTGCCCACATTCACATAACCAGATGCTACGTAGGTCCGAGTAAACTAAGAACACAGAAGAACAGCCTGTTTCCTCTCACAAGGTGAGAGGCACTGTGTCCACAACAGCAATGAGGTGCTGTCCCTGGGAAGGGCTCAGTGATGACACTGTAGCCCAGATCCCTTCTGTGGGCACTGCCGCCTTTGTCTCTAACCCTTAGTTACTCACGTCAGAAGCCATCGCACTCAGAGGTCAGTGCCGTTCCTTCTTCCCTGCGTTTCCTGCCTTTGATGTAATCCAGCCACCTGCGTACCATTTGGAAGCTGTATCCTTGCTATTCTGATTTGCTAAATGTGCCCTCCGGAGAAGACCTGACTGGGATTCTATTTCTGTTTAATCTTTTGAGTAAGACTCACAATTAGGCAACAAAGCACATTTGTTTATCGTGCTCTTTAGAGAAAGAACAATTTCCTTAGTCCCCTTTTATGCACTGGATGAAGAATGCTGAGGTACTGCATGATTTTTCCTTTCATGTGCCAAGACAATATTCAAAAAACCCTCGAAAAGGTGGAGGTCATTAGTGCTTTAAAGGCTTTCATAGATTCCTAACTGCAAAGAGACAATACTTGTGGAAACACCACACAGCGCCCGGAACATGTCTGCTATTAGCTTACAACGATGTTTCTTAATTAGTGATTCTCTCCGATAGCTCAAAGAGCTTTTGTAACCACACTAACAACCACCCTCAGCACAGTCCTGAGAGGACAGAATGGTCAGCCTCCCTTTACACTTGGAAATAGTGAGGGAAGAAAATGAAAGCAGCCTGCCAAATAAAAGTGGCAACAGACGCTGGTGTTTGGTCTGAAGGGACAGTAGAGGTCAGGTGATTTAGTCTGATAGTCACTTTTGTTTTGGGCTGGCATCACGCTGATGTGGGGGGTCCCCCCTGCCGAATTCTCATTCATGCTCACATCCAGAAGGGTTGAACGCGTCCTATCTCCAGGGTAGGCATGTAACACCCACTGGATACCCCGCCCACCAACCCAGCAATTGGTTCAGGGATCAGCTCATGACCCCATTGAGCCAATCAGGGCCAAAGAGAATTAGTCCCTCCTTCGAGTTGGATGCCTGTCCCTTGGTGAGTCGACTTCCCTGCCCAGCACTTCACTGAGAGGATGTAAGCCCAGGAACCCCAAGCGCCAGCGCCTCTGGGACAGCTGGCCTAGGAAGGAAAGCAATCAGACAGCATCGCTGACGCCACCCTCGCCATGCTAGTTTAAGCCCCTTTCACATGTGAGGTACACTCTGGTTATTTTTTCCATGCTCAAGGAAGACTTTGATTATTTTATTAAAATGGAGTCCAAATCGACCTCTCATGTATTTAATATCCAATTTCATAATGTATTGTGCAGGATGAGCTCTGTAGAACATATTCTTTTATTCTTAACTTTTTTGGACAATAACTCAAAAGAGACTACTACCACTCTTACTTTTGCTGGTTATAATTTAGTAAGAAAAGAAGACTGACTGTAGCTGAAATCCTAAATCCCACACAAAGGCCAAAAAATATCTAACTGTGGAGGTCAGCAAGACTGTTTTATTAAAGAACAATGAAAGCCACTTTTTCTTATCCCTCTTTTTCCTACTTATGAAAAACAGAATTGTATGAGTCTAGTACTATTTCTTAGTATAAATCTAATTAATTCTTGGGACCACACGAGACTGGTCTGGCAGTCATACTTTAAATGTACCCCTACGGATTATAATCTAGGAAGTATTTCCACATTTTCCTTGTGTCTTGTGAAGAATATTAAATGCTGTCCAGGTCATAACCAGAGGGTGCAGATACTGGGAAATGCTATCCAGACCCCCTTGGACTGAAGGACAGTTCTAGCTGCTGGTGAGGCTGCTGGAAGAAAGCCCTTTGCTGTCAGCGCCCTCATGGTTGCCTCAGCCAAACACGGGCACCTCGCTCCAACTTGCTCTCCTCTTCCAGGACAGCCCATACTCAAGGGCTGAGCCTGGCACCGAAGCCCAGATCCCTTGGCCACTGGCAACAGCTCTGAAGGGCCATCCTGTCTTCAGAACGCCTTGTAGTCTCAGCTGCGCTCCATTTCCGCACTAGGTCACGTGCTCTTCCCTTCCTCTCTTCAAGTGTTCAGTCAGTGATCCAAGCTCCCTCTGGTTCATTTCCTGAGTCCTCTCTGACTGAGGGTCTGCTTCCTGGGGAACCCTACCTGTGACTCCCAGCACTGTTTCAGGCTCTGTCCTGACCCCTCAATTCATTCATACCCCACAGATACTTCAGAACCTCTTACCCCAACTCCTAAGGCCCTCACCTCAGCAGCTCTACACAGTCTTTCCTCTTTTCTCTCACTCCTTCTGGCCCAGCTCGGAGAGGATTCAACTCGGTTTCTTTGGCAATGGCCATATGCTCTTGTCTTCTTTCCCACTGAGTCTGTATCAACTCCTTCTTCAAATGCTGGAGTAGGATTCCTTGGCTGGCTACAGGGATGAGGAACACTTACAAGTACACCTTCAGACTTATTCCCACCACGTTGGCTCATGGTGATGCTAAAGTTTTCTGTAGACAGTGACCCTGAAAGAGGCCAGGGCTGCAGGAGCCAGTGGCATCTAGAGGTCACTATTTGGATATTCCAGTGGAAAAGTCTAAAGGTTAAGAGATGTTAAGTCCACTTACAAGGAAACCAGATTTTTACCCTCTCTTCCAAACATAAATTTTTAATAAAAATTTTGCATGTTTGAAAATTAAACGTAGTGATTAAAAAGTAATATTGGATATAAGGTAGCACCTGTGTATGGTGGAAATGACAAAGGTGGTTTAGAAATAATTACAGGAAACTACCTGACAGGGTCAGGGGATCAAGTCAGATGACTATGCAGGAGTAAACCCTATGTGTAAGCGGAAGACATTTGCTCTACTCTGAAACACTGCATCATTTATGAAAGAACAGCCCTGATTTTAAGAGGTGGTAATTTTCCTAAGAGCACTACCAAGGCAAATATAGCCTGACCTCAGAGAAATGGGATTCTCACAGGATCACCACCATCTGTTTTGAAAACTCCTAATTACCTATAAGAAGAGCCGGGGCTACTCAGCAGGGATCCACGCTGTCTTGTGGAGTTTTCCTCTGCCCAGCAGCCCTCGGAGGTGACTACAGCCCGCCGACAGTGGCTCCATGCGGTGCAATGCTCTGTGAGTTGCACAGCAGGCTCCCCAGGCTGGCAGGTGGGCTGCACAGATAGCCCCGAAGGCTGCCCCAAAAGTCATTCTCCCAGAAGTGAGGCTGCTCAGAAACACAGGGAGTCACAGAACTGCGTGTTAAAGGGGTAAAAGGAAAAGAAGGAAGAAAGGAAGTAAGTACAATCCAACTCTGCTCTTACTCTCATGGAAGATAATTACAACCAAACAAGAAAACTGAATGTCAAAGTGCCAGACTATATTATAATTAAACAAACATAAAGCAGGTTTCAGGAACACTAACGATGCCATCTGAACAATTCCAACAAAGCCTGTTAACGAGGAGGCAGACACCTTGTCATTACTCCAGAACTAGGCACTGCCCCTTGTCTTGTAAGATGGCAGGCAGCAATGGAGCACGTGGACTCCTACAGGGCAGGCGATTTTTCTTTTGAGGGTAAGTCAGTAGGTTTGAGCAGTTACCACAGGGACTGTAAGGTCAAAAGGAAAAGGGGTTCCTATCCCATCTGCCCAGTGCTGTCACTATGCCTTCATTTTCTACCTGTAAGGGTTAATAAGAGGTGGTTGAGGGTAAAGCCATCCGTCCTGAGGTAAGCACAGTGCGTATGTAAGCTGCGGGCTATAAAAATCACAGAACTGCCCACAGCACAAGATGCAATGCTGGGCCTCATAATGCACTGCAAAAGACGAAGGAAGGGTGAGTGAACGTCTAACTTCGGGGAATTTCCAAAATATTCAACACTCCTCAGGTCCTGAGGTGTAACACCTGGCTTTGATAATCGTTGCAAGACTTTAAACTCTGTGAGACTGGGACCACGTTTGATCTTTCTTGGTACAGCATGTGGTGTGTGCTGCAGAAACAGCTGCTGATGGCCACACCTGGTGGTGCACACTGGTGATCCCAGCTACTCAGAAGGCTGAGGCAGGTGGATCACAAGTTCAAGGCCAACATGAGCACCTTAGCAAGATCTTGTCTCAAAATAAAAAATATAAAGGGCCCTCATGCTCTCCTATGAAGTCTAGCTCCATATCTCTAATTCTCAGCTGCTAAGTCATTTAAAAACATTTCTGGATGGAGGTGGGAAATATTTATATTAATGGCAGCCAGAGTGCTTTTAATAGTATAGCTAAGTTACAAGTTCATATTTTTTCAGTCCAAAGGGAAAAGTTAAAAAAACTTCCCATTTTAACCAAGTAATTTCATGCCCACTCCTTCATTATATTTTCATAAAAGTATGCGGAGTTCAAACTACCAAGTCTCAATTTGTGTGGCGCACAGAAAAAGGGTCACATTAGGTAATAAATAATATTAAATGACATTGAATCACACCGCTGAAAAACTTTCTTTTCAATATTTAGTATTTTGTACTACATCTGGAAGAAAGTTTATCTTTGGGGCCCACACATGTCCTTAACATCTCCACAACCTTTAGTAACTTCTTAGAGAAAAAAGATGAGAGTGTAAGGGTTAGGAAAGAAGAAAAGAGGGTAAGAGGAGGGAAGAAGAAGAAGGAATAAATAGTCACCATATTCAAAGGATTTAAGGAGAATTTAACAATACTAAGTTCATTGTATCTATTTTTGATATTTTCTACTTCTGGTATAATATCAAGTTCACATTAAGTAAAGAACAATACAGGAAGTATCAGTGTAATATAAAATTGAAGAAATGGTTTCTGATGGCTGAAGCTTATATTCATACTTGGTGTTAGGTTATAAAGCTGTAAGTGGTAGCATTTAGGCCATGGAGTCCATTGAAATACAAATCTTGGGCTTTCTACCCCAAGAATGGCTAATGCATTATTACATAACTTCAGAGAGAGGTTTGACTTGAGGTTAAGAGTGCTTCTCTCTAGTTAGGAAGATCCAAGACAGAATCCAGTTTCGACAGCCCTAGTCATACTTCCTCAGACAAGTTAACTGTTGGCCCCAGTCCATATTGTAGAGGGTGAAACCACAGCACCTAAGTCCCTTGTCTTGATGTTTCAATAAGAAAAGTCAGCATAAAACATTTAGCACCCCACAAACATTGTACAGACTCCATAAACATCTTTCAAAATATTGACTGGAAGACTTAAAATAAGAACTTTGTCAAATACATGACCCACTCCAGTATTTAAGAGAGGTTCCAACCACCACAAACTATTTTAGTGAGGACACACTATTCACACTTCCTGATATCAGCCTAGCCACGTGGGAAATGGCAAGGCTTGGGCAAGATCCACTGCTTGAGGTATTGGAATGCTGGGAATATACACTGTGGTCAGGAAAAGACACTGTCAGAATAACCAGAGTTTGGGAAAGGAACAGAGCTGAGAAATGGGTCTATTAAATCCCATTAAGGGATCTTCTGTTTTGAAGCTAAAAGTAATAACATTTAACTTTGCACTGTGGCAGTTCATGCCAGTGAGATTTACCTGAAGTGCAGTGACTGCTAATTAAAGAAATGCGGTATTTGTCCTGGATGTTTATTGAGCACTTACTCCATGCTTTGTTCTGTACGGTGGTGGGGATACAGCAACACAGAGCAGAGACCCAGGCTCCGCCTTGCCAGGGTTGCGATCCAACGCTGTGAGCCATCCATCTTCCTGCACTGTCCAGGAAAAGGGGCCTTGGGAGAAGCACGGGCAGAGCCATGAGGCGGGCGGACGTCAGAGCCAGCGCTGCCTGCCCTCAATCTGCTGTGATGCCCTGAGGAGATGCTTGCTTCCCTGAGTCCATGAAGCACTTGATCAGGGCTCCCCCAAACCACATGCTTAACAACTGTTACCCAGTCTAGAGTTCGCCATGCTGTTTGTTTTCATTTCAATGAATTTATTTTTCCAAAGAAAATCTTACATTATTTTCATAATTAAAAACTGACCCTCACCCCCACCTGGGGGCTATCAGAGAAGGCCAAGTAAGGACCCAGGGCTTCTGTGCCTTCTGGGCAGTGGCGGAGCCCTCGGAAGAGTCAGAGAGGACCATGTGGGAGCCCTTCCTGCTGTCCGGCAGAGTCAGGATGCTCCCCGCTGCCCCCTGGCGCGGAGGCCACTCACTCGCCTTCCACGTCAGTGGGGAAAGTGGCAACGAAGCGCACCTCTCCCCGCTCGTCCACGGCAGGAAGGGTCATCAGAGGCCCAGCGGGACACTGGATTTCCCTCCTGGCCAAACTGACAGTCATATTCCTCTCCTCCAGGGGTAACGGAAGCAGGTGGAGAACCGAGGCTTCTGCTCCTCTTGGCAACAATGAAGAGGAAGCCAGGCACAAAGAGCCGGGTAAGCAATGCTCAGATTCTCATAGCATGGCGACCAACATATGCATGTCGCTATAAAAAGTCCCTCATCATACCAGGATCCAAGAAAGGAGAAAGACAGTCTTTAGATAATGCCAGAAATACTGTATTTGAATTACCTGACAAAGATTTTATACGAGTCATAATATACACCTCAGGGATCAATTACAAACACATTCGATACAAATGGAAAGAATCAAAGGTCTCAACCAAGAAAGAGAAGATAAATATAGGGTCGGGGGTTTAGCTCAGTGGTTCCAGCACCTGCCTCACAAGCACAAGGACCGGGGGGGGGGAGAGAGAGGGAGGGAGAGCGAGCGAAAGATATAAATACAAACCCAGTATAAAGTTTGAGCTAAAAAATACAATAACTGGATAAAAATTCAGTGGGGCTCAAGAATATAATGAAAAGAACAGAGGAAGGAAATCTTTGAACTTGAAAATAAAACAATGGAAATTCTTCAATTTAAAAAACACACTAAAGAACCTGAGGGGCAGAACTAACATTCACGTCACTGGAGCCCACAAGAGAAAGAAGGCAGCACTGAAGAAACACGTTGAAAAACTAGAGCTGAAATTTCTCCAAATATATCAAAAAGCATAAAAAAGCAGGAAAACACAAATGGTACTTTACCTATAAGAAAAGGAGAGCGAGAAAGATATAAATACAAACCCAGTATAAAGTTTGAGCTAAAAAATACAATAACTGGATAAAAATTCAGTGGGGCTCAAGAATATAATGAAAAGAACAGAGGAAGGAAATCTTTGAACTTGAAAATAAAACAATGGAAATTCTTCAATTTAAAAAACACACTAAAGAACCTGAGGGGCAGAACTAACATTCACGTCACTGGAGCCCACAAGAGAAAGAAGGCAGCACTGAAGAAACACGTTGAAAAACTAGAGCTGAAATTTCTCCAAATATATCAAAAAGCATAAAAAAGCAGGAAAACACAAATGGTACTTTACCTATAAGAAATCATTTGAATCCATCAATTTTTCTTCATAAACCATGGGGGCTAAAAGGACACAGAAGAGCACTCTCACGGGCTAAAGAGGAGAAACACAACTCAGAATTCTCTGTCTAGGGAAAGTACCCTTCAGAATTGGAGGAGGTAAGGCCAGGGGTGTAGCTCAGAGGTGCCACACCTGCCTTGTAAGCACAAGGTCATGAGTTTGATCCCTGGTACCAAAAAGAAAAAGGAAAAGAAACAAATGGAGGGCGTGTTAATAAAACCAAGAAGTATTTGTTGCCAGCCGGCCCATCCCAAGGGACTGGCTGAAGAAAATTGGGTAAATGTAAGAAAATGACAAAAGAAGAATTCTTGGAACATCAGAAGTAAAGAAAGAAGAAATGGTGGAAAGCATAGACAACAGGTAAATCCATTCTTCTTTTCCTCTTGAGAATTTCCTAAATTATGTCTGGTGATTAAACAAAATCCAAAAATTCGATGACAGAGATGTTTTATAACAATGTCTGATATGGTTCTAAATATATTTAAGAGAGATGTTTACGATAGGCACACAATAAATCGGTGAAGGAATAGAAAAACAAATGAAGATACATTTTCTACTTAAGAGGATAAAACACTGACTCTAGTAGACTTTGATAAGCTATGTATGTATGAAATAATAATTGAAAGGAACCATAAACACAATGTGTTATGTACATATACAAAATCCACATAATAAATATAACTACTACGTACTCCAAATATGTACTAATAAAAACAAAATTAAAAGCTGTATAATTATATAGACTCAGATCAATCAAAATAGAATTTTTTAAAATGTATAGTAATCTATAGAAATATAGTAGAAATAAAACAGAAATACCAAATATAATGAGCAGAAAATAAAATAAAATAGCATGCTTTAACATGTCAATAGTAACAATAAATGTAAATGATCTAAATACACTAACCAAAAAACCAAAGTTAGAAGACTACATAAAAATATTCAGCTATATGCTGTCTACAAGAATTTTTCTTCAGAAATAAAACCTTAGGCACGCTGGAAGTAAAGGTGGAAAAAGAGATGTCGTGCAAACATTAAGAAGAAAACAGGAATAGAAATATTAATATAAGATAAAGTGGCTTTCAGAGCCAAAAAATAACAAAAAGGAAAATAAACATAAGAGTCATCCAACAGGAAGATATGGTACTTCTAAATGTGTATTCACCAAAAACACAGTTGTGTACTATTCAAAACAAAAACCAGTAGAACTGAAGAGAGAGAGACAAATTCAGCATCCCCTTCAACAACTAACAGAAGCTCTAAAAAGAAAATGGTCAAGAATATAGAATAACTTGACATCGCCAATCACTGGGAGCCAATTAACATTACACAATTCTCCCAAGAACACAGAATATTCATACTTTTCAAGTGCCCAGGAAACATGCACAAAGATAGGCCATGAAATGAGACTCAACAGTTTAAAAGAATGGCAATCATACAGAATGTATCTCTGATCTTAGTGAAATCAAACTAGAAATCCAAGACTAAAATATAGTTGAAAAATTCCCTTAAGTATGAAAGAAACAAAGAAATACTTTCATGGACTATGTAGTATGTAGATGAAAAAATTTCAAGAGAATATAAAAAAATACAGTGACTTGAATAAAAGTGAAAATACATCACTGCCAAGATGTGCAATATACTGTAAAAGCAGTAGTAAGAGAACATTTTACAGCACTAAACGCTTACATTAGTAAAGGTTTACAAAGTCTTGAATCAGCATTCTAACCATTCACGTGCCAAGAGTCTAGAAAAAGGAAAGTAAAATAAACCCAAAGCAAACAAAAAGAAGAAAACAGTAACAAAAACTGGTTGTTTAAAAAAGTAAGTTAAATGGTAAAACCTACCAAGACTGAGAAAGAAAAAGAGATGGGGCTTATGTTATTAATATTGGAATAACATTCACTATAAACTCTGCAGATGTCCAAGGATGATAAAAGAATGCTACACCCAATCCACAAACATAAATTTCACAGGAGGATGATAAGTTAAACTACCAATAGCTTCTGAATAGGCAATATTTTGAATAGCTCTGTAACTATTAAGAAAATTAAATGTAATTAAAAGCCCCCTGTATAGGAATTTCCAGGACAAGATTGCTTCATTTGATGATTTTAACATCATTTAAGGAACGATTAGCAACCTATTTCACACAATCTTTTTCAGAATATAGGAGTACTTAACTCATTTTAACACCAAAACCAAAGAGAGTAGAAAGAAAACTGGAGCACAGTCACTCATAAAAATGAATGCAAAAATCCTTGACAAAATATTATCAGATTTCAGCTATGTATAGTAAGAGTAATACAGCCTGACCATAATCAAGAATTACCCAGGTACAAAACAAGCTCAAAATTTCAAAATCACTTCATATAATCCACTATATTAAGAGTCCACAAAAGAAATATTTCATGACCATATTAATAGGTGTATTAAAATGTGACAAATTTCAACACCCAGTCATTAATTATTAAAATCTCAGAAATTAGCAAGAGGATACTTCTTCACCTTGACAAAAAGCATCAGAAGCAAGCCTGCAACTAACATCATATTTAATGATGAAAGGCTTAATGCTTTCCCCAAAATGAGAACAAAGCCGCGATGTCTCATCTACCAGTCTCATTTAACAGTACAGGAAGTTACAGCCAGTGCAACAAAAGGAAGGAAAAAGAATTAAAAACAGAAATATTAAAAAAATATATACAACTGCCTCTATATGTGGATGACCTGATTTTCTATGTAAGAAATCCAGGGCAATCTGCAAAAATTCATAAAAGGATAGCTTCAAGAAATAAGGAAGCCCAGTAAAATCAAGAATACAAAATAAATATACAAAAATCAATTGTAAATTTATACATTAGCAAGAGACACTAAAAACCTACAAATGCAACACTATTGCTGAATTAAAAAATACTTAGATTTTTATTGATCACGTGTATAGAGCTCGTGTTATGAGAAGTACAAACACAAAGCCATGTAAATTAATGGCAAAATATATTGTGCCTATGGATTGGATAATGCAACACAGTAAAGATAATTTCTCTCTAAACTGATTGGCAGGTTTAATAAATGTCTATCAAAATCCCCAGCAAGATTTATGTGGAAAGGCAAAGAAACCAGAATGGCAAACAAGAGAATAGGAAAACTGGTTTACCTGCTTCTGAGGCTTACATATTCCTGGTCACCAAGGCCATGTGACACTGCAGAGGAGGAGACACATTGACAAATGGACTAGAGCAGAGACAGCCAAAAATGCTCAAGCAAATATGTGCAGCAGATTGTTGATGAAGTTGTAAAAAGAACTCAGCAGAAAGGGTATCTTTTCTGACAAACGGTGCTGGGTCACTGGCCTTCCACAGACAAGAAACTGAACTCACTCTCAACCTGAATTGTAAGGTTGTTATGTGGGTGTGTGATTCTGTTCTCTGCTTCCGTATATGCCTGAAAAGTTCTGTAGTGAAGAGTTGCAGAGAAAGAATTTGTAACTGAACTCCTTTCCCACTCTTTGATTCAAAGTTATTTCATGCTATGAGTTTGTATACTCAAAGCCACATTGTGAAATATTCTGTGAGCCAATGTTAAGAATCCAGCCAATTACAACACTAACACAGATATGATTTATATGTGAAAGTTCATGTGGAATTATTCTTTCTTGAAAATATTCCACTGTACTGTACTATCTTCCCCAAATGTTTGATTTTATGCTTTTACAATTTTTAAATCTTAACTTGAACTCTTTGTTCTTTACCTTTTAAAACAAAAAAGATCTGTTTAGTGTCCTGGTGATAAAAAAATACCTTGTGTACATTTATTCTTATACTTAAATATTCTTTAATTCCTTTTATTTCTATTGTACTTTATTGGAGTTTCAACTTTGCACTAAGGTGAAATTCATGAAACAGAACATTTTGTATAATGACTCTACAACGTTCTGCTAAGTATAAAAACCATGTAATTAATGTTTTCTTTGATACCATGGATTCCAATTTTCTGGAGCACTGTGTCTTTGTGAAAGAGAAATTTTTTAACATCTAAAATATGTCGTACTTAGTTTGCTTCATCTTTGCTGGCTGATTCTTTCCAAAAAAATTTCCCCCTTTTTATTTTATAGTGCACTAAAACAAAGACTTTAAATTCAAGTGCACAGCTTCACTTTTAAGATGCTAGGTTGGCACCTACTTTACTGAAATCTGCTATTGTCCTGAAGCTATTTTATTGTACCTTTCCAGGCTGCCAGTTTCACTTAAACCTGATAATTACAGTCGTAAAATAAGACTTCTTTTTCTTTTCTTACCTTTAAGTGGCTGCTAACAGAGGAACGAGTTGCCTTTTAAGCCTAGAATTGTAAACTTCAACTGTTTAAGCTTCAAGAGATTGAAGGACCACTGCTGAGAAGCTGGTAATAAAATAATGTATCTTGTTGAGTTACTTAGGAAACATTTTTCCTTTTTTTTCCTCTCATTTTCTTTCTTTCCTTCCTTCCTTTTCTTCCAGTTTTAAGTAAACTGAATATTTCTCATAAAGAGGTGCATTTTGTCCAATAAATCCCTGACTCATTTAACAGCAACTGTGTTTTAGAATGTATCAAGTCTATCAAGATTATTTTAATATGGATTTTATTTTAAATTTCTGTTAACACTAAAAATGAAGCCATAACATAATCACATAGCTAAGTTATTTGGTTTTTTAAATTAATTATTTTAATAGTGCACATTTGTAATACATGCAGCTTGCAGTCATCCTGGTCAAATGAGATGTTGGGGAGAGAATGTTAAGACACGCCTCTGTGAAAAACATAGCAGTAAGAATACAAGAGTGGGCCAGGGATTTAGCTCAGTGGTTCCGCTCTCTCCCTCACAAGCTCAAGGTCCTGAGTCCAATCCCCCGTACAAAAAAAAAAAAAAAAAGAATACAAGAGTGACAGGACTCTTCAGTTAAGAATTTATTAAGTGTTAAGGGCTGTTTTGAGAAATATGACTGTGAATAAAACAGATATGATCCTTTTAAAGTTTCCATTGTAGTGGAGGAGAGTCAATAATCAAAACAAGAAAAAACTGAGACTAGAAGTCTGAAACAAACTGAGGGCAAGGAGAGAGAAAGCGCTGCGTGTGGCTGGCTCGGAGAAGACGTCACCAAAATCATCCTGGCAGAGCCGGAGGAAGGACAAAGACCCACTGAGGAGAAGATCTGGGAAGAGGTAGCTCATGACCAGAGCGGAGGGTTTATCAAGTTCAAAGGCACTGGAGTGGGAAGTTTCGTTCCTTGAAAGCAGCTCAAGGTGGTGGAAGAAGAGGGACTGAAGCAGAAAGGCTGTTACAGTGAAGACAGATGGAAGCAGATACAGCAAGTGGACACCATCACAGGGTCATGTTTTACCTTGACAGCAAGACGCCATTACAGGATTTCACACGGGAATAACAGCGCCTCACTGAACCTGCAATAAAATCCCTCTTGCAGTTGGGGGAGGAACAGGTTTTAGAGAGGCAAAATTAGAAGTTATTAGAAGGCTATTGCAAGAAGCCTTTTAGAGATGGTGATGGCTTAGGTGAGGTGAGGGTCCAGAATAAAAAGCACAGATACATTTGAGATGTTTCCAAAAAGTGCTGATGACAGCACCTGCTAAAGAACTGCACAGGAAAAGCAGGAAACCAAAGAGAAACTGAGGCTAACTCCCAGGTCTGGGGCTTGTTTAGTCTGGGTGGTGGCTGGTGCCGTCTCCTGGCAGAGGAGTACAGGAGGAACAGGCATTTGGGTGGAGAGCCAGAGGTCCTTTGGAGCACGGGAGTTCCCGGGCCACAAACAGCCCACACAGACGTGTCTGGTGGGCCCCGCACCCATGCCCAGTGTGCAAATGGCCAGTCAGGGCTGGAGAGAAGAATTGTAGACTCAGCTATCAGAGCAGTGCCTTTCAAGAAGGACCACAGGAAATCTCTGCACTGCTATTCAGTATCATTTCGGGGGCTCATGTCAAACTGCAAACCCAAGACCTTAGCATAACTGTTGTTAGTCTTTGGCATTTTCACAAACGATAACCAAATTACACAAATGTAACTGGAAATGCTGAAGGACTTGAAGATTCCGAATCTAAAAGTGCCTTGATCATACAATCCAAATGGGATTGTTTGAATTCTAACTCCACAGTGTAGTTGTTTAAATTCTAATTCAACAGAAACAGGGAGTTTCTGAATGTATAATACTCATATAAGAGTCTTTCTCTCAGTCTCTTACATTTTTACGAAGTTCTCACTCATGAACTTAGAATTCAGCCTGATGGTATAGAATATAAAATTCCTCCTTATTTTTTGCAGTGGGCCTGAATAATATTTAAATAATCTCAAAATGTCTGGCAAGTAGAAGACACACTTACTTTGTAATTCACAACATGCTAAAAGATGCATCTGAAAGTTCTTCTCTCGTCTAGAACTCTCCTGTTGCAAGTCACAGACAAAAGGATCTGTGCTACTCGCCCATTTCAAAAACCATAGCTCACGTTCAGCACAGTTAAATTCGGCTGTAATTTTTTAGGTGAGTGCCAATGTCATTCTTTGGACTTTTACAGAAGTGAGATTATGACTTCTATTAGCAGAAAGTAGCCGGCAGACTCTCTGTTGGCTTCACTACAAAACTTGTCGATGTGTTTTATAAAAAAACTCAACTAAAGGATGATCAAAGGATTAAAGAAATCCCAGGCCAAGACTGAATCAATCCTTTTGGAATGCTCTCAAGGACCTGGCTTTCTAAATGAAACCTTGCCAAGTAATTTTAAAATATTGTTCCCATCTCGGCTAGATTTTGGGGGAGCTTTTCCCACGGGTGGAGGTTGGCCTCCCTTGGAAATCTTTTGGAGGATAAAAGGATTAACTCCTCCATGGCACTGATTTATACTTCTTCCTCATTCCTCTACTCACTGCTAATGATTTTAATTTTCAGAAATCAAAATACTGGATAATGCATAAGGAGAGAGCTCCACCACAGCGTTTAAGTTTTATTCTCCACCTTAGATGGTAAAATCAAACTAGCTAACTCAGGAGTTCACCAGGCCCTCTTCACAGCAGTAAGAGGGATAGGAAGACAGCTCTGAGTTCCAGAATCTCTGGCTCCCACAGGTGAGGAAAGAAATTCTTCTTACTCTTCTCCAGCCCATGCAACCAGGAATGCGAGTCACCGAGTAGGACAAGTGAGTACCCGTGAGTGCTGAGTGTCCTGATCACCATCACACAAACAATGGCAACAGCGAAGGCTGCAAGAGCAGCTTCTGATTCCCTCACCTTCACAGCACTGGGCAGTGACATATGAAATACAAGTGTCAACAAGAAGAAAAAGTGGTTATATCCCAGGGAAGCTGAACCCTAGGTTCTAAATTTCAAAAGATTGGTTTGCTGTTTTTGCTGGGGAAAAAAAAAGACAAATATTGAAAGGTTTTAAGAAAGGTAAAGGCAAAAAAAAAAAATCACATACTTTGTTGGGCAATAAGCATTTCATTATTTTAGTCTCTTGGCTGACTGTTGCTTTTGCCTGTGAGTGTAATCTTCCAGGCCTATTTGCTCTACTGTGGCTATGCCTCCCCACACCAGCGCTGCCTGTGCCCGCACGGGACGCTCTCTGCTCGCTGTCCTGGCGTCGTGCGGGTGTTCACTGAGCCCACTGGGAAGACGGCCCTGCTAAGCGAGGCAGAGGCCGGGAAGGGGACGAACAGCCGCGGCGTTGCGTTTGCTCTGGTCTGGACAAGCTCTCTTCGATGCGCTCGAGAAGCTGCCTCTCACTTGCACCTCTTCCTTTTCAGTTTCTTCATGTCAGACCCATGCCTTGTTCCTCACTGCATCAACTTAGCACACTAAGGTAACAGAATCACCCCTGCACCTCCAGCCTCCACCCTGCTCCCCGTCCCCACCCAGCGTCCTCAGAGTCTCGCTGCAACATCAGCCTGGACCACTGTTATCCTGAAATGTGCCCTCGAGTATCGTGTGCTCTGGGAAATAACACATCCCCAGAGCTGAGAAAGCAAGCGTAGACCTGATTCCTGCTCTCCCCTTACACGCCTGGCGACCTCAGGAGAGTCACACGTGACTCTGAACTACAGTGGTGAGATTAAAGTCGGCAATTAGCGCCAGTGTTATTAGGAAGCACAGCAGGGCGCAGCAGGACGATGGCCACCACCATCACCCTATCCGCCCGCCGGTGCGCCAGCGAGCGCTCAGCAGGCCAGGCCGTGACTGCCTAGCACTCCGCAGCTCGTCTCGTCTTCACGTTCTACTAGTCGCAGAACCACAGGGCAAGCTCACACGCTTCCTTCTTCTTTCTCTCTCCTTGTTTTGTTTTCCGTCCTCCTCGCTTTCTTCCCCCTCACCTTCCCCTTCTCCTCCTCCGCCCCCACCCTCTGGGCCTTCACATCGAGCCAAGTCCCCAGGCCTCTTTTCTATTTTGAGACAGGAACTCATTCGGTCCCCAGGTTTCCCAGGAGTCCCCCCATCTCAAACTCATAGGCTGGGATTACAAGCGTACACTACCATGCCTGGCTGGGGCAAGTTTCTCACCCGCTGCATGGCTCAGTGTTTTGTATTTTGAATGGGGGGCTGTAAGAGTGAATGCCAACAGCCGTGCCTGGACAGAGAGGGAATTCTCAGCAGGGCACCTACAACTCTCCTCTTCCAGTTCTCAGACTGCAAGGTTGTGTCCCACAAATGTGCCCATCGCCCACTTCCTAGTCTCCTCCACGAGCTGCCACAACAGGGAAAGTTCTCTCCTACTCGCTCAGCATACAGAGACCCTGCTGTCTCTAAAGGTGGACACTCATCCCTTGGAGTTGTGACCCATTCCCAAGGTAACCTCTCTTCTTTGGTTATATCTGACCTTTTCCTTTTCATAGCACAGTGAAGTTATTTGCTTCTAGTCCTACAATTACAGTGATAAAGATCATCAACATTTATCTACGATCATAAATATTCTGCTTCTCCTCCTGCTTTAGGCAATTTTAGACAGAAAGACAGAAGCCCATAGGGAAAAGACCCCTTCAGTTATGTATCAAGAAGTCTCAAAAAGATAATCAGAGATTATGTATGGGTTAATGACTACCAGAAGTAAAGCTAATTAAGAGTCTGCCTCTTTCATAGAAAACATAATGGATTCCACATAATTCAGTCTTCCAAATCTTCTATTGATATAATTACTAAATGCAAATATTTACAAATTGTGCAGACAATGTTCAGTATCATTTAAATTAGCACAGAGCTGTTGCTGCAACAAAGGAAATCTGCGAACAGAACATCAAAAGCTCCTTACAGATCATCCACTCACCTTGTTCATGTGAGAAACGACTGGAGTAAGTGAGTTGCTATGGTTCAGCTGGCGATGCTAAGAGGTACCAAGGGCCTCAATGTGGGCACTGCTTTTCAGCTGAGTAAAAAATGTAATGAAGGAACGTTTCCATGTATCCAGTACACACACACACACACACACACACACACTGAATGCATTTGTATCCTTTGAATATGCACCCTTTGAATAAACACAGGCCCTCTTTGCCCTGGGTAACAGTTTTATTCAAATTAATGAAAAAATAGCACCGAATATATTTCTTTTTCAGCATCTTTTTGAGGAGATACACTCTGGTGATAATTTTGAAAGCAAATTGTAAGGCCGACATTCTTGTCAGTAACTCTTCACCTTTATTTCCCTGTTAAATTTTAACCCACCAAATGCAAAACTGAATTCCTCCTATGAACCGCTGTATGGACACACAAATACACGACACGTGGCAGCAGAGCTTCTGGGCTGATGGTTCCTGGGGGGAGGGCACTGGTTTCCCAGCAGGAGGCGTCTCCAGGGACCTCAGGAGCTGCGGGACCATTTGAATAGTTCTGATCTTGTAGGCCATCTTGTAGGCTGTCATCCGTGTCACTGTGGCTGCTGAATGTAACTTCCAAGACCATGGTGCCAATGGTGGAATAGGCCAGGTAAGGGATCAGGTGCAGAAGAGAGCTCTTGCCCCCTTTCCACTGTCCCATGCTCCAGCGCACGTTAGATGCATTCGAAGCCACAGCCTTTGCCGGCACATGCTTACCATGCAGTCACCTAACCTAACTCCCCTCGATGCTCTTGTCATTACCGAGCAAGCCCTCATGTACTTGTACAGGCTGCTTTCAGATCCCCAAAGTAAATATTTTAACTTGTCCATAATGTTTTAAATGTCAATTCATAAACTTGGCCCTTGTTCCAGTATAACTCAAGGTCAGTATTTAACCATCTGGTATATTCATTTACCCTTCAACCTGCTTCATGGGGAGAGTGGCTTCTTCAACACGGAGCATCCCCCATCCTACCCAATGCCTGCTGAATCCTGATCACCAACGGCAGGCACAGGCAGCTCTAGTCTTCCCACACTTTCTCGCTGATTCCAGCTTGGGTTCAACCACTCCTGGAGGGCTTGATTCAGTCAATGAATGCTAGCAGTAATGGATCAGGACCAAGGACAGAGGCAAACTCTGCTTGCTTTTTAAAATTTATTTTTTAATTGAGTATATTGGTACATTTTAGGTATACAGTACAGTTACATTCATTGTTGGGATCTTGTACCTCTACATGACAGGTCTTGGTTCTCATTTTTTCCCCTTGTCCCTGCCCTCCCTTCACCCCCTCCTCCCCTCCCCATTTACAAACACTTTATTTCCATTTTCTTTTCATTTTCTCATTTTTTTCTTTTCCCTTATTACCCTTCCCCTACCCATTCCACCTTTCCTACACCTTTAGCCCTTTTCTTCCCATTTCACAATGTCAGCTATCTCATCAGGATCTTGGGTACTATTATAGTTTATTAACACCAGAGAAACTATTCGGTATTTACATATATGTGACTTATTTATTTCCCTTAGGAGTATATCTTCAATATGTATCCATTTTCCTATGAATGAATCTAATTTCTCATTCTTTATGGTTGAGTAATATTCCATTTTATAGAAAAACCATATCTTCTTTATCCAGTTTCCAACTGATGGGAAAATGGGCTGTTTCCAAGTTTTAGCTATTACAAACTGTGCCGCTATAAACATAGGTGCACATATATCACTGTGATATGATTCTTTTAGTTCTTTTGGAAAGATACCCAGCAGAGGGATGGCTGGATCAAATGGAACCTCTATTCCCAGCTCTTTGAGGGTTGCTTTTAATCTAGAATTAGGATGAATTCTTCAACCAGAGAATTCACTGACTTCAGTAAGAATAGCTATCATCAAGAAAACACGCACATACACACATACACGTGTGTCAAATTCTGATAAGGATGTGAGGAAAAAGGAACTCTCCTATATTGCTGGTAGGAATGTAAACTAGTACAACAACAATGGAAATCACTGTGGAGATTCCTCAAACAGCTAAAACACAGAAATTCCACTTGACCCAGTTACACCTCTCCCTGACACTTTCCCCAAAGCGTTGTCATTAAATGCTGTGGTTTATAACCAGATGCCTCCCTACAGCCCCGTGCACTCATAGGTGGGGCTTTGGAAGGTGACTGGACTCTGGGGACAGAGAGCTGGCCTGCTGTCACCAGGTGTGGTCTGGCCAGAAGAGGAGGTCACTGGGGTGCGGCCCACTTCAGTCTCCTTCCCACTTCTCCCTTGACTGCTCTCTGCTTCTTGTCACCAGGCCGCAACCTCCTTCTCCTCCTCTGCCATCCAACCTGCCTTGGAGCCCTTGAACATGGACTGAAACCTCTGCAAACTGTGAGCCAAATAAACCTTTACCCTTTAACTTGTGGCTGTCAGGTATGTTGTCCCAGCAACAAGAAAGTAAGATGATATATTTTAATGTTATTTGCATATCCATATTTATAGCAGCACAAATCGTAATAGCTAAACTATAGAAGCAGCACAGATGCCCATCAAGGGATGAATGAGTAAAGAAAATGTGGCACATAATGGAGTATTAGTCATTTGTAAAGGATGTTAGAGTCATTTGTAGGAAAATGGGTGGTTTGAGGCCATAATGTTAAGTGAAATAAGTCAGACACAGACAGACAAATATCACATGGTTTCTCTTATTTGAGAAATCCAAAATATACGTAAGTTAGTGTAAATAAAGGGTAGATGGTAGGAAACGGGGAACTAGATTATATGGAGATGGGGAAAGGGCTCAGGATCGGGAAGAACAAAGGAGGACTGAAAATGATCAGGATATAATATCGATGTACCAATTCCCTACAACTAATGTAATTAATATGAATTATTTGAAATGGAAAAGAATTCACTGGCTGCCATCTTCTCGTGCCAAAAAGAATTTCAGAGACTTTTCCAAAGAGCTCACTTACAATGCAGATATATTTCTTCAAATGTTTTTCTGACCTAAGCCTTTTCAGCTGTGCGTGTGTGTGTGTGTGTGTGTGTGTGTGTGTGTGTGCTGCTGGGGTGGAGCTCAGGGCCCTGTGCCTCTTGGGCAAGTACTGTCACTAAAATGTACACCCAACAACTAAAGCGGCCGTGAAATTAGTATTTCTAGTGTGTCTTCTTTCTCCTGCGTGCTCATGCGCCATCTCACTACATGATTATTGGCCCTAGGTTTTAGTCCAAAGTACCATTTGGACTGGCATTAAGCTCCTGCCCCTACATGATGTGCCTCTCTCTCTCCTTCTCTCGTCTCCCTCCCTCCCCACCCACTTTTTAGCAGCATCTTCAGTATCCAAGCAAACTGAGAAGCTCTCTTGAAACTACACACAACCCTGTATTTCATCAAGCACAGGGCAAATGGACCCATTTAGATTTCGGCTACTCGACCTTTTTGAAACATTGATGCCTTCAGCAGTGTTTTACATTTCTCAACCAATGGTCATGCTTTTTTAACATAACAAATGGGAAAAAGAGCACTATGGGAAAGCTTCCTGCAGACTGACTATCTTCTTCAGAGCTGTGTTCTCTGTATCAAGTCAGCACTTGGCATTGAGACGGTTAATAATATTGAACTAAATGACTAAATTGACGGTCACATACACAGATCTGCTTACCTCATTTAATCCCCACCACAGCCCCTGAATTAGACATCATTCTATCTCACAGACAAGGAGAGGAGGCTCACAGACAGCGAATGGCTTTTGCCTACAGTCACAGAAGTTATTCCAGGAGCAATGACCTAAGCCCACCCATCCCAACTGCCAGGTCATGAATATACTTCATTGTTTCTAAACCCAAGTATCAAGAGGACTGAATTTGTTTCACTATTTGGTCATCAACCAATTGTACACCTTAAGAAAGTCTTAGAAATGCCCAGAGAAACAGTCTTCTCATCTTAAAGGAAAAAATGTAAGCTGCTCTCTTTGCTTCCCCTGAAAGCTTGCCTTAATACTCAGGGAACAAATGCAGACACTGTGAAGTGCAGTCACAGGTGACGAGTTATTACCACCTCTGTTATGACTTGTACCTAAATGTCCCCCCACAACCCACTGGGCTCATATGTGTTGCTTTTTGAAGGTGGCTGGATCTAAGGCTGGGAGTAGAGGTGTGAAATATCTGAATTAGTCCCCTAATTAGAATTAGGATAGTTCTGGGTGTGGATAATGAAAGCCCCACCTTGGAAGTGAGTGGCACAAGTCAACATTAGGCTTACAGCCTGGATGAAATATAAAAGCAGAGGGGGAAGGCTGCTGCTTGCTGCTTGGTGCCTTCTGCCCACCCTGCCATGGGCTGTTTCTCCTCTGCAATGCCCCTCTGCCAAGCCACCCTGCCCTGCAGCCACATAACTATGAACTAAAACTACAGCAAACCATGAGAGGAAATAAATCTTTCCTCTTTTAATTTTGGGCATCAGGTATTTTGTCTCAGCAATGAGAAAAGTAATGAAGACAATAATTTCTCAAATCTTTGTCAGAATAAAGTAAAGTATCTATATATTAAAGGGCTGATATTTGCTATGGAAACACAAATATGCAAAGTAAAATTTTAAGCACTGCAGCACAATACTGTAAGTAATAATTCTGAGCAATGATGTTGGTTTTCAGTTACAACTACTACCCAAGGACATCACTCAGAGTAATATAAAAAACAAAAGTCCTTGCACTTGACTGTTGTAGATGTTCTTGTGCTAAATGCACCGCTCTTCAGTCTACATATTTAGACAATTGTTTAGACAATGCTGTTGTCAGTGGCAATCTCTTTCCTTGGAATCAGTAAATACTTTGCTCTCTCCTACTGTCCAGTAACATGCTAAAGCTACAACACAATTTTTGAATCAAGGAGCTGAAAGGAAGAGGTTTCAGGAGTTTGAGTGGTTAAAATGACATCACTGGTTAGAGGATGGGAAACCTCTGCTCACTACTAGGGTCTCAGCACGCAATTCACCTCTTCAGGGAAGCTTTCCCTGATTCCCATCCCCTCAACACAGCTAAATGAGGCCTTCCTTACACCCTGCACCTTCCCCTGGAGTAGCCATCACACTGGAGAGACTGTACGCCTGCCTCTGGGAGCTGCCAGGAGCTGGAGGGCTCCTGTCACAGGCGCTTGTATTATAATGAGGCAGGCAAGAGAATCCATCTGCCTCCAACACTAAAGAATTGCACACAACAAGCACTCATAATATCTAATCTACCCCAATGCAATTGCTCAGAGTAGCCTAACGACACTGCCTGTTGTTCTTGAGTTGCTGCATACAGCTACCAAATTCTTATTTTGCAAGCAGTACAATGTATATATCGATATGTATGTCCATGTACTGGAAGAGCTGTCTTGGGCTTCAAGTAAGTCAGCACCCCCACAGCCAGAGCTGCCGTGTCTAAGCACCACATGGCATGATTTACACACAGCTGCCCACATCGCCTCACCCTTATCCTGCAAGGAAGAAATGTGAAGTCACACCTGCTGCTTTGGCCTGATGTCCCCCCACCCCCGTGAAGCTGCTCTGAGCATCCTTCACAGGCTACAGTTCCCTTGCCACATGCAGCCTCACATAGTGACTTTAACAGAACTTTAGCTCCTATCTGACTAAGGGCTGACCATGCACCCCAGCCCACGGCATTGAGGTTCTGGGATCAGGACAATCTCCCAGAGAGAGAAGGGAAAATGCAGTCGGATAATCCAGGGGCGCCCTCTAGCGTACTCCTTAACTTACTCCAGGTGTTGCTGAGTGTAGTGTACCAAACTCAAGTATCTCCTGCCTCCGTGTTTACACTAGTGAGCATGTAGAAAATACACACACCCAGCATGTATGATCTGAAGGCAAGAAGTTCCAGGAACAAAAGTATAAGAACAAAGAAAACAATGGAAGTAGGGAGGACTTGACAGACAGGGAGACGGTACTCATCCTGGGGAAGGTGACTCTGGGCTGAATAGGTAGGGGAGAGCTCACAGGGAACAGGTTCTAGGCGTTGGGCCCCCAAGAGATGGACAAGTGCTGACAGCAAAGGCACGAGTGCTAGGAAACACACACCGCGTCCCAACACGCAGCCAGGGTCTAGCAATGCTGTATCTTGAGGCTGAGCTCAAGACAGTGGGTTTTATTACTAAGGGGCCAGAAAGACATTAAATGAGGCTTCTGGGGATAGACACGTTCTGAGTTTGTTATAACAGTTATCTCTCTGGTCGCCACCTGTAGAACAGCAGTGGGACGAGGACAACAGCTGAGACTGGGAGAAGGAAAAGGCCTTGCACTGGCCCTGAGCTAGGAAGGCGTCCCGGTCGTGGCCATGTAGGGTAGGGGAGAGGGCAGCCAGGCGGTGGGCTGGAGGGAGAAGCAGGGGAAGAACGTGCTGGAGGACTTGCTCGGGGTCTGAGCAAAACAGCAAAGATAATCCGAGACTTGAGGCCAAACCAACTGGAGGTGAGGGCTTGTTTCCAAAAGTAGGTTCTGCTGGAGTCAGGAGAGAAATGAAGACTATTACTTTGTAAATACGAACTCTGAGATGCCTATTACATGTTCAGGTAGAGATGTCACATGGAAGTTAGAGGTAGAAATCTAGAGTTTTAGAAGAAGGCTGAATCTGCATCTGAGAATCTACCCATACTGTTCAGCAGTCACCCGGGCTGCCTGATCTGTCCCTCAGCCTGCTTCTTTAGACAGATGTTCAGTTGTATTCTAGTTCCTAGACTTCAGAGAAGCTCCTCACATGATGTCCTTTAGGTTTCCCAGAGTGAGCCCCTATTATGTAAACCAAGGACACCCCATCCTACAGGCATGGTGGCTGCGGTGTCTCAAGGCTAAGGAACTTGGGTAAACCGAGGCCAGGTCGGCTGGTGAGGTGCCCACCCCCAAGTTAGAGCACTGAGAGGCTGCTGCCTGCACTTCTTCCTTAACAAGACGGCTTCAAAGGCCTGGAGCCACGCGGCACTGTGCTGGTGATGGGAGAGGAGCCCGCAGAGAAGGGCAGCCTCGGGAGCTCAGCCATCAGCTCACAGTTCAGGGGTGTGGCACAGTGGCAAGAGCTTGTCCTCTCCTCCCGTGAGACAAAGGATGGACAGCAAGCCTCCGCTGCTGTATACAAAGTGCTCAGCTCTTGGCTGAGGTCCCTTAACAGCTGTCCCTCTGTGACAGCCTAAGAACCAAACTCACACACACACTCTCGGGCTGATAGGCACTCTGGTTTAGAGAACCTGACCAGATCGGCTTACAGGAAATAGAAAACAAGGCCCTGTGGATCCCACATGAGGTCCTTGCCTAGGAGGAGGAAGGTGCTCCTCTTGTTCCTTTGCGTGCTCTTAGAGCCCAGCACCGAGCCTGGTACTCAGTAGTTCAGTACAAATATTTTGAATAAATACACAGATACTATTCAAATTTCTTAATAAAAATAGAAGGTTTCAAAATTGAGTGTCATAACAAGCCAAGTGAAGGGTATGGTGCTCTAAGAAGATCCCAGGAAAGACACGTAAGCTGTAAAGCACTCTGTTCAACTGTTCAGATGTCCAGCTGCCTGGGTGCTGATCCTGGCTCAGCTGCAAACTAGCTATGCTAGTGCAGGAAAATTTCCTATGCAGGATTCATTTCCTGATCTAAAAACCGAGGACACTAACAGAACATACCTTTGGGTTCTGGTTTGAGGATTAGATAATCATATAAAACATCTGGAACGGTGTCTAGCACAGGGCATGTGCTTATTAAATTTTAGTTCTAATAAATCCCATGGTCTATTCACACGCTTGAGAAACGTCCCGAGTTCTAGAGGAACTTCTTTGTCATTTTAGCAGACAGAATCATGACCCCTAAAGGTGTCGCCACGCTGTGATGAGTCACATGGCACAGCAGGCCTTGCGGGCACGCGGAAGGAAAGGTCCTGGACAGGGAAGATGGTCTGGCTATCAAGGTTGCAGACCCAGGCTCCAGCAACCCGCTGTTATCACAGGGCCATCGCGGGAGGGAAGAGGGAGGAAGTGGAGAAGTTGCCCACAAAACCTGAGGCTGGCGCAACAGAGGGAAGGCGTCGTGAGCACGGTGCCTCCGGGATCGCAAGGGGCAGCGTGAGCAGCAGGACCCTCCCGCCTCGCTGTCTATGTCCTCAGGACTCTGGCCTCCATGACGGTACGGGGGAAAACTAGGGTTGTTTTAAGGCGCTGCGTGTGGCTGTGTCCAAGGCCAGCCACACGAAGCCGGGCACAGGGAGGTCACCGTCGTATGCGGTGCCCCTGCCCAGGGGAGGTGTCACAGCGTGGGCAATACGCAACGGAGTCGGTCCCAACCTCGGTTCTGTTTGCTCTGTAAGGAAATATGTTCCTGCACCTCAGATCAAACCGCCTCTTGTTCTCCGGTTGCAGTTACGTGCTGCGTGTTTCCTGGAGAAACAGGGCCCGTCACCAGAGTGAGGATGTCGGGCTGCCACGGCTGGCCGTGTGTGGCGCTTGGGAGAGTGTTAATCAGTGCAGCACCGCTTTGATGCTAGTGAAATGCAGGTCCACGGACCGCAGTAGAGGGCGGCCCGGGAATATGCGATGTAAGCCTCCCTCACAGGTGATTCTCACACACACTTAGCAGCGAAGCCGCCTCAGCCTCGAGTCCTACCCGCCGGCCCTGCCATACGCCGATCCACACCGCAAAGGCGCGGCTAGCAGGAGAGATCCGGACTCCTGCGAAACCAGTGCAGGGCGAAGACTGCAGCCCAGAAGCCCCGATGCCAGGCAGGCGAGGCCTGACCCCAGCCCGGAGGGGAGAACAGAGGGTTCCCCTTGCCCACCCAGGGCGACCGCTGGGACCACCGGCACCGCCCGCGTCGGGTCTCCGCGGCCCGAAAGAGTAAGAGCTGCGGCTTCGACTCTAAACATCCAGGGAAACACAGCTCAATTCCCTTAAAGCCGAGGAGCCCAGGGTTCTTGCTTCTTGGCAACAGCACGGGAAGCGACTCGGAATGAGCCCGACCTGGCCTCGCCGGATCCGAAGCGCGCGGCTGCCCCCTGCTGGCGGCGAGTGGCACCGCA
>NW_022900940.1:46553082-46587787 GCF_012274545.1 Fukomys damarensis | reverse complement strand
TCGTCCCCACTCCGGGAGCCCTCGCCGTCCCCACCTCCCTCGGAAAGACCAGCAGGGGCAGCCGCACACGCGGGAGCGAGGTCAGCCAAGCGAGACGCCATGCACGCCCAGATCCACGGGCCCATCCGTGTCCCCAGGGAGCGCTGCCAGTCCTCAGGCGGGGCCCTGCACCCAGCAGGCCCGCGCACAGGCACACGCGCACCCATAGAGCTCCAGCGTCATAACTTTCTTTCTCCGGCCACCATGATGTGCTCTGAGGTGTCCTCGTGCCCAAACTCACACATGCAAGAGACGGGGCTGCACAATCCTGGGTCCCCACGCCCAGCCCAGGGCTTGCAGGGCCTGAGAGGTGGTGCCAGGCCAGAAAGGGCAGGGCAGGGCCAGGGTCTAGAGGAGGCATCTGTGCACGCTGCACGCAGTAAGGAATTCTCATGCACTCACGAGTATCACAGTGGTGTGTGTGTGTGTGTGTGTGTGTGTGAAGGGGATTCATCTGCATATTTTACTTTTCTCTCCCAAAGTGCTGGGACTACAGGTGTGCACCAGCCACCACGTTTGTGTTCACTTTTAGTAATTTCAGTATAAGGCGGTCCCAAAAGACCTGCATTTTAGGAGCATAATGCCAGCCTGATAAGAGCGTGTGTACCTAAGCTTTGCTTAGCTTCGATGTATTTGGACAAACAATGGATTATCTTAACGTTCCACACTCTGCCTTTATGAGAAAGATAAAAGAAAGCAAAGAAAAACAGAGCAAGGGAAAACTGAAAATCAAAACTGAGTCAAATCGATAGTGTGATATTTAGGAGGGTGTAGGGATGTCCACACTTTTGCTGCCCACTGGGCAGAATCCACAGTGCTCCAGGTGCAAAGCCTAACAGAAGCAATCAAAGATGGGCAGGGAGTCGCTGCTCTTGCTGATCCTGTGGTAGAAAAGGAGGGTGTGGAAGTCAGGCTTCAGATCTCTCAGTCTGGAAAGTACCTGCCTCCTAAGTTTGCAGATTCACAGCAGCCAGAGGAAAAGGGATTCCATGGTGATACGAGCCTTTCCTCACTGCCAAACCACTCAGGGATCTATATACCAGCGTATGAATAGGAACGGGGCAGCTACCAGTCAAGGAGACAATTCTTTAAGGAAACTGGTTATTTATAGCCACTTAGAAAACTTATATGCAATCAACACATAGCTTCAAGCTGAGATGCATGGTGAGGAGCCCTAGCCATGCAGGAGTCTCAGGCAGGAGGATCACTTGAATCCAGGAGTTCCAAGCCACAGTAAATAACATAGTGAGACTGGATCTCAAAAACAAAACCCAACTTAATGAAGTCAAGCACTTTCTAGGTATATGATTTTAGTCATTTTCCTCAGTTCTCAGAGGTCATTGCTAGTACTAGTCTTACTCCACAGCTGAAGACACTGAGGTCTAGATAGATCCACGGCTGCCCAAAATAATGTTCTCTTCCAGAAATAAAAGGGAATATCCTTACGTAATATTATTACAAACCTCTCAAACTCTAGGGCACTCCAGCATCAACTGGCCTTGGGGAAGACACACTGCTGCAGTGATCTCAATCCGTCAGCAGAGGGAAATGGCAGGAAGACACAAAACATTTCAAATACATCTCAGGGCTGGGGATTTAGCTCAGTGGTTCCACCACCTGCCTTGAAAGCGCAAGGACTGAGTTCAATCCCTGGTACCAAAAAAAAAAAAAAAAACCACAAATACATCACCTTATCCTCTCATTCGTATGACCTATCAATTCCAAAGAACAAATAATCTTAAGTCATTCCAGGCAGTGAAACAGTGAGAGCCACACACTATGCACAAAAACACATTGCGGAGGAGCTGTTCCTCACGAAGCTGTCTGTGACTTGAGTAAAAGTTCCAGGAACAGAATCTCAGGTATGCAATTTGGAGGCATGCAATGCCCAGCACAGAGACCTCTGCACAGTGAGACGGCTCAGAAGTGCCAAAAAGGAAACCCACAGATGAAGAGTCGGAACAAAATAAGTTTTAGGAAACTCTGCGGTGGACAAAAGCAATATTTAAAAATTAAAAGTTTATTTTAGAATATGCTTCTTTAAATATCTGTGCATCTGTCCCTCCAGAATACTTCCCATTCTGCCTTCCGGTCTCCCTCTCCTGTCTCCTGGAAGGCCCGGCCCTTGCTGGCTCCAGCCTCTGCTTGGCTTGGACGCAGCCAATGGGGGCCCAGCGGGCCTAGGGAGGGGAGGTTGATGGGGATCTGCTCAGCAGGCCCTTCCCAGGACCCAGCTGGGTCCCAAAGTTCCCTCTCCTCTCTGACAGTTCCCTTCCCTCTCTCCTTCCTTCCTTCCTCCTTTCCCTATCCTCCTTTTCTTCTTTTTCCTTCCTCCCCCTCCCTTCTCCCCCTCCGTTTCCTTCCTTCCTCTCAGATTCATTTAAGGTTGTTGGCACCACCCTGGGTCCTGCATGGCCCCATTAGGTTCCCTCTCATCCAGACAGGCCTTTTACTTCTACTCCCTGTGTAACAAACTATTATTGTATGAATATGTTTCTGTTTCCCATTTGGATCTTAACACATTAAATAGGAACTAAATAGTTTAAGTAGCTATTTAACTACTGTCTCTGTATTTCTAAGTTTATACGTTTTTACTTTCATATAGGTACAAAGCATCACTTGTGATCCTCGTGCTATGGCTTATACTTCATGTGCCCCCAAAGCCTTATGTGCTCATGGATGGGGCTTCAGGAAGTGACTGGACCATGGGCCTGTGGTACTGGATCAGTCCACTGATAAATTCAGCATAGTTCTAGGTATGGGTGATGGATTTACTGATGAGAAACTGGGTGTGGGTGGGACAAACCGACAGGCTTGCAGCCTAGATGGACTGAAACGGGAAAGGCGGAGGACTCACTGCCTCCTGCCCTCCCTGCCACAGACTGTTTCTCCTCTGCCATGCCCCTCTGCCATGCTGCCTGCCGTGGAGCCAGCTGACCATGGACTGAAACTGTACAGATCGTGAGCCAAAATAATCTCTCCTCCTTTAACTTGTGGGTGCTGGGTGTTTTGTCCCAGCAATGAGAAAGTAACTAAGACCTTGCAGGCGTGGCCTTCTGACTTGGAAGCCAAGCACCTGCCCCTTTTCAGTCACACAGGTAAGGAGAAAGGAAGCGGCAGGGACCATCAGGTCAGAGGGAAACCGGTATGTTCCATTTCCAAAACACTGCTGACACTCTGCTCCCACCCCCAATTTTTAAATGCCAGGCTTGTTATTATGGGCACATCGTGTTGAACACAAGAGGTTCAGTATTACCTTTTATCAAAATGTCAGGAGGGCAGATTTTAAAGGGAACAAGACAAAATGAAAGAACATTCTTTCCACCCACAGAGGCTTTGAAATTGATTGCAAATGATCATCTCTGAACAGCCCAATGTGCAGCAGCACAAGCTCCTAATGGTGTACATCTGCGAGGCTGCTCTAGCTCTGGCTACATTTACATCACTATAAACTCTGCAATTACTGCTCAAGCCGTTTCCGGCACAGACAGGGAATGTGAATGCAGCAGCAGATATCCTGGCTGGCCTGCTGCCAGGAGCCTGAGTCACGGTCCCAGACATCTGCCGCACATTAAACTGTACCCTTGTTATCTCCCTGCACTCTACACAATGGCCCCAGCTCTGACAAAACAAATGGCCAACCCTTCCAAAGAACCTCCAAGCTCCAGAGCAAAGCAGGGGCCTGCACAAACACCTTCTAGGGGAATTGTACTGTAGAACAAAAGCCCAAAATGTAGCTGAGATGACGGCTTTCCATAGTCTGAACTTTATTTGCACTGCATGGACTTAGATGATCTAAAAAAGGAACTGTGACAGAGGTGCAACACACAAGGATGGTTGTGCTTTGTCCTTCTCAGGCCTTTGGCCCTGTAGGCAAACAGTGAGAGACACAGTCCATGCAGCCCACATCCTCTATGCCTCTCCCGTGCTCAGTGCCACAGCCCCTGAGACTAAGCCACGTCCTCCGTGAAGAGACAGCAAGGCCAGCCTCCCCCTTGTCTTCTCGTGCGGTGCAGCCCCTCCACCATACATGTGCACAGAGACCCAGAGTGATCTTTCCAGAACATAAATCCAAGAACTGCTCTTCCTACGTTAGACCACCAGCAGATGTCCCACTGTCCCTGCAGTCCCATCTAAGCACACCGCCATGGCCCAAGGCCTTGTACTGTGGCCTCTGCCCTCCTGAGCAGACAGAAAATAAGAGTTTCCATAGACTTCCCCCACTCCAAGCACACTAACATCTTGACTTGTCACGGCTGCTTGCTCCAAGGAACACACAAACATGAATCTATTATTACTGACAAAAGTTCTCAGATGGTCACTATGAGGACTGTCACTGTGTTATGCAGTTGGAAGGGCTCTGTTAAGCACACAATGCCATGCATCCATTACAATGTCCCACAGGACAGTGTCACCACCCAGACCCCTGTGCACGACAGGCTCCGTCACACGCTCCCTCTCTGCTGACTTCTGCTAAACACTGATCTTTCTAATCTCTCAACTATGGCGTTTCCAGAATGTCATATATTTGTAGTCTTTTCAAACTAGCTTCTTTCACGCAACAATATGCATTTAAGTTTATTTATGTCTTCTCTAGCTTGAGAGCCCATTTATTTTTATCGCGGTATTAATATTCCACTGTTTGGACAGACCACAGTTTGTTTAACGACTCAACTACTGAGATATTCTGCTGCCTCTCAATTGGGACATTATGGATAAATCTGCTACAAACATTTGTAGAAAATTTTTGCATGAACAACTCCATCTAGGAAAATATGTAGGCTTGGGAGCACTGGATCCTAGATAGACGAGGTTTAGCTTTGCACAGAACTGCCAGACTCTCCTGGTGCCACTTGGTCTCCCAGCATCAGTGAATGTGCATTCCTGTAACGCCGCCCCTTCAGCAGGATCAGGGTTGGCATTTTAGCCATTCCAAAGTCTGTGGCTTTTGTGGTTGTTTAAATTTGCTGTCCTAATGGCAGCAGGTGCAGCTGAAGGCATTTTGATCCGATCATTTGAAATCTTTGTCTTTCTTGGGTAGGTGTCCACAGTTTACTTGGGGGGGGGTACCAGAACTCGAACTCAGGACCTTATGCTTTCAAGGCAGGCAGCAGAACCACTAAGCTAAATCCCCGGCCCCACACAGTTTTTAATTAGGTTTTTTTTTTTCTTGTTGAGTTTAGTCATTCCTTATATATCTTCAATATGTCTTTTATCTGATCCATGTTTTGAGAATATTTTCTCCCACTGTGTGGCTTTTCATTCCCCTACCAGCACCTTTTGTAGAAGAGTTTTTAATTTTAATAAAGTCCTACTTTTCAATTTCTGCTTTCATGGATTTATGTCTTTGGTCTTGTGTCTAAAAATTATTACCAAAACTTGCAATGACCTAGATCTTTTTCTATGTTGACTTCTAGAAGAATTATAGTTTTGCTTCTCACATTTCATTCTCAATCATTTTGAGTGAAATTTTTGAAAAGCCTAAATTAATGTCTGGATTCACAGTTTTGCTTGTAGATGCCCAGTTGTTTCAGCACTATTACAAAGAATATCCTTTCCCTATGCATCATCTAGAGGCCAGATTTCATACACAACTTTGTATTATAAAATTCCACTTGTTCATGACCACTAAGAGGAGACCACAGTTAAATTAACCTTTCATTCGTATGTGTGCATGTGTGTGTGTGCCTTTGGAATCCAGTTATTCATGATCTCCCCTCTTTGAAATACTACCCTGTCATCATTTCATCCTAAAGCAGAAATTCATAGTTGCGGGCTCTTGGAAATATGCATTCTCTTTTATAATCTAATTTTTTTACTCAACTAAAAATATTACATGTATTATTTTACGTGTTATGTTTTTCCAGAAAGTTTTCTGACACCACTTTTTGCCACTGCGTATTATGTGGTATATCTAACTAAATTCTAGTGGCCAATTAGGTTCTCAAATTTATATTTGTTGATAAATGAAACAACAAAAAGGCTACCATAGACTTGAGTGGGTCAGAAAAGTGGTCTTTTAAGAAACTGGAGACAAGCAGGCAGAGGGGAGAGTGTGGGTGGAGAGCCAGAGCCTGGGCAGAGGCACGAGGTCAGGAGGATCCTGGACTCTGTGCCCAGAGGACACTTTAGTTGAGGTGACTGAGGTCCAAGGAAACCCTCAGAGGAAGCTTCCAAGGCTGTGTGGACCACTCTTGGGACATGGTGACACCACAGGAAGGAAGAGGGAGATGGCCCGGCCTGGCAGGTGGGTTCTGTGTGCCCTCCTGCTTCACCCCACTGCAGGATGGGCTCTGTCTGCACAGCTCCAGACCCGCCCCAGGGAGCCTTGCCTCGCCTGGCCCCGGGCCACAGAGCAGAGCTATGTATGGCTGGCTGTGTAAGGGGCTCATCAGGGCCCTCAGTGCCAGAAGTGCACCTCCTTCCACCCACAGGTCCACAGCTGATTGTAGCAGCTACAAATCCAAAGGAAATGCTCACAAGCAGGAGGCTGAGGCAGGGTGATTGTGGAGAACAATCCCTGTCATCTGACTGACAATGGAAAATACACATGAAGGGTTCTGAACGTGGGGATTTCCCTAGGAGCAGCCAGGGTGTGACGTGTGGGCCTGCCCCTTTCATCTGCCTGCACACACGCATACACACAAGCTAACACACTCATTTGAGACAACTGCTTAGAGAGTTTAGGCGGACACAGCAGTGTGGCTCACAGAGATAGCGTGGCAGACGCACACCCGCCCTCTCCTGACGGCATCCGGGCACACACCGGGAAGTCCATCACCTCACACACTCCTCACTGCTCCTGACAGCAGCTGCACCTGGGTTCCCCTTCCCTGGTCAGCCCCATCCTAAAGCCACCAGCGCTGCAGTGCATTGATCTTGCTGAATGTTTACCGTTCTTGACAGAGGTCTTTAAGCATTTGCTTCTCTCCCGTTCCTGCCCATATGAGGCTATCGCAGGCTGGAAGAAAACACACTTGCATTCTAAATTCCAAACCACCCGCTATTATACACTCCTGCCCTGCTCATTAAAACAGCTGTGAGCCAAAAATACTTCACGGCCCTGGACTAACACGGGACAGATTATTCTAAAACTGTAATAATGGCCTTGTCCTAACACTGACAGTATTACATGGTCTGCCAGCAGATGTCACTGACTTCTCTATTACTGGAGCTCAGTGGTACCTCAGGACCTGCTGTTCAGTGGTTTGGGGAGGCAGGATGAGGACTGAAAAAGTTACTGCAGCTGGAAAGGGTACTGAGTCCCAAGCCCACTGGCACCGACAAGCTGTGGCTAACAGACAACGATGAGAACTGGGAGGGAATGTTCACATCAAAATGCAGCCAGTGCCAAATTCCACACGTTTCGAAGCAGTTGAGGACCAGGGTACGACTACACAGTCTAGAAACTCTTTGGGTACATATCTGAGCTTCTAATAAATTCTCCTTGTGCTGAATGAGAGTACATAGAAGCTCCTTCCTAGTTTAATGCAAATAAATCCCAAATGAATTCAATGGAAAAACTGCCACTCGACTCTCTGTCTTTCTGGATGGTGACTTCGAGGATATGCGGCACAGAGGAACCCTTGTGTGCCTGAGCAGGGCTTTTTTCGCTCTCCTTTCCTAAAACAATGGAGGCGCTCCTCCCTGCTCTCCAGGGGCAGAGCCTGAATGAGAGCAGGCAGGGTGGGAGGTCCTGGGCCACAGGAACCCACCGTCAGTCAAGGTCCTGAAAAGCTTAGCCAGTAACGCCAGAGTTCACCTACAGTAACTTATTCGGCCATGGAAAGGGAAGATCAACTCAAGGGTTAGGCAAAACACTGGTTCTGAGAATGGAGCGCAGTTCTGACAGCCGTTGTGGAGATGTGACCTTCATCCACAGCAGCCAGTGCGAGTGAGTTTGTCCCTGGGGGTATCAGACGCTGTCTGGAGATTTTGTGGGTTGTCACAGAGGAGGTGATGGCAGGTTTGGGGAAAGTACTGCTGCCTCTGTGGGCAGAGGTGAGGACCGGAGGCCACAGTGTCATCCCTGTCCATGGTGATTACCTCTGCCCTGGGGTAACTAAGCTGCAGAAAGCACCTTAGAGAGACAGACTGAGTTTGGGCCGTGGGCCCACTGTCTAGCAGCAGAGTGTCTCAACGAATGAAGAGCTGGAAGGTCTACTCTGGCCTCTGCGGGGCAGACATTCTGGGGTCAGAGACAGTCGGTACGGAGTGGGGCACAGCTGACCAAACAGGAGGGCAAGGCTGGGAGGTGGCAGGCAGACGGGACCCCATGAATCAGACAACGAGCAAAGGGTGTGAAGAAGAGAGCCAGGCAAGGAACTGCCCACCTTACACTTCTGAGGAACTTCAGAAAGAGGCAAGGGATGTCCAGCCAGAAAAGTCACACTTGCTTCCTGCTGTGAAGCTGTTTCTTATAGCCCTCTACAGGGTGCATGTTTTAAAAGGGACTACAGCCAAGAATCCGTGGAAATGTGGCCTTCTAGGGTACTGACCAATGAAGGCCACTCCAGAAGGCTCAAGGAACAGCCCACCAGAAAGTGTACACAGAGGAGCACCTTGGTTTACCCTTCTTCCAAACCCCCAGCTTCTGGCACGCAGCCCAGCACACTACAGCTCAGTAGATACACAATGCTCTGTTGTACTTATTGTTGAAGCCTGAGGCCCAGGACCGAATTCCATTACTTCCTGGCTGTGTTACTTTAGCAAAGTCCTTAGTCTGTCTGAGTTCTAATTTCCTACTCAAAAATGTGGCAGAGTATACTCTGCAGGGCGCCAACAGCAGGTTCATGTCCTACAAAGAACTATTTTCAAGTTCTGGAGGTAAAAATATGCACATAGCTTTATCTTCATGCTCCAGACCAGCACTAGACTGGTGGCTTTTCTTAGAGTCTTCAAAGAGTTGGCATAAACACATGTGAGCATGTAAGTGAAGTCCATGGTACTATATCACTTTTCCTATTGTTATTATTGGGGAAGAGGAAGACAAAGGAGAGAACACATCAAAGAGTTCAGTAGGATGAACCAGAACATAGAGAATTTTTGAAAAATTCTTGAAACTGCACTTCTCATGGGCATCTAACAAACTCCTATTATTATTCTTTGTCACTAGAAGCCTTTTACTTGGGCTATCTTAGAAAAGCTCTGAACATTAGCCCAGGAAATGTCTTGAGAGATTACTTAATCCTAGAATTACTACAAGTTTCATTTTCACCTGCCAACCCTGACCACACCACTTGAACCAGAGTGCTGAGAAGGACCCTGCAGCTTTACCCAGATCCGGGGGACAAATAGTGCAACAATCGATTAGCAAGGTCTGCCCTGGGACTGTGTAGTGTAGTGGTGGGAATGTATGTGCACTATTTCCTGACCCTCCTCTAGACCAATACCTTCCTTACAAAGATGATAAAGGATCAGAGGTCAGTTTCCTGAGTGAGTATGATCAAGGTCTAGAGGTTAAGTAAGGGTAGTGGACATCTATTACTATTAAATTTTTAGTTCAGCAGAAATTTTTAGAAAACATTCTTTCTCGTCCAATGAGGCTGTTACCTGATTCTCTGGCAGAGTGGTGTCAAGCACATGTGTCTCACAGGTAGTTTTCCCGTTTCAAATCAGTTCATCAGTGACGAGCTACATGACCTTGAACAAGTTACTTGACCTCTGCATGTCGATATTCTTGTGTAAAATGGAGACGGCAATAATAACAGCCACTCCTTTGTGGAGCTCGTGGAGAGATTAAAGGAATTAAAATTTGTTACTAGCAGATAAGAGGAACATTTTATGAATTCGGTTGCCTTTTAAAATATTCCTGAGTTTGGTGAGAGTCATCGCGAATGAAACGCACACAGAGAAGCGCTCTGTCTCGCTCCGAGTTCCAAGCATGGCGAATTCCTGCTGCGGGGGCCTGGCTGCATTCAGAGAGGCTGTAGGGCTCCACTGCCTACAGATACGATGAAGCATGGGAGGAAAGACAGACATCGGCGGATCGCCAGTGACATCATTTGAAATCCTGGACCCAGCCACACCTCACATAGAGTCTAAACCTAGATTTTAACGTTCTTTGACTGTTGGAAGGAAGCTCCTGGCACTCAGCACTGGACTGCCACACAGAGCTCCATCTTGGGAATCATGTGTTCCCAAGACTGTCAAAGGAGCTGGAGGGAGCTGAGCAGTCCAGGCCCCGGAGCCTTCTTCACAGGGGTCTCTGCTACCGGAAGAGTCCTGAGGGACCAGAAGCACTTCTGAACCCGCACTGAGCTTCCTGACAGCACCAGGCCCTGCCAGGCCAGCCCACGCCAGAAGAGGGTGCTCTCAGCAGAGCCGGTCCACACCCTGGGGGCAGGGCATCCGTGTCCCCGAGGGCCACCTGACTGCAGAATCCTTTGCTTCCCTGCTTTGACAAGGGGCAGAGAAGACAGATGCTTGCTTGGCTAAGGAAGGGCCATCTCTGCGGCAGAGCTTGGAGGTGGCCAAACAGCTCTTTTCTACCCAAGAAGCAACCCTGGGTAAAAGGCTGACCTTTTGCAACACTGACCTTCTGCAGGGCTTGACCCTGTGTGTCCTTTGTCAGATAAACAAATGAGTCTCAACCCGGCCCTGCTTCATTTTCACACATCCTAGATTTACTTGTGATAGTGTGCCGGTCTCTAGCAATGGCCAGTGTGTCCACAAGATAACCGTGTAGTCCGTTATCCAGATATTCTCATGAGCTGAAGCGGCTACTGTCAGTGGCTTCAGGAAGCAGGGTGAACCGGGGCCATACTAAGATGTGGGTTACCCTTTTCCAGTCATCACAGAGCACGCTGGCCCCTCCAGAATGGTGCTGCAGTACACTGTGGACATTTGATCTGATCCAGTGGATGGTTCATGTTCAGAACAGATTCATTCTGCTTCTCTGGTCATAATTATTGTCTCATGAAGACTGGTCACAGCAGGCTGGTAAAAGGGCTACTTTTCGATGTGGCGTTTGAATACTGGCTTGACTACTGAACAACTACTCTGAGCAAATTACTGATCTGTGTCATTTCCCCACCTGGAAAGCAGAGCTGAGAAGAATAGCATTGCTGTTGATTTGCTGCAGTAATCAAATTACAATGCAGGGAAAGTGACTGGCTTTATGGCTGATGTATATGTTTTAATTATGTATTTTTATTAGTACATGTTTACAGTTCATAATGACTGCATTTATCGTGGGGAGTTGGTACATGTTCATAGCACATCTTCATTCTGATGCTTAACCCCTTTCTTTTTTGTAATTGAATTTATTGGTACATTCTAGGTCGACAGTACAATTACATTCATTACTGGGATCTTGTACCTTTACATGACATGTCTCGGTTCTCATTTTTTCCCCTTGTCCCCACCCTCCCTTCATCCTGCTTAACCCCTTTCTGTGGTGGCAGGGACTGCAGCCGGAGCACTGAGCTACACTCCCAGCCCTTTGCATTTTTAAATTTTGAGTCAGAGTCACACTGAACTGCTCAGGCTGTCCTTTAACTTGTGATCCTCTGAGTTCAGTGTCCTGAGTCACCAGGACCACAGTTGCGCATCACGCCGCTGAGCTTAAATAACCCTGGCTTGTGAACTGAGAGCTTTGGAGCCAGTTGGCTGAACAGTCTATTTATATGAATGGGGAACGTATTTTTCGAGGTTCCGTGACAACAGTTATTATTTTACACGATCACGACTCAAGGGCTGCTCCTCTTTTCAGCTCTGGAACAGCCAAGATAACTTTCCAGTTGGCTCTTCATTCATACGGGAAACACACTGTATAGTTCCTGTCTCACAGTCTTTGCCCAATGCTGGAGATAGAGCAGGAAATTTGAAGGAACAGGTCCTGGCCTCTTATGGACAGAACAATGAATAAAAGGTGGAGAAAGAAAAAAGCCAGCGCTACCATTCAGCCACAGAACACTCATGATCACACAGGAGCCACTGGCGGGGGAGAGCGTTACCCAACCCCAGGGGATGTGGGCTCCATACAGGACCTCAGTGGTGCGGCATGGATGGAGCTCTGGGCCTACATCTGCCCTCCCAGCCCAGGTTGATTTTGAGGGATTGCAGCTCACAGCAGATCAGCTCTGTTGAGAAGCCCTGAGCACCGTGCTCCCCGCAGTGCTGCGGCTGCTATTCTTAGTCACCAGCGATTTAGTTATTATGCTCATCCCTTGTCCATTGTCAAAGCACATGACTGTGAGTCAAAGCCAGGCAGAGCAGGCACATTAGGGGGCTGCCGCCCAGAGCACCAAGCCGGTGGTTAAGCTTGAGGTCACGCTGGGTGGTAGGAGTCCTTTTGCTTAAATACCCACCAGTTTCATTTGGTGTGAAATGGGATGACTCAGCCCTCTCAAGCTAAAAGGTCACCCAATTGTGGTGAAATATGCAGCCTGGATACAAAGTTCTGGAGCCCAGAGAGTAAGGTGGGCCCTGAGCTTCCACGACTCAGAGAGGAGAGAACTGCGAGGGATCACTCAGGTGTGAACGCCACCATGTTCCAAGGTGTGCTGCCTCTGTATTCCATGCCTCAGCATGTGTCTGAACGATGTAACTGCTCCTGTGACAGATCTGAGATCCATACAATTTCTTACAATTAATGTTAAAACCTTGTGGTGGGGCCACTAAAATCTATTTTAGACTCAGCATATGTGGTACTCCTCCTTGGAATAACATTTTACAATTTATGCCCAATTAATTCGCCAACAATATTTAGTTTGTCCCACTTTTCCCATCTGTGTGTCTCTCAGTCCCTTCTGCACGTATCTTTTCTGAAAGTGAATGTTGTGGGATGTTACACAGATGCACAGGGCTCACTGGTTTCTGCAGAGAGAGTGTGCCTCTTACTCTGTCCCTAAAACAACCCATCAGAGTCAGAAGCCTCTTCCCACCGAAAGTCAGCCACTGTCCTGACTTAGACCATGGGTCTTTTTAAGTGCATTTAAAATAAGCTAAAATATTAGCTCTACTCTCTTTTGTATCTGATTTATCTTTTTCAATATTTTTGTGTGTGACATTCATCTGTGTTGTGGAAAGTCATGTTTTTTTCTGCTGCATTTGTGTGGCCGCACGACACCACTGCTGGGCACTGGTGGTTTAGAAATAGTACATTCAGAACACACTCATTTATGTCTTTGGGGAAGTATTTATCTAACACTGGAATTGTTTGGACATAGTATGTTTATGATATATAGAGATAGATTTAGAAACATTTAATATACGTATGGTTACACAATGCACAAATTACACATATTTACATACATGTATATGTACCGTTTGAAAATATATACATATACTCATGTAAGTGGGTGCTGCTACACAGTTCTCCAGACTTCTTTAATTTACACTGTCGCCATTAGGGCAAGAAAATTCTAATTGTTCTCTCCTCTTGCATCACTTAGCTCTATTTTTCCCTTTTTTTAAGCTGGTGATTAAACCCAGGGCCTCACATGTGCTAGGCAAGCACTCTACCAGTGACTTATACCCCAACTACTCTTTTCCCTCTTACTCATTTTTATAAGGGCACATTTCCTTTTATTGTGTGAACACTGATATCTATTCTTATTACACTTTATAGCCAGTGAATATTTTCTCCCCCAATTTGCATTAATGGCTGCAACTTTAACCTAGCCAGTAATTAACATATCTCTAGTCATGGCCAAAATAAAACAAATATCTAAAAATAAAATGTCAGTGGCTATTCTCATTTTTATAAAGAACTTAATATTTTCATGAAGAAAAATGTAAGAGTGGGGAATGAAGCCGATAGCCAGTGAGATTCAAGATATTTGTTTCACCTCCTAAACAAACCAAATGGAACTTCAATTAGAAAAGGTACAAGGACAACCCTTCCGTTGCTGCCATACATTACACAGTTGAATTTTCACCATGAGATCGGCTGTCTCCTAAAGATCCCAACGTCAACAGTCACTGCCAGCCCCCACTGGGTGCTGTTTCACACAAGAGGAGTCATCCGGGATTGAGAGGGCACCACTCCAAGGCTGGAAGGCAAAAGATCCGAGCACCAGATCGGTGCCTCCAGCCCCCAGATGAGACCAACCACGGAGGGATGTGGGATGAACACAGGGAAATCTCAAACAGGAGCCCTGGGCGCCTTCCAATCCACAAGAGATGGTGGCTTCCAGGGGGAGTGCAACACAATTCTGCTAGTGAGGAGACCCTCTCAAGGCAGGTGCAGTTTAAGTACTGCTGAAGCTATCTAATAATTGCAGAAAAAAGTAGACTCACAGGTTATTTTGATTTAGACACAGTCTCAAATATATTCCTCAAGAGCTGAATTCCCAGCAGGGTCCTATAAACCAGTTGTAGTCTCTGCTTCCTGCAGAGTGGGTAAGAGCTCCCGCTCTCTAGGCAGACAGGTGTGTCCAGACTCCTGAAGGTTCCTGCTGGCCTCAGTGGACCTTTAACATGCCCTCAGCTCTGCAAGCCTCATTTTTCTCCTTGATAAATTCATCATTCCTGCTGCCATGAGATGCTGTGGAGATCAAAGAGGTGTGTGTGTGTGTTAACCTGCATTATTAACTGAGTTTCTTCTTTTATTCCCCACCCACTTCATCCCTAGTTTGTAGAAATACACAGTCACCATTTGCACTATGGCTAGGATTTCTCAAAAATAGACCAAGGAGTAAAACTGACAATTTTTAAGCTTCAGTTTCTATTTTGGACAAATGGAACTGTGGAAACAAAATCCTTTTTGTAGTCTGGAGTGCGATGCAGATAAGACAGCCATAAGTTCCCACAGGCCTTGAGCATGAAGTGGACTTTGGCTAAGAAGGAAAGATGTGTGGGCCACAGAGTCCTGTCGTGGGGACAGAGAGCTCTACATTAGGTGTTGGCCAAGTGGACAGTTACCTCTGGAAATGATTCGGAGGAAAACCTTCACCTTCCCTCGTTCCCTGAGCCAGGAATCACATGGGACACACCTAGCCTGGCAGCTTTCCCAGTCCCTGCTTGGGGCTGCTTCAGGCTTTGACTTGATGAACTCGGCCTGAGTGTGGGAGGCTAGGATGGGGTGTGCCAGGCTCTGACGCACAAGGGGAATCCTCTGCTGTCACCAGGCTGCTGAGCACACCTCTCGGGCCTCTTCTCTTCCCTGTGGGAGGAGGGAGGAGGAAGGAACTGGAGCGACGGCGTGGTCACATTCCCCACCTGGGTGACCAATACACTCCTGCATCTGGCTTTCCCTAGAAGTGTGCAGATGGCATTTCGACCCCCGGCTTGACTGTGGCTCAAATTACTTCAGTAAATGAACCAAGTGTAATTATATTCATTTCACACCTCAGGTGAATGATGCTAACTCATACATGTGACATGTGGGGAAATGCCTGGCACATGCAAGTGGTCATTATTATTATTTAGAAGATCTAATTAATACACTGTCCCGTGTCACTCAAGAACTAAGCTGTAATTGCAGTGGCTGCTCTGTCATGCTGTAAATAAGTTCTATTAAGATTGTACTAGCAGAGATCTTTTAGCCTCCACTAATCTGATCTCTTTTGGATATCAGACTAGAAAAGCAGAAGTCTCACCAGGTGGCTTCATCCAAAGAAACCTGATTTTTATGGAGCATTTTTCACCGTTATCAATCTGAGTTAATAGAACAAGCAGAGTGAAAGGAAAATGCCTAGAGAATCTAAACCTCACAAAGCAAGTGTTCTGGCGAGTTCACTAGGTACACACCTCTCGCGTGTATAGTCACTGTGCTTTCTCCTGAGGGCCGTGGAGAACAGCCAGTTGCCCGTCACCAGGTGGCCAGGCTAATCTGGGAGGCTGCAGCTGCAGCCTGTTCCTGGGAGCTGCAGGTTCCCTTCACGCTAAGCAGCCAGCTTAAGCCACTGCCTGGCAAGCATTTCACACTGTTCACAGCCAAACTCACTCTCCAGAAGAGACCCAGCTTCCAACCACCAAGACCACCCTGGGAACACGAGCCCAGACCTTGTGTCTGCTTTCCCTGCTCGCTGTGGTCTATGCTGGACATGGCACGCTGCACACGTCCTCTATCTGGACTGGCGCAGTCATCCCTCCGTCCGATCTTCTATTCTAGTCTACCCAAAGTTGGTTCCAGAGTAATCATCCAAAACCCTGGAGGAAGCCACACGACCTCCTCTCACAAAACGTTAATGTTTCCCTGTTGGCTACAGGGCAAATGTAAACACACCGTGTTGGCTTTTAAGGTCCTCCTGGGAAGCGATATAATGCGATGGCTAAGAATTCACACCGAGGTCACCAATCCTGGTTCCTGCTCAGATCTGCTACTTCCTTACACTGTTTTATCGAGTTAGTTCCTTTCTCAGTGATGAACTGACAAATCCACACTGTGGCAGGGATTAAGTGAGATCAAGACAATTTGCCTAGTACTTTCATGCTGAAAATACACATTGGAGGCAGACAGGAGCTACAGTAATTCCAATTAATATTTCAGCATCATTTTCCTCTGCTGGCCAGGGTTCTAGTCATGCCTGCCGACTGAGGCAGTATAAAAATAATTAAACACTACAATTTTGCCATGAGATGGGCTTAAAGGCTGACTCTGCTACTTGCTGTGTGACTTGGCCAATACACCTTCTCTAGCTAAGACTTCCAGCTTTCAAAAATTAATAGACTGACTTAACCAAAGGAAGAGGAAAGAAAACATATTCTGGATTATGGCAGAGATTTCAGGAAAACTGAGTAATGCCTCCTCATCCACAGGGGAGTCAACTGAAGACAAGGTCCAACATCGGGTCACAAATCTAGATGAAATTTTCATCCACTTCTGAAAGAGGTCCCTTTCCATGCACTCAATGAAGGAAATGGAAGCTCCTGAAATGTACAGACGCACTGTTAGGGTCTCAAGTTTCATGGCACCATTCTGTCACTGACAGTTCATTCATGCCCTTAATCACTCATGAAATATCCCTTGGCTGGTTGCCATGTGCTAGGTAGCCCGCCTTGTGTGGACACAGCAACAGGGGAGCTGAAGCTGGATCTGGACTCATCTACACAGAACATTCCCTCATCTCAGAGCTCTTAACACAGCTATTTTTAAAAAATAAGAAATACCTATGTCATAGCACTAGACTAGGAAACCGAAATAGCTTTCCTCACTTTGTTTGCAAGTTTGTCTGAGAAGGACAAGGACTCTTTCCAAGAGATATGTTACCTAGGGAATGATTCTTTTCCTCTATCTAACTTTGACGCCATTTGTGAAGAACTAGGCTTCATGGTGTTGACTCCCCATTGATCCATTCACTTTGTTTGAAGAGTTCATAATCAGGAATTAAGTAAAATATACCTAAGGATAAATACTTAGCGATATTCAAGATAGATTCATAAGATGATAAAAGCAAAGAAATTTAACTCTTCCATTATTAGGAACTGATTAAATAAACCATGGTACAGTGGTATCATATACCAGTAGTATTATCCAATTAAATTTAAATATAATTGCTTAGAAAAATTTCTGATGATATAAAATTTTTCACACTATAAATATCATTAAATGATTTTTTTTTGGGGGGGTACTGGGGATCGAACTCTGGTCCTTGCACTTGCAAGGCAGGCCACCAAACCGCTGAGCTAAATCCCCGGCCCGCCATTAAATGATATTTATAATTTAATTTTAATTCTCTATATATAATTATGTTCTAAAAAGCATCATCTGTAAGTGCTGTAATTACGGGTAGTTTATTTTATATTTTTTGTTTTCCTATATCTGTATCTATTTATCTGTGTATATATATTTTCTGTTTGTTTTGTTTTTTGAGACAGGGTCTCTTATGTAGTTCAAGCTGACCTTGACCTCAACTCAGTAGCACAGGCTGGCCTCAAACCCGTGGCAATCCTCCTGCCTCTGCCTCCCAAGTGCTGGGATTACTGCCATGCACCACCATACCTGGCCTATTCTATATTTTCTAAATTTTAATGACAAATGTATCATTTTGGTGCTCAGAAAAGAAAATTATCATTTAGCTACAAATTCTGCCAACTTGTTTTCTATAATACAAATTATTTTAGTAAAGACTAAATTCTTAGAGCAGATGCAGATGAAATTTTCTATTTCTTACTCAACCAAATACCAGACAGCACCCCCACAGCAACTGCCAGCTGCAGGCACTGCCCTGCTGTGTGCTGGGTGGGTGGCCAGGGCAGGCGGAAGTCACAGGGACATTCACCACTTCTTCTCCAGTGCCTGAATCGTGTGCCAGGGTTTATTTGGGGATTTTGTAGGTATAATGTGTTTTTTAAATACTCCTTTATTGCTCTAAATAGATTGAATATCACTCCTACAATGCAGTAAAAAAAAACAACACAGCTTCCCACAATTAAAGAATTTTCCAAGTCCCAAACTCCTATGTGAATGAACCCCAACAGAGCGCTGCCATGTAAAATGGCTTCTCAACGTTCTATGATGGAGGAAGAAAGGGCCACTTCATAAGGAAATCCTTTCACTGCCATCAATGAGGGAAGGGAGTAATTTCAAAAAGACATTTAAATGTCTATCCATGTCTTACTGCTCACATTTGGGGACTGAGAAAACAGGGCACACTGTTAAAAATTTAAAAGTCCTTAATTTGGGTGCAGGGGCACACAACTATAATCCCAGCTGCTAAGGAGGCTGAGGCAGGAGGACTGCAAGTTTGAGGTTAGTCTGGATAACTTAGCAAGACCCTGTCTCAAAATAGAATAAAATGAAAAGGACTGGAATGCAGCTCAGTGGCAGAGTGCTTGCCTCACATGTATGAGTACTATACTTCCCTGAACACCCGCCATACTGCAATAAAAAAGAAAGAAATCCTTGAGTCCATACCGCAAAGTTCAATTTATACATGTTCACAAGGGAGGCCCAGATGAAACATTATATCAGTGTTTTTTCTCCTAAAATGACCTCTCCATGACAGGACACTGTTTATTCCCCCTTTCCTTCATTAGATAAATGGTAACAGTCAGTAATCTGTGCAGCCCTGAGTTACATGAATGATTAAGACAGAGGATCTACACTTAAGAAGCTTCTAAGGTTATGAGGGAACCAGGCAATAAACAAAGGGACCGACAAGAAACACAGTAACTCCTACCATGGGCAAGGCTATGCACTGACACAGAGCCCACCAAAGTGCTAGGGCACGGAGATCTGCAGGGTGCAGCAGCCAGCCCTGGGCACAGCACAGGAAAGGGCATTCTGAGAATGGGAAGCAGAGGTCTAAGGCACGAGAGAAGCTGGCCTGGTCACAGAGCTGGGCTGAGGTCCGTGGCCCTGGAGTGGGACGAGCTTGGGAAGTGCAGCACAGAAGGCCGGACGGAGCCACAGGACACAGGCGGATGGTCCGGAGCAACACCAAGAGTGTCTCTTGTCATGTCAGAAAAGGGGGCGTGTGGACATGGGCGAGTTATTAGTCAGCTTGGCCGCAAGGAGTGGGAGGAAGTGGATTCTCTTTTTCTCTTAAAGTAGGAAATGGATGCTTCTGTTCGCCAGGAAGAGGGCCATGGGAGTAGCTGAAGTCCAAGAGGGCATAGCAGAGTTTGAAGTAGCCCCTCCGAAGGACAGTGAGAGAGGGAAGGAGGGAGAGAGGGAGGTGGGGCGGTGGAGGAGAAGAGGGGGTAGGGACAGAGAGAGGAAGAGGATCGGAGAGGAGAGGGAGGGAGACAGGGAGGGAATCCGTGAACCAGAGAGCGGACTAAGGAAGCAGAGTGCCAAGAGTTTATAGTTTTAATAACAGCAAATCAAGACATTGGCCAGCAGGATACAGAATTACAAATATGGTGAATCCTAGTCACAGAAAATCATATGTATATATCTTTGAGCATATCAGCATAGAAGTATCCAGAAAAAATTAACAAATATGTCAAAGAGTACTACTGAAATATTTAGGGATGAGAAATTTTGATGTACACTTCATTCTGCATTTCAGAATCATCTCATTTCATGTCAGATCTATTTCGTATGTGTACATTAGAATGTATCATATTGCCAAAGGGGTTGGGTATTTAGAGAATCACAGAATTCTAGATCAGAAAGGGAGCATCTTGCCCTACATACCTTCTGCTTTTAAGGATGGAGAAAATAAAGCTCAGAAAGGGGAAGCTCCAGTGAGGGGCATGTTCCAGGTCGTGTAATTCTTACCCAAAGGTCTATCTCCTGTTCGCATGGAGTATTAAACCAAAAGCACATTCAAGACGGCTTCACATGGGTGTGGAAGTCTCTTTAGATAATGGCGTAACTTTAAGACAATACCTCAAGAGCATCTGTGGATGTACATACGTAAGTACAAATACACAAATGCATACAACTCCAAATCCAGATTCCATGATCAGCATGATCTACTTTCGTAAGTAAAAGCAGGCTGTTTTTACAGATACCACAGTGAGACTTTCCAAGAAATCTATCATCTTATTCTTTACTCTCATTATCCTTAATATCAGCCAATGGTTGTCAGGGGCACAGACAAAATTTCTCAAATTGAAAGGTGAGATTCACAGAATATCAATATACTTGACTTGTTTTTGTCTTAAAATGTTAGAGGAAAACTGAAAACTAACTCAGAGCACAAAGAAAGTAAAGAGATTTTTAAACAAAACAATAACAAAAAAACATTGCTTTCTCTTGGCTTCTATTCACTCACACACATTCAACTTGCGCGTCCAATGTTTGGAAGAAAGTGGGAAGTGTGAATTTCCTGGTGTCTGTGCATTGGAGCAGCCTCAGGTAGCTAGAGGAGTGGAGAAGCGGACAGTCATAGCATCCCCCTAACAGACTGAAATGAGTATTTCAGCCAAAACAAGATCTCCAGGGGAGAGCGAGCTCCGGGGGCTCCTTCCTAACTTCCTACTGGAAAATCAGCCCTACAGGTTCAAAATCCTGCTCCAGGGCTGCAGCAATAAGAGCCCAGGTTGAGCCAGTCCAAGCCCCTCGGCAGCCTCAGGCCCAGTGCAAGCTGGGTACGTGAATCTTAGAGCCGATGGCTGACGGGACAGCGTGAATCCTCAGCGGAGACCTGGGGACAGGGCAAATCCTGAAGGTAAGACATTCCAGGATCAAACTATTTCTAAATAAGCTGACTACCAGAATAAAACTTAATAATACCTGTAGAAAGTTTTTAAAATCGAGCTTCAAGCCAAGTAAAATTCACAAAATCGGATCTCTAAACACAGATAACCAAGCCCCCAACAGACATGAAAACAAAACCCACACTGAGGAGAAAATATCAACTGAAAGTGAGCCAGCGGCAACACACATGTTACAAGTAACATGGCAGGATGTGAAGACAGCTTGAATGCATCACGGATAGTCAGGAAGTTGAGTAGAGACAGGTGAAGACAAAAGCAGACAAAAATCCAAATTGAACTTCTAGGGGTAGAAATGAAAATGTCTAAAATGAAAACTATATTTGATAGAATGACCAATTAAGATTGCAGAAAAATATTCATGAACTTGAAGACGATAATAGATATTACCCAAAGTAAAATACAGGTAAAGAATTTTAAAAATAAGCAGGACCAAGCCAAGAGGCCTCACATGTGAGGTCAGATCCCCAGAGGAGGAGGTGAGGGGCAGACGAGGCAGCTGAAGAACAGCCACTTAAATCTGATGAAAACGATAAATTTATGATTTGATCAAAATGATAACTACAAATCCACAGACCCAGGGAGTCTAATGGATTACCAAGTACAATAAACAAGAAAAACACTACAATAAATTAGGTCAGAGTGAAACTGTTCAAAGGGATAAAGAATCTTAAATGCAGCCAAGGACAAAAGACATATTATGTACCAAGGAACAAACATCAATTACAAAAACAGTTCAGGAGAGTCTCAAAGTGAAGAAAAGTGGTATCCGATGAAACGCAGATTTATACACAGGAGTGAGGAGCATGACAAAGGTAATTACAGGACTCTTTGTACGTCAATTAGATCTCGATGAAGTTGTCTGAAAATAAAATACATGTAGGTAAATAAAATTTCTTAAGGGAATGTTCATTGAAGATCTGCTATATGTTTGGCACTTTCCATACTAAAGATCCAAACACTAATTAGATACATCTTTTATCCCAGGGCACCTGGCAGGCCATCTACGATGAATGAAATCACAAGGGAAGTTCTAATAGTTAACAAACAGAAACAGTCAGATTTCTCTCTCACAACTGAAATGCTATACAAAATGACTGATTTTAGTATTTTTATATTAATATATTCTCAAACCCTCTTTCTTTTGCCACTTTAACATTTAATACTGCGGAAGTTAATGTTCCTTTCTCTTTGTCCTTCAAAGTCCTTTACTTTGGTAAAAATCCTTGCTCGTTATTTTTCCACACTGTGATTAAGATTAAAAGCCATGAGCCATGGCCTTCTCAGGCATTGTATCAGATCTCTATTGGGGCCACGGTGACAACTGCAACTGGACCAAAGTCAGTGCTTCTTTCTCCAGGGAATTTCCTAAACAGGCCTTCTCCTAGGACTCTTACCAGCACAGGATTTCTCACTTCATCTCAGAATGTGACCGCTGTTAATGAAATATATGGAAAGCAAAGCTCATGGAACTCGCAAATTGAGGGTGATCATCTGCATTAGGAAAGACTCTCTTGCCGGCTTCCTTCGGTTTTAAAGATGGATTATTTGACAAGAAGGCAGAGCAGAGTGACTAGCAGAGAGAGGAAGAGACCATCAACCTGCCTGCGAGGGGCTGCCGGCACCCATAATTAAAGGGCAAAGAGGGAGGAGGCTGAAAACTTCTGAAATTATAATGTAAGTCAGTGCTAAACCAGGAATGTATCAGTACACAATCTCTGGGCAAACATGTCGAGGAATAAAGGAAAAGTATACTCCGCACTCTTAGTGTTTTAGCAACCATATTTAAAGTGATTTTTCAAGAAGAAAACGAGCTTCAGTAGGAATCTGTGATCTCCAAAGGTGGTAAGGCTGGTGGTGAGCATGACACAGAGATGCGATTATTAATCACGACTCATCCGCTTGAGTGAGTTGAGAAAATGCCCGGCCCGATCAGGAAAGCATAGTTCTGGGCGCATCTGCGGGTGACTGAAGTGCGGGCCAGCCAAATGAGGGCAAAGACCCGCCCCCAATGTGGGTGGCACGGACTAGTAGCTTGGATGGAATAAAGAGGGAGAGGAGGAGGAAGCGCCCTTTTGAACAGCTCCAGTCTTCCGGAGTGGTGCCCCCTTCCTTTGCTGCTGTCGCCTTTGGACGCGGTCTCCAGGTCTTCAGGCTCCAATACAGATGTTAACCTTGACTCCACAGAGGTCTTCCAGGCCTTCAGCCTCAGACCAGAGCTACATCCTTGGCCCCCACTTGTTCTCAGCTTCCTTCTTAGGCTGAGCAGCTCTTGAGTCCTCCAACCCGCCAGAGGTCACTGTGGACTCCCGCTTCTGATCCTGCAAACCTGCCTAAATCTCTTTGCATAATGACACATACAGGAAGTCCCCAACTTACAAACAACATTTGAGAAACAAAGGGACCTCACATTATGAAATTCACAGATGCGACCAAATCTTGAAAGTGGCTCAGGTGTCCGAGAGACACTGTCACAGTCGTGCCGCTGTGTGCTCACTGTGCGGTGCCATAGTGTGCACTAGTGTAGTACAGTTGAGGACTATGTATTTTTGTGTGTGTGTTTTTTGTGCATTTCTGTCAAAGGTATATAAGATTCATTTTTCTGGACTTAGGAATGAATCCGACTTATAAAGATTCTCTCAGAACAGACCTGCTAAGTCGTGACTCCCTGTGTATTTTCTATTGAGTTTCTCCCTTTAGAGAACCCCGGCTCGCACAGGAGCTAAGAACCTGGTCTCGGAAGTCAGGCTGGTATGAATCTACATCCACTCACCTAACTTTTGTGTGACCTTAGATGAACCAGCTAACTTCTGGGCTTCTGTTTCCTCATCTTTAAAATGAAAACAGTAATATGTTCTCCTCCTTTGGGTTACTATGAAACTAAGCTAGACATAGCAATATCACCACTGGATTAGGTTCCAGCCTACTTAAAGTTCAAACACACTGGGAGGGAAAATTTTGAGAACACACTGAAGAAAAATGCTCTCATCATAGCAGACTAAATATTCAACATACAAAGCTTCTACTGTTGTGGCAAATACTTCTACTTATTCTTCCTTCTTTATAATCGAGGTGAACAAGCACATAAAAATGATGAGAGTTGAAAAATAAAATAGAATCCTCCTTGTCTTCCCTAGATCGATGGAATTGTCCTCCTGGAGTTTAAATCAAGCTGATGCCAAACCTATGATTAAAGTCACCTGTGTGCAAGTGCGAAGCCTTTCGTCTATGTGGAACACATCTGACACCAGGCACAGAAAACCCAACCCTTTCCAAGGATGAGGGAGGGCTGTGGTTGCTATCTTTGCAGTCTGAACTCATAATTAAGCATAATGAGTTCTCTGCTACTTTGATCTTTATCATGATAATGAACTCTTTTGCAAATTTTAATGGGCCATCTATAGACTAATTTTATAATGTTTTGCATCACTAGTAAATCCGATAGAGGTAGGGTGTGTATCAGTGCAAATCCCCAGGAACCAGTCAGGCTCCTCAGGAGAATTATCAGCCTTCAGAAAAGGCATAACCGGCCCTGGTACAGCTGTCCCATTTACCATGGCAGCCTTTTAAATCTTTCAGGAGTGAGGAACACAGATTGCTTTAAATTCAAGTATGCTGAAAGGGAGCATACTGAGAAGCCTCACTGAAGAGAGACACTGCTTTCTTCCCCCAAAGGCTCATTCCTCAGGACAGGACGGCACTGACCTTGAATGGACACCTCCGATCAAGGAGCTGACATTTGTTCATGAGGTGAATAAACTAGCAGTCTGTGCCTCCGGGGCCTTACACATAAAGGTACAAATGCTGTGAATCAAAGATGATAATTCTCACGGTAACAGGTACATCTGAAAAATGTGGAGTGGGGTGACAGGGATGGCATCTAATCTGGGACGGGCCGTGTGGGATGGGGAGGCTGGGGAAATGGGGGTCCTAGTTGCCCAGGGAGGGGTGGTAACACACGACCAATGGTCTCTCTTCCCAGGACTGAGGAACCTCCTACGACTAAGACTTTTGGTGTCAGAACTGGCAAAGTCCACAGCAATCCAGACGGGTTCTCATCCTGGCTCAGACGAGCCTGGCTGGAAGGAGTCTGGGAGTGTCTGCAAGCTCAGGTTAGCCAGGGCAGAGGTTCTGTGTGGGTCGGTCACCTACGTCTCCAACACCCAGGAGGTAGCTGAAAATAAGGGGCCTCTGGCTATGTATTTTAAGCAAGTGCTCCAAGTGATTGGTAGGCATAATATAGTTTGAAAATTAGGAGAAAACACAAGGTTTGTACAAGAAAAAAGTAAAAAAAAAAAAAAAAAAAAAAAAAAAAAAAAAAAAAAAAAAACAAATATATACCCGCTACTTAAATATTCAACAACACTTCACTTGTTTGATATATGGAATAAACTGGAGTTTGGGGGTTTCAGTATTGGGAATTGAAGCCAGGGCCTTCTCACTGAGCTACACCCCCATTGGGGTGACTTTATTTTTTACAATTTTGACAAGGTCTCACTAAATTACTAAATTGCCAGGCTGGGCTTGAACTTTCGAACTGCCTGCTCAGGACTGCTGGGATTAGAGGCCTGCACCGCCACACTCAGCAGAATAAACCTTTTTTTTTCTTATACTGCATATTTCATATCCTGCATATCAACTTATGTGTAACACATTAGCCCAAAAATTAGCTTTTTAAAATAGCAAACATTTACCGTATCTTATTGTTTCTGAAGGTTGGGAACTCAGGTGTTATGTAGCTGGATGTTCTGGTTCAGAACAATGCACAAAACTGGGATCAAGTGGTCAGCAAGGGCTGCAGTCATCTCAGGCCCAGGTGGAGCTGGGAAAAGCCACTTTTGAGTCTCAGCATGGTTGTTTGCAGGCCCTCTCCTTGGGGCTGTGACCTGGAGACTGGTCTTCTGCCTCATGAGCCTCTCTCTGGCAGACCAACTCAAAGCCATGGTGGCAAGTGCTAGCTAAAGACAGGAAAGGCAGGAGGTCTCTGGGGCCATCTCGGAAGCTAGTCCGTATATAATGTCATACCCAAACTGCACTAGAACTCACATCCCATTATTCAGATCTGGAAGTGGAGGCTCAGAGAGGACATGACTTTTCCCCTTGTACAGGTGACATGATACTGCTAGGATGCCAGGCCAGGCCTCTCTGACCCTTGACTTACAGGAAATCTTTTAACTATACACTAATCTTCACAAAAAATATTTAATAAAAGCTTTTTTAAAATTACTGTTAATAAGACACTAAATAAAATGACATACTTAATAAAATCAGTAAATTAATTAATAAAAGTTAAATGACATAAATTTTACTTCCAGAAAAGCCAGCTCTTAATAACAAATCTTTTCTTCCAGTCAGATTGGCATGGTGTGTGTGTTTTTTTTTAAGTTTTGTGGTACAACACCAAAGAAAGAAAACTGAGTGTTTGAATGAGTTATTCATATGATTCTCATTTATGATATTGTAAAATAGTTTAATATTTCATAATCTTTAAAATATTTAAATATTTAAAAATCATAGAATTCCAACTGGGAGGCTCCAAAAAAAAAGTCTTTTCCCAAGAAGTGAAAGGCTGTGGTATGTCCTGCGAGTGCGAGGTCAGCTCTTGTATAGATGATGCTATTTCTTTATTTTGCTCATAGCAATTCCGGCATAGTTAAAAGAGGAAAATTACAACTGCATAACCAGTGATTTAAAATTTATTAAACATGAACATGCACACATTTGTTTTCATCCTGGCCTAATCCTCCAGGCGATCAAAGACTAAAATCAGTGCCGTCCTTGCTTTCTAGTGCTTTCCCTGACGAAGGAGCCTGTTTGCAGGAAGGATCTGCTAGCTGCTGTTTACAACACAATGTAAAATCAACCCAGTGGTTATTTTTTCTAAGAAAACTTGCCATATGAACATTATCACTGACTGTGGAATAAACAGCTGCTTTGAATAGTCCTAGAATAAGAAAACGAGCGAAGGAAAAGCAAAAGCACTCATCAGAGAACTCATGTAATGTTTCCAAGGTAAACGTGGAGCAGGTTTTTATAATGGGCCAGCTCCACAGTCCTTAGCAACAGTACTATTCAGGTCTTCAGCTGCCTAGAATTACCACTGGAAGGGTTCCATTAACTATATTCTGTTGGTAAAATTGGAGGGACCATTCTCTTTTATGGAAGAAGCTAAGGTTACATCAAATAATGATGTTGCTTTTAAAAAACATCACCAAAAATTGCTGGCAGAGTCCAAAAGATCATGTTTATGAAATTACATCTTATTTTTTAAAAAGATGAACAGATGGGCCAGGGATTTAGCTCAGTGATTCTGCCACCTGCCTTGCAAGTGCAAGGTCCCGAGTTCAATCCCTGGTACCAGGAAAAAAAAAAAAAGAAAAAAAAAATATATAAAGGTGAATAGAAAAAACTAAAGTCTACGTTGTACTCTTTCAATAACTCTTCATAGTAGCTATCCCTCTGCCGAATGCTTGCCGAGACTGTGCCACCTCATTTCACAGCACGTTTAAATATCATGGCCACAGCAAGTCTACGAGGAAGCACCTCTGCTGTCCTCACAACTTGAGATTAAATAACGCGCCCACACGTACAAGTGGCTGAGCTCAGACTCGGAAGTGACTCTGTTCCACCCAACAGATAAAATACCATCAGTTCTACTGTTTTGCCACTGTGCTCATACAAGTGGCTCACAGACTGTTTGATCTCCTACACCTGGGCAGTGGCTGGCCGATGTTAATGCGTCCATTCTCAATGTGGACACCCGAAAGCTCAGACACCGAAGTGTCTGTCCTGGTTCCTAAGGGTGACAGAGTCAGGGCTCTGGTCAGGGTGTTTGCATGAACAACTCAGCTCCCTCCTCCACACACCCCTGCCGGAGAGCAGTATTTGCAGACAGGGCATAAGGACAATGGACAATGGCCACTGAGTGGAAGTGAAAAGCTCCTACCGGAACATTTATTCTCACTTTTTCTGAGTTCAGAGTTACATGATAGAATATTTCCAGGGCTACTATTTCTACGTGAATGCTTTGGAAATTTTAAGAGGCTAATAAGTTTTACCTCTTAAAACAAACATTTAAAGTGAATTTTTGAGCTGAATTCTTTAGTTAATGGTAGAGGACTTACCCCATATTTGCAAGGCCCTGGGTTTGATCCCCAACACCACCTCCAAAAAGGTAACTTCTTCATTGTATTCACTATTAATTTCTAACTTTTGATAGCTATCTATATTTAGAAAAAAGATTACTTAAAAAAGAAACAAAATTTTTTAAAAATAGAAATTTTACATATTTATTCAGTGCAGTCACGGAATATTATTATTTTTGATAATGAAAATACATAAAGAATTTTTAACAAACACTCCTCTTTTATTAAAGAAGTTACTATATCACATGCCTAGGTAATTTGAAGCTACTGAAATAAACAGAGGTAGCAAAGAGCACAGTGAAGCTGGAGTCAGGCCCACTAAGGGTTAAACTCTATAATTCCCTCACTACGAGGCTCTAAACTTAGTGATATTTCTAAAACTCAGTAGCTACCTCACAGGGTGACTAAAAGACACAATGCCCTTCATGTATTGCTTGACATGAATGAAATGCCCCCCAAAAAGTTTGGTTTTTGTCTTACTCATCTGTTTGAAAAATCATGGGCATGGATTCCCACTGCAAAACCTAGTTTAAGAGGTGGGATCAAAATATACATAAAGGTTTAAAATTTTTTTTAATTACAGTAAAAGAAACATTGCCACGAATCCCCCTCAAAATCCTGCCCCTCAATTCAAACACACATATCCCATTTGTTTGCCACTTTCGGAAGCAGTTCTGGAAGTCCCCTTTTGTGGATGTCTTCAGTCACACTATTGTGAACTGCCTGGACATCCTGAATTGTTTCAAAATACCTCTTTGGCCTTTTGCCTGGGGATGAGGCAGAAGTAATACGATGCCAGATCTGATGGATGGATGAGGTGGGTGGAGACACTCCATGGTGTTTCCGGGAGCCACCTTCCTGCTAGATGGCACTGGGCAGCAGCACTCCCTGTTTTTCCCATCACACCCCATAATGACACTCATAAATGACACTTCCAGATAAGAACGATGGGACAGGTATGTTTGAAGTAAGGAGGAGTAATTTGAGGAGGAGTAATGGCCATGTATTTATTACATGACCATGTAATAAATTTAACTAAACATTAACCATATTTTGTGATCACACCAAGTGTGTTAGGAAATACCAGTCTACCTCACAAGAGCACACTGGGAAGCCACGACTGTTCCAGAGCAGTGAGATAATTCTTTTACGAAAGTCCGAATAAGTAAAGGAATGATGTGGGAATTTGAAGTGGTCTTGACAGGAAGGGTAAAATTCAACTAGGTAGAAAATGATGAAACAAGAGATGTCGCTGAGGAATGGCATTCCCAGAGAGGAGATGGCCCATTCTGTTGTTCACACATGTGCTCATTCAGGAGATACCTGGGTCCCCACCCATGAAGCAGGCTCTGTTCTAGGTGAGGGAACTACAGAGGCAAAGTAACTCGATATCCTCATTCTCATCCTATGCAGCCTGTGTCCCAGCAGGGCTTGGGGCAAATTCCACAGCAGGAGAGAAATTAATTCATTAGTCAACTGTGAGCCTTTCAATGTCTTGGGCTGAAGAAGACAAGACAGTAACTTCAGAAAATCCAGAAAGGTTGAAAGGGACACAAATAAGTGTCATCAGCATGCGCCCAGCTAAGCTCCTACAGAGACTTTTCTAAAATGGTTCAACTCTCCTCATTAAATCCCATGCATTTAGGCCCAAGCTTTCTGCAGTAGACTTGGAAGAATTGTATAAATCACAACATGACATTTTCAGAAGACTGGTGTTACAGTTTCAGGATAGAAAATCTTTTACTTTGATGAAGGAATGTTGTAGGAAATTTTAATTGCTCACTCACTTCCATACCAAATAGATTTCTCAAAACAGTGAATTGCAGTGCATGCATTAAACTCAATGTGAGACTGTAAACAATGCCTTTTATCCATTTTTTCCACAGCAATCCGACTTAGAAAGTTAGTTCAATCCTTGTAGCCCTTTCTAAATTTTGCTGTATGGGTTCAGTTGTCTTAAATTAGCCAGTAGTTTAAAATTTTGGTCTTTTAAGTAAAAATAGCTGCTTAGACTCCACAGCATTTATTGGGAGCCCATCTATATCAGGTAGTGTGTGAAGCACATTTTATATCTAAATGTCAAGCAAATTATCCTTAATTTAATTATCCAGTTATTTTTCCAACTAATCACAGTGACCTACTGAAAATAAAAGCTGTGTCTACAAAACATCAGATTAGTAAAGTCTAATGATGAAGGAAAGATTAGTATGTCCACGTTTTCCAAAACTGAAACTTTACAAGTGATCTGGTGTAATGTCCCGTGACTTAAAGACCAAAGGCTGAATGTTCAAACCCAATTCTCTTCATTAAATATTTCACTGCATTTAGTAGAACAATTCCTCCCCTCCACATTTTTCTTTGCCAATATTGCTTTGTGAAAAATTGGGCCTTAAAAAAAAAAAGCATACAGTGAACACTCCTGACTTTGCCCAAGTTCCCTGGAGGTAGAACCTGAGGTTGAAGTATCCAGTGGTCTTGATTCAGTAGAGAGAGCTCCAAGAAATGGCAGTGGGGAAAGTAGGAGAGCACAGGGAAAGTGGCTAACCAAGGACAAGGCTTCCGCCACAGCCAGCCTCAGCCAGATCCACAAGGTGCTCTGAAGTGTGGATGGTAGAGATGGTGCCACCCTGTGGCAAGGAAACCAGCCTTTGGCAGAGCAGTGCCTGCCCGGTACTGCCAGTGGGCTACCCCTGGGGCAGGCTGCAAGCCCCAGAGGAAGGTGGTATCCACTGGACCGAAGGTAACTCTGCAGGAGAGAGAGCTGTAATCTGCTGGAGGCTGGCATCATGACAGCTGGCGGAGGGCAGGCAGGTACTGCTCTGCTGAGGGTCTGGGCCAGGGAACAATGCCCACCTCGATTCCGTCATCCTTAGCACACTCTGGAGGGATGGCACCAGGCTGGTGAATACCAACCCCATGCCACATTAATTTCAGCCGAAACATTTGAGTCAGTAGTTCTGTGTTATATTCTAATTTTCTACCTTAGAGTGAGGATGATAGATGATAGGAGATAGACAGATGGATAGATAGATAGATAGGTAGATAGATAGATAGATAGATAGATAGATACAGACTCTGGAATTAAACTAACCCTTATAACACAACACAAGCAGCATTTGAAAAGGGAGGCTTGAGTAGCCAATAACAAAGCGTACTTCGCAGGGCATCATCTGGAGGGAGTTCACAGTCTTTCTGTCTCCCCCTCCCCAGCTTTCTGCCCCCACCAGTTCTTCCACCAAGAGCCCTCTGAAGCTGGCTAGAAAATGTGCAACCACTATCAAAAACATACCCAAATCACTCTTGAGCACCATAAATGAAAAACACACCCCAATTTTGCAATCAAGGACACTCAGCATTTGCTGCTAATTTTAGTGCCAAGCGCCTCAAATGATTAATGAATTCAACAGTTACACTGAAAACATGGAAGCACCTCATCCTGCCACACAGGAGACATCTGAAGTGAGTATACACAGCACCACAAGGACTGTCCCTGCCTCGGAGATGTCTCACGGGGAACAGCTTCTCCATCACTTTGAAACTGCCATAGACTTCCCCGTGAATTTGTGGTTGAGTTGACTACCACCTCCCTGCTTTCTTAGGAACTCTGCATTTTCTCAGACTTTAAAATTAGTATTAGTAAGACTGACAGAGCAACCTCTTTCTCCTCACCCACTGCCCCTCCCTTAAGTATCTTCTCTCCCTTGGTGTAAGTTGCGTTCTGTACTACACCACCTGGCCCGGCTCCCTGAATCAACCTGGATCATGTAACATAGCCACTTTTCCTCTGGAAAATCTGAGGTAAGTGAGTTTAACACTTGACCTGTGAGGTTTGAAGCAGGCTTAGGATGATATTATCTTGAATACAAAGAAACAGAGCATTACAGTTATAGAAAGATCAATGCAATGGGGCCAAGAGAAAACAAGCAGATATAAAAAGGGCCCAGAAAGATGATGCCAAAAACTCTTCACTTATTTTCCAGCTCCCAGATTTCATCTCCTGGTTCCTCCCTTCAAGAAGCCTACCTGAACTTTCTGCCTAGTGATAACCACCGATTCCTTCTGATCTATCTTCCTTTTTGCCCCTAAGCCAGTTGGAATGAGTTGCTGTTCCTTGCAACCAAATGATTGCTGGTCTGTTGAAGGATCAGATTGGGTTTCATTTATTTTAAACATAAGATCAGACGAGTGGAGAATATGCGACTAATTGAAAATGCTTGTTGTGAATCTGTATCAGGGACAAATAACTCTCTCCCCATGATACATCCTCTCCCTCTTAACAAGTCTTGCTGCAGGTATCAACAAACTAAGCTCTCTCTTCTTTTCCAGACAGAACACCAAGTGACAGAGTTACATAAAGAATATATGTTCCACCCTGGTCTCCCCAGGGAGGAAGCTCCAGCTACTATAGTAATGACATCTTAGAGCACATGCTCATCCCTGCTCACCACTTGTGAGCCTGCCTTTGACTAGTGTGGGCTGCGAGCAGAAAGATGACTGCTTCTCCAGATGTCAGGGCAGAAGGTTCAGAGATGCCTTGTCTGAGACGGCCAGAGGCCCCAGATCCAAAGACAGGGTCCCCACTGGGAGGGCAGATTTCATCATGTATCCTTGTATTGGTTTTATCTTCTCCATTTCACTTCTAACTCTCTCATTCCTGCTTCTGTGATCACTACTTAATAATTTACCCTCACAGATGCCTTTGACTTAGGTATTGTTCTCAAGGGAATCCAAAGTCAAATGATGCCAAGCTAGGGCATGGGCTTTCTCTGAAATTCCACTTTTTGAGGGAGGAGGAAGGACAATGCACATGGAATTGCACTGCACAATTCCAGGTCATGTTCATGTAGCCAATGCACCAACTAAGAGGCACCTGCATCATTTTCTCCCTTAAATCTGAGTACTGCTTTCTTACTCCTCATACATGCTGACAGTACTGTTTCTATAGTCATTGTCAAAATATTGTCAGGCCACCTTACTGTATTATTCACTGGGACAAAATACGCAAAACTTAAGAGAGGAAAGGTTAATTTGGCTAATAGTTCAGAGGGTTCAGTCCAGGCATGGTCATGCCTGCTTCAAGGAGGAACTGGCACTGTTCCCCATAAAGGCAATAGTGAAGGAAATCTGTTCAACTCACAGCAACCAGGAAGCAGAGAGAGAGAGAGGAAATGCTAAGGGAAAAATACATTGTTCTATGTCACTCCCTAGTAACCACCTATGACCAAGCCCCACTTCCTAATGACACATTCAGGAATGAATTCATCAGTTCATCGCTCATGAACATGGCACCCCATGATCAAATCACCTTTGAAAAGCACACCTCTGAACACATGAGGCCTCTGGGGGACATTTTAGATCTAAAGCATAATATTTACTGATCAGACAGAATGGATACGTGTCTCAACAAGACTTTTTGCTAACTAAACCTTAATGAAAGTGTTTTAATTTCTGTGTCACGTGGCATCACTTTGCTTGTTAGTCTGCTTCCCAGATAAAATACTTACATTATCAAAAATTACTATTATGAGATACTCTGTCAAAAATTGGTGCAAACTTTGGAAACTGTCATCTTGCTGCATATCAGCACAAATGGAAAAGATTATTACTGTTTTATGTTTTTATTTCTTCTTTAAAGTTCATGCAAGGCGATGCGCTGAGTAGGGATTCCTCAGGTACCTACAGAAGGCACACAAAGATGGTCCCAGTAGGTTACAGAGAGCTGGAAATGGAAACCCTGCCACCTGCTGGCACTGCAGGTACCACCTTACCCACATCTGCGGCCATGCTGATGCGAAGCAACCTTCCGTACCCCCGTACCCAGTGGTGTAAAGCACAGAACACGCAGTTACGTATGGTGCACAGTACTTGATAATGATCACAAGCGACTATGGTAGCAGTGATGTATTTACTGCCCTGGATTTTGGGTCACCATTTTTAGAGTGTACTTTTAGTTATAAAAATATTTTCTATAAAATAGTTCACTATGTTAAGGCAGCAGCAGCTCTCCTACAGCTCCTGTTTATTTTGCTTCTTGTTCACATCATTTTTCTCTGTGCTTGATTAATTTCATGATGATTGGCTCATCACAGCACTGAGCATAAAAACCCATCACTCACGTTGTCAGTAAGAGTCCACATTGAGTGACTGACCTGGAGATAAAACTGAAAATGACCAACGACTACAATGCTGAAAAAACAGAGATGGTGAGTGCTTGCGGGCAAGAAAGTCCCACTCTACCACAGCTGTCGTCTCGAAGAACGAGAATGAGGCGACAAGCCAGGCACGGTGGCACATGCCTTTAAGTCCCGCACCATGGGAGGCTGAGGCAGGGCGATGACAAGTTCAACAACTAGCCAGACCCTGTCTCTAAATCTAAAATTAAAATTAAAAAGAGATATAACTCAGTGTGAAGGCTCTGAGTTCCATCCTGGGTACTGTTAAAAAAAAAAAAAAAAAAAAGGGAA
>NW_022900940.1:46536526-46552988 GCF_012274545.1 Fukomys damarensis | reverse complement strand
CAGCACTGAGCATAAAAACCCATCACTCACGTTGTCAGTAAGAGTCCACATTGAGTGACTGACCTGGAGATAAAACTGAAAATGACCAACGACTACAATGCTGAAAAAACAGAGATGGTGAGTGCTTGCGGGCAAGAAAGTCCCACTCTACCACAGCTGTCGTCTCGAAGAACGAGAATGAGGCGACAAGCCAGGCACGGTGGCACATGCCTTTAAGTCCCGCACCATGGGAGGCTGAGGCAGGGCGATGACAAGTTCAACAACTAGCCAGACCCTGTCTCTAAATCTAAAATTAAAATTAAAAAGAGATATAACTCAGTGTGAAGGCTCTGAGTTCCATCCTGGGTACTGTTAAAAAAAAAAAAAAAAAAAGGGGAAGCAAGCAACGGAAACCGTTAAATGCTCTGCTTCATTGCGGACCAAGCCTGAGAACAGCCTGTATGCGATACAGTCCTCCAACAACCAGGGCTGAAGATCCAGAGGTACCATGATGGTCACAGCCAAAAGCAAAAGGCCTTTTGCTAGCTCTGGGTGATGTAAATGATTCAAAAGTTGTTCTTCATTGCATAATGTGAGTGAGCAGTGATCTGGGAATACTGATGTGAAGGCAGCTGAAGAATTTCCGGAAACTCTAGAGAAGCTGACTGTGGAGGAAAATTACTTGCAAGTCTTCAACAGAGAAGGGACTGTGAGCACAGTGATGAGGCCACCTGATGACGCCTCTGTCAGGACACACGTCTGTCGCTGAGTGGTGTGTGACTATACATGCATCCACAGACGTGCAGATACATGAAGAGCACCACGGACATTAAAACTGAAACCACTTACAAAATTCAGGGTCTGACAAATTTCTAGAAGTGTCTTGAAAAGCGTGCTGCCACCCACACTGTGATGTGTGTTAAATTTTACTTATAAAAAAATAAATGTTTTTGAAGAAGAGAACCACTGTGCTATGAGTACTTCTTACCCCATGCACTACCTAAGTTCCTTGCTGAAGTTTAACACATTCCCCGCACCAACCAGATGGACAAGATCGTTCTCACCACTCACTGACCAATGTGGCAACCAGCAGCTAGTACACCTTAAATCTGGGTTTGGTCCCTGGCACCAAAAATAAATAAATAGACTCTAAATCAACAAGAACTCTCAAGAACTCTGCTCCACAGCCAAGGGAGCCTCATTTCAAGTGCAGCTGCACATGGCTAGTGAGTCCTAAGGTGCAGGTGAGGACACAGGACTTTTCATCATTACAGAATGTTCTAGTACATGATGTTACCCCATACGACAAATAAATATTCATAATTGTCACCTATTAAGACTCAGTTTTTTATTGTTTCTTTAAAACACAAACTAAACTTCACTTTTAAATAATCTAATTAACTCTCTGAGATGACACTGGTCCATTAAGAACTTCAGTCTTTCCCCGCTACCAATACCCAGAGCTAGCTTTCTGTTGCTCTAGTGCTAATATGAACCACTGCTTCCATTCCCACTGAAGTCTGGGCCCAAGACATAATTCCTACATTTTAATTATTCCTAAATGTCCAATGAAAGCATTTTGTATTTTATCTGAAGGGAAGCAAAGGAGCCCTTCGCACTCACTAATTCCTTCATCCCAGAAACTAAGCTAGGGTTCACTTCTCAGTCCTCCCTCAGACAAACAGCTCCTGAGAACTTCCTGCATAGGAAGGACTGGGCCAGGTCCTGGGGGTTCAGATAGAGCGTCTCTAGGACCACAATGCTGTGGCAGCCGAAGGGCAGGCTGGAGACTGTGGGCATTATCCAGAAACCAACTGGGCTTTGTGGATGGGTCTGGTGAGGTTCAAAAAAGGGGAAAGATTTCTGACATTAAAATCTTTCAGGGGCTGAGAGTACAGCCCAGAGGTAAAGCACCTGCCTGAATGCACAAGGCTCTGAGTTTCATCCCAGCACCATGAAACAAAAAAATAAACAAATCTTTATAACATTAGCACCAAAACCCTTATTCTTGTTCTCCTTCCTAAAAGCTGAAATATGGTGTACATTCCGGATTTGCATTACTGCATAGCAGCAACTAGCTGTGGGGGAGGCAGGGGCTGCTACAGGCAGAAAACCGTGTCCCTCATCACTAGTGCAGCCTGCTTCCTGATGCCTCCACGCACTGTGTGCCTGGGCCCCGCAGACGTACTTCGCATTCTGGCTCCAAACTGTACCGGCCCGATGGCACTGGGTATGCTGCCTCATCTTCAAGGCAGGCCGCAGCAGGAGAGACTGTCTCCCCAGTAACCCAGTAAGGCAGAAGATTTACAAGCCCTAGGACTTCTCACTTTCACAAGTAGAGGAAGGCGGAGCAAAGAGTGGCAAGGGGGTTGTTAATGGAAACATCAGGAAGCACCCAGTGCCGTTACTTTTTTCTAAATATTTTCCATCATTTGCTTAGGCAACTGTGGTTCTACAAATAAAATAAAACCAACTCAAATCAAATTAAAACAGCCATTTTTTATCTTACCAAGAATTTTTATAAGAAAAAAAAAACATTTTAAAAAGTGCTTGCCTTTGAACTGCTCAGAGAACTTAAAAATTTCGGTGTTCCTGCCCATGACAGACTTCAACACCAAATGAGAAGAACACCAAATGGACCCCCTCCTTGGTCCATTTTTTTCCTGGAAGGTCCTGGCCCTTTTTATGGAGATCAGGTCTCCAGGAGAGAATCCAAACCTTTCTTCCTCTCTTACTTCTAGATTAAGCACATGGGATCTTTGTCAAGCTCAAAAGGCCTGGGATCGACTCTCAGCTCTGCTGTTATCAACTATACACGCTTATCCTTTGCTCATTTTTCTAAGCCTCCTCTGTAAAAAAAACACAAGTGCAGCGATGGTGCAGATATTTGTGAAAGTTCTATGAATCAAAATGGAGTCACTGGTGTCAAGATGAACAGAATAAATAAATAAAGCCAGAGGGACAGGAGAAGGATACAAAGGAACATTTCTTTCTCATGCTGGATTGTGTGACAGAACTGTCACAAAAGAACCTACCAGAACTACAAGCTTGCACAAGAAGCCACCGCAACCTTACACAAATACTTGTGCAAGGACATCTTCCCAGGAACTGACCTCAGCCTAGCACCACCCCATTATCAGTCTTTGTAGCCAAGATTCTTATTTGTAAATACCTATGTAATCCTCTTTATTTTGGCTTTCTCAACCTCCTCAAAACGCTCATCATTTCCTATGGCACATTCATTCCCACTGCAGTGCTCTGCTATGCCCAATAAATGCTAGTATTCTTTGAATTTCTCTCTGATTCTTAGTTTGACACATTTGATTGGAGTTGCTAGAATTAAATAGCATAACATGTAGAAAATAGCACAGGTCCTGGAACACATTAAGTATACAATAAATGTTAACAACTGTTATTTTAATTCACAGAGAGGCCAACCTGAACCAAAATAGCAGTATCATAGGCAAAATCAGAGTGCATCCATAATTTCATCTCAGTTAATAGCAAATGCGTTCAGGAGTATGATCCAAGGAAGACAAGCCATAGCCTTGGCAGCAAGCAGATCAGAAGACAGGCCTACCTCAGATTCCTCCATCCAGTCTGCCTCTCTCTCAGGACTGATAAAGTTCCAAGTGCCTCGTATGTATCCATTTCCAAAGTAGGTAGGGGAAAAATGTGTCATCTATCTCAGCCATACACACACCAATACATGAACAGCAGTTTTAGAAAGGCACTGAATATGGGCCAACATGACAGTGTTACAGCAAGTAAAATCATGCGTTACTTAGGATAAATAAATGTAATACATAATAATACAAACAATGTAAATGTGTATTTGAGTGGGTTTATAGCAATAATAAGTTACCTCTGAAATTCTAAAAACTGTATCTATTCCTATATAATGATTCAGAGAAAACCAATATTTGCCTCTTTGTCCAAGCCAAATAATTCCCAAATGTGGGGTAGTCAATGACTTCAAGAATTTAAGGCAACGGCTTATCTAGAAGTTCACATCAACAGCATCATGAGTTCGGTAGCCCTAGCTATTGCTTTAGAAATTCATTCTTTTTATTAATACACTTTCAAGTGAAAACCAAAATAAAATACTCTTATTGAATAAGTATATAAACTCACTGCAAAATTAAAGTATGAATTCCACCAAAAGTTCATTTCTACCTCTCAAATTGCAGAGGTACTAGAAATGATGGTACCACAACAAGGGTGGCCAACTTGGCAACTCTTTCACTTGCCTTAAAAACATGCCACATTTTTGGCCAGAAATTTGACATCTACACATTTAAGTTAACAATAATAGAGGTACAGAAACCATTTATCTTTAAGGAGGAGTTCCTTGCAAGTTTAAAAAATAATGTATATATTTGAAAACTATGTTGGGGATTAAATTATCTCTAGAACATGTATGCAGTATAATCTACAGCCATCAAAATTATGGGGAAAGAGTTTATGGAGTAGCATGCAAATAAAATTCACAGTAAAAGGGGGAGCAGATGACAAAATAGTGCATATTCAAAGGATCATTTATCATGGGTTAAGTTGTGTCTCTCCCACCAAGAAGATTCATATGTTGAAGTCCGAAAACCCAGCACTCAAAATGTGACCATACTTAGAAACAACATCCAGATATAATTAGTGAAAAGTGGGGCTATTGGAGTTGGCCTGGTCCCTAATTCAATGTGTCATATAAAAAGGGGACGTCTGGACACAGGCAGACAGACTGACATACAAACACACACACACATAACACCATGTAGAGGAGAAGGCAAAGGCTGGAAAAGATTGTCCCCAACTACCAGAAACAAATGAGAGGCACAAAACAGATGCTTCCTCGTGAGCCTCAGAAGAAATTAACGTCACCTGCACTTGGACTCAGACTTCCAGCCCCCAGAACACTAAGACATAGCCTTTTGCTGCTGAAGCCACTCAGTGTATAGTAAGGTCATGGTGTCTTAGACCTTAGAAATGCGCTGTTAGATAGTTTTGCCGTTGTGTGAATATATACTATGGTTTCTCACGTGGACTGAGACAGTTACAGTGTTCTTTGCAAAACAATCTTGCACGGGAACACCACCATTGTAGTCCATCCTTGCAAATGTCCTCATGTAGAGAGTGGCTGTATTTTTTTCATGTATGCAGCCCTAGCAGATAAATATATCATTTCTCAGGGGAAAACAAAAAGCTACATGCACACACAAACATCTGAAAGTGTATCCTTCAAAATATTAAGCTTAGTTAATGTTTCACTAGAAGAACACTGGGTAATATTTATTGTCTAAATTCTGCTTAATTTTGTGATTTTAACTGATGAACAAATTATTTATGCATAAAATGGTTCTAAATAGCTTGTACAAAACAACCACCACCACCTACTCTCAAACATCAGTGGCAGGGCTGGTAAGGGGAGGCAGAATGTCAGCTGGATGTGGCCTGCAACCCTCCTTGTCTCTTCCCCACTGTGTGACTTGGGCACACTGGACCTTGTATCGTCAAGGTGAGTGTGAACCAAGTATATAATGCAGACTGCACTGACGTGCTACAGCCTGGTCTGTAGGAGAAGCTCATTCATTTGCACCCATTCTACTGACTCCTCCTACGTGTGGGGCTTTATCCCTTTCTAAAATAATGAAACAGTTATGCTTGTCAGAAAACAGCTTCCAAATTCATGACAGACTTGCCAAAGCCTGCAGGCTGGGGCTTCAATGCATCTGGGACACTGATCTAGGACTGGATACTTTTGTTGACAACCACACCTGCCAAACTGTACTGCCCCACTCGAATTCACCCCAGTTATGCAGTACGTGCTGTTTAGATCCTTCAGTACCAGGAAGGCATGTTACACACACCTGAATAGGCACATGCTTGCACATGAGAAGACATTTGTAAAAACAAAAACACTTGTGAATTTTCCAAATTTTGCAAATTTTTCCAGTAAAACACATGGGGGTTTAGCATGTACTGAATATATCCTCCGTGCCATTATTTTTTACAAATATTATTTCATTTGATAAACACAACAATCCTGTCTGCCAATTATATTGGCCCTACTCTTATAAATATGAAAAGGCTAGCAAGGTCAAAGTGTTCAAGGTCACACAGCTCATCAGTAACCAAGCTGACAGTCAAACACAATATTCTATTATCAAATGGGAATGTGGTACATAAACCAGGCATTTCATTTTACAAAGCCACTGTGTGTACTTGTTTATCTGGAGAGAGGGAAAGAGAAAGAGAACGATGTTTACATGTCAAATTTACCTACTGCTGCTAGTAAACAAAGCCTTTCCCCCAGACGGGCTAGAGTTGAATATTCTTACCAATTCCACACACATTCTTCTTAAACCAATGATGTACACATCTTTAAAATAAATTTCAAATATACACCCCAGGTTATTTAGGTGACCACATAAGTAATCTTATTTTTCTTTAAATTATTTTCTCATAAATGGCAGCCCAAGTTCTTGTGTGAACTCTGATTGATAAGCATAAAACCTGAAAACACACTTTTCTCCATTTCCTGGAAAGCTGCCTTATGCTGTAGACCGATGTGGAAAGGGAGCGTGCGGGCATCAGAGAGTCACCATGTTCCTGAGCGTTGGTTTTCTAGATTGAAGAGAAGTCAATATCTACTGAGTCCTCGGATGAGAACTTCATGCACTTGGGCTCATTTTTTATCCCGTAAGCCTGTGTTAGAGATGTTCATTCCTGTTGCAGAGTTCAAAAAATTGACTGAGAAAGGAATTTGCCCAAGGTTTCTCAGCCATTAGTTCATTTCTATCATGTGAACACATGTGTGTTACACATAAAATTCCTAAGAATCTTGAGCTCCGGGAGGTCTGCCCATGAACTGGGTTGAGCCCAAACTCACATGTCTCCAAATTCAGCATCTTCTAAAATCAAAAATACAACCCTACTCACCTTACCACTCCCATTTCTAGCTGAATGTCTCTCAAAATCAAGAGCTTCACTCAGACCACGGGCTCCTGCCTAGTAACTTTCTACTGTTGCTCTTCCTATCTAAGCCATCTACATCCTCAGTTTTCCTGGACCCTGCTTCAGGAACGACTCAGCAGGAGTGCTCACTGTCTGTCGGGTACAGGCAGGACCATCCGGTAAAGTCATCAAGTAAACCAAGCCAAGCAGTCCTGCGGTGGACCAGATGGACGCGTGATACTTCCTGTTAAACCCACTACGACGTATCTTCTTATTTGGCACACAAGTCCTCCAAAACAACAAATCCAAAGAATGGCAGTTCATATATAGCCACCATGTAGAAAAAAATTCACCCCTCCATCACCAAGGCATAACCTGATTAGTTCCAATTACCACGCAACCCAAAGGAATTTAAATGTTCTCAATCTTGCTAAACTTCTAGATCCTCCCTGAATTATATAGATGTCTCTCTAGGCATGTGTCAACAAGTTTCTGAATTTGAATCTTTGTAGAATGCATCAATATGTTAATATTTTGTTAGAAAAGATACACAAGGTGAAAATGCTTTCTCAGGAAATACAAGTATTTTTGAGAAGTGCGAAGGACCCTGAGAAGATTTAGACATCTCTAGTCCTTATGAGAGCATTTAAATTTTGCTTTCTTCTCTGATTGTGTGAATAAGTAGAAAGGGAACTGAAGTGAAAATGGGAGGAAATCTAAAAATGTATATTCTTTCTGTCTTTCCGTCCATACAAAGTACGCACGTATTTATCTTATATATTCTATATGTAATATATGTGTATTTTTTCCTCAGACATTTTCAGTGGAGAAATTAAGACCAAGACCCAGGGGTAAGTGAAGTGAGTAATCACTAGTGGGAGGCAATGCAGAGAAATGATTACCAGCATGGAATCTGTATCCAGTTGCATAGGTTACAATCCTGGCTCCAGAAAATAGTTTGAGATGTCCATTTATTTTTTTTCAAAGGTTATCATTAGCTCTTCATAAGGTAATGTGAAATCAAATTATCCATATAATGTTTAACCAAATATATGTGTAGCATTCAGCAAATTGCTTCTCTCTACATATTAGTATTAATACTATTTGTTTATAGCTTATGATCATCTCACAATCAACATTTTCCCAATGAGAAAAAAATAATGGAACAATATATATTGAGCAGGCTATGTTTATACAGTGCTAGAAATTTCAGGAGAACTGGATTTGCAAAAATATCATGACCACTAACATTCTCTTCCTCGGTTACAAGAGGGAACTACAGTGTGAGCCACACAGAGCTGGGGGTTTACTGACATTATCTTAACACTCACAAGGGACAACATGTGCTCTTAGGGTCATTTGATGGGTATGGGCCCTTGAAGATCAGAACATGCAATCTCCTTGACACATTATGGCTAGAAAGAAGGGTCGCGATTCTAGCATTAGGCTGATTCCAGGCCCACACTTCTTCAAGGTCCACACTGTTGTCCACATTTTTACAAAGGTTTGTGCTCATTCACCAATTCCTTGTTTTCCCTTCCTCAGACAAAACAGCATCTGTCACATTAAGCAAGCCAATGAATGTTCCATGAGTAATCTATTTTCTACTGCATTAGTAAACACACAGACACACACACACACACACAAATGGATGTATGGTCTTCTAACATGAATGACCAGAAATGAATTAACGTAGTTACACTGGAATAAAGATGCAGTATTTGTGGGTTTGAGGGACTTTGTTCACATTCCTAAATGACTACTGTCATCACTAGGCAAAACCCCACCATTCCTTCAGGAGGAAGCCGTTCATCTGAGGAACAGGACGGTATAAACTAGCAAGGCGAAAGATTCACCCATGGATAATTTTACCTGTGGAAATCCACCGAATGCCTCCTTAATTTGAGAGAATTTCAGGAATGCTGGTTTCTAAACCTCAGAGCTGCAGCAACATTTTATTGGTCACTTTTATTAGTGATTTTTTCATTGGGTTAAAATATCCAATGCCTACAACTAAAGGAGAAGAGGTTTATTTTGGCTCATGGTTTAAGAGGATTCAGTCCATGGCTGGGTAACAAGGCAGAAATGGCCTGGTAGAAGACTATGACAGAGGAAAGCTGCTCAACCCATGGCAGCCAGGAAGCAGGGGCGGAGGGTACAAGAATACACACGTCCAGGACACATACCCAGTGACCACCTCCAACCAGGTCCCAACTCCTCAACAGCACAATCAGCCATGAACTGATCAGTGGCTAATCCCCCATGTGCAATCACATTCCAGAAGTCCCACCTTTGAGCACATGAGACTTTTGGAGGACATTTTATATATAACCATAAGAACTTGAAAAAAAAATTCCACTGCTATCTCCAGTGCTACCTTAATTAAAGACATACTGTTGTAAGAGTCACATATTCTTCAAACAGACAGGCAGACCTCTCACCAGGCCTACCACACCCCTGACCCGAAGAATGGTCTCTCTCACTGCTCCTGCAGAAAAAAAAGTCTGTAGGGGAATGTTCTGAATCTCATGACCCTTTTCATTCAAGCCACAAGTGACAAGATAATAGCAGGTATTTGAGCCCTAAACAACCAATCCATAGACTGGCTATTGGGTGGTGGTGACATGGCCTGGGGCTGAAAGCTGTGTCCAAAGGGAAAACATAACTAGCTGAAACAATTTCCTGCCCCTCTTAGGAATAGGAAGAGAATCATGGAAATAATATGTAGGAATCAAGCGGTATACACGCAGAGAGGGCAGGAGGGACGGAGGCTGACACACAGCAACAGGAGCACCTCACCAAGGCGGCTTGTGCTCACTTCAGCGAACCCCGAGAGATGAGGCCTGTTTCAATCCTTGCATGTTTACTGCTGAGAATTCGCTTCCATTATTAAACAGCAGACATCTCTGCCACTATGTTCTTTCCATGACAGTTTAGTCAGCTTATGAGTCGATTCCCTCTACAACCAAGACTCACGGCTAAACAATTATTTCTATGGGGGTCCTTAGAATTTCTCCTCACAATGGGTTCCACGAAGAGCAATTTACACTACATCCACCGTGTCCTCTAGAATTTGTTGATGCATTCTCTGTTCTCTTCCCTTCTTTCCTCACTTCCTTAAACAAGTACTTACTAAGCACCTATTCTGTGCTAGTAGGATTTGTGGACGCTCCTGGAGTCAGCCCTTCTTTGAGCCCAGCACTGCTACATACTTAGAATGTGTGGATGAGTTAGACAAAGCAGGTCTGTCCCCTTCGGAGCATTTACTCTGGCCAAGGAGACAGAATGTAGGCCTGGCACTGCCAAGTGTATTCTGGGATCCGCATCCAGCAAGACCTCTCTACTCTGTGATATCCACACTGACCTCTCCGAGAGGAACTCACCAGCTAAGTGGGATTGGGTGAGAAGAGAGACAGAGAGTGTCTTACAAGCAGAGGAAGCATCATTTGCAAACAAAAAGTCTGTCAGACCAGCAAGAAGCCATCAGCAGGATTCTGAAACACCTAGGAAATGTGAAATGTGTACAGAATGAGAATGTGGAGACTTAAAAGGTAAGGATAAGTCTTCACCCTTCACTCATATTTGGCTGATTGGTGAGTTTCGAATGCAGCTTTGCTTGAAGGAGACTCAGGAGAGTGGGATGAGGCCAGAGGGTAGAGAACAGCTGGGAAGGATGCCACCCTCCAGGAAGCAGACTCCACCACCAGCTTCATGCTATACTATGACTGGTTGTCTTCTGACCCCTGCCTGGGTCAGGAAGAGATGTAAACCTTCTCGGCAACAGAGATCTAAGGATGATGTCACCACTTCAGCATGAGCCTAGGGCTCTTCCCATGTTCTCATGTGGGACACTCACAAGGGTCAGGAACAAGAGGTTGGTAAGTTCCCACTGGTGAGCCCATGAGGACATTTATCAACTGGACACGCTGTAACCCTTTCACATGACAGAAACTGTTTCCGCTAATCATGTTTTCCCTTTGGATACAGCTCTCATGTGAATTTATCAGTGGCTAATCCCCCATGTCAAATTGCCTATGGACTATGATTTGAGAAAAACAAAACAAAACCTCTCTCCATATTTCTCCAAAACAATCCCGAGGATCAAGGGCCTATGGTTTTCCCACTAAGTCTCCTTTAGGTTCAACACAGGCCTCTCCAGAATATTCTCCACAACGTGAATATTCCAAGGAGCAGGTCCTGGGAAGTCACCTAGGCTATGGTAAAATTAAACCCAGTACATGAGGGTCCTCCACATAGAAGACTGAAGAAACAGAGTGGCTCCAAAGAGGTGTGAGCAAGTGTGAACTTGAACTTCCTGTGCTGGAGTCTGCCTAAGACTGTGACATGCAAGAAGTTAGCCATAATGTTCCGAATTGCTCTCTGATGGACTTCTACTTTTGTGTTCCCTGTGATCACATAATCACTGGAATCATCATCATGCTTATAATAATTAGTGGGCATTTACCATGGCCTAGACTGTGTGAGGTACTTCACTAAGTAATTTATTAATCATTGTAACGCTTTAAAGCAGGAACTACTGTTAGCTCTATCTCATGGATGACACGATGAAGCCAAGTAAATGAATTAATTTAGTCCAGATAACCAAGCTAATAAGGAATGAAATATGGATTGAAAGCCGTAAGAAATGTTCCTAATTCTTCTCTCTTCTACACTTGTGGGGTCAAATACTAAATTTCTAAACAAACCTGGAAAAGCATTAAGTGCTAAATCTACCAGCTCACCAGGGAGGTGCTCTTTCACTGTGCATGTATGACTCGCATTCCAACTACATACAGTGTCTGTTAGTAATGGAGAGGCTAGAAAGTTACAATTAATGCAGCTTGAAATTACTTCAAGCCCTCAATGGCAGATTACTGCTCATAATTTAAATGTCTTATGTCAAAATTCCCTGTCTTATACTTTGACAAGAGTCATCTCACACATACAGATTTTTTAACAATAAAGAAATGATCATGAAATAAGATTAAGTTACTGGCTTTGTAAACAAAGTCTTTTTGTACTTATTTTAAATAAAAACATACTGGGTTTTTTTTTTAACTTTTATTTTTTTGGTACTGGGGATTGAACTTGGGACCTTGCACTTACAAAGCAGGTGGCAGAACCACTGAGCTAAACCCCCGGCTCCTACTGGTTTTTTAATTGAAACTTACTCTCGGTTGATTAGTAAGCAACAGAAAACAAAGGCACATATAAAAGACAATGTCTACTGAATCTGCCTTTAAATACAAATGCTCCTTGGCATTTTCAGAAAAGGATATCACTGTGGGAGATAAACATGGCACAATAGATAACACCTGCCTTTTGAAGTCTCTGAGGATTAGGGATAAGGCACAGGTAGGTGCCTACCACAAGGGAGAAAGCAGAGCACAGCATTTAGGGGAGCAGAGTCTGGAATGAGACTGCTCAAATCCTGACTTTGCCATTTCCTACAATTTTTCCGGATGGGTTGGTTAGCATCACTGGTTGTCCTGGTGATGGTGTGGCACCATTCAGATGCATGGTAACACATGGAAATCACTGCCATACAGGGCCACGTGTGAAGCCTGCATGAGGAAGGTGCTGTTATTACTTTTCTCATTAAGAGTACAAAAGGCTGGCACATTACATTATATATTGACATGCTTGGCTTTATGCATAACCTGAATTATAAATGCGTCTATGAATATGAAGAATGATGTTTGTTTGGAAAACAGCTCAGGAATGATGGTTATACAAATGCTAGCGCCTCCATCTAAATTAAGCAGACCTTTGTTTCCTGTGTCACACGCACTGTGTCTTCTCTGGATTATCTGGCCTCCCTGGGAAAGCAGAGGGGCAGACAGAAGCACGAGGTCCTGGTGCTCTAGCAGAAGTGATACAGCAAGAGGCATGGATGTCAAAGAGCAAGGACTAGAGGAATCAGGTAGTTGACTTCAGAGGGCAGAATCTGGAGCTGCAGCATTGCTGGAGGACCACACAGGCCAAAGCGACACTGTGCTGGGGAGTCTGAGCCCGCCCATCTCTACTGCATCAGCATGGTGGTGTGCAATGTGGGTGCCTAGGATCTCCCACTTTCCATTTCACATAGTTCCCCCGGGGTAGTTCCAGCCTTCTTGAGAGTGGAGAAAAGAAATATGCTGGTGTAACTTTTAAAAAGGAAAACAAAAAAGACAAAAGGCCGGAAAAACACTGAAGTAGCAAAATAAGAATGACCGGTGGAACACAGGGCTATACCTGAGTAACTGTTTAGAGTAAGTCTGAAAACAGAAAGAATTGGATTTCAAAATTTTTTACCATCTCCAAATGATGGTGTGAGAGATCTGCAGGGCCTAGTTTATCACTGACTGCCGAAGTCAATGCAGTGCCTCAAATTTCTGTTTTGACCCAAAAGACACTGACAAGTCCCCAACCTCATTGACGTGAAGATTAAGGATATAGAAGATTTGCCTGAAAAGTCTGTGAAGTCGGCTAAAGCTTTTTCCTCAGGGCTGGACTTTCATATGCCTTAGAGACTTTAAGTCTCCTGTGTCCATGAGCCATTCCCACGGAGAAAACACACAGCCAAAGTGCGTCCCTCGCCGGCACAAACCCAGGGTACCGTGCTGCTGCTGGACGAGGCGCTATCACATGGTCTGTCTACAGGAAGCGACTTAAGGTGTGAGTTGTGTGTAAGAATCACTTGTGCGCACAACTGTAGACATGTGACATGCCTAGGTCTCTGCTCGCACCGCACAATCCTTTTCGTCTCTCCTATTCTCTACCACTGCACAGTCACACCTTTGTGAATAAATCTTACTCTTTACTTCAGGGCACACTTCTATGCTTTCCTCGAGGCTCATACAAATTACATAATATACACACACAAAACTGTATTTTCTTTTCTTCTTCTTATAAACATCACATTATACTCTACACATTACTTAGCCATCTGGTTGAATCAATCATTTACATACTGATAAAAGAATGAAGATGTTTTTGTTCCCATTTAACAATTCTGTCAAGTACAAAAAAAAACCCAACTCATTGTTTTCTTAATAATTTTATCAAACATAATTACATTGACCTCCAGGTCAATACCTATTCATTTAATTCATTCTTTTAATGGTAGAATAGTATTTCACAATGTGCATAAATTATACTTTAATTATTTTACATTACAGATTTTCTAGTTTTCAATTCTTTCTACTACAGATGACATTACAGTAAATATCCTTAAAGATGTTGCTATGGTCCGAATATTTGCATCGTCTCCAAGATTCACATGTTGACAATAATTCACCCCAGATGATGGTATTTGACAGGGCAGCCTCTGGAAGGTGATTTGCTCACAGGGCTGGAGCCTTGCAGAAGTGATTAGTGCCCTCAGAAGGGAATGAGATCACCAGCACCTTTGCTTCTGCTGTGTGAGGACAGCGAGATGGTCTCCGAGCCCGAGAGCAGGCCCTGCCAGACCCTAAATCTGCCAGCATCTTGGCCTCAGGTCTGCGGCCTCCAGGACTGTGCAAGATAAATTTCCGTTTATGATGATTTGCTTTAGGAACATGAGTGGATTAACAAATGTGTATTTTTAAATGTCCTTTTATTTGTACAGTATAAACACTGAAGAGAGAAGTACTGCTGTGTAAAGGCATTGGAGACTTTAAAGCTGCCCTCCACTGCTCTGCAAAACTCCCACAAAAACCACGCCAGGAGTGCTCTGTCACCGCCGATTTATGATTTCTGCCTGTCATCTACTGTTTAGCAAGCACTGTCACAGGAACTGCTAGTGACACACAGATTGCACCAAGTGAGCACACTCCATGTTGTGACCAGTATCTGCAGGAAAAGATGCCCCAGAGCATCCCCTCCCTGGTGTAACTGTTTTCACGCAGAACAAAGTATTGTTCCCCTTCACCTGCTACTTTAAATTGCCTCAGCTGATCGTGCACCACACCCAACATCTTTAACTAGGCTCCTAAAAAGAGCCAAATTTATCTGGCTTGTAAAATTTTAAAGTTTTCTTTTTGTCCATATATAGATTTTCTTCTATAAATGAGCGTATAAAGACTGCTCTATAAGAAAAAAGACCTTCCATCTCAGAGCCTTTGAATGCTAGAAGAGAGAAGGCTGAGAACATTTTAAGTGCAGTAACTTCACTCCTCTTACTCTCTTCAAGAAAAAACTGCCAATGCACTATAACAGTGTGATAAATTCGCATGAAGGAAGGAACACGAGGTAACAGAGGCACAAAGAATGAAGCCAATAGTTCAGGTCGGGGTAAAATGAAGGGGAAAAAGTAAGTGCGTGGGAACTCTCCCCTGGAAAAGCAACGTTTAAATCGCGGTAAAAGACACACATTTTCCCATGCCCTGCGGTCTGTGGGCACACACAGCAGAGGAGTCGTGGAGGGCCTGGCACGGCTCAGGGATGTTTCTTCAACTTTAATGTGTGCAAAAATTACCCAGCCAGCTTCCTTAAAATGCAGGCCCTGAGGCTCCCGTCATTCCCAATATTTGGATTTGATGTCCAAAAATCTGTGGTTTAAACAAGTCCGTCTACACTGATCACACTTGAAATACTCAGAATCTCGCGCGGGGATTTATCTCAGTGGTTCCGCTATCTGCCTCACAAGCACAAGGTCCCGAGTTTGATCCCCAGTACAAAAAAAAAAAAAAAAAAAAAGAATCTGCAGTAACACAGGCTAAAGTCACAGGCTACAGACAAGGTGGGGTGGGAAGAGGTCCTGTCAGAAAACAGAGTCAGATCTTTGGATTTTGTTTTGAAACAGAACAGTTTGGCCACGGAGTTATTATTTTCGTTTTAATAAACCCCACTCTGCTGGAAATGTTTATGGGATTGCTAAGCGAATGAACGTGAATAGACTTCTGAGCCAACTGAAAGTCTCCTGGACTGTGGGCATTGCTCGCTTTAACTTGGCTGTAAGAAAAACATCAGAATACCCACCAGCTCAGGATCTGTAGTTCAAGCCTTCCAAAGGCTATCACGTTAAACGTCAAATGGCTATATTCAGGCATTTTTATTTAGGTCTACAAAGGACAGTATGATTACCTTGTAGGCCCCCACATAGGCACGAACCGCCGTTGGGAGTCAAGAACAGGCACAGGCCCTTGGAGCACAGGTGTGGGACGCGTAACAGGCTCTTACGTAATTTCCCGCGATTAATGCTACGTGACGGGCTTTGAACTTTCTGTGCAGAGAGGTTCACTTGCCTTTCAGCACTCGCAGCAAGAGGAAACGCGTGGCCTGCACCTTTCACCCAAGTAGCCATCACCCCGCAGACACCCCGCGAGCGAGCGAGGAAAAGCTTCTGTGGCCCGGGACCCGCACACTTGTCTCTCACGGCACCAGAGAGGCGCAGAACTTTCTACAGCCCCGCTGCCAAGGAAGCTGCGCAAAGCCCACTTCTGGGTTCTCGGGGGCCGGAAAGGGGGCCCTTCCAGCCGGCTGGGCGCTATCCCCGTGCTGACCTCCCGCGAGCGTCCTGGCGACCCGGGGCGGCTTCTGCCCAAGACCCGGTCAGCTGGGCAGGCGCACC
>NW_022900940.1:46522992-46535521 GCF_012274545.1 Fukomys damarensis | reverse complement strand
ACTTCTGAGCACCGCAGACGCCGCGGTGCACGCCTGGGCCCGGGCGCCAGGTACCTCGGAAGGCGGGAGGGAGAGCCTGCCTCGGCTGGATGGACACAAAGCATAGAGAGTCATGGCCGCGGAGCGGGAGAGCGGGAGGGCATCGCTATGCTCATTTTAAAGGCAGAAAACCGAGACATGAGGCCGTATTAGCCAAGGGAAAACAGCTGGAGAAGGACGAAGCAGGAGATGAAATCCAAGGACCTTTCAAACTCACACAGTTTCCTCTGAGATCCTTTGCCTAAGATCTGATTCCCATAGGAAGACCCCCCAAAATTACTCATAAATAGGACTCTGAGTCTCTCCTCCAAAAATTCCTTACTCTTCTTGCAACTTTCTAAAAGGTGGTTGGTTCATCTTTTCCTCTCCCTTCATGGATTTCATTTGCCAAATCTAATTAATAAGTAAATGTGTAAGTATATAACAGTTCTTTCTATGAGCCAGAAACTGCGAAGGACTTCATAACCGTGACTTCATTGATATGCGCGGGATACACACCCATTAGTAACACTGTTATCCCCATTTACAGGTGAGGAAGTTGGGGCTTATGGAAGGGAAGCAGCCTGCTCATGGTGGTCCTGCTTGTACAAATCTTTTAGCGAACATAGGATTTAATTTTTAAAAAAAGACTCAGAAAAAGAAGATGGAAGAGAAGAAACAAGAAAAGACCCCTTCTCTGCTCCCCCAGAATTTCCACGCCCCTCCCTGCTGCCTTAGGGCGGGTGCTGTGGGTGAGGCGTCTCCCAGCAACCGTGGGTCCATCTGTTTACTACAGATCTGCCAGAAAGGTTTGCAGTGTACGCTGCGCGTGAGTGCACATGCCTGGGGGCAGGGGGGTCGTGTCTAATACCCAGGAGTGGGAGAATGTGGGGAGGGCTATGGGGAGTCTGGGAGGGGAAACAGTCGAAATTGGATTAGAAAATGAGCCTCCGATGGAGAGGCCCCTGCCCGCCGGTGAGCTTGGTTAGAGAAAGCTAGACACGTAGTGAGTAGGGACCAGCGGCCAGTTGCACCATCTGCAGTCTGCAGGCCTGTTCCTACTGTTCTTCCTACGTGCAGAGTCTAAAACCATTGCAAACCCTGGCTTCGAAAATAAGCCATTATGCAACTGCAAGGTGGGTGAGGGGCCTAACACACTCAAGTACTTCCTGCCTGCCCTGCAGGTTCTGATTATGATTTTAGGGGTGAAGTTACCTAACAAGTTTTAAGCTGTTAAATGGAACCAGCAGTGTCACCCTTTGCTAGTTATGAAGAAGGACTGGACGATGTCTTGCAGGCAGCATATGTAGGGCAGAGGCCAGTGCGTCCTAATCTCAGAATGTCTTATCAGTTCAGCACCTCTAGCGCTACATGACTTTTGCAGCAAAGACAGAGACTCTGGCCACATCGCAGGCATGCGATGGTAGCCCTGCTCTGCCACTCGCTCTGGTGCCTCTGTCTCTTACGTGTGCCCTGCCCTGTGGGACCCAGGAGCAGCTCTGTGACTTGCAGGGACACTGTGTGCACTTTGAGGGAGTCGCTTCGAGAACCAGCATGGGATTTTTCCATCTCACTTATTTCCTTCTGCAGTGAGCATAATTTCTACACAGAGGCTAATCTGACTGCCTGGGCCATGGCACAAGGCCAGTGCAGGACAGAGCTGCAACAGGACCTCCATAGGCATAGAACATAGCAAAAAGTACATTCTGGGGTTGTAGGCAGCTCGAGCAATTGACTTTTTTCCTACTGCACAATACAACCTAAGCTGATGAATAAATGATATTTGTAGTAAATTAGCAAAAACAAAATTCGCCCCTAGATCTGTTTGTCCTTGAATTCCAAGGTCTTATTGTACCCTACGCCTTGTTGTCCTCAAGTTCTAAGACACTATCCTTGCTTTTTGCATCACAGCCAACAAGCATATATGGTATATCTCCTGCATATGTTTATTCATGGTAATTATTTTAATAGTTATATCAATTGAGTTCCTGCTTCATGCTTAGTATTGCAATAAGTGCTTTCCTTACTTCATTTAAGTATCATTACAACCTCCCTTGGGTGGATATTATATCCAGACCTAGAAAGGCTAAGTGACTCGCATGAAGCCGTTTGCATCTCTGCAGCGAGGCAGAGAGATTTCCATAGTGTATTGCCTCCTTGCTTACCACTGAGTTGAGAACTTGACACAGATGAAGTGTGAAAGTTGAGCCTATTTCCCCAGGTCTCCGTTCACACCCAACATTCCTCCTTGATATGGTGGCCTAGGTTTCCAGTTCTCCAAACACCATGTAAAGGAAGCCAGTGTTGTGACAAATGGCAGTGGAACAGCTTAGACAACAATTGCACATTGTCAGAAGATGCTTTTCACATTCCAGAAATGTATGAGCTTCCAGCAGCTGCATCACCAAAATAACACAGAGTTCCATACCACATTTGCAATGTTAAATAATTTGTAGAGTGTGGGGTAAGAACCTCGGAATTCAGACCTGGAAATAACATTGGGTCTCTAAAGAACTAGGTTGGGAAGAGTAGGAGAGATGACATCAGTACTGCCGCAGTCCTGTCGTCACTGGCTGGTAGGACCCTCCTCTCATTTGCCCCACGATGATGAAAGATACTTTCCCTGCATTATAACAGATCCGTTTCAATGCCTCAGTGCCATCTTAGGTTTGGTGGGGTGTAAATGGTGCATTTATTTATTCTACACTGACTCTGTACATCAAGTCATTTCCCAATTCTTTCTTGTTTGGAGCCAAGGACTCATAGCTGTGGAGTCTTTCTTTGACCAGCCAAGGCAATCCTTTCTATTGCTGCAGTGAAGCTCATCCTCCGTAGGCTTATCTGAGCCCTTCCCTCCACTGAGACATCTGGCGACGTTCGGAGGTGTTTTTGAGGGTCACAGCTTAGTGTGGCGCGTGTACCATTGACATCTAGGAGGTAAAGACCGAGATGTTTTTCGAAGTCTCCCACTCCAAAGTTCACTGTTGATCACAAGGAATTGCAGTAAGGGGTCACTGTCCTGCTGTGGCTTACTCATTCAGTGAATAAGGGCTGAGCTGGTACTGCATACAAGTCCAGTGCAGTCTTAGGTGCTGCCAGCCGCTGGCTCAGATTCTGCCTTTCGAAGAGTTCACATTGTGGTGGGAAATGCTTCACACCCCACTTTTTATTTATTGAATAAGCAAATAAACAAAAATCAAACAGAAACAGCCATTTTTAACCTCAAAGAGGGTTAATCTTTAATCAAAGCTACAAAACCCAACCTATCAAGCTGTAGTAGGACTTGCATTATTCGGGCCAATTAAATCTCATTCTCAGGAAAAGAAAATGTATCTGGGTTTCATCTTCCTGTCTCTTATGAGAAAAAGGGAAAAGTAATTTAAAATTTTATCTCTGGCAATTTAATGTAGGAGGAAACACTACATATATGTGATAAAATAAAAAATATTGGAAGAAAGGAGTGAGGGAAGTCTATCCAGATGTTACATATCTTACTGTCTGTACATACGGCTAACCTGAACTTTCCGATTCTTTCTTTAGATAAGCGAGCCAGTGACTGTGAAAACAGAGGCCAATGTGTTTGTCTGTGTGTCTGGTTTGCATGGAGCTATGGATACACAGGACAAGAGATGTTATGGAAATAATTCCCCAAACTCTTAAGTAAAACCACCTTACTTTCTTCTATTCCTGTCTTAAGTGGATGCAATAAAACATGGAAAAATGGAATATATACATAGATAGATAGATTTTTTTTGTACTGGGAATAGAATTTGGGACCCTGCACTTGTGAGGCAGGTGGCAGAATCATTGAGCTAAATCCCTGGCCCTAAAATACATTTAAGATTTTATCACAAAATAAGCTTCTATTGGCTTCATATTAGAATTCCTATCATTTACATAGGATCATTCTTAATTAGCAATCATAAATGATTAAAAGTCATATACGGACAGAATGTAAACTCACATCATAAAATGCTTTTACCACATATTTCCACATTTTGAACAAGAGTCTTCATCTGTGGAAATTTAAACAGGCTTGAGCACATACAAATGAGAGGACCAAAGCTCACATAAAACTACTTACCATCGACCCCAGGGAAAAACTCTGGGAATTATAAACATGATACTGATTTTTGTGATGCATTAAGAATTAAGTAGAAGCTGGAGAGAATGCAAAGCACCTTTATAAGCATAACTCATCTAATTTCCTCATCAGTCTTAGAGGCATAGATTACTGTTACTCCCCCACTGTGCAGTCAAGAAAACAGCAGCTCAAAGAAATTAAAAGCCTCAGCTGAGAGAGTAGATCGTAGAGTCAGGATTTTTCTCCTACTCTCATAACTTTCTGAGAAAAAGATGAGACACTCTTTCCATCGCAAATTTGAATATGTCACAAACTTTAAGCAAAAATATTTTTTCTCACTGAAAAGCAAACAAAATTTCTCTGGAGAAATGAAGGAAAGATGGGCAACATATTCTATGAGAGCCATTATTGTAAAAGCATGCTAGAATGCGTTAGAAAAATCTCTTCCCTCTTTTCAAAGATGCAGTCGTAATTATTTTGTCTTCCATCGTTAGCTATGTTTTCCGACGTGTTTTTTGGATTTGATGCTCTGCTTGGAGCACACCCATAATCTTCACGGACCTGTGGTCTCATCTCACAATCCCACTGCAGTTTCGGAATGTGATAAATGAAGCTCAGAGAATAAAAATCTCCTGCCTAGAGTTCTCTTCCTTGAGAAAGAAATTAGCCTCAGAAGTGATGGCACAGGTGCTGCAGGCAGAGTGACTGAGTTCATCATTTGCTGTCTCTTCTGCTTCCGGCTGTATGACCTTGGGTAAGCCACACCCTTCTCTCTCAGTTTCCTTTCCATAAGATAAAAATAACAACAGTGCCATCCCCATCGCTTTACAAGAAGAGACAAATGAGTTCGTACGGAAGTGCCCAGAGAAGCATCTGACCCTAGACAGGTCAATATAGTCATCTACCAAAAGACCAAGGAAGCTGGGCACAGTGGCACAGAAGACTGAGGCAGGAGGATCACAAGTTTGAGTCCAACCTAGACAGCTTAGTGAGACCTGTCTCAAAATAAGATGTAAAAAGGACTCATGACGTAGTTGTAGAGTGCCCCCCAGTTCAATTCCCAGTGCTGCTTTATTAATTGATTAATTTTTAAAAGACCAAGAATTATGACCAGAAACGATGGTATGGAGATGATTTATAGTGCTAGCCCCTCCCAAGTGGCCATAACATGACTGCTACACACAATAAACACTTTAGAAATTATTTATTTTCTCCAATTTCCTTCTTTTTAAAATTGTGATTTGTTTTTTCCTTTCAATTCTCTCTTCTCTCTCACTACACCCCTAGCCTGTCAGTTGATTTTCTGGGGGAGCTTTTAGATGCCCCCTATATTTCCTATGATTATGTGATACAATAGATTTTTTAAATTTCACTGATGATTATAAGTAGAGCTCTGGCAGGTATTTTTATGATTTACTTAAAAATAGTTTTGTTTAGGGGCCAGGGATTTAGTTCTGAGGTGCCGCCGCCTGCCTCATAAGCACAAGGTCCTGAGTTTGATCCCCAGTGCCACCCAAAAATAGTTTTGTTTACAATATTTTCAAATTCTAGTAATTCTGTTCTTGTTTTAAGGAAGAAATATTTCTATATACTTTCCTTTCTTATATGCGATGAAGAAAGATCAGACAGATCTCTCATTACCTCGTATTTAATAAAAACGTGTAATCCAAATTATACCGAATGCATTTACTTTATTAAATTCTCCAGTCTTTAGACCTTGTGCTCCAGTATGACAAATGGGTTTTTGCATCTGCTCTGAATGAGATAACAGAAAAGCTTACCGTGCGCTCAGTGTGCTGGCCAGTCTTCACTGTCGGTTTGGTCGGATGAACACTGTGGCGAGTTCACGGCTGAATGGGCTGGTAGAGGTGGGGCAAGGTTGGAGAAAGCAGGTGGCGGGGCGGGCCTCCGTATACATCTCCTCTCCAGCTCTCTACCTCTATCTCTCTCTTTCTCTGTTTCCCTCCCTGTCCCCTTCCTGGCCAATAGGTGGTGAGTAGTTTCTTCCACTGATACAGGCCTAGAAGCAAGGAAGGGAACCATGGACTTAACACTCTGTGAAACCATGAGCCAAAACAGGTCTTTCCTCCCTGAAGTCCTCACTCTCAGGTACTTGTCATTGCAGTACTGGTAGGAAGCTTACTAACACACGCAGCAATTTTAAGAATCTATTTCCTTCTTCTGTCCTAATCAAAACTTTTCAGTTTAAAACTAACTCCAATTGCTTTAAATCCAGGACATTAGAAAATGATCTGGGCATATCCTACCTGCCTAGGTGTCTTCCCACAGCTTGAGGCTGTGTGAGGACAGTGCTGGATCCACTCACACACAGACAAGCACAAACCCAAAACCTAAAATTAGGTTTGTACTGAATTACCCTGCTCTGCACTTTACACCTACTTGGCAAATAATGCTCAGAACAAAGGTACAATTACAAAGATTCACTGCCAGAAATAGAAGACAGGTTAAATAATAAACACTTAAAAAGAGAAAAAGAAAGACGGAAGGAAGGGGGGAACCGAGAGGGAGGGAAGAAAAGAGGGAGAAAGAGAGACTTTCCTCCAAATAATGGTGAACAGCAATTACCAACCGTATCCTTGTAGGATACTTTTATTCAGAATTTCCTGTGTGTCAGGTCCTGTGGTAAGCACGTCATTACACCATAAAGTGTTATTGTCCACATTTTATACGTAATGGCACTGAAGCACGGATAGGTTAAATTATTCACTGAAGCTCATAAAACTAACTAGAAACCAAGCCATGTTTTAAGCTAATAATGCTTCAAAATTTGAGCTAATTTTACATCTTTTAATCAAAATATATCTCTCTCAGGTCATAGCTAGGGATATGTCCTTAGCCACCAGCCTCAATTGCTGAATTACTAGGGAACTGGTGTGTGTGCATTCTCAATCCTTACAGTCTTTAGGTCTTATTGTTCAAGGTATTTGCAGTGTCATGAGACTAAGAAAAGTACTGTTTTCTCAAAATTTCACTCTCATGGGAAATAATACAAGGAATCAACAACTGGGATCTTCTCCTATTGAAAACTTTTGCACAGCAAAGCAAATCACCAATAGGGTGAAGAGACAACCCACAGAGTTAGAAAAAATGATTGCAGTCAGTTGTTCCTCAGACAGAAGACTAATATCTAGAATATACAAAGAACTGAAAAAAATCAACCCCCCAAATTTAAAGACCCAATCCAAAAATGGCCGTCTGAAATGAACAAGCAGAAAATAAATATATGAAAAAATGTTCAACATCACTGGTCACCAGAGAGAAGCAAATTAAAACAAGGCTGAGAGTCCGCCTCACCCCAGAAAGAATGGCTGTTATCAAGAAATTGACCAACAACAAACACTGGCAAGGCTGTGAGGAAAAAGGAGCCCTTCTCCACTATTGGTGGGAGTGCAGACTGGCACACCCACTGTGGAAATCAGGGTTGAGATTTCCCAAAAAACTAGGTCCCATTTGATCCAGCTCTTCCTCTTCCCTTTAAAAGCATCATACTACAATGATATATGCACACCCATGTTTACAGTGGCACAGTTTGTAATAGCTAGATCTTGGGAATATCCCAAATGCCCATGGACAGGTAAATCAATAAAGACATGGGATAAACACACACACACACACACACACACACACACACTGGACTACTACTACTCAGCCTTGAACAAAGAAACTTGAGCGATTTCTAAATAAATGGATACACCTTGAGGCTGTACACTTAAGTGAAATAAATCACACAAACATGTCTAAATATCCCATTGTCTCTCTGGTATCAGAAAATGAAAGTGTAAATAAGGACCAAAGTATATAATAGATATTGTGAAATAGGAAGAAATTGTTCAAAAAGAAAGGGTAGGAGGAGGGGGAAAAGAAGGAAAGGAAAAGAAAAAAGAAAAGAAGGAAAACTAGAAACAAAGCTTTTATAAATAAGAAGGGAAAGGGGTTGAAGGGAAGGGAGGGAAATGGGGGAAAGAGAAGATTGAAGATATGCACAGGTACACATTCTCTATGACGAATGTGATCATTATGTATATCAAAAGTACCAGTAAAATTAATTTTAAAAAGAAAAGTACTTCTCACTGCATTCTTAAAATATCTGAAGGATTTCTTCTTTTACATTAGTTTTACAGGATGTGGAATATTAATGAAATGATAGGAAAATTTAATTAAAAAAGTGAATCACTGTTGAGCGCTCTTATTCCCCTAGCCACGGAACCACAATGCTCACTGGTAGAATAAGAAAGGGGAACAGATACTGTTTTATGAAGTCTTCACCTGGTGAAGGAAGGTTGGGTTAATCTTTCCTTAGTGTGATCTGTAACTTAACCAAGAGAAAAATGTAAATTTCTTCTAAAAGACTTTTAGTTGTATAAAAAGATCAATTAAAGGTAATGGTTTTTGGTTTAATGTGTGCCCTTCAACACACACTTCTACTTCCTAGGGGTAAACTGTGAGCTAAAATAAACCTTTCTTCAACTTGAGATTGTCAAGTATTTTGTCTCAGCAACAAGAAAGTAACTAAGACAGGCGCACACCACAAGTAGATCAGGGTGCTGCGTAAATATCTCACATACATTTTCCCATGTAGACTATACACATATTGTTAAATGAGTACATATTTTAAATGACATATTTGCTTTTGAAATGCAATGCCATATAAATTACTATGCAACTTGGCTTTGTTTCACTTTGTGCTTTCTGCCAGCTGGCATCTACGTGTGATGGCATGAGCATTAGCAGCTCTTTGGAGCCCAAGATGAAAATTATATCTGGAGGATGACAGTCACCAGACAATGTCCGATCTAATAAAAGGTAGAGTTTATTTATGCAATTATATTTTGGGATTTGTCTGCGGATTGTTACAGTACTTTGGACTTTAGTCATACAAAGTCCCTCAACGCTAAGTTCATATGACTTACACTTTAGAAGGCTTCCAGATTTCTATCTCCTATAGTCATTTGTTAATATTGATTGTTTTTAGAAGTTTTCACAAATATTTCATGCAAATAAAATTACCTGGAAATTGAAAGAAATACCTAGGAACATGCAATACAGAAAAAAATTTTAAAATAGCATATTTAGGATATTTGCTTTGAGTGCTCAATAATTTAATTCAATTTCTCTATAATAATGTAGGATCAATATTAGATTTTTCTAAATTTTCAAAATATTCCATGACCATTGTTATATAAATAAAAATTATCACTGATAAGCAAGTCTTGTCTGTATCAAGAATGGCTAGATTGGTCCAGTGGTCATGGCTTTTCCCCATGTCTCTTCCCTGTGTGGTCAGCTGCCACCTGCAGTGATACAGGGCCCAGAAGCTCCTGGGAACAGTTCTATGAGCTGAAAAGGGTACTCAGGGTGGGCCAGCATTTGACCCATACCTACCAGGCTGTCCTATAAGACAGCCTCAAAAAAAAAAAAAAAAAAAAAAAAAAAAAAAAAGACAGCCTCTCAAGAAACTAGGCTATCCTGAATCACTGGCTAGAGAATCATTCATCTTTATATCAAGAAAGTTGAGAAAGCACCCAGATCTACTTGTGGTATGTGCCTGTCTTAGTTACTTTCTTGATGCTGGGACAAAATACTTGACACTTTTCAAGTTAAAGGACGAAAGGTTCATTTTAGCTCACAGTTTATAGAGGATTCAGCCCATAATCAGCTGACTCCAAGGCAGGACAGCATGGCAGAGGAGAAACAGTCCATGGTAGTGTGGGCAGGAGGCAGCAGGGCCTTCCTTCTTCTCTACCTTCTCATTCCATGAAGGCTACAAGCTACTGGTTGGTACCACCCGCACCCACGGTGGATCTTCCCTCTTCAGTAAATCCTGTATCTGTGCCCAGAGCTGCACTAAACCAATCGGAGGACTAATCCAGAATCACACACCCATGATCCGGTCACTTCCCAAAAGCACGTAGGGCTTTGGGGGGCATCTTAATAGAAACCTTAACAGTACTCAAGCCAAATTCCAGAGGTTCATGCTGTGAGAACTAAAGTTCTTACAAGTTTGGCTGCACATAGTAATGGGTCATGGTGGGTCCACGTGTGTGATATGTGTCCCTCAAAACAGGATCCAGCATGCTTTCCTCTTTGAGGAGCAGAGAATTGCTGTGAATGTGTTGAAGGCATTAGCACAGAGTCAGAAACCTAAAGTTAAATTAAATTGAACCAAAACTCAAGCTTTTTGACTAATTAACGATAGGTTGATTTGATCTTCCATCCACAACCTGAAATGGTGATTTCCACACACTCATGCAGGCTTCTCCTCTGATCTCTGTATATCCCATTATCAATGACTACTTAATAAAAGTCATCATTGAGGATAACCAAGGATTAGGCATGTAGAATCAGGAGTTGAAGTGTATGTGCATTTCATTTCAATGTTTACATAAAAAATTATTATTCCTAAGCACAAAACAATGAATATTCAAGTGAGGGGAAATTAAATATGTGAAACCATTTCTAAAGTTATTAACTTTCTCTGAACATTTTTGCTGAAATTGATGTTACTAGCCAGACTGCCACTTTTGTTTTGTTTTTGTTTGGTTTATAATGGTTCCTTCACTTTTTATTCAGCGGGGTAAATTTTTTCCAGGCCATTGAAAGAACTTTCAGTCATGAATCAGAATTATGATCTTAATAAAAAGGTATATGGTCACTTAAAATTGTCTTGATTCTGAAATGTGTAACTTCCAGTACCTATAATAATCAACTGTAAACCATATTTAAAATTAAATCTCTGGCTGGTTGTGGTGGTATATTCCTGTAATTCCAGCTATTTTGGAAAGTGAAACAAAAGGTTCCCAAGTTCAAACCCAGCCTTGGGCAACTTTGTGACTTAGTGAGACTGACCATGTCTCAAAATAAAAAATGAAAAGGGTTGAGTATGTAACTTAGTGGCAGACCTCCCTGAGTTCAGTCCCAGCACCAACATTTACAAAAGCAAAAACAATGGGCCAGGGATTTAGCTCAGTGGTTCTGCTGCCTGCCTCGTGAGCGCAAGGTCATGAGTTCAATCCCCAGTACCAAAAAAATAAAACAAAAGCAAAAACAAACAAACAAAACTCCTATCCCCCGACTGAAACATCACACAGGTGAGGAGAAGCTCTGCATGACGGAAGATGGCAATGGTGCACTTGCATATCCTGCCTTGCCCTCTTTTCCCTCTGCCAACAGCTTTCTGACAAGAGAGAAGAGGAGTGGGCAGAGTAGGAAACTCTCGGTTAACTGATTGTTGAAAACTGGCTCTGTCCCCTTTCGGGTTGGAAGACTTTCTCATCTTCAGAAAGACCCTCCCACCTCCCTTTGCTGGGCACCACCCACTGCCCTTTCTTGACTTCAGCAAGTGTCCTCTGCCTCTGCAGCCTCTTGCTCCTTCTCCAACTGCCTGGGAACTGCAGTCCCTTCCAACCTCCTTTTGCTGAAGCCCCATCAACATCCCAGCGAAGTTTGTTAAGGTACGACCTAAGAGTGTTCAGGACATCTGGCCCACAGAAAAACTGTGACTCCTTTCCCTAAGCAATGTTGAGACCACACGTCAAGCAGAGTGACCAACTCTCCTTTGCCCGTCCACCCTGAGCTGACACCATATACTTCTCAGAAGGCAGGCAGGCATGAGCTCACTCTTCCCACCTGCTGGAATGCACGCTGAGCTTCGCTTTCATATCTGTAGTTTTCAATGAGCTCGATCTACTTCTATAGTTCAACTCATCAGGTCTGAAAGTATTTCAAGACAGCCCAGGACTGCTTAGGACTTCTGTGGACCCCATCTCTACAAGATAATACTTAAAACTTTATGTCATGAATTGATTAACCTAAAGATGATGATATTCCAAGATAGATTACATTCTTTTTTCCCTGCTGTTTTAAAATAAAGCATCTTCCTATGCTCTTAAAGGCATTCCCCAGGCCCTGGGCTCCCACTGACCTAGTGGAGAAGCTAGTCTTGGGTGGTCTCCGTAGATGTAACCAGGACACTGAGCAAATAAGACCTAGAAATGCAACAGCAACACAACTGTATTGTTCTTTTCTTCCTATGGACAATTTATTGAACTTCTATCAGGTACTAGGTCCTATAATAAAGCATTAGACACTCTCATATAGATGAAGGAATTATGGTAAAAATAATAACAGAGAACAACAGTGCTAACAAAGGAAAAGAAAACCCACAAATTATAGGAATGGATTATGTTTTAAGTTCTTTCCTTTTCCCCCTGAGCCAAGCCTCACTAGGGAACACTTTTGGTTTGCTACTTGACAGTCACATTTCTCTGTCATCTTAAATACGAATATTATGTGGGTCAGGGATTTAGCTCAGTGGTACCTCCACCTGCCTCACAAGCACAAGGTTCCGAGTTCAATCCCCAGTACAAAAAAAAAAAAAAAAAAAAAAAAAAAAAAAAACACCTAAAA
>NW_022900940.1:46494610-46522883 GCF_012274545.1 Fukomys damarensis | reverse complement strand
AAAAAAAAAAAAAAAAAAAAAAAGGACCTTAAATAAGAATATTGTGAAGTCTTTGTCCATTTGGGTCAGGAGCTATGTGGGATGAAACTCTGGAGCCCCTATGAACTTTGGCCAGGTTCGTGGCCAAGCTCAATTTCTTTACTTTTAAAAAATATTGGGAAAAGGCAGCCTTTGATATTCCTGGTGCTTTAGAGCCATTACAGGAGATGAAACATATTGTCAGGTATCAATGAATCCAATTTAAATTCATTAAATGGACAGGGGCTATATGTCTAAATGTTATTTCTTCAAATAAATAAAAAGTCTCATTTATATGATAACTGTCTCGTGAATGCTAGCTCAATACAAAGTGTGCACTAGGCACTGGGGTTGCAGCAGAGACATTGCCACCCTGGACATCTTGTGATCAAATCCTGCTGAGATCGTTACATTCTATTATGGAAGAAAGTGCCAAGAATGTCCTTGGAAACTGGGTCCCCATTGCAAACTGTATACTTGGAAACACACAAATTATTTCCATGATTTTAAATGACTCCTATGTCTTCCTTCTAGAGAGAAATTGGTTGGGTCACAAAACGCATAAAGTGCCTTATATTCTATTGGATTTTACACATTTTTATATTTTCTGTTAGAAAGGAGTATTCTCACAGTGTAGAGCTGAGTTTTAGGATGTGAATGTATTCAACAATTAGTTCTGGAAACAATAAAAATACAAATACTCTTTCTATACACTGATAGGAGCTGTTTCAGTTTATAATAACATAGAGCACTTTACATAGAGCACTTTTCCTCTTAAAATCTCAGAGTTTTACTGTATGCCTATATGTATCTTTATCTGAAATCATTTTTTTCCAAAAAGATTTATAAGAGTGACTTTCTGATGTAATTTTGCCTATATTGTAATACTATATCAGTCACTTTCTTGTTGCTAGGACAAAATACCCAAACACCCACACGTTAAAGGAGGAAACGCTGCTTTTGGCTCACAGTTTGAAGAAGCTTCAGTCTGTAGCTGATTGGATCCACGGCAGGGCAGCACAGAGAGGGGAATGACAGAGGAAAACAGTCAATGGCAAGGCAGGCAGAAAGCAAGAAGCCATCCAGGCCTTGCCTCTAGTGACTCATCTTTTCTATCAGGCATCAACTCCCAATCTCACACCCAGCTATAAATCCATCAGAGGACTAATCCGGTATCATGGACCCATGATCCAGCGTCACATACCCATGATTCAGTTTCACACACCCATGATTCAATCACTCCCCCAAAGCCCCATCTATGAGCTCATGAGGCTTTGGAGGACATCTAGATATAACCATAACAGTCACTTCTCTGTTTATCCGCTCATATTTCTTCCATAGTTTACTGAGCTCTTCACTTTTTTATCTGTTCAATGTCACATTGTCTCTAACCATAGTTTCTCCATTTATGGAGCCCCTGGCTTCCTTACTGCTAGGTAGAATAGCCATGTAATTAAAGTAATGAAATATGTGGAGTTTTATTCATTAGAAGAAGCTGAATAGGAGAACCACTGTAGCCGGGACTTTGGAGACAGAGACCTGGTGTCAGGTTCTAGATGACATGGAACAGCCATGCAACTTGGGGCCAATAACTCAGTGTCTGTCTGCTTCAGTTCCCTCATGTGCCAGATTGGCAAGAAGCATCCCTCATGCGGTTGTTGAAGATGTGGAAGTCTTTAAAGATGCCGTCACACTCTTTGACACTTCTCCCATCAGCAGGTAGGGCCGATGTCCTCTCCTGATTAATGTGGGCATGGTGACTGCCTCGTCAGTGGAATACCCTGGGTCCATTCTGCCAGCCTCTCCTTGCTCTTTGGGTGCTTGTTCTAGGCATCAAGCTGTGCAGCTACACCAAGAAGTTGTAGAGCTGACCGCACACCAAAGAGCGGGGACTTCTTGCCCTTGGCCATGGCTGAGCTCCCAGTTGACAGCCAGCACCAACTTGCCAGGCACATAAGTGAGACATCTCGGAAGAGGATCCTGCAGCTGCAGTCCAGCTGACTGACTACATCATGAGGAACAGACAGGCCTTCTCTGTTAATTGCTGTCCAGAGCTAAATAAATGAATATCGTTGTTTCAAGTCACTAGGTGTTGGAGTGGTTTACTGCGGAGCAATTGTAATGGGAACAAAAGTCAAATTACATGCACAGAGTCTGCCAAAAGTGTATTTACTTCAGGAAAGGAAAAACTTGTATACATATTTTAATACTAAATTTACTGAGACATCATGAGATTAATACAGGTTACCTTTGGCCTCTGCATTTACAAGAGGTGCTCAAAGTGGTGGCTGTGAGCTTCCAAATATTTATTAATATGGTGAACTGCTGCTTGGGTAACCTTGGACATGCAGTTTTTTTGTTTGTTTGTTTTTTGGTGTTGGGGATCAAACTTGAAACCTTGCACTTGCAAGGCAGGTGGTAGAACCACTGAGCTAAATCCCTGTCCCCACATGCGTTTTTAATTTCTTCTCTGAGGGCTGGCAATATAGTGCATTTTCTGTGATATATGACATCCTTTAAGGTCCCCTATATGGGGGTAGCACCATCTGTTAAAAAAGCAACATACTATTTTTCTTTTCCCGACATGTGTATGCCTTTTTTGGTGGACTCTGTATATATAGCTTATATAGTTCTACAATATAATTAGCTTCTAAAGAACATATTATCTTGGGGAAAAAACAAACTTGAAAAAGACATTACATTTTGACTTCGGTATTCCAAAGATGGAGTCTTTGGGATAGTGTTAGGCATTTCAAAAAATGAACATTTATAAATATGGGCATATTTCACAAAAATTCAGATTTCTGGCTTTTGGTCTTAAAAAATACAATAGTGTAGGTTGACTCACTGTGCCTCCCATCCCACACATTCGGAGCTGGCCAATTGTCCCTTTTTTATTTCTTGCCTGGCCACTTTTAGCATTTGGCTTCTCAACCCCTGACCTAACGTAACTGGTCATACAGATAAATGAAGACCCTGAGAAATAAGAAGGTGCATGGTAGAGAAACTTGCCTTGGATCAGATCTTATACCTTTGAGCCCGACAAAAATGACATCATTGGAGTTACACTAATCTCCATAACTCAGGTGAGCAGTCTATGCCATTTGGAGTGAAACCTGTACAAACTGTGAGCTACCTGATCATGTGGTTCAGAAACCTTTGGAACTGGTCCTTGGGAAAAGTTCAGAAAAATTTGGAGATGTCTGCTGAAGAAACAGCCCTAGAATGATCTAAGCTGAGGTTAATAAAAGATTCTGGTCAGAGCTCAGAAGACCAGATGCTGTCAGTAATACAACCAGCAAAGACCAGGCTCAGGAGGTTTCAGTTGAGAGTAAGGACTCTATTGGCAGGTGGACTGCAGACCATGTGTTTTATTCTCTCAGTTACTTCCTTGTTGCTGGGACAAAATACCCAATGTCCACAAGTTAAAAGAGGAAATATTTATTTTAGTTCACAGTCTGTACAGGTTTCAGTCCATAGTCGACTGGCTCCCAAGGCAGGGTGGCATGATAGAGGGACCTGGTAAAGGAGAAGCAGTCCATGGCAGGGCCATCAAGAAGTAGTGAAGAAGCAGCATTGAACCTCTATTTCCCTCTTTATTCCACTCAGGTCACAAGCCTATTGGTTGGTGCTACTCACATCCAGGGAGTCGTCTGTCTTTAGTAAATCCATTCAGCCACACCCAGAACTATGCTAATTCAGTTGGTGGACTAATCCAGTTATTACACCCTTAATCCAGTATCAAAAACCCTAGAGCCAGCCACCTCCAAAAAGCTCCACCTATGAGTGCATGACACAGAGCATAAATTTGTCTCTGGCAAAAAAATAAGTCTCCCTTTTACTGATGTCCTGAGACTTTGTAGGAGACTGAAATTAAGGGCAACAAACTAATGTTTTGGAAGAAATTTTAAGGTAGCTCCACATTCAGGCTGTGGGATGAGTATTGTTAGGGGCTTTTAGTCAGCTCTACATTGAACAGCAAGAGCAAATGGCAGAACTAAATGATTTTAAGCTTTCAAGTTTAACTAGAAAAAGCTACTGTAAAGTTTGTGCCTGTAAATTGGAGCAGGGGAGAGCTCATTTTCTGAAAAGCTTAGCTTTAAAAAGAAGCCTAGTACTTTGAGTCAGGGAAATAGGAAGGATGCCTTGAAGGCATAGGGAAAATATCAAGGCCCTGCCCTCAATCCTGCAAAAGTGAAGACTTTGCTTTTAGAAGACAGTCCCAGGTCTCTGTGCTAGAAAAGGATGGCCTAGGGCAGTGGAAGAGAACCTAGGGAATGAGGACCACAGTAAGTACTGAAAGCTCTGCAGCACGTTTCAGAATTAGTTCCCTAGGATCCTGTTCACCGTGCTCAGGCAAGCAGGTACTCAGAGAAGCCTGCAGCCATGATACAAAGGCCCTGGCTACTGCTCAAGCTGGTGGCAGACTTTGGCATTATCCTCGCGGTGCTGGTTTTAGGTGTGTGCAGCAAACAAGAGTTGGGGGGTCATGAAGGCTTCCACTCAGATTTCAGAAGAAAACCTGAAAGCCAAGCAGTGGGCCCCTGAGAAGTTAATGTATGAAGCCGTGAAAGTGAAGCCAAAAGTACAGTGGAGACCAGGAAGCCAGAGAACCTAGAAACATGAAATGTCTGAGGGAAGCTGCAAGGAGCGAGCAAAGCAACCCCACAAAGGAGCGAAAAGGGCCACTGGCAGTACCTTCAGCTGCCTAACGTCTTGGAGCTCACATCTCCCAACAGCTTATCCTGATTTGCTGGACATGGAGCTACAGGATTTAATGTCTGCCCCACAGGACTTTGTTATTGCTTTGGTTTGATTTCTTTCTGTTCAACTCTTTCTCCCTTTTCTAAGAGGAATGTTTACCCTGTGTTGTTATATATCAGAAGAATTTAACTTCTTTTTTGATACTATTATAGGGGCTCACAGCTGAGAGCTTGCCTTATGTCTCAGAGGAGACTTTGAGCCTGGACATTTCAGCAAAGCTGGAATTGTTAAGACTCTGGTGACTTAGAGATGGACTAAATGCACTTTGCATAAAGAGGTTCCCGTGAGTCTTTTGGGGGTCAGGGGTAGAATGTTATGGTTTATAACATGATGTCTCCCTAAACCCTCATGCACTCATAGGTAGGACTTATGGACTGTGACTGTCTCAGATCCACCTTTTGATTATACCACATGGCTATTCCTACTGTACTCTTCCAGTGCTAGGTTAGAATGTGGGCAAAACTGGGAGTCATGTCATTTTCTAGATTTCTAACTAAGTAGCAATTTTCTTCTGCTTAGACTCAGCAAAATAATGTTTTCATCACCTCTCACCCCATTTAGCCTTAAATAGAAGGCCCTTTTATGGGGCGCCTACATACTTTCCTCCTGACTCCTTCCCACCCTTTCACCATAGGACATTTTTATCCAGGCGAGCAGGAAGACACGTTTCTCTTATTCACTGCACATGCTTCCAAGTATTTTGTTTATGTCAGGGTTTAGGCTTGTGAAATTTAAAAACTAAACACTCTTTCTTTAGTTCTTATTTGCATTCTGCTGTGCCATGCATCCCCTGAAGCAAGACATACAAGCACCAGATGAAAATGAAATTCAAGCCAAAAAAAAAAAAAAGTTGATACTGCTATCGCACATTAAAAAATGCTATTTCATCATATGTGTTTATGTCCTTATGATTCCTTTTAAGTAGTCATTTGTTACTTTCACTTATGTTGCTATTGTTGTGATAAGCTACAATAAATACCGTTGCTTGGGGATTTATGTTAAGATATTAACAAAAACCTCACCATTGGAAGGATATTAACAACAACCTCCCCATTGGAATTCCTGGGACAGTGTTTTTCAAATATCTGGATACCATGATTTTTCTTGCCTCTAAAAAGTTTATGCTATCACCGTATCATGTAAGAGTGCCCATTTCCCCACCGCATCAACCACTCTGTTTCATCATATATTTCACATGATTTTTCAGTCTGACAGCTGAAAAGTTTATCTTTTTGCTTTCTGATTTCCCACGTTGTTAATTATAAAAATTATTGAACATACTCTCACAGTTGGTCTAACCTTTTGCATCTTATATTTCCTGTAAAGAATCAAGCTTAACAATCTCAAAGTTTATTAAATAGAAGTTTTTCAAGAGTTATGCTTATTTATTTTTGTTTGTGGACAGAATTTGAGGCAACTTACTTTCCTGTCTGTATTTCACTTGAAAGCAACTGAACACATTTTGGAAAGGGATAGGAACAAAACATACTGAGATTGAAAAATCGAGTCATGAACACTCAGCTAATAATTGGGCTTCAACAATGTCACCTTATCGCCAGTCTGCACACAGTTGGCGCTCATCCAGGCGGTGCTTGCTCCCACACGATAGCAGCCTCGAAACACAGCTGACAAAATCATTGCGTGTCTCTGGAGCATGCGTGATTATGCAAACTAGGCTATAACTCATTGACACAATAGACTTTGGTCTCAGTTCAAACACTGCGGAGCATCCATTTCTCATGTCTTCCGTCATCACTACCACAAAGAAATTCCACTACAGTAGATGTGCTATCAGCAAGAATTCCACAGAAAGAGGCAAAAGGAAGATATGTAAGAACTTCAGAAAACACAGATGAGCACTGGCTGCCAACGGTATGATTGTTTTTTCCAATATTTTAACAAGGAAACATCTAACATACGCCTCAACCTTTAAATTGTTTCCCTGTCCACCGTGGCATTTTGTTTTATGCTAGCCTATAACTTACCCGGAATGGCATACTTGCTCCCTGCTAGAAAACACTCTGACATCTGAGTCACTCGAAGACCTACCTGCAACCTTCATGCTTCCCCTTTGTCTTGACCCTAATTGCTACCTGTCGGGGAACCACAGTAAGTCCCAGAATCCCTGCAGAGCAGTTATGACCTTCTCATCTTACAGATGGAGACTAATTGGCACAGATACTAAAAACATCAACAAGTAGTAAGTTGCAGAATCAACAGCAACAGGTTCTCAGAGTTTGGACACATTTAGCAAGGAAAGATTAAGATTTTAATATGCGTTAAGGCATTTCACAGAACAGTCTTTGCTAGAACTACCATCTAATAGTTCTTAACGGCAAAGTTGCTGTCTCAGTCGCTCTTCCGTTGCTGGCATAAAATACCTGACACTCTCAACATAAGGGAGCAGAGGCACGGCTCCTGGTTTCAGTCCATGGTCACCTGGCTCCAAGGCAGAAATGCCATGGAGTAAGGGCGGGGATTTAGCTCTGGGGCCTGCTTTGCAAGTGCACATTCTGAGTTTGATCTGCAGTACTGGGGGGAAAAAAGAAAGCATGGAGGAAGAAAGCTGCTCAATCCATGGCAGCCAGGAAGCAGAGAAAAAAGGGACGACAGGGCACAAGAACGCATCCTTCCAGGCCACAGCCCAGGGACCTGTCTCCAGCGGGTCCCACTTCCTAACCACACACAGCTGTAGCACCCTCATGACCCAGTCCCCTTCCAAACAGGGAAGACAAAGTAATGCTCTGAGCTGCTGGTTCTGTGGTTTTCTTTGGTGCGGGGGGGATTGAAGTGGGCCCTTGAGCTTGCGAAGCAGACTGTGGAATCACTGAGTCAAATCCCCGACCCCTCTGCTGGCTCTGTTTAAGTCTGCGTGATGACTGTCAGGCTGAGTGAGGCAGCTTGTGTGGCACAATCCCTACATGGAGACAGAAGCCATGTGACTTCGATTCCCTGTCTGTAGCCACATTCTTCGCACGGATAGACACGACCCTAGATGGACCACTTCCTCCGCTGTTTTCTCCTGGTTGGTCAGGAATGCTCCACCCCAGACGGCTGACCACTCCTCTCCTCGTGTTCAGCTGACACCCTGAAAGAGCTTGAAAAACGCTTTGCTCAAGAAGCAGAAAGAGAGGAAATGGCATTCAGGAGGAAAGGCTGGGAAGAAATGTCCATCCTGTAGAAGGCGATCAGTAACTGTTCAAGAGTTTGCAATAGCTCTGGGTGAGGAAGCCCTCTGAGTGTATTTACAGAAGACAGGAGTCTGGGGAAAGGACCGCTCTTGTGTAAACAGGGCAAACGCCCAGGTAGTGAGTGTCAGGGCAGGTCGCCACACCTTGTAGGCAGAGGCTTTAATCACTGAACTCTGTGCTTCACAAGAGAACCTTCCTTCACAGTGAAGACCTCGCTGTCTCGCCGAAGTGGATCTAAAGTTTCATCCGAGGATTTTAAAACAGAAAGAAAAGTTCTTATGCTCCCTGGAGGCTTTAGAATGAAAACCTCCAATATAATTTAATCTCTTCATTTTGCAAAACGTAAGTTTTGTAGATGAAAAGCAGTATGTGTGGGATTACACAGAAAAAGAAATAGCTCTGCTCGTTATAAACTTCAACTAGTATTTAGAAGAATGTTTCTGTCCAATACTCCCGGTCCATTTCATATTGAAATTTTATTACAGAAAATGCAAAAGCCTATGAAATGCACGTTTCTTTATAATAGATAACATTTATTAAATTTAGCACGGTTCCCCCTTATCTTTCTAATCAAAAGATGAGTCTTCTTTACAAGAAGAAAGTGGCACATATCCACTTTCTTTAGGTGAAAAAATAATGGCCCAGGGATTTTGACATCCTTGTCAATTGCTATTACTGCCCCGGTCATGTCAGTGGTGTGAGTTCTGAGAAATGCACTGGCAGGGACTTCTGGGTGAACATCACAGAGTGCTACACAGACCCAGCAACACAGGAAACTGTTTTCCAGGAGACTATTTTATTTATAAGTAGACGACGCTGTAAAATACAACAGAATTAGAGTAGATCCTGAGCGAGCAGGGTCGTGTTTACCCCAGTGATCAGCACTGTGCGCTGTATAGAACTGTATGCGCTGTATCCTATGCGACGAGCGGTGAGCAGGTCTCTGCCCACGCCAGCATCAGCACAAACCCAGGAGCAACACAGCATCACGTCATGCTTCGGTGGCTTCGGCGTCTCCAGGTGATCGCTTTCAGCTCTATTATCTCTTACAGGGCCATCATCACCTAAGCAATCGCTGTGGACCATCCCATTGTTTTGCTACACCTGACTGCACACAGAACTGCGATCAAGCGTTCTTATTCAGAAGTCAGTTCTCATGTGGAGCCCTGTGCACCACTGGCAGCATCCACAGCAGACCAAGTGCCTGAGCAGTGCTTTCTCCTGGGAATGATCTTTCTCTCCATAGCCACGGGTTTCACTTACTTCAGGTCTCCACTCAAATATCACATTTTATCAATGAAGACTTTTATGACCACTTGTAAAATATCCACCTTCACTCTGTTTCATCTTTTTACATAGAACTCGTTACGTGTTAGCATGCTACATGTTTGCTCCTGCATTATAACTATCTCCCCTCTTAGCAACTTAATCTCAATGAGGTCAGGCACTGAAATCTGTCCTCTGTATGCCCCGGGCCGAGAAGAGAGCTGGCTACGCAGTAGGTACTCACTAAACAATCCTAGAAAAGTGAATGGATCGATCCCATCCAACCAAGCAGAGCAGTCACGCCTCTGTCCTCGGCCGCATGCCTGTCTTGTCAGCCGCAGGACCTCATCACAGGAACATCTGAGGGACACCAGGATCTGACTTTTGTAAAAGAACACAGATTAACAAAGGCATGTGAGGTTACACATCCTTCCTTCGAGCACTGGAGTGGGCAGGGGACATGCGCAGCACTCTCCGCGTCTGCCCTGCGTCACTTCCTGCTCGTGTTGCTCTTGATGCTCCTGAGTGCCTGGGGACCCTCACTCTGAGAAATGTGGAAAAAGGGTCCTGTTCCATTTTCATAAGCCGAGCACATGTTCCCAGTGGGTGACATTCAGCGGTGAAATGTTTTTGACTCCAGTACTTATCAGTGTTTCTGAAATATACAATGTAATTAAATAACGCAAAGGTTGTGCTGCAATCAGGAGCAGATTTCATGAATATTCAGACTGCTCACTGTCAGGAAATGGGAAAGAATCATCAGGATATTTTCATTACAGCCTCAGAAGTTATCCAGAAGAGGGTGCTAACGTTCTTTATGAAAACACCACACAGTGAGGCACACACACACACACACACACACACATTTCACAAATCTTTCTTATGCAGCGGATTAGCTGATACTAAATATGCTCTGAACGTTAAATAGAAAATGTAAACACACAGTTTAAAAGTCAAAATCAGTGCCTATCTATAGTGCTAAAATTCTTTTATAAAATCTGCCTCAGTCCTGGCCAGTTTAGTAACAATTATTAATATTGCCAATGAAAATTGTATTTTTTCTATTATCAGAAATGGCCATCAGTGATACTTCATTAAGTAATGACACTTTGTCAAAGCTAAGAAAAAGATAAACAGAAGAGATATTTTGGTTGACACAGTGTTATAGCCAATGAAAATTAATATTCCTTTCATTTGATTAGCAGCATAGCCTTCACTGAAAGGCTTTTCTTTTGAGGGTAAAGATGATCACCAGGTACTTCTCAGTGCTAATTCATGTGCAATCATATTCTAGTTTCTGGCTATATGCTTCAGATGAAAACAAAAGCTTGATATTGGACATCCTTTCTGGTTCACAGGGTCAAAAGCAACATTCTGGAAAGGACAAAGCTTTTATGAACTACATGTTTTTCAAAATTCTTTTCTTTGTGTGCTTTGGAGATAAAAGTTGGCCATAGCCACAGCAAAAACATCTTTCACTTATGTTTAAATAAAATGTGCCCTAATTTCCTTTCTTATCCGATGAGATTTTCTGAGTTCCTGTCTTTGCAGCTCAAGAAGCTGGCATTTTGATTATTTCTTTGAAGCAGAGCAGTCATGTGAATGGAGCATTTTGTGAGTAAAATAAATGCAAATAAAATGGAATATTACTCAGCCATAAAGAGCGAGAGAATAGATTCATTCATAGGAAAATGGATACATATTGAAGATATACTCCTAACTGAAATAAATAAGTCACATATGTGTAAATACCAAATAGTTTCCCTGGTGTGAATATTCTGCAACAATGCATAAGATTCTAATAAGATTACTGACATTTAGAAATTTGAAGAAAGGAGCTAAAGGTGTAGGGAAGGTGTGATACGTAGGGGAAGAACAAAAAGGGAAAAGAAAAAATGTGAGAGAATGAAAAGATGAAAATAAAGTGTTTGTAGATGGGGAGGGGAGGAGGGGGTGAAGGGAGGGCAGAGGTAAGGGGAAAAAATGAGAATCAAGACTTGCCATGTAAAGGTACATGATCCCAACAATGAATGTAACTGTACTGTATCCCTAAAATGTACCAATAAACTCAATAAAATTAAAAAAAAAAGAAGAGTTTTCTGTGTCTGCCTAAGTGATTTTACTCAGAATACACATAAGAAAAGCCATGCTGACAGCGAAAGCTATTTTTACACTGCACTGTCATCTTCGAGGCACGGCAGACCTGGGAGGACCTCTGTATTCCAGAAAGCCCCACAGAGGGGTGGTCTTAAATGAAGTCCCATCTGGAGATCTCTCGCTGGGAGGAGACTGTGCCTTTCCACGGCAAGAGAACACAGTTCCAGCCACTCACAAAGCCATGTACCTTCTTCAAGCTTCTGGGGAAGAGCTCAGGCAGGTGGAAGAAGCGAGGACAGAGCAAGTGTGTGACACACTCGGGAAATGTCTGTCCCTGTACTGAGAGCCCTCGGTGATGCCCTGGGGCGTCAGTGATCAGCCTGGGGTGAATTCTGTCCACCTCCTGACTGTTCTCACGTTGGTTCTGTCCTACATTTCCCAGGCTCCCTTGCCTTCTGCTGTATGTCCATGCTAGTGAAGGGAGGGCTTTGGCAGAAACCTGGACAGCAAGCACAGGATGAAGCCAGGGGTCTATCCATTTCTAGCCTCCTGTCTTTCGGGAGGCATCTTCAGTGTAGCTGCGGTGTGTGTGGTTCCCACTGGGAGTTTGTCTCCAAACACTCCCCCAACAGACACAGGGACCACGGTTTGTGCTACAGGAATGTTGGGAGGGACTCGCTATCCTGGCTTCACCTGCACAATTTGCCCATAATTTCTAAAACTGATCTGGGTGGGCAGTGAAAAACAAAACATTACCTTCTCCATCAGTCTTTACCTTTCTCATGCACCTGCAAAGCCATGTATGAAATCCCGGGGAGCTCATAATAGGACAACAGTGCTTGTGTGTCTATATTTAATATATACAGTGCACTATTGTTCAGTGTCTTAAATGTTTATAAGTTATTATGTTTACCATGCGTGAAATGAACAAATCACTCCAAGCTCTGCTCTTGATGCAGCTTTGGTGGAGATACTTACAGGGAGGACTGTTTAAGCCTCAGCACTTTGTACACCATTCTGCTGCCTCCCGTCCACAGTTCCGCGTCCACCTGGGAAATGAGGAGAGCAGCCATATCTTCCCTGGAGGGTTGTTGTGAACATTAAATGAAAGACACTTAAAATGATGCCCAGCCATGACAACCACTCAATAAACATTAGCCCTTACTGCCAGCAAAAAGTCTTTTGCTAATCTAGCAGTCACTCCTTTAGAGGAAATGTCTTCTGATTTCTGCTACATTTCGATTTTTTACTTGTCTTTAATATCTGCGGTTTTACAACAATGGTTCTAGACATGAAGTTTTTTCTGTTTCTCTTCTTTGGATCTTGGGCAAATATAATGTTAGGACTGATGATTTTTTTCCCCAATTCTGGAAAATTCTCAGCCATTTTCTCTTTTAATATTAGACACTCCTACTCCCTCTCATTAGACCCCTATCAGAGACACACGTTAGGTCCTGGGTTCCTAGATTCGGTGCCTTAATGCCCTTGTGTTTATCTCTCTGTTCTACATTTGAGGTCACTATCTTGGATCTGTGTTCTGGCATATACGTTTTTTTCTTCATCTGTGTATGCCAGTTATTCAACCCGTTAATTTTCTTAATGTCAGTGACATAGTTTTCATTTTAAGATTTCCAGTATATTATTTTCCATTTTTTCAAATACTTTTATATTTTGTGCTTTCTTTATCTTTTCTATTTTTCTACCTACATTTTAAAATAATAATTTTAAAAAGTCTTGAGGAGATTCTATTACCTCTCGCTCGGTGTGAAAAGTCCTCTTTCTGTGGCACCAGCCCACTCTCTAGCTCAGAAAGTCACCTCCTGTCATAATCCAAATCTTTGACTAGAGGCTACCTTTGGTTGGGTCTGGTTCCTCATGCATGTCCTGAGTTATCTAAGCTATGAAAAGAGCCTGTGGGGGTACTCTGACTTTGCTTCTTCTGGGATTCTGTGCGCTTCACTTATTTGGATCCATGTTCAGGTTGATTTCTGGACTAGGAGTTTCTGCTTCATAATGATGAATTTGGTGGATTCAAATTTCGTAGGGTTATTTTTTTTTTTTTTCTAATGTCAACCTTGGACATGCAGCCAACTTTCTTGTGGCTTCCCCATCCAGTTGGGGTAGTTTTCCCAGCCTCGTGGAAGTCTCTCCACTCCCTGTAGGAACAGGACCTGCATCCTGGACAGCTCTCTGCACAAGCCCCCAAACTCCCATGCCCAGCCACCAAGTCTTTGTATTTTACAGTACTTACAGTTGCATCGATCCAGCTCACCTGTCTGTTTTGGAGTCTGCTTTGATTTCTCAAAATGGGTATTTCCTCTTTTGGTTTTAGGTTTGAATTTACATTTTTAATTTTTCTTTTATAAAATTCTACAAATTCAAATTCTAATAGAGGGTTCTTTCCCCTATTTTATTCCCCACCTTGACCACATTGAAAGAAAAGATTGCTCGATAATTAAAGAAAGATTCTCCCACAAGAGGTGGTCTCTGCAATTGCAGAAACGTCTGGGAGGAGATACAAATATGTAGAGAAAGAAAAACAGCATTAACCTAAGCTGATCATGAATCCAACGGGAGTCTGGGAAATGATTCAAAATATTCCCTTACTTTTCCATCATATCACTGATGATTTGCTTTCATATTATTGATTTGCTTTCAGTAAGAAACAGAAAATCCAATTAAAATGGGCTTTGAACATAGGAAAGACCTACTGTCTCACTAAAACGAAAACAGGATCATTTCAGAGCAGGTTGACAGAGAGGTTCGTTCTCAGTGGAGCTCACACTTCCACTCTTCTGGGCTTCTTCCCTCCCTCAGTGAGCCCCAGCAGCTCCAGCAGCTCCAAGCATGACTCCAACAGAAGCAGCACGGAGGGTAGGATGGGAAAGAGCTTATTTCTTCCTGAGGTCTCCTCTGATCTCGATGGGTGGCACCTCCTCACCACCTGTGCAAAGCCTCGATGTGTTACCGCCTTCAGAATGGACCTCACACATAGTAACTGTGGGTTCGACTTGTCACTGTCCTGAGTTAGCAACCTGGTCTTCCAGGTGTCCGGTGGCATTGTGGAGAGGTGCGTGCATGGGTGTCACTGGATGGAGAGGGGACAGTGTCATGGTGGAGTGGGAGGCCACCATGTTGGCAGACAGGTAGTGATGTGCTGGCTGGAGTCTGTCTAGCACAGGCTGCACTGCCTGCCTCATGAGTAATGGAAAATTCTTACTTTCATTGATGACTTTTGTGGTGAACTGGCAAGGAGTCCAAGTAATGGGGGATCACAGCCCCGTAACTATGTCTTTACAAACGGTCCTTCTCGCCCCTACGTCACTGGCAGCTCCATGTAGGGGATAATACCTTTCTGGATGAGTCCTCCAGGGTGAGGTCATTCTCATTTATCAATTGCCTCAATTATTCCTCCACCTCCAGAGATACCTCGGCACCTTTTAATTCATCCACATGCAAGACTTTTCTCCTCTTTTATTTCCTTTAGGCCTCAAAGGCTCACATACATTGTAAGCCACAGGAAAACTCTTTACCTTTCCACGTATGCCTTTAACATTTTACAGGTGGTGAGGGAAACATGTGGACTTTTTGCTAGAGTGTAGGTTAGGAGAGTGAGCGCGCTGTAGAAAGAGAATGTGTGCTTCCTCACTCAGGAAACAATGGATACCGTAAGAGTAAGTTGTAGATTAATGTACATTGAGCATTTTTGTACAGCTAAATCAACAAATTATTTTTTTTAAAGCAGTGGCCAAGAAAGTAGAAGTGAAAAGTAGGGGAGAAACTGACTCTGCAGAGCAGGCTTGGGCCAAGTAAAAGAAGAACAAGCAATAAAAGGACACCCCGCGAAAGCTACCGTGGAGAAAGTCCTGATAGCGCAAATGAACACATTCCTTTTCTGGCATTGACTTCTGGGAATGTTATGTCACTGCATATTTCTTTTAAAAGGCACCAAAAAGCAAATGACAAAACTCATGAGACATGAAGAGATAAGATGTAAAGGGATGAAAGGAAGGGAGAAGTTCAAACACCGGATAAGACCCTATACGATTACGGCCTGAGTAATGGCCAGTCCCACAGGAAGATGGGCTTCATGTTGCCTCATCCTCCAAACCAGGATTCCTCAATCTTGGTTTTGACCAAGCCTAAAAATCTTCGTATCTTCTCTATTATTTTTGAAAGATCAAAAGTTCTCATATTATTACTAAAAGCAGAACAAAGCAATGCTAATTTTAGAACCCATCCTTTAAAAATAATATAGCATTTTCAAGATACAGGTATACTGAATCACTCCTGCTGCCACCTTAAAAAATCACTACTGGGAAATATCACCCTCACTTACCAGCTGCCTGAAATTATGCCTGGAGCGCTACAATTTTCCCACTTTGATCCATCTTTAGTAAAATGACCCCTAAGAATGTTGAAACATGTAAGTTCCACGAGTCCTTAAAATTAAATAGATGAATCTTACATCTCTTCATATTTTGTACCAGTTAATGTAACAGCACTAAGAAAAACCTGCCAACCTAAACCTCCCTATGTTATAGCTCCTTCTGTGTTTTACATAACATAAGGGCAGTCCTATTTGGTGATTCTGCATTTTCTCGACTCATTTTTCATTGTCTAAAATCACTCCAAACTTGTCCCTGAGCAGATGGGAAGGGGCTGGGGAGGACCTGAGAAGAGGGAGTGCGGGGAGTGAAGGGGAGCTGCTGCTGCTGCTGAAGAGCAGGAGCCCAGTGAGAAGGCCCCTCTGTGTTTCATTACGATGAAGTAGATGAGATTAGGACCAAGCGGCACAGACGATGTCCTCCCTACCCCTCCTACTACGCACAGCTATAAGCACTGGAAACGGCCAACGGAAGGAGATGAGAAGGAGGCCAGATGGCTCCAGACCTCAGCAGTCGGGAGCCCCTCGGTGGCCAGGTGTCCTGTCCCTCACTGGACTGAGGAGGGTGATCTGGACACTTGAGCCTGTAGGAGAAAGTGGCCTCATGGCTGCATTGCTCCCTTGTCTGGCACATTAGGGAAGGTCAATACCACGGGCAAGGACAGTGACTGAGGACATCTGGGGACAGAGCTCTTATCTCCTCCTGGACCAAAAGCTCCAACTTTGAGAGACACTGACTCCAGGCCTGGGGAACCCTGAGGCTCTCAGACACCACCAGGAACCAGCGGGAGCTTATGAGTGCCGTGAACCCCAGCAGAGCAAAGCAACACCACGTGCCTTGTGAAAGCTACACTGCCATCCCTATCACAGCTGCAGTGTAGGCCAAGAGGTACTGTGCACTAAACCTCAACAGGCGGCTGCTTTGCTAACATGAAAGAAGTGAGTTGGCCCCCAAGTCTCTTACCACTGCAGACAAAATGCCCACAGTAGAACTGGAAGTCCTTCATTATGCTGAGAACCGAGAACCTCCCAAGCTGAGCAAGAGGGGACAGTCACTGCATGTCACCGTTCATGAAGACAAATCAAATATTGGATTTATCTGATAGAGAATGTAAAGCAGCCATTGTAAGGTGCTACACCAGTCAATTACGAATTCTCCTTGAACAGATAAATAATAGAAAAAACTCAGCAAAGAATGAAATTAGTTACTAAAAATAACCAAATGTAAATTAACTCGAAAATATAACACTAATATAATACTCTTTGGTTAGGCTCAGTAGTACTGTAAGGATAATAGAGAACAGAATCAGTAAACTGGAAGACAAGGATAGAATTTACCCAGTTTGAACAAGAGAGAAAACAGATTAAAAATCATGAAGGCTCAGGAACCCATGAGATGATAATAAAAAACCCTATAGATACAGCATAGTTAAGAGATCATGACCATATCGACTAATATGGAAAAAGTGTACAAAAAAAAACTACAGTTCCCATCATATTTAACAGTGAAATAGTGGATATTTTCACTTTAGTACTGGGGACAAGGCAAAGACGTGCATTCACAGCACTCTTACTCTACATAGTACCAGAAATTCTAGTCCCTGAAATAAGGCAATACAGAGAAATAAGAGGCACATGGATTAAAACAAAAGAATCAAAACTGGTCCTATTGACAGATGACAAGATTGTGTACATAAGACAGTGATATTATCTTCCTGAGAAGAAGATATGAGATTACTGCTTTATCTTGATACAAGCAATTTCCTGAGAATAAAGACTCAGAATTTAATTAGGGCAGAAGAAAGAGTCACTGAGCAGTAATCTAACATTTCCCCCTCTTAATGGGAAACTCGGAATCACTCCACGCCTTTAAAATCATATCTCCCAAGCATTTTATTTATATATAGCATGGGTCAGGAAATTCCAGATTTCCAAGGAACAAACCAGCCTACTATTATAATAATAACTAAATTTCCCAAACTTTTGATATGTCTCAGGCATTGGGATAAGGGGGTTTCCTATAAAATCCAATTTATTCCTCACAATCCATAAGGAATTTGCTGTCATTATCCCTGTTTTACAGATGATGAAACTGTGAGTTGGGTAAGGTACGGAGTTAATATGACCAGCTGGAAAGTGGAAGTCTTCATTCCAAACCAAAGTTCAGTACCTGCTCCTAACTCTGCCACACTGGGCTCGGTTTATACACCAGAGATGCACCCAGTGAGTGCCAACGTGGATAACCCCAGTTAGACCTGAACTGATACAAAGAGCACCGGTTTTCTCTGTGAGGTTAACGTGCTCTGAGAGGAGGAGAACGTTCCTTATTAGCGCACCTTAGTGAGTGCGGTTAGCCTGGAAGAGCCCAGGCAAGGTTAATGTCTAGGATAAAATTCAAGCCAGACCTGATTTTCATGCTCTATTTACTGTCGCAGATCAGAGTCCTTCTTTCAGAATCTCTGTAAACAGGAAAAATAAATAGCCTATACTGAAAGGATCAGAACGTAGACATGCTCTGCATACTGACATCAGCGAGAGTGTCGGCTCAGATGTCCAGGAGCTCACCGAGGCACAAGCCTCAAGTCACAGTCGTTTAAAGCACATCTGAGCAAGAGGGGAAACAGAAGCACTGGAATCCCAGAGCAGCAGTGAGACGCCCATTCCAGAGAGGCAGCAAGGTAGCGCGCCAGTCTGTACAGCACCTGTCCACAGCGGCGTCGGGTTCTAAGAGGGTCGATACACTTTCGTAGGGGAATCTAACAGTTGTGTGCTCATCCAATAGGTGTGCGGGAAAACACCAGCGTCTAAAACCAGTGATTTCACAGATACTATTTCTTAAGGTAGGGCTAATTTTCAAAAATTTAAATCCTATTTGAATAACAGCATCGAGTTAATAATACTGATAATGGTAAACAGAGAGAGAGAAAAATTTGAAGATGTTAAATATAAGAGATTAGAGTATGGGAAATTTCAACTGCAAATAAATGAACCGTAAGCATTTATCATATACTGATTCTGCCTGTGCTAGAATTCATATGTGGAAATGGCTCCAGATGCCTGGGCCTGGTTTCTGCTTCTGAAATGAAAGCATCTGACTTTGGATAAGTCTTGTCATACTCTAACCCAAGGGGCTCTGACTAGAAATGAAAAGGTTGAGACCAAGTCAAGGGGGCCCTTACAGGGACTGATGGTTGTGGAGTTTTCACAGGCAATCTGAGAATCCGTAGTTGATAAACAATAATGGAAGACCAAGTTAATGTATCTTACCAGGAAGTTTAAAACTACTTTAACAAGAGCGTGGGGATGCTATCATGGTTAATTAGGAACTTAATTTGAACTGATTTACATGAGAGTTCTACTGAGGGCAGAGGTACTGTGTACTCACTATACCCCCCTTAAAAGCAGATTAAAAAGCACAACTGCAATAATGTTTTTATATTGGCAAGCCATGCAGATCTTGTTATTAATATCCATGCAGCTTTTCCCTATGAGAGCAATTTAAACTTTTACCACCTGAACTTTTCCTGACCCAGAATTTGTGCACACAGAAGACCCACACTCCTACTCATGGTCTCAGCTACTCAGGCTGGTTTTACAAAGTAGATTTGTAGACAACAGTTCTTGATGGAAATTATTTCAATGACAGCAATGACAGTAAGGTGCAGCGAATTGCTCCTCCTACAAATGTACCGCACAGCACAGTGTGCGTGGACAGCCGATGCCCTATTCAGCCCTTTGTCTCTGATCTTTCAGGGTCTCTGAAAACTAAGTACAACTGACTAATTTGCGGGTAATAAAGCTGAAGTTCAAAGAGGTTGAACTTTTTTGCCCAAGGCACAGATTCATAGGTGCCAATATCAGGATTCAAATGCAGAACATTTTGCTTTGGAAATGCCAGCTATTTCTGTCTCCTAATACAGGTGGAGAACACCTCTGCGATAGAGGAATGGGACAGAGAGCTGTAAATAGCAAGAGCCACAGTGTTCACTTTAGGAAGGGTCAAGGGTCTGAGCAAGTTTGATGGTGCAATGAATACAGGACTCAAGGTGAGTCGCTGTGAAGACAGGACAGAGCTGCTGTTAAACGTGCACTGTTAGGATCTCATCACTGTGTCCTGGGCCAATAGCTGCAAAGATCTCCCTAGAAGTTAAGCTACTGAGACACTCACAGCCCCAAGATTCAGGGATCCCCCCCCCCCGTACAACTGTCCAGGCTTAGTATTTTCTGCAGCATCAGTTGGTTGTCACCAACAGTTTGACAGCTTGATTGTGTGCACAGATCTAGAAAGCCTAGGAAGGGTAAATTGAATCAAACGTTGTAATGACCATATTTCCATAGTTGTTAATCTGCCTCTGAAATGCCTATAAAACAAGACCAGCAGGAAAGGAGCCTGGGGGATGACACCATTTAGAAAGAGTGGCCTAAGACATGACTTGTTTTCTCTCTAACTGCTATGCATGGGAAAGAAAGGAAACTAAAGTCATCCATTCGTCCATTCATTCAAACAACATCGGTAAGTTCCTATCAGGTGGAAGTTACCAAGGCTAGAGAATGCCACTACGCATTACCAGTGGCAGGGCTGGGATGGCCCAGGTAGATATTAGTCATCACCTGTTATAAAGGCTTACCACCCAAGACTTTGTTTTTTTTGGTACCAGGGATCAAACTCAGGTCCCTGGGCTTGCATAGCAGGAACTGGAACCACAGGCCCCCACCCAAGACTTTGAATAAGTCATGCACAGTGCCTGGCACTCTCCGTAACTGAAAATGGGGACAGGAATGTGTCAAATCAGAGTAAAGGTCCAAAGCAACTATCCTATCACTCTGCTTTCTCTCCCTCATATGGAGACAAAAGATTCCCAGCGAGCAAGTTGCTACCATTTCCTACTGGGGTCTTCTTGAAGGGCAGGGAGCAAAAAGCAGCTGATTCTTTTTCCAGTGCAATTTCTGGAATATCCACTGGGTGGTACTAGACGGCTAATTCTATTTTTGTTTACATGCAGGGGGAGCATTGCAGGACAGAGTATGTTCTCCACAGCAAGCTGCCAAAAATTCTCTCCTTTTTGTTATTTCTAAGTATTTCCACAGCTTGGATTTAACTCAGAAAACATTGGGAAGGAAACTCTAGAAATCTTGAGATTACATAAACTAAGGAGAAATGAAACTCAAGAGCAAGGTGAGACTAGTGGGGTGAGGAAGCGGACAAGAGATCTGCAGAGTTTCACACATGGGACTCTAGGCTTCGATCGCAGTCAAGGGCAAATCCAACTGTCTTTGTAGGTTAGCGGTGTGTGAGGGGGTCCCCTGCTGTTTCTATTGTCCCCATGTAAAACGAGGCCCCATCCCTTTCCTGCCTGAAGGTCAGTGTCAAGATCACCTGGCCAGCCTGCTGCTGAAAGGTCAGAGTCTGCAAAGGACTGATCCAGCCGACTGCATGTAGAGATCAGTGTCCTGCCCCTGTGGGGTAGACAGACTCGAGCAGAATGGGTTTCCCTAGCTGGGATGGTAGCCCACGACAGACTCCAGAGTCTTCATAAACCCCCATGCTCTGCCTTCCCACTCCCCAGCCATTTTTTCTCTCTTGCCTTTCAACTGCCTCTGCGCTGTCCTCCCTTCTCTCTGTAGCCCACTCTGCACTCAGCTATTTGAAAGAATGAAGTTACTCTCCTCCCTAAACCCTTCGGTGGCCTATCCCTGCATTTAGAATCTAAAAATCCAGGCTTCCCTGTGGTAAACACAGCTATACCAGATCTGGTCTCCACTTGCCTATGGCAGATGCTTCTGGTTCCCCAACTAGTAGCCTGTGGATGCTCCCTCCCTTCTTATGACCAGAACTCCAGGGGTGTGCGTGTGTGCGTGTGTGCATGTGTGTGTGTGTATGTGTGTGTGTGTGTGTGTACATGCCTGCATGAGCTCAGTTACAGCCTCAGCTCTCCAGAACTTTCTGGAGTCAGGAGCAGCCAAATGACCCATTTCTAGCTAATGAAATATAAGTGGAAACTGCTAGTAGAGATCCTCCTGGGAAAGCTATTTTTAAAAAGGACAGACACAGCTTGCATGGCCCTTTACCCTTTACCCTTTGCCACTGTTCCTCCTTCCCTGATGAGGACTATGATACCTGCCATCAGAGCAGTCTTTCCATGGCAGTGAGGACAAAGCCTACATGCTAAATATAGAGGCAAGGAGAATAAGAGGACACTGAGACCCCAGTAGCATGGAATGTGATACCAGCTGCAGGTGCCTATTTCTACTTCTGTCTAATGTAATAAAAATATCTCTCCCTTTGATGAAGTGGCCATAGTCTGGTTTTTGTTTCATGTTCCCCAAAATGATCTTAGCTAATATCTATCACTGTGATTTTATGTTCCATATTTCACCCCTTTCCCACCCCATGTGTGCTGTGTGTACCAGACCTTCCCTTTCTATCTAAAAGACCTACTTTCCCAGTTCCTGGGAAGATTATTAACTGAGAGCTCCTAGCTTTGGGACTTCTTGGGGCACTGACTCATGTGAAAAGAGCCATCTTGCTCAGGCTAACACTGGCTTTCTGGAGGAAATGTAGGTAATCACCAAGAGACACTGGGGAATATGTGCTCAGCCCTGTCCTCCTCCAAAGGGGATAAACATGAAAGTCTGACTCAGTGTCAAATGAAACACTGAGTAAGGCCTTGAATAAGACTGTGCCAGAGCCCCAACTACACTTTTTCCAAGCCTGTTACTTTTCCTTCCCTTCCCTTCATTTTCAAAGATATCTATCTGCTCCTTACAAAGCTTTTCTCATGCCAGTCTCCATCTCAGTGTTCTTCTGAAGGAGTTTAGTGTCACAGTTGGTGCCAGTGCAGTCTGAGAGACAGCCACTAAAGAGGGACCTGCACCTGGCTTACCAGTGCAGCAGTGGCAGTGAGGATCCCTCACTGCTGGTCAGTGAGGCACAACCACCCTGTGGCCACATCCCAGGCTGAGCCACGCAGAGGCAGTAGTCTGAAAAAGCAGGTGAGTGGGCTGTGGGAGGCACAATAGGGGCAGCAGCCAAGGACACCCTTCCACTGAGGATCCCCTGCTTCTGTCATACCACATAGCACACTTAGGGAAATTATGCCCCATATCTCTGTAACAGTGGGTTTTGCAAGTTTGGAGGTCCTGGTTCCCAGAGTTGAAACTTTCCACCAAATGACACAATTTGGAAACATCTGAATACTCACATCACTGCCCTGGCGGGGTGATCTACGGTGTCCACCAACAGGACGAAGGGGTGTGACACACAGAGAGGAGGGTATGTTTGGTATATGTCTCTGGATCTTTTCTAACTGTTCAATTTCTCACAAGCCAGTTCCAAAGGCTTTTGAGCCACATGGCCAGGTGATGTCATGGTAACAACCCCACTTCCGGTACCAAATTTCTGTTAGTTACTTTTCTATTGTTGCTGAGACCAAAACATCCAATGCTGAAAGTTAAAGGAGAAGGGGTTTATTTGGCTTACAGTTCATAGAAGTTTCAGTCCATAATTGGCCAACTCTAAGGCAGGGATGACAAACAGACATGGCAGAGCAGAAACAACATGGCACACACAAGATAGCAAAGGGGGAGGGGGGAGGGAGATTTAGCAGTGTCTCCCTGCCCCTTTTATCTTATCCAGTTTCCTTAGGATGGGTAGCACTTACTCCCTTAATCCTAATGCGCTTGAGCCTATCATTGCATCATGAAACAATTCTAGCTTTGCACACTCTAGATCAAGCCTATGACCACAGGAGGCTTTGAGAGGACATCTAAATCCAAACCATGACACTATTCATATACCCCCTTTTCCCAAATACCCTGCAGCCTCACCATAAAGCACCAGAGTGTATTTTTCATGCTGTGTTTTTATGTGCCTCTTCTCATGCACTGTGGGGCCATATTTAAGTGAAATAAAGGCTACTTGAACTCAAGCATTGTGACACTCAGACAGTGAACAGGACAGCTGAGAAAGCCGGCAGCTACAGGGTGGGTAGCCCTTGTGGTATGAACCTGAAGGACAGGACGATGTGACTCCAAGCAGGAGGGAGCAGGACAGCACAAGTGTCGACCAAACTATCCAGGGAGGTGCACAATTCAAAACTTATGAATTGTTTATTTCTGGAATTTTCTACTTAATATTTTTCAGGCCATACTCATTCATGGGTAACCATGGAAGATGAAACCACGAGTATGGGAGGACTAGTGTGTGTGTAAGAAGCATACACCTCGTTGGCTCACTTTTGAGTACAGTTGGGGAAATCCACCCAAAATTGAATGAAATTCTGACTTAACAACATGCCCTTTTAAGACCACAGCACATTTTAAGGAGTCTGTCTGCATAAATCCCCAACTAAAGAAAGATGAAACTTTCCATGACCTGACTTCTCAGCAGATTGCTTCATTACAGACCCCGGGAAGCTCAAATGGAAAGCTAATTTTTCTTCTTCCCCAAATTGAAAACAGCTTGAGCTCTCTAAAATCCTTGTCATCTACCAAGGCAGACAGAAACTACAGAGGAGAACAACCTTATAACAGAACAGAGCAGGGTTGGCTCACAGTGAAACGGTGAGGACCTGGAGGGATGTAGCAAAGTCCTATCTCCACAGCACTGTGACCTTGAGTCTCCTTGCTCTGCTCCTGTGGCATCACTGAAAGGATAGAGAGAGAAAGTTAAAATTAGAAAAGACACTTTGGTGTCACTCTCTACAGCCTGCTTTCTGAGAACACATCTCATTAGACTAGCAGGACCTCGGGAAGGGAGGGAAGATGTAGAAGTGAGTTTCCACCATATTGGGTTGGTCGTACAGTGCGGTGGCATGAAGATGTCACACTGAAGGTGCAACCCCAAGGATGACAGTCAGCTATAGTTACCAGTCAGCTAAAACCTATGGTCATAAAAGTGGGTTTGTGTTTTTTTTTGTTGTTTGTTTGTTTTGCTTTTTGAGACAGGGTCTCACTAGGTAGTTGAGACTGAACTGGAACTCACTATGTAGCCCAGGTTGGTCTCGAACTCACAGCAATCCTCCTGCCTCAGCCTCCCAAGTGCTGGGATTACAGGCTTGCACCACCACGCCTGGCCCTAAAAGTGGGTTTTGTTGAATCCATTTCTAATTTATTAGCTGATGGCAAAGGCAAGGAATTAACAAATCATATGTTCTGCACCTTTCAGTCAGCCCCCAAAGCACAACTTGTCATTTTAATATTTTAATTGTTTCTGAAAAATGGGTTCCACTGCTTTGAAAAAAAAAGATGAGAGGTCATAATACTGAATGATTAATGAAAGGTCCTCCAATTTTAACAGAAATCTATGAAGTTGGAAGAGACTGTAAAGCAAAAGGCCAAAAAAAAAAAAAATGCCTATTGTTTTCCCAAAGAATGTTAACATCTGGAGTTCAGCTTCTTTTTCTGTGAGGTGGCATTTTCCTCATTGCATTTGACTTCCCAGTGATCCAGAGGCTTGATTATAACCTTCAATGTTAGAAAGGCAGACTTTTGTTTGCTAAAAGGATAGCATATATGGAAAGGGAAATTTTTACAAGTGACTTGACAAAAATATCACTGAAATCTTCATTTGTTTGATAGTGATTCATTCTTAACATTCGGCTTTGGGTAGGAATGAATTGGTCACACATGCACATGACAATCCACAATACAACATTCATAATGTTGACAAAAGAGGAATCAAATAAAATTCACAGCAGATATCCACTAAGGAAACAAAAAAGAAGGTTATGTGGGAAGATAGAGGAAACAGGAAAAAATAAGAGGGAGAAAGGAAGGGTGAAAGGAAAAGAGGGCAGAGGGAAGGAACGAAGGAAGGGAGGGAGACTGGAAAGGAGAGGGGTGATGGAAGGGAAAGAAAGACAGAAACAATGTAGGGAAACTGACACAGATGGCATCATTTTTCTGAGAGCTCTGGGTGCTTTCATCTTCCCTGTCCGCCTTCTCCTTTGGGCTGAGCTCCTGCTGCTCAGTCTTCTGGATGGGAACATCAGAAGGCAGCCGTGGTGGCTGTGAGAATGAGTAAACAAGGAAAAGAAAGACAATGAAACAAAAGTGAGACTTGCAGAAAACCTCCCCAATCAGATCGACTTTGTCCTCAGCGAATACAATCTAGAGCAAAGGCTGATAATCCTGAGATTAAGAGGAAAAAGGGACTTGGGAGGAAAGGCCTGTGTAAAATCAATTTTGTCCAAGACTTACTTCAGCTTGAGTGAGATATCATCTAGGCCCTGGCAAGTCCCAGTGCCCATGGAGACTCTGTTGACCTTCTACTAGGTTACCCCTCCTTGAAGGATAAAAACCAAAACACTACAGTCAGCCTTTGCAGGGTCTCCAGGCTCCAGTGTGGTATAGGCCCTGCATCTGAATTAAATAAATGTAATTAATAACTAATATTGGCCCAATAGATAAGAAAATAATTATTGCCATCAATGAGTAAGAGATACACAGTGCACAGAATCTCTTATGTTAATTCTACAAAACTAACATTCTTAATCTAGTTAAATACACAAATGGTTTCCACAGTTACATTGACTGTTCTCTTTGCAAGAACCATGTCCTGTTAGAAAAAAAAATGTTGATAGCTAATGTGGGCTCCATGATATTTTCTAAACAGTTTAACTACATAACAAAGCCTAAATTTATCCAACAAACATTTTTCAGGCACCCATCAGGCAGGCAGTTCCAGAATGCTCTAAACAAGATGAACACCATCTATGTCTCATAGAGCGTCCAGGTGTTAAGCAACAAGTGACCTAATTAATCATGTGATTAAAATTGTGATGAATCCTTGTGATGTTTTGGATGTAGTCTGAGTGAGTCCCCAAGTGTTTGTGTGTTGAAGTTTCTTCGCCATTGTGAGGCAAATAGAGAGAGTAAAAGCTTCATCTGTGTATGGGATTTGAAGATGGGGCCTTTGGGAAATGATTAGGATTCCACAGGTCAACAGGATGGAGCCACCAGGATGGAATCCTGGTGGGTTTATAAGAGGAGGGAGTGATATCAGAAGGTAGATACACACACACACACACACACACACACACACACACGCACATACTCTTTTTCTGACCATGTGAGGTCCTGCCCCTTGGGACTGCCAGCAAGAAGACTGTCACCAGATGTGTCCCCTTGACCATGAGCCAAAACCACCAACCCCCTTTCTTTATAAGTTACCTAGCCTGTGATATTCAGTTATAGTAACAGCACATGGGCTGACACAGTGCAACTGTGCTAACTTGTAGAATGCTAAGAGAGTATATAGGTTAGAGACCTCAGAAGTCTTCTCTGAGAAAGAAATAACACTTAAAACTGTATGTGATTAAGAGGAAGTTAACTACATGAACAGGGACAAGGAGAATAGTTTCCAACAAGCTTATTAAAGACTCCAGAGTGGGAGGGAGCAGAAGATGCTGGCAGAACTAAAAGGAGGTGAGCGCAGCTAAAGTCCACTAGCAAGGTAGGGGGAGCACAGGGTTCCAAGGGGACAGCAGAGTGTCCTAAGGCTGTAAAGGATCATGGAGAAGTGGACCTTGCCCTCTGAACTGAACTCCCGAACGCTGAGAAGAGCTCCACCAGGAAGCCCTGGACTGCCCATGAGAAGGGTCAAAGCCCTAAGCATGTGATGTTGTGACTGGGGACACAAGTGCTTATCTTTTCTAAATTCCTTCTCCCATCCTTTACTCTTTTTTAACCTCTAACATGTAAAATGACACTTTTCCAGATGAAGGGTATATTCTTAAGTGATGACTGAGTTTATAAGTGTTCTTTCTTTTTTCAAGGGGACAAAGTGAAGCTCACAGGAGACTGGAGTGATCATGGCCTAGGAATTGTGTCCTAAGGCTGTAAATCAACTCTCCTTTAAGAAACCAGTGCTGGAGTCAGACCTGTGGGGGAAACAGTAAATTCAGTACACGTAAATAGGTTTCCTTACCGAGACTTCACAGACCTTTGCTATACTGCAAATCAGTATTTCTTACCTATCTTAGCCAGGTTTACCCAGAGCTCTAGGATCTAGAGTGACGTGAATCTCAAGGCCTCCACTCATGGGACTTGGTCTCTGTCCTCCAACTGTGATCCCTCAGGAGGGAAGCAATTTGCCAGACTTCCCAAACTTGCTGAGTGTGGAGTATTTTTTCGTTGGAGAATCTCACAATGTAGTATTTGAGAAATGCTTGCTAATCCTACGTAGAAGAAGCAATGCCAGACATCCCCAAAATACAATTTAGACCATGTTATGCGGAAAGGTTCTTTAAAAAATGCCACACGAGGGTTTGATTACAGAAACTAATAAAGTATTCTCTAAATAATGAAAAAAAGAATAAGATAAATAGTATTTGAAATGCTTGCTAATCCTACGTAGAAGAAGCAATGCCAGACATCCCCAAAATACAATTTAGACCATGTTATGCGGAAAGGTTCTTTAAAAAATGCCACACGAGGGTTTGATTACAGAAACTAATAAAGTATTTTCTAAAAAATGAAAAAAAGAATAAGATAAGACTATAAGAGTGAGAAGCGGTTTTTTTTTTTTTTTTTTTTTTTTTTTTTTCTT
>NW_022900940.1:46416771-46486480 GCF_012274545.1 Fukomys damarensis | reverse complement strand
AAGATAAGACTATAAGAGCGAGAAGCAATTTAAATATGTTCAGGGACCATTTTCATCTCCAGAATTAAGGATTATTTTGATGTTACATCATTGCCTTTTCTCTTTTACTTTCCTTTTTAGTTTTATTTTAGGATTCCCTATTTTTAATGTTCATACAGAGATTTCTTTAACTGAAATACCGAATAGTTTCTTTGGTGTGAAAAACTACAATAGTACACAGGATCCTAATGAGATAATTAATAATGTGAAATAGGAAGTAAAGGGCTAAAGGTGTAGGGAAAGTGGGAAGGGTGGGGGAAAGGTAATAAGGGAGAGGAAAATAATGAGAAACTGAAAAAATGGAAATAAAGTGTTTGTAAATGGGGAGGGGAGGAAGGGGTGAAGGGAGGGCAGGGACAAGGGGAAAAATGAGAATCAAGACCTATCATGTAAAGGTACAGAATCCCAATGATGAATGTAATTGTATTGTATACCTAGACTGTACCAATAAACTCAATAAAAAGAAAAAAATAAAATAAAAAAATAATAAAAAAATGCCACACGAGACCTTGTTTCCTAGAGGGTGAATCCAATGACCTATGGGGGGCAGCCTTTTTTAAATAACCAAGAAAGCAGCGACCTCACAAGACCCTGCGCACCCAGAAGAAATGCTGGATTCGAGGGAGCATCGTGGAGTTCTCACGGGAGGAGAGGCACACATCTGTCCTCATCCCCGCTCCAAAGGCACAGCGCTGACTCTCTCCCACATAGTTTAAGCCTCATGCCAATTATACAGCAATTGGGTCTGTAGTGATGTCTATTTTGACGCTTTTTTTAATTCAAAGAAACATATCACTGTAGATGTGAGGCTAAGACAGCCAGCCCTCCATTCTGAAAACAAATGCATGTTCTGGAAGTTGTTAACAGTCTGTGTTTGTGTTGATGTAAAACTATAAAAGCTTTCTTTTCTTTTCTGGCCATCTCTAAACCAAGATCTTCTCTGAAGTGCTCATCTAGGAGCAGAAGCACCGACTCGGTATTGCTGGGTAAGTGAGGACCACGTGGCACCTCTTGGGTTTCATGTTGTTTAGGTTCATTAAATTTCTTTGGGCTCAATGCTGAGATTTCAATGGGAAGTTTCTCTTTCCCATCCTAAAATGCTGCAGAGAGTAATTAGTCAAGAAATTTTCAGGTCTTGGGACAAGTGGAGACCAGAAGATGGCTTGTCTTTCTACTCTAGGTTCTCAGTTTTTCCTCCTGATGAATTACTTTACTTCCAAGAAGGCTTTTGGTGGATCCTGATGATTCATACCACAGTGAGGTACAGTGTTCTGATTTGATTTGGAAGGATATAATAGATGACCTATTTCAGATAAATGCATAGAAAGAAGCTGACTTGGTACATAAAAGCTACTCGGGAATGCTTATTAAATTGTTTAATCTTGTTAGTGACAAGTGTTTCCTATGAATCATTTTCTCTCTGATGGCAATGTATTCCTGAGCTAGTCAAGTCAAAGATCAAATCCACCTGCTCTGGCTCCCGCCTTCAAATCCACTTTGAAGGGAATTGGCATTCTCAGATATCTCGACAGGAGAAATCACATCCAAATGTACATACTGCACAGCAGAATTAACTTGGGTTCAGAGCATTATATACATGTCAAGTGGGTGTGGGTCCTGCCACCTGGCACTGAGACAAAACCCTCATTGAATCTTTTTTCTCCAGCCTTCCTACCTCTTTCATCATCCTGTAAACTCTAATCTCTTATTAACAATGAGAATGAGAAGAATACAAAACCAAAATGTTATTCCTTTTCCAACAAGAACGGTGCATCACCAGCAGGACCTACAGTGTGGACCTCAGTAACTTCCAGCCTTTTTCCTCTCTCCTCTCTAAGAACTGGTGCTTCCCTTTAATCTAACTGCCAACTTCATCCTCTTCTTGCAGGAGAAAGTTTTCTCTACTCCTTTATGTAATTCGAGCAGGTGGCAGCCCTGACCCAACTCCAGGCACAGCCCCAAATGCACGGCCTCTCCCAGGGTTCTCAGCCACTTCCACCGCCTGGAGCACCTCAGCTTTGGCCCGGACAGGGGCTGTGTGCTCTGTGTCAACACAGCACAGCCAAGTGTGCGTGGCAATCGGTGTGCCCACAGCCCTCTGTGTGCCTTTTCACATCAAAATTTAAACGTATCCAGTGTTGTACTTAGAGTTCTATCTCCCCGACATAAAATGTACATGAATAATATAAGTCAAATAAGACCTAAAATTACGTGACTTTTCTATCAGGATCCATTTATAAATGTCTACCGGAGAAATCTTGCCATAGCTTTCACCATAAACTAGTAATTCTAAGCATACAGCCCTTGAATTTTAGGGTGTGTGACTGCCCCCCTCCATCTGGCCAGAAACTAGAATCCTCCTATTCTGTCTCAGAGGTTCTAGGTAAGTCTGCGGAGAATATCAGGTATGAAGATATCTGCAAGCTCTTAGGTGATAGAGAGGTCTGAGAAACATGGGACTAGATTAAATCCAAGGAAAAATGAGTGAGGACTAAGACTTAGACCCTTCTGTGGAGGGACAACCCCAACAAAACAGTCATTTACTGTTTCTGGGGAAACTTTCCTCAGGATAAACCGTCTCAACAACCGAAAGAACTACCAAACCCACATTCGTTAATCAAATTTCCTCAGTGGATTTTCACTACAGTCTTTAACACTTTGGGGATCTGTGACCAGCAACATCCAGATACTCTCATGAAAGGGGGTACAGCCTTTTGTTTCAGATACGAGCATTTCTGACTGATGTTGGTAACACACTGCCTCCACCTGCCAGGCAGGTTACGGTGCAGGTAGCTGGTGCTCAGACAGGCTATGAATGTGAAGTCAGCTCCCAGTCAGACAGAGCTCAGTTATCCTCAGACATCAGCTGAGCGCTGTGGGCCATCTTTTCACACACTTGTCCGAGGCAGAACGTAGGCAGCCCAGAGAAGATAGTGTTAATGATCCACCCCTGGTGCAGAGCAGTGGGATGATGGCTTCGTTCTGCCCAACAACAGCCAGGGTTAGCTTTGATAGGAGTTTAACAGCAGCCCCCAGCCCTCAGCCCCCTGCTGCCCCTGTGACCAAGGAAGGCACCTTGCAGACGGAGTTTTTGTCCCCCTCGCTGCAGGCACTAGAAGATATTTCCCTCCCTCCCCTCCTCATCTCTTCCCTCCACTACCATCCTTTTCTCAATGTTGCCCCCTTTTGTCTCTTGAACATCTTAGAAAGTTTCTTAAATTCACCGATTCACGTGTATATTCAAAAATAGTATTGCCAAAATATCAAGACACCGTTTTCATTACGATTTCCCAGGAGCTCTGCTACATGGTACCCATAAAACGGGATACAAAAACTAGCACAGCCTCTGTCCATGAGAAAAAGTGAGAAGCACAGATGTGACCACAATAATCCCACACGCAGTGTGAAATATAAGTGAAGAGAATCACAGTGCGTGCTACTGAACAGAGACGGGGCGCTACAAAACATACCAGGTGGGACACGGCCCTGGCAGAGAGGTCAGCAGGGGTGGTGACATGGGAAAAGAGTGGGGAGAAACCAGGGAAAGGAGAGGAAGAAGGAAGAACTTTGCGAAGCTCTCGGGATGGGGATCAGGTGAAGAAGAATCAAGGTAATTCAGAAATTAACAAAGACTCCTGACCAAGAGGAGAGAGCACATGCACTGTGGGTTGACTCGTACCTCCCCAAAAGGGATGTGAAGTCCTGATCCCCAGGGCCTTGGAAGCTGACCATACTTGGAAATAGGGTCTTCACGGGTGGAATTAAACTGAGCCTGTACACGAGTAAAGAGGTCCTTTAACCCAATATGTGCAGTGTCCTGTGGAGGAGCAGAGGCACAGGTAAAGCTGAAGGGAGAGAGGGAATCAGGCTTCACATCCAGGGAGTGTCAGGCACGCTGGGAGAGGCAGGAAGGACCTCTCCTTTAAAGCCTTTGGAGAAGGGCTGATCTCACCACCTTTGAATTCAGATGTCTCACCTCCACAACTGTGAGAGAATAGATTGAAGTTGTTTTAAGCCAGCTGGTTGTTGGAATTTGCTACCGCAGTGGAGGAAACTAGCAAGTGTGAAGTGTGACGGGGCCAAACCAGGCTGGAGAGCAGATCAGGCCTCGAAGCTCTTCTGAAAGCCAAATAGTCTTTTATTGTTTTTGTTTATTTGTTGTTGTTGCTGCTGCTGTTTTTAGCAAAGAGGCAACTGTAACTGGTAGCCTGTGACAGGATCAGATACACTTTTCACACTGGTCACAGGACTTTGTTAGCAAATGCATTGGGGTTATGCAGATGGTAGGAAACCGACCTTCCAGGCCATCGGTTGATATTTCAATACAGCCACCAAATTCGATCGCCAGCTTCTTTCCAACTACCCGAGATCGCTGTTTTCAGTAACACAGCACATCTGGAACAACTGTTCCAGTTCTGCTCCACAGAACACTGCTTCTAAGAAACTCACTTAAGAAAATGGTCAGGATCACAATAAGGTTTGGAAGTCCTAGGTTTCTTGAGAGCTTTCTTTTTACTTGGGAAATCAAAATGTGCTTTAACACATGAAAGTCCTGGGATTCTGGCAATAAAAACAGAATTTAGGCACAGTTCTCAAATGTGTTTGACTATGAAATATACTAGGGCAAACCAAAACCAGAAGTAAGTGGGAATACCTATTAACATTCTAAAGAACTCGCTTTTGAAAATGCAGAAATGTTTTTAAAAGTAATCAATTACCCCCAAAAATATACATTGGTGGTTCAGTGCTAGAATTCTCACCCCTCATTACCTAAAAACAACAGCAGCAGCAACAACATATCTCTTCAAATCCTCACCCAGCATTTGGGACCAGGAAATTCTATTGTCTTGAACTCACAGCGACCCTCCCGCCTCAGCCTCTGGAGTGCTGCGATTACTGGCATGCACCACCACGCCCGGCCTTCATTTTTAATTATAAGAATGGAAGGTCCAGATAACCAAGAGGTGTGTACAGCAGCCACGCCCGGGATAGAGCGCAGGGTTTCCCTTCCAACCAGATTTCTTTTGAAATAACTTCTGGGGCTTTAAGCAAACATTTTAAATTTCTGACATTTAAAGATACGTAAGAGCGCTGAAAAGGAAATCCAGTGACTCCAACTATCTCAACCATGTCTCTCTTCCTTGTGAGTGAAACTAACCAAGTCAGCTTTTAAAATCAGGGAGGGCAAACCTGTGAAGAGTAAATCAATGCCCTATAATGGATGCTTTATGCTCTCGTTCTCCGCGTGCTGTGTTCATGATGTCCCTGAAGTTACCAAGTACATCACGCTCTCTTGACATTTTCAGGTGTTTATTACGCACTCTCCACCTTGTGGAACAGTGTGCAGTAAAGGCAGCGTCTGCTGCGTCCCTGCCGTGGCTCTTCTCCTGTCCTTGCCCCCTGCCTTGCGTCAGTACCTGGGTTACAGGTGGAAAGACTGCCCTTCCCTGCCGGGCACCCCCGGCAGGAAGGTCCAGGTTGGCTCCCCTGCTCTTCTAGCTGCGGCCCTCTTCAGAGCCTCGCTGACGGAAGTCGATTTCAGCTGCGATGTCACTGCTGCTCCTCGGTACCTGTTCCGCAGACTCACTTTTGCCCCGAAGCAGTGGCCTTGCAGACAACGAGAGACAAGTGGAAAGAAGAGGTCCTTCGTGCAGGGGACCCCGCGTGAGCCTGAGCCGGGCACAAGGATGACGTCTCCCCAGGTGAGGACACGGCCCGCACCCCACCAGCCTCTTGACATGAGGCATAGACAGGGAACTCCCGAGAAAGCCTGCAGCCCCCACTTCTGCTTCTAAGGAATTTTAGGGATCATTTGGCACTATACAATGCGATCCTTCTTAGCTAATTCCAGACCCTAATATGTACCCCAGACACATACCCTCCCAAGTATAATTCCTTTGAAACTAAATAGGAATAATAATAATTGTAATTACTATTAAACAGGAATAATAATATATGAATGCTATTATATAATAATAATTCTATAAACAGGAATCATAATAATTAATAATAATATCTCCACCCAGCCCCCACCAGCTTGTTCTACTTTCTCTGTTGTGAGACAGCAGCACATGGATAACCTCCCATCTGGGCTGAACTACAAAAGCACATTTCATTCCCAGTGTTTTCTCATTTCAGAACACAGACGAATCTTGCAGAACACTTTGAGAGCTGCCTTACAATGTTGTTCTCCTGGTAATAAGAAATACCACAAAAAAGTCAATATTATCCTCCAACTCAGGAGACAGCTTGATGTAGACAAACACTGAGAGACAGAAGAGAAAAAGTAGTCTGACATCAGCAGGGCCCTTCCTACCACTGGTGTGCGGGACAGACTTGGACGGGCTTCTCTTCTTTCTCCTCATCCGTAGACCAGGAGCGACGAGATGGACTCAGCACCACTCTGGGAGGAGCAGGAGGCCTGCGGCGCTGTCCTCACTGGGGCCATCAGAGCTCTCAGCAGCACCCACCTCCTTTCTCTTCTCTGCCCCACTGCACTGCGGCAGCTCTGGAGTAGTGTGATCCACTCCTGACCAGAAATCCTGTACCCACTGTGTGTCTGAAGGAAAGCTCTTTGTGAAAGTTTAACTTAAAAGAATCTGTCACCCAAAACTGGTCTAACGTCAAGGGTGGAATAAGACGCCACTGCAGCAGACGGGGGAACAGAATAGACAGCAAATGAATACCGCGGGAGGTCACAGAGGGGCTGCTGCCACAAACAAGAGCTGCTGACAAACTGAAATGTCCGGCTCTGCATGCAGGTCACGTCACTTCCACTGTTACCCACAGACGCAAGGGCCACGGGGGGGCAGGACAAAGCAGAGAGGCCATCGCACGTGCTGGTTAACAGCGAGGGTGTGGAGACAAACAGAATTGCTGCCTGCTCAGGGCTTGGCCCTACCCTCGTGCAGCCCCGAGTGAGCCATTTAACCTCCGTGAGCTGCAGTTTCTCCTCTGTGGACAGGGGTGATACACTAGTCTCTGATTTATGGGTGGCTGTTGTGAGTATAAATATTGTAAAGAACACAGAGTGCTCCGCACAGTATCAGCCAAGCAGCAATTGTTCAATAAATGTTATCAATTATTACTGTTCTTTTCTCCTAGACACCTAAGGTCCAGTGTGATTCACTCCTAATCACAGAGCTCCAACCTTGCGATGCTTCCGAGGCATAGCAGGAGTCTGGTGCTTGGCAACAGAAACAAACACAAGGAGAAGAAATGTTCATCTCCGAGGAGTCTCCTCCTCCATTCAGCAGTCAGAGAATGATCTGGCGGTACCTGTGGGGGGACAAGGTCCGCCCTCACACTCAAGGTGCGAACTCCAGAGAGCATGCTCATTTTAGCTCGCCAGTCTCCCAGAGCTAAACTAAGCGATACGGCCTATAACTGAAGGGGACACAGGTGCTGTGCTGCCTGTGTACCTGCCCCTGGCTTGTGCAACAGTGGAAATAACAGTACTTCTCAGTGTCACCTTTTTCAGATATCTAGAAAAGATAGGAAGCCTGGATTTCTGCCAAGTGACAAGTATTTAAAGTGAAATCTACGAGATATACCAATAGTTTCCTGAGTAAAAATTAAGTACATTTTTCAGAGGGTCCTGTATTTCTTTACTCCATGGTGACTTTGACAGGAAGCCACAATATCATCGTGCCGAAGATTGGACATCTCAGCCTCAGTGTGGACCAGGACCAGATCAGCCAATGGGGTAAGTGTGATGCTGAAAGACGTCAGAGGGAAACATCGCTTACAATACTCCTGTGTTTCCCAGGTTTTCCAGCTGGGAAAAAAGACCCCTGAGAAAGAAAACAGATGACTGAGCTGAGATTCAAGTCAGTAGCTCTGCTGAGCCCATCCGGAGGTTCCAGTAGTCAATAACAGAAAACACATTCATAATTTTGCATCATTTTCAGCAGTCACATGTAGATACACATGTATACACATGTAGGCTAAATAACATGTAACTGAAATACCGTGAAACTATATACTTGATAAAATTTGAATTAGAATGCTCCTGGGTTTTGCCCACAAATATGAATAGCAGGTCTAGTCATAACTGCTAAAAACTGGAAAGAATCCAGGTATGTTCTAGCTAGTGATAAGCAAAGTGTGGTAAATCCACGGAGTGGAATACTACACAGCAATACAAAGGGACAAACAGCACATCCCTGTCATCCAAGCACTTAGGAAAGCTGAGGTAGGAGGATTACAAGTTCAAGTCCCACCTGGGCAACTCCATAATGGATAATAGATATTGGCAAGTAGGAAGAAAATGTTCAAATGGGAAGGGGAACAAGGGAGGGGGAGAAAAAAGGAGGGCAGGGAAAAGAAGGGAATAGAAGGAAAAAATTGAAGCAATGCTTCTATAAATAAGGAGGGGGGCCGGGGATTTAGCTCAGTGGTTCGGTGGCCTGTCTTGCAAGCATAAGGACCCGAGTTTGATCCCCGGGACCAATAAATAAATAAATAAGGAGGGGAAGAAGGAGTGAGGGAGAGGAGAGGAATGGGAGAAAAAGAAGAATGAAGATAGATCACGTACAAGGGAACAAATTCCTAATGATGAGTGTGATCATTATGTATATCAAAAGTATACTGATACAATTAATTTTAAAAATTAAAAAATAAAATGCATTCTGATTTCAGAGATGTTAAAAGTGAAAAAAAAAACCACCCTAAAATAGAAAAGGTCGGGGCTATAGCTCAGCAGTAGAAGGCTCTAGGTTCAACCACCAGTACCACAACAAAACAAAACAGAACAGATGAACAAACTGGTAATGCACACACCTCAGAGGTGGATCTCCAAAGCTGAGGCCTTGTGAGAGGCTCTAGGCGTCTAAAGACTTCCCACGCCATAGATCTGTTTATAGGATTTTCCAGAAGAGACGAAACCGCAGTGACAGAAAGCAGCCATATTTGCCAGGGGCCAGGGGAGAGGTTTGGGATTGTCTTGAAGGTGATGTGAGACTTCAGCAGGAGAGGCTCAGATCTTGATTGCGGTGACATTACCAGAACTCACAGCTGGACACCAAGAAGGACGCGTGTCACTGCATCTACGTTATATTTCAATAAAAGTAAAAGAAAAAAAATGACTGGTGACTCTGGATGCAACAGAATCCCACGAAGAAGCACGGCTTCTTAGACGTAGCTTTCAAGAGCTGAGGCCCCTTCCGGAGGTGACCTCGCCGCTCAGCAGGGCTGCAGTGAGTCGCGCTGAGCCTCAGCACCCTGCACACAGCACTGGCTATGGAGACAGGGAGCCCCTGCTTCCACCTGAGCCTCCACCCGGCCCTGCTGGGAACGAAGGCCTCCAGGTCCTGGGGCTTCCAACTTCCCCGGGAAGTGACGCGCTCAGATGTTGCCCAGACTGTGGGCCTTTCTTCCCGGAGACTTCTTTTTCCATCCCACTGAAACGCACTGGTGGAAGAAACCCGTGTCCCCACCTACTCGAGCTTCTGAGGCCCTGGTTGGCCTCAGACCCGGCGGTGCCTTTGTTGTGCTGAAACTGTTGCCAGGGACCTGACTCGTTCTGGAACTCTCCTGGAATAAATCAGAGAAAGGCAGCAAGATCAGGTGCGGGAGAAGATGACTGTCCAGGCCTCAGAAGAAAAGCAAGGTAATCAGGCTTCAGAGCTAAGTAGCAGCTACCACATGGAGGTGGAGTGTTAGGTCACGTCACACCTCCCTTATATCCCCTCCCTACTAGAGTGCCATAGGCTTCCTCTTCTCTCCCAGTCCACAGAGAAGCAAAACCAGGGAAAACACCCCTGGCCTCAGCACATTTGAATGTGTATTTGCATTCTCAGTAGTGAGCAGAGCAGTCCAAATGGAGTAGTGAAAAAGAGGGGAAAAAGCAAAATATCTCATTAATTTTTGCATTGATTTTCATGTTGCAAAGATAGTCTTTGGGGCACGTTGAATTAAAGAAGTATTTGAAAAATTAATTTCCCTATTTCTTTTTGCACTGTTTAATGGGGCCACAGATAGATTTAAATTTCCTGTACAACCTGTATTACATTTCTAGTGATCACACAGCTCCATAACCCTAGCAAATACTGAAGTTAAGTTTCTTCTTCCATGCGTTGTTGTTGTAGGGATCGAAGCAAAGCAAGGTTAAGAACCAGGGATTGCATCTCGATTATAGGGAATTTCCCAGAATGGCTGGGAGACTTGAATAATTTATTGCACGGAGCACTCAGAAAATATTCAGTGATTGTCAGCATCCTATAGAGAAGCCCATATGGGTGGGGACAGATTACAGAGTCCAGTGATGGCCTGAGCCATTCCTCAGCAAAGGTATTATGCAGAGGTCTGTGAGCAGGGTCAGTGCTGTGCCCTGGAGGCAGAGGCCGGTGGTCATGCTGGGCTGTGTCAATGCCAGTGGCCTCGAGTGAAGGAAGAAAGTGCAATTTCCAGGAGGAAAAGGCAGGCCCTCCCCACCAGTGACATCGAAACACGCCAGATGGGATGCAGTGCCAAGTGGCTTAAATGGGCTAGAAAAGTAAAGAATGTGATATTTCTGATGCTTGAAGTTCTATATTACAAATCACGGTGGATTCACATAATTTTGCATATCCATGGGAAAATATTTTGGAATGATACATCTTCGAGCGGTTACCATTTGGTGTTTCTTGTGGTGGCGTAGAACTTAGGGAACCTTTTGATTTCTGTTGTGTTACTTTTTCCATAGGAATTAGGGACAAGGAAAATATGCCCTGTTTTAATAATAATAATAATAATAATTAAAAAACATTTGGGAAAGGTGACAAGCCCCAGGAAAAGCTAAGTTGTCAGAGATGCTTCAGGGATTTTGCAGATGTAGGGCAGAGCCTGTCATTCACCCACGGGTCCCAGGAGGGGTCCCCGGGAGCTGGCCTGTCTCGTGCCACATCTTCAGTGGCCCCCATCCAGGCATCACCACGGAGAGATGTTCTGGAATGGTCATCAACTGCCTGCGCTCCTCTCCCGGCACAAGGAGGTACGCTTGAGCCCGCACCGGCTGTCCCACAGCTGCTCAAGTCACTCAGGTGCCCACGGATGGGTTATCTGTCTCCCTATACTCCCCACAAGCGGATCAGAGCCCGACCTAACTCGAGGGACAGCAGTCTAATCGCGTCATTCAGAAACCCGTCAAGAGTGTTGGTCTGAGATATCCAACAGACACCAGGGAAAAGCTGAAAGCAGAAAAAGTAGAGGGACACAGGGAAGCCGAGAATGGTAGTGACAAGAACGTTAGTCCTGAGGGCTCAGCTGGGCTAAGTTCTAGGTTTTGCCCCAGATACTGTGATTTTGGAGTTCTATGAGAAACTGGGGGACATTGTAATCATTTCTTGTCTTTTATTCAAGTTAAGCCTGTTCGGTTTCAGCAGCTTATGATAAAAAGATCCTAAGGAATGTAGATAAAATGTCTATCTACACAGAGCTTGAAGGAGCAAGGAATTATCCTCACTTCAGAGGGTCTATACATTACTGCCAAGATTAGTCTCAGCTTCTTTGTCTGTAATTATAGGGTCAGAATAGCTCTCTTCCCTGCCACCTCACCGCAGCCTCCTTGGCTCCCCAGCCTGCCACACTTGGTGCTAACACCAGCCCACCTTGGGGCCTCTCTTACACAGAATAATTGCAATTGAACGTCTCAGCTTCTTTGTCTGTAATTATAGGGTCAGAACAGCTCTCTTCCCTGCCCACGTTATGAATGTAAGGACCAGACATGCTGGAGAACTTTAACAGCAGTATGACTGTGACTGCAATCTGACCCTTGCTGGAGGCCAGCCACCTCACCGCAGCCACACTTGGTGCTAACACCAGCCCACCTTGGGGCCTCTCTTACACAGAATAATTGCAATTGATTTTTCAGCCTTTAATAAAGATCATCTACACCATTACTATTAGGAAACAGAAGGGGGCACCCTAAGAGTATTTGACTAGTGGCAAATAGCTGCTCTAGACACACCTTTCTACACCTCCTACAGTGAATGCTTTCTCTCAAGCATAAGAAAGAAAATGCTTAATTTTATATCTTAAAGTATTCAGTGGAACCATATGACCAGTGCATAAGATCAAGAGCAACTAGGTAAAACTCGGAGAAAAAGGCAAAGCCGAAATAAAGTAGTGTCTGCCAAATTTAGTCTATCTCTCCGAAAAAATCTAATTTGATTTCTACAGTAGTGTAAATACAAAAGGGTAGTTAAAAATATTTTTACTGAATGACTGTGGAAAACAATTAGGAGAAGGAAATAACAAAATTAACCTCCAAGGAGCAATTTCCATAAGCCAAACACGTATATTATGAACATTACTTCATGTTACTGCAACCCTAGGACATGGGTACTCAAATTCCCCCAGAACTTCAGCAATAAAGCCAGCCACTCCATCCTGCTTATTTTAAGGTAGCACTTCTTTCCACTGATCCAAGCTGTCTTCTCAGTGAAGGCCTGGAGTAAACGAGTAGATCATCCAAGAAATCTTTACCGAATTAGGCAGATCTAAGAATGGGCCAGGAGAGACAAAGACAGAGAGGGCCAGGCATATGTTAGCCATTTGCTAGTTGACGAGACAGGACACCCGACACCCACGACCTGAAGGAGGAGAGGTTTGTTTGGTTCAAGGCTTCTGGATCCACTGGCCGAAGGGAGAAACGTCCTGGAGGACAACAGCTGCTCAACCTACCCAAGGCAGCGGGAAGCAGAGAGAGAGGAACCGAGCTGAGGACAAGAACCACCCTTCCAGGTTCAGCCTGCAGTGGCCACCTCTCCTACCTGGCCCCCCTGCTATGCACAGACAGTGCAGCACCCCTAATCCTGTGACTTCCTGAGAGCCCCACCTCTGAGGCTTTGGGGGCCAAACTGGGTGCCAGCCATCCCAAGGTGGAAGAGCAGAGTGTGCGGAAGGAGGAGGGGAGGAAGGGTGAGGAAACAGCAGAACAACAGGGAGAAAGAGGGGAAGGGGAGAGAACAGGAAGACAAAAGAGCTTCCCTGGGCCTCTGCAGAGACCTTCCTGGGTCTGAGAGCCGGCTCTTCTTTGTTCTCTCACTCAGAGCTCAAATGCACAGACTGGCCTCAGACAATGTCCCTGCGGGCTGCAAGGTCCACATCTAGAGCCGACTCTGGAAGGAAGCCAAGGCAGCTTAGTGAGGCACCATCAAAGGCAGGGTATTGACTTAGCCAGCTCTGAAACAGCCTTCTCTGAAAGGCTCTGCCCTCAACAGCTGTTCATTAGTTAATGAATATGCTGTATTGACTCTCAAGGTAGGCAGGAAAGCAACCTCAGGGCAAATCTGTCAGTGTAAGAGCCTGGAAGCTTCCCCTCCTCCTCTTCCTCTCCCCAGAGCCTGGGGCCCAAGGCTCTCTGGAGGGAGGTTCTATCTCCACACTCTGGGAAGTCCTGAAATAAAGATGAGGGACACACCTGCTCTTCCCTTTCTCCGAACTCTTTAGGATGGGGCAAACTGAGTCCCAAGTTTGGGTAACTGAGGTAATAAGATTTTTTTAAAGTTAATTCTTTTTTATAATGCATTTGGAGAAAGACGAACTTGCTTATGAAGCTCTCAATCACACAAATCCTGTACTAAGGAAGCATTTATATTTTTAAAGTAAAGTGGATTTATTTTTTCAATATTAGGAATCGAACCTAGGACCTTCACACTGAGCAACGTCCTCAACTTCCCTCCCCTTATTTTTTATTTGGAGACAATGTCTTGCTAAGCCAGTTTACCTGGCTGTGCTAGAACTCTCTCAGTCCCCCTAGGTGAGGCTCCCACAGCGCTGGGATTACAGTGTGTGCTGCCATCCTGGCTGTTTTTATTTTGTTTTGTTTTAGAAATTAGATTCCACAACATAATCCATGCTGACACAAACTCATGCGCCAGGTTCCCAAGAGCTGGGATTATAGGTGTGCTTCACCAAGTCCAACATTGAAATCAATAAAAACAAACAAACAAACAAACAAACAAGCAAACAAAGAAAAAACACCACAGGAGCAGTAGTATGCGGGTCTGTCGGGACCATGAGTACTGAGAACAGGGCAGGAGTGGCTGAACTTTGAGATGTAGAGCACAGCTCAGTGGAAGGCAGAAACAACTCTCAGTACGCTGTTGGGTGCATAGTACAGTAAACCGTGGGTTGAAAAGATGGTGGATAAATCAGAATGCACTGGAAAAATAGATCAGTGTGTTAAAAGACAAAATTGTACGAAATCTCATTTTACAGGTTTTAATTGGGCTTATTTGTGATTCTCAAATCAGGTGGCAGTCCAGACCAAACCTGGCTCAGTGGCCTCCTGCACCACTCAGGAAGGTGCTACTTTCGGCCCAGAGGAAGAATCGCAGGGCAAACAGAGGTGAGAGCACAGCTGGTTGGCACAGCTGTGCCAGTCAGCGGAGCACGGCTTGAACGGTCGGCTGCCTGTGATTTGCCAAGTCTCAGCTCCTTGGAGGAAGAGTAGGTGGTGGTCTGTTTAGGCCTCAAGTTGGTTGCAGTTCACTATGTGCAGAGAGATCTTGAGGCCAGTGGCCCAGCTTCTCGGTGCCTCATGCTCCTCGACACAGGTCCTGGCCTGGCCCGTTGCTGTGAGGGTCACAGTGAAGACCACCCAAACATTCAGCCCCAAATTCCACATGGACATCACTGATGGAGTTAAAATTGTTTGGTATAATAAAATAAAGAGATAATGCATGTCTTAAGTTTCACTTGTCAGTCTGAATATGTTAGGTTCAGGTCAGTATTATCAACTCTGTCATTTTTTTCCATTTTAACAATGACGTTATTTCAAGTTTAATCATGATGTTAGCGAATCATTCAATTGAATCATTTTCCCAAAATATAATATTGAATTTCATGAGTTTTAAAATGTAAATGTATTCCTCACTGATACATTAAAGTGTGCATATAGATAGGAAAACTTATAATGCTTCAATACAGGTATACATTGTGTAACGTTTAAACAATTAAACGTACCTATTCCGTCAAGCTTTTATCATTTCCTGCAGTGAAAACAGTCACGATTCCTTTTTCATTCTGAAGTACACATCATTGTTATATATAGCTCACCTAGTGCGCTACAGCACATCAGAATTTCTTGCTAATGTCTAACTATAATTTATTATCCACTGGTCAGCCTTTTCCCATCGCCCCTTCCCTCTACTCTCCCCAGCCTCCGATAACTGCCATGCTATTCTGAACTTGTCTTTAATCAACGTTTTCAGGTTCTATACATGGGTGAGGTCATTCTGTACCTGCTGCTCCTTGCCTGGCTACTTCACATGGCTCTTTCCACCCACATTGTGGCCAATGATAGTATTCCACTGTCTTCATGTCCCATAGGGTATAGGCACCATGCATTTTTCTTTCTATCAGTTGGTGAACACTTAGGTTGTTCTCCTGCCTCAGCTATTGCAAGTAGGGCTGCAATGAGCAAGGAGTGCAGATGTCTCTTTGGCACACTGAGGCCATTTCCTTTGGGTATGTGCTCAGGGTGGGATGGACAGATCATATGCTAGTTCTGCTCTTAATGCTTCTGAGGAAGCTCCAGACTACGAGCCATGATGGCTCTCCTGATTTACATTCTCACCGCTGCTGAGCAGAGTGCCTCTCTCTTCATCTCTTTACCAGCACTTGTTATCTTTAGTCTTTTTATATGGGCCATTCTAACTGGAGTGAGATGATATCTCATTGTGGTTTTCATTTATATTTTCCTTAAGATTAGTTATGTTAATCATTTTTTCATGTACCTTTGGCCATTTATGTTTCCTTCTGACAAATATTTATGAAAGTCTGTTGTCCACTTAAAATCAGATTTTTTGGGGTAGCACTGGTGATTGTTGTTAAATTTCATATTCTGAGACAGGGTCTCACTAAGTCACTAACTAGCCTGAGCTAGCCTTAAATTTGTGATCCTCCTGCTTCAAATTTTCAGGGTGCAGGGATTATGAGCCTCCACCACCACACTTGCCTCTGATTATTTGTTTTTTCATTATTTAGTGTTTGAGGTTTCTTGTGTATTTCAGATAACTCCTTATTTGATATGCTGTTTGCAAATACTTTCTCCATTCTCTAGGATGTCTCTTCACTCTGTTCCTTGTACCTTTTGCTGCGTAAAAGCTGTTGTTTGATGTAATATCATTTGTCTACTTGTTTGTTTGTTTGTTTTCCATGCTCTTTGGGTCTCATTCTTCAAAAACAAATTTGTGCATTCCAATGTCCTGAAGCATTTCCTCTATACTTTCTACTAGTTTCACAATTTTGTCTTATATTTAAATATTCAGTCCTTGTTTTTTTTCAGGTACCAGGGATTGAACTCAGGACCTTGTACTTGCAAGACAGGTGGTGGAACCACGGAGGTAAATCTCAGGCCCCCATTTTGAGTTGATTTGTGTAACTGGAAAGAGATAGGAGGCACAGTTTCAGTTTTCTGCATGTGAATAACCAATTATGCTAACACCTTTTATTGAAAAGGTTATCTTTTCTGCAATGGGTATTCTTAGGACCTTTGTCAGATTCAGCTAACTGTAGATACTTTGATTTACCTCTAGGCTTTCTATTCCGTTTCACTGCTCTATCGGTTTTTATGCAAACCATACTGTTTTGTTTACAACAACTTCGTACTGTTTTTGAAGTCTGGTGGTGTAATTCTTTTTGCTCATGATGGCTTTCACTCGTTGGGTTTTTGTTTTTGTTGTCATTATTGTTGTTGTCTCATATATACTTCAGGGTTTTTGTTTTGTTTTGTTTTGGTCTGTGAAGAATGTTATTGATATATTAATAAGAATTACATTTAATTGGTAGATTGCTTTGGGTATTAGGGACATTTAAAAATATTGATTCTTCAATCCATTAACATGAGATTTTTCCACTTTTTGTGTCCTATTTAATCCTTTTCTTTCTTTCTTTTTCTTGTGTGTGTGTGTGCTGGAGATCAAATTTAGGAACCTGTGCTTGCAAGGCAGGCAGTGGAACCACTGAGCTACATCCCCAGATTATTTAATTCTTTTCATGAATATTTTGTAATTGTAATTATAAAGTCTTTCATTTCTTTGGTTAAATTCATTCCTAGGGTTGTTTTTAGTTATTATAAGTGGATTGCTTTATTGATTTCTATTTTAAATAATTTACCTTGTCATATATAGCAATGCTACTGATTTTGGTATGTTGATTTTTTTGGCCTATAACTTTTCTGAAATTATTTATTGTCAGATTTTTATGGTGAAGACTTTGGGGTTTCCTATATATAAGATCATGTCACCCAAAACCCGACAATTTGGCTTCTATTTTCAAATGTGGATACCTGTTATGTCTTCCTCTTGCCTAATAGCTCTGGCCAGAACTTCCAGAACCCTGTTAAATGAGGGTGGTGAAAGTGGGTATTCTGGTCTTAAAGATCAGATGTTAAAGAGAAAGCTTTCACTTTTCCCCCATTCCATATGTTAGCTGTGTACGTATTATAAATGGCCTTTGAAACATTGAGTACTTTCCTTCTGTATGTAATTTTTTCAGTGCTTTTATCATGAAGGGATATTGAGTTTTATCAAATGCCTTTTCTGCATCCATGGAGGTGATTGTTTAGGTTTTATGCTTCATTCTGTTGACGGCATGTAACCCACTTGTTGATTTGCATATGTTCCACTAACCTTACCTTCCTGGGGTGAGTCCTAATTCATCATGGTGAATAATCTTTTAAATGTGCCGTTATTGAGTTTGGTTTACTAGTGTTTGTTGAAGACTTTTGCATCTATGCTCATCAAGGATATTGGTTCATAGTTTTCTTTTTTGTGTGAGTCGTGTCCTTATCTAGATTTTGATATAAGGGCAATGCTAATATCATCAGAGAATATTTTCCAAAGAATAGTTATCTTTCTAATTTTTGGAATAACTTTAAAAGTTGGTATTATTTATTCTTTAAGTATTTCTTCCAATGTAGTTGTAGGCCCCTTTGTCAAAGATTATATAGCTGAATGTGCATAGGGTTGGTTTTATATTTTCTATTCTATTCCATTGAAGCTCATATCTGTTTTTGTGCCAGTCTCATGGTGTTTTTATCACTGTAGCTTTGTAATATAACTTCAAGTCTCGAATTGTGATGCCTCCCACTTGGTTCTTTTTGTATCTTAGGCCATCCTTTTATTTTTAATTGGAGAGTCCTTGGCAATAGAACTAGTTTCCTGTAAGCAACATATGGCTGGGCAATGATTTTTGGTTGTTGTTTGTGTTTTGGTCCATTTGGACACTGTATCTTTTAATTGGAAAATTTAATATATTTATACTCAAAGAGATTAACAAAAGGTAAACAGATATTTTGTAATTCATTTGCTAGTTTTATTATAGTTTCTTTCTTTCTTTTCACTCTTTTAAACTCTGCCCTTGGAATTAAATGATTTTCTCTAGTAGTTTATTTCTTGTTTCTTATTTTAAATTATTATTAAACAATCACTATCTTCAGGAACCATTCAGTTGAATCATGTATCATAATATGTGATTTTGATTTTTAAATAACTGTCGAATGAACATTTTATTTTGACATATGCACTTTTTCTAAAATTGTTTTCGTAGGTGGTCCCAAAGTTGGCCACTGTGCCTTTGCATAGTGGGTACACACATTCCCTGTGGGTGTGGGTTGAACGTAGTAACTCAGAGCTGATGAATAGAGTACGGGGAAAGTGATGAGGTATCTCTTTCTTTCTGAGTTCTTGCTATGGGAAAATAAGTTGCCAAACCCTTCAGAGGTCCTAAAGAGGTCCACCTGTCAGGGAGCTGCGGCATCTGACTAAAATCTCATGAGGATGGTGGTTGCTCACAGCGCCTGACTACAGAAGTGGGTCCTTCTCCAGCCAGAGCTTGAGCTAATTACAAGTCGGCTGACAACATGATTCGTTTCATGAGAGACACTGAGTCAAAAGCCATGTTCACAGAAATTGTGAGATAATAAATGTTTGTTTTAAGTTGCTAAAGTTTGCAGTGAGTTGTTACATAGCAATAGATACTAAAAAAAAAAATTAAAGATTCTTAGAAAGTTTTTGAGAAGCACAGTTCTAAGCCAGCAAAGGTTCTTTCTCTACTGTTCATGCAATCTGTGGCAGTTATCTCACTTAACCTGTCTGATTCCCACCTCCTCATCTATAGGAGGGGATAAAAACCCACGCTCCACACAACTGTTTGTCTGTCTAATCTCTGCCGTGAAATCACTTCAAACTCCGTAAAGTGATCTATGAGCACAAAACCTAGCTCGGCCTTTGCCCCAGTTCATGAGGTGGAAAGGAAGGGCACTAGCGAAGTTGGAGGACTTCAATGCCATTTTAATAAATGGGGATTTAGCCCTGCGAAGACTACCTCTAAACCACGGTGCTCACCTGACTGTGGAGTCGAGTAAGAACTGGAGCGCACGTGTGTCTGCATCTCACTGACCTGTCATCCTCTCAGAGGGGTCTCCCCCCGCAGGGGGCCCCGGGAATCCGTTCACCACCCCCCACTACCGCTTGACTCTGTGCTGCCGTTAATAGTAATGAATTTTTATATTAACTCACTTATTTCCTTCTGCTTCTCTTGAGAAAGTTAAAATTACAAAGACAAGAACCACTCTGCCTTGTACATTGCTCGACTATCACCCGCATGCATTAGGAGCTGCAGGCACTTAACGGCGGCCTGACAGAGTAGCGCCGTCGAAGTCTGCCGCGTTGCTATAGCAAAGTGCTACAGACCGAACTGCTCGTACACAATTGATTTTTTTTCCTCACAGTTCTAGAGACATGAAAGTCCAAGATCAAAGAGTGAGCAGATTTGTGGCCTGGTGGGGGCCTATTTCCTGGTTCACAGATTACAGCTCTCTTCTTGCTGAGACCTCACGTGGAAAAGGGGATAAGAGAGCTTTCTGCAGTGTCTTTTGTAACAGCACTAATCCTAGTTCTGAGGCTCCACCCTCGTAGTTTAATCACCCCCAAAGCCTCCAGATCCTAATAGGTCACCTCCAGGAATAGGACTTTAAACATTGAATTTGGGGAATGCACAAACATTCAGATCATTACAGTTGAAAATGTGTTTTCAGTTTCATATCTCACTGAGGACTCACTAAGCCCTTTGGGTAAAGTAACTGACTAAACATAAATAAATCACAGTGTAAATTACATTCAATTTAGGGTTTTTCTGAATTTCATTGTATTCAAGACGATTATGGCAGAGGAGCTGTAGGTAGAGGTCAGTGCACTTGCAGAGATCATCGTGAACGTAGCCCAGGAGCTTTGGACAGTGAGTGGGAAATGGACAGAAGGACTGGAGGCCCTCTGCCTGCGGGCAACACCACGGGGTGGCGGGGAGATGGTCCTCTTCTCCTGGCATCGCTAGCATTTGACTAGGAAATAAACCCCTCCTTGGCTCAGCGGTAGCCAACTGCAAATTTCTAAAACCTTCAACTGAGAAAATGGGAGTGTAACTCTGGAAAGCATTTTTCCAGTTTTTCTGTGACAGAAACCCCATATTTGTCTTCTTCCTACCGTAATACATCCTCTGTTCAGTGTGTGGCGGGGGTGCACACGCGTGCCTGCGCGATTCGGGCTTAGGGAAGTGACAGAAACTCCATATTTGTCTTCTTCCTACCGTAATACATCCTCTGTTCAGTGTGTGGCGGGGGTGCACACGCGTGCCTGCGCGATTGGGGCTTAGGGAGCTGTGGAAGGAAGGACAGGGTAAACGTGCATGCATCAATACAGTTTAAGCAAGAACCAGGCACCACAGGTGAAAGGTATTTTCCTGGAACGTTCTGGGGATGATGCACCATTTATTTCCTTGCACGTGAGGCCCTGAAAGGACCACGTGGAGCCGAGTTACATAAACTGCCTTAGAAAGATGGCCTTAAAAATAATCTTAGATCTTCTTGATCTCAGGGACTTCACTGAGCCTTTAGACTAAACAAAGCTCCAGCTTTCTCATTTATTTTAAGTTCAAAAGTACACATCACATGGTGAAAATTAATTCCAAGTTTTCATAGAGGTGGGAAATGGGGAGAGGATCTATCTTCCTTCTTTCTTGACCCTTTCTCCCTCAGGAATGATCCCAGAACTGAGTAACGATGTTATGCCCCAAATCACGTATCATACTAATCTCTGCACCGGCTGCTTAAAACTTGCAAACGGCTCCGAATAACGTCTCTCCGCCTACCAAGATAAACGAAGGTGCGCAACACCATCAACTGCATCAGGAGTCGCGGGGGACAGAAAATGTGCACAAAGGAGGAAGCCTGGCTTTCCCGCCTAGACGAACACTCCGTGGAAGCCCTAGAGCTGATGGGTTGCACTGGCCTCCTGATCATATGCACACCTCTGGTCTCCACCACACTCCTCCCTGGCACCGCCGCCAAAACTGCCGCACGAGAGCTTCACGCACACGCTCACTGAGCTTCCACACCCGTCCACCAAGTACGGAGAAAGCCCCACATCTTTTCATCTTGGAGTTCAAGGCTCCAGCCAAACTCGCGACCTTTATTTGTCAAAACTTGTGAACATATAGCTTATATCTCAGCCAAAGGCAAGTACAAGGGATCTTTGTTACCTGAGCATTTACTATCAGAATCTGCTCTGACCATGATGATGCCTCTCCAATAAGTCTTCTGTATAACAATAATATGGTAATTATGATGCAAAAGGATATCAAAGTTGTGCCTATATGAGAAAAGAAAATGTGGTATCTATACATAATGGAATTCTACTGGGCTGTGAAGAAATACAATCTGAGACATTTGTAGGGAAATGGATGTGCTTGGAAAATATAATGTTGAGTGAAACAAAGCAAACAAATAAGCTTAAATACCATATAATATCCCTATTTGAGTAAGGTAAAACGCAAACAGAGATTAATAAAGGATTCACAGAAGGAGACAGAGGGATGCTTCTCTCGAAAATGGGAAGGGGTCCAAGGGACTAAGAGTGAGGGATGAGGAAGGGTGGAAGGGGAAATAAGTAGAATAAAGGTATGCCACGTGCAGGAACCTAAAGATCTCATGACTGTGGACAGTATATGCAATAAACATGCGCTAAGATGGGTAATATCAACAAAAATGAAAATGGGGAAGAAGAACTAGAGGATGATGAAGGAAGGGGCTTTGAAAAGGAACCAAGGTGTGTTACGTACATGCAGCCACTCGCCAGGATGGTTATAAACTGCACGTGCTGCTAGCAACTGTGCCAATAAACACGTACTCATATCAAAGCTTTCCTAGTACAGATGACATCTAAAAGTGTAAGACCTCCTCCGACATCTCTACTTGGTTTCTCCATGATTGTTAGATAGTTCAACTTTCCTCAACACAAGGTACACACTGATACAAAGGGAGCTTATTGTAAATGGAACGGCCAAACTGCAGAAGATGCAACACTTATGAGGTGACAAAAAATGACATAGAATAAACTAGTGGAGCTCTCAAATTAGTTTTTCAAGTGTGACCTCCTTATGGTCGATCTGCAGGTCAGGTGTAAGGGGACAATTGTTATTTCACACAATTGTAGCAAAAGTGTTTTTCATACACACTCCTTGATTGTTTAAAACTTAGCATATGGCTATGATTATGATTGACAACTTGTAAAACATGGTCTAAACTTAGTTTTGTGTTTTATTTTATTTTTTTATGTAAATTTCCAATCAGATCTCCCTATACAACTTACATGAGATTTGGATTCCTACTTTTAAGCTGATTCCCTCTAATGAGATAGCAATTTCCTCTCATCCTTTCTCATGTCTCAGAGTATTCTGTGCTCCTCCATTCGTGCTGATTTGCACATCTTCCCGTTGTGCCTCTCCTTATCCTTCCAGGTGCAGCTCAAATATAATTTCCTCTAAAAAAATCTTCCTAGTAAAAGGAGTCTTCCTCCTCAAATCAGCCAGCAGATTTTGTTTATAGCAACTGCAGAGCATTCCATACAGGGCCTTGAGGTGACGCTGGAGAACACTGTCTAGACTCCGCGTGGGGTTATGCAGTCCTCACTTGCCCTTCCATCCAGCTCACATTTGGTGAGCTCTTTTATATATGAATGAATGCTCTGGGATCAGTGGGGAGACAATATTGCTTCTGTGAAACACTTCTGTAATGAATTCTATTTATTTAACAAAGAGCAACAAGAAAATAAAGATTTAATCTCCTCGCTGGTGTTTCTTGAAGCGGAAGTAGCAATCACAAACTTGTATATTGCTTAGTTAAGAGGAGACTGATTCATTATGTTTCACTTTGGATCTCTCTTTAAAAGGAACAGTTTTTACATGGGAGAAGATGGCTCCCCTTTGGGGGGGACCAGCACCCTGGATGGCTGTCTCCCTTCTCTCCTCTTATCTCATTCTTGCTTCATGGTTGTTTATGACCAGTTTCTGTGCAGCCAAAGATGAAACCCAACAGCTGGCACTCTGGTGGGGTGGTATCAGATGGAGTGACAGGTCCTGTCCCCAATGAATCCAATGATTTGTCCAGGTTGGGTTCTTCAGAATTGGAAAGTTGTTTCTCAGAGCAGCATTGGCCCGTACTTTGCATGTTGCCCCAAGCCTGTGCTCAAGCTCCTTCAAAGAAAGTTCAGAGAGGTTGGCTCTTGGCTAAAATCTCAGCAACATGGATCAGTGTTACAGTTCCATCTCTGTAGAGAACGCAGAGTGAAAAGTACCCAGGAACAGTTTAGTAGTTGCCATTCATGTATTCACCGACTGCTTAAACTGAGCATGTGGCCACGTGTTTGTGCAACTTCGGGGCAGCAGTGAGAACGTGATGGGTGGGCTGAGGTTGCACACCCCCTCCCAGGGCTCATGTCACCACTTCCGCCACCACTGCGTGTGCTCAGCACGATATGAGTGAGTTACTACAGTGCTCTCCTTACCACAGCACATCCTCCGGCTTCGCGCGGCCCACTGCTGCCAAGCTGCGAATCATAATGCAGAGGAACAGCGAGTCCCTAAAACCATTTCTGTTTCATTAATCCATTCATTTCCTGCAACTCCCAGTAGAGCCACCTTCCCTCCTAACAAAGATCCAGTTCTTCTACTAAAACGAAGAACAAAGTGGATCTATTATCCTGGCCTGTTTAGTGTTCGACTCCAAGCTTGAGAGAGCACTTAGAACCAGCCTCGAAACTTTAATCCATTGCTTTTAAATCTGATTTAATAGGAGCTTCGCCTGGAGTCGGTTCTGCATAACCCCAGAGCAGACAGAAGCTTGAACCTTACCTGAGCACCCAGAAGGTGTCTCTAGCTACCTATAGGGAGTGGACCTTCTGCAGATGAGAAGACTTTAAAGTGGGAGGTCACAGGAAAGCTGCACTCCTGTCTTCTCTGGAGCCAACCTTTTACGCAACTCCCTACAGAAGAGCTCGGGCAGTGTTTCAAAGCTCTACTTGGAGGAGAGGGAAGTGGAGAGAAAAAAGAAAAGTGGCTCAACATAACGCGCCATCCCTAATGATAAAAGCACACATTTGCTCACTGTTGAAAAAGAAACATGGGGCCCTGTGACCCCATTATCCTCCCTTCGCGTGCTGTGCAGAGGGTGCACCTGCCGTGCCAGCTGTCCTTCACGGGGGTCCCGGACTGCACTGCACACTGGCGTCCTCAAGAGAGCACAAAATAAATAGAGAACGTTCAAAAACGATGTCTGGGTCATCAGTCCCAACTGCTCTGACTTAATGGGCTTGGTGGAGCCCGGACCTGAGAACTTTAAGAAGCATTCAAGTTGCAGCCGCGGTTGAGAACTCCTGGCTGGGACCAGGATGTGCGAGGGAGGCGGTGGGAAGGGACTCTGGGAATCTGCCGGTGGTTTAGTTCCTGCCTTCCTTATTTCCGCGGCTTTGTAGCAAACCTCTTAGCGTTTTCTGTCTGGCTTTGCCTCCTACCCTTCACACATAAACAAAATCTAACTTCTCGTCTAGACATTCATCCTGTCCAGCAAATCTGGCAGGTTTGAGCATCTCTTAAACAGGTTCTCATTCTCAGTGGTAGATTGTGCAACGGTTTCTCTCCGGCCACTCAAGATCTGTCAGAAATGTAATTGTAATACCTGAATAACACGTGATCATGTGCATACGCGATCATCTATTAAAATGGCTCTCTACAGGTTTATATATTTTTTATTTCACATAGTGAACTGTTGTACCGAAATTTGAAATCACTGGATGCAAATAAGAAAATTATTTCCTTAAGGTAGCTTCTCAGCCATGAAAAATCTTAGTGCAACGATAAACATTTTTAGCGTCCTTGATTTGCGCGTCCAAAACACTTTTCAAAGGTGCTATACTGCTCTACAAGATCAGCAAGTACGATAACCTATAATCGTTTCTTACTTGCCGAGATGGGCGTGTTTCAACTGTCTGGCATTATTTAAACAGAACTGATGTAGGGTCTACACTGTGGGCCCTTTTAATGATAACCATTAAGCATGCTGTGATAATAATAAATGTTCACTTTTTATCAGCGAGCAGTATTCGTTAGCTTTCTCTTCCTCTCAAATCAGGAAAGGCTTTATTTTTCACTTTGAGTAATTTTCTTTATCATCATAACAAGAAAAAATATACCTGTGAATTATAAACCAGGTCCGCAGACAGGCTTCCCGGATTCCTCACAGAGGAGACTGACGTTTATCAGATTGACCCAGACCCTAGAGGCTGGCAGCAGTTTGGCGATGGCTGCCCCGGTGACCAGTCTGTGGTCAGGCTTGTTTGCCACTGTGGTGTGAGCTGGGATGAATGGCTCTGTGCCTGTCCTGGATGTACAAGTCATTACCCTTCTTCAGCTTTACACCTCTTATTTATAACCAACATTCAAGAATTACTTGACCACAGAATTCCTTCTAGAGCTTGACTGATGTAGCATCGAATGCTTGCTAGTTAAAATTTATAATAAGATCAAAGTAGAACATTCTCGAAAACAAAGAGATGATTAATATTTTGTTACTCTGGTTAATATATAATAACCAGTAAATAGCATTGCAAGTATGATGAAATGCAAGGTGTAAGATACACGGCAGATGCCAGGAGTCACCCACAGAAAGGCAGCCCCTCTCCTGAGAGCTGCCAAGTGAGAGTCACAGCCTAAGTTCACAGGTTAATTTTCTGCACTGGTAAACTGTGTGCAGGGAGGAGTCTCTTGTGCTCCTTTTGTGTTGGGATATAACTCACTGTTTCCTTCATCGAGGACCTGTTTATCATGATATACATATGCATTCAGATGTGTGTGAGCATAATAGAAAGGCATTGAAGAATGGCATCAATGCTGCTGATAGCATTTCTGTTTAAATTTGTATTTTTAATAACAAATTGACAAATTATAGTTGCATGCATTTGCAAAATGCAAAGCAATTCTGTAATTTATGAATACAATGCAGAAAAATTAAATCAAGATAATTAACATATCCATCACTTGAACAGTCATTTTTTGTGGTGAGAACATTTGGATTTACTCTCCTAGCAATTTGAAATGTACATTATATTTTATTATATTCATCATACTGTGCAACAAATATCAAAGGAAAAAGCTTTATTTCTTCTATCTGATTTAGGCTTCACATCCTTTATTATCATCTCTTTCAGCCTCTGGTAACCACCTATGCATCTGTGCTTCTTTGAGCAGAGCTGCCCTAGATTCCACAGTTAAGTGAGAATGTGTGGTGTCTGTCTTTCATGCCCACCTTACTTTACTCAGCATGTTCTCCAATTTATCCACTTCATTTCCAGTGAAAAAGTTTCTTTCTCACGGCTACGTAGCATTCCATGGTAATACATACACTTTGTCCACTCCTTAGTCTGCTGTTGGATCCTTAGGGTGACTCCGCAGTGTGAATGATGATGCCATGGAATGGCAGTGCACACCGCTCTTCAACATTCCGATTTCAAAACATTTTGAGTAAAGGTGAAGCGGTAGGATGGTTGAATCACATGGTAATTTTGCTTTTCACTTTTGAGCTCTCTCTCATCTTGTGATGTCCTTTGTTTTATTCTGGTGTCAGGGTAACGCTAGCTTCATGAAGAGTTTGGAAGAATTCCCTCTCCTCTGATACTTTGTAAGAGTTGGGAAGGATCAGTGACAGTTCTTCTTTATATGTTGGGCATAATTTAGCAGGAAAGCCATTGGGTCACTTTTTATTACTGAATCAGTGACCTTACTCATTATTGATCTGTTCAGGCTTTCTGTTTCATTATGAGTCAGTCTCGCTAGGATGTATATATCTAGGAATTTATCCACATCTTCTGGGCTGCCTGATTTGTTGGTGGTCATTGTTCATAGTAGTCTCTTATGAATCCTTTATATTTTTGTGAAATCAATTATAATATCTAATCTTTTTTGATTTGAGACTTTTCTAGCTAAAACTTTGTCAATTTTGTTTATCTTTTTTAAAAAAAACAACTGTTAGTTTCACTAGTCTTTCATTTTCTTTGTTTTCCATTTCTTTCTGTCCTGATCTTTATCATTTCTCTTTTTTTTCTGATATTGGAGTTCGTTTGCTCATCTTCTTAGCATAACATCAAATTATTTGAATTCCTTTTCATTACTTGATCTAGGCATTTATTGCTATAAGCTTTCCTCTTAGAACTGCTTTTGTTCTGTCCCATAAGATTTGGTATGTTGCGTTTCCATTTTCACTTTTGTCAAGATAGTTTTTAATTTCTCATTGAATTTTTAAACATTAGTTCATTCACTGATTATGGTACTGGGGATTGAACCAGGCCTTCACACGGAGCTACACCCTCAGGCCTTCGCCTTTCCTGTTCTGCTGTGCTATTCTCCCGAGACAAGATCTCACTAAATCACTAAGTTGCCCATTCAGGACTCAAACTTGTGACCCTCCTGCCTCAGCTCCCCAAGTGTCGATATTACAGGTTTGCACCACCACAGCCTGTTTCATTGAATCTCTTCACTGACTCATTGGTTGTACAGCAACATGTTGTGGTGTTGTCCGCCAGCTGGTTCGTGGAACAAGGTTCGAGAGCTTGGACTGGGAGGGTAAGGTACAGAATCACTAAGCAGACTCTGGGGAGGTTTCTCAAAAACTTGGCTTTATTCAGGAAATGCACAGGTTTATATAGGGACAACCATGGGGGGAGGAGCATGGAGGAGCATTTCACATTTGGGATGTCTTATTGGAGGCACAGTAGAGTGATTTTTCTTGGGCAAGGTGAAGGAGTCACAGACTAGGGCAGAGGTGTAGGATCCAGCAGCTATGCACTTAGGAGAATTAGCTCAGCCTTAGCAAGGTCCCTGAGTTAGCTCAGGAGTCAGGAGTGCGGTGCACCTGGCCCAGCCAGCTTGAACTTCTCCCACAATATTGTTTAATTTCAATGTACAGTGGACCCTTGACTTGTGAACTTGGTCAGTTCCAGAGGGATGGTTTTAACTAAATCAGTGCAGCTGAGATGTTTACCTGGGCACACACTGTGGATAACAAGTGGCAGATGAGTCTTCCATGAACCCAGTTAACCCAAACTATTTGTATGCCAGGCTAGTCGCGACCTGCCTACCTTCGTGCCTTTTCTGACATTCTTCCAATAATTACTTCTAGTTTCAAACCATTGTGCTCAGCAAAGGTATGCGATGTGATTTCATTTTTCTTAAATTTGTTAAGACTTGTTTTGCGGCCTAATGTGTGAACTCTCTTGAAGAAGGTTTTATGTGCACTTGAGAAGAATGCATATTCTATTGCTATGGGATAGGATATTTTATATATTTTGTTAGATTCACTTGGTATAAAGTGTTCAAGTCCAAAGTTTTCTTATAAATTTTCTGTCTGGATGATCTAGGTGTCCATTATTGAAAATGGAATATTGATGTATCAACTAGTATTGTATTGCAATCTATCTGTCCCATAAAATCTTTTTACATACTTAGGTGCTTAATGTTTTATATATATATATGGGCTTGGGCTTCAGTCCACGGTCACCTACCTGGGTGCAAAGAAGAAACAGCATTGCAGAGGCTCGGCGGAGAGGTAGTTGCTCACCCCTGGCAGCCAGAAAGTGTGTGGGGGGGCTCATGTCATGGAGGGTGAGAGGGCGCATGTCATGGAGGGTGAAACACCCTTTGGAGACAGGCCCTCTTCCTCTGACCAGATCCCCTCCTAATAGCAAGTCAGCTATACCTCCACACTCCACATATCCAATCACCTTTCAGAAGCCCCACCTATGAGCACACGAGGCTTTCAGGGATGTATATACACGTAAATAATAATATAGTGTGTTTTGTCTGCATTAAGTATAACTACCCCTATTCCTCTCCCGCTGGTTTCTATTTATGTGGAATATCTTTTTCCATTCCTTCAATTTCTACCTAAGTGAGAAATTAAAAACAAAGTCAGTCTCCCGAGGACAGCACATAATTGGGTTCTTTCCTCCTGTCACTTTAGGTCTATGTTAGAGAATTTAATCCATTCACATTCAAGGTAGTTTTTCTTAGATATGGACTTACTACTGTCATTTGTTAATCATTTTCTGGATGTCCTTTAGATCCTTTGTTTCTGCCTTCCACTTTTGCTATTTTCCTTTGTGGTTCAATGAATTTTCTCTAGTAGTATTTTTTTAAATTAAAATATAAATTCAACACAATGAATCAATACAGAAATACAAAATTAAAAATCAGATCACATTTAATGAGAAACGGATAAATAAAACCTATCTATAGTTTAAAATTATTAGTGCCAATCCCACTCCTATAAAGAGGCAATTGTAGTATCATTATGGAGAAATAATTGAGCCACAAGTAGCTTGAAAAATTCACTATGAAGTAGAGAGGTAGCAAATTGCATAGTCAGTGATCTCCCCACTTTGCAAAATGGAATTCCACTATACATAAACCTGCAAACAGACAGTGGAAGTTGATCCGTGGATCTGTCCTATGTCCATGTTCTTACTCTCATAGATCTGGGCTTGAGCCATGTGCATCAAGCTTCCACAGGAAACGATATAGCACAGAATCTAAGTGAATGATCTGTTCTGTCCACGGCAGACAGTACACGCTGCTGTTCACCATCACTTTATTCCTGCCCAATTCCATTACATCCCTCCACTGGGAGTGTCATCCTAGACCCTTTGTTCTTCTGGGTAGGTTAATATGACGTGAGAAAAAGCTAGGATATTTATTATCATGGTTTTTACTCGGGGTACAAACTTGATTTTCTTAGCTGGTTGGAATTAGTCATTGAACCCTGTGCCCACTTCAGTGTGGACTCCTCATCCCAATCTCCTGGATGCTCATTTACATGAATTGAGGGCCTGCACGACTTTCCTGCAGAGACCAAAGTGTCAGGTAGCTATGGGAGAGAGATGCTAAAACAGCTGTTTTTTTTTTTTAAAGTGTGAGACTGGTTCTCTGTGAATCAGGGCATTGCGTGCAATTGCTGAGCTCATTTTTCTCTAGTAGCATGTTTTTAATATTTTCTATTTTTGTTTTGTGTATCTTCTCTAGATTTTTGCTTTATAGTTACCAAGAGGTTTAGAGTATCATGTATTTATAGTATATACTTATATACTTGCATGCAACTCTGAAATTTTATCATAGCTCCTGCCATGTTATACTTTTTGTTATTAGAATTTACATCATTTTGTATGCCTTGAAATTTTACTTTAGTTTTAGTAGTTATTAATAGCTCTTTTAATTCTGTACTGGAGATAAAATTGCTTCATGCACTATCGTTACTATCTTAGAGTCTTCCAAATATGCCTCTTCATTACCTGTACCACTGAGTTTTATACTTTCATAACTTTTACGTTATTATAAATAGTGGCCTTTGTTCTCACCTTAAGAGATCTTCCTTTAGCACTTACTATAAAGCAGGTCTATTGGTGATGAACTTTACTAACTTTTATGGGGGATTTTGGGGAGGTAAAGTTTTTATTTTCCTTCATTTTACTGGGTAAAGTATTCTTAGTTGGCAGATTTTCCCCCTTCAGAACTTTGAATACTTCATTCTAGTCTGTCATGGCTTTCAGGGTTTCTGCTGAGGAATCTGGAGATGGCCTTCTGGAAGCTCCAATAAATATGATGTGTTTCTTATCTCCTGCTGTTACTAAAACTTTCTTCTTTGATAATTTGATTATTACGTATGTTTGTGAGCTCTGTTTCAGGTTGGATCTGTTAGGAGACCTCTATCTCTTCTCTAACTGGATACTGATATCTTTCTCCAGATTAGGGAAATTGTTAACCATTATTTCTTTCTTTCTTTTTTTTTAACAATTATTTCTTTAAGTGTGCTTTCTGGACCTTTTTCAGTTTCTTTTTGCTTGAATTCCTATTATGCATATATAGGTCTCTTGTTATCCCATAATCCTCACTGGAGTTGTTCACTCTTTTTATTTGTTTCTCCTTTTGTTCATCTAGTTATATAATTTTCAAAGTCTTCCTTTTTAACTGACTGATTCTTTAGCTTGACTGAGCAGACACTTGAGGTCTTTTTATTGCAGTTTTCACTTTAGTCATTGTATTATTTATCTCTAGAATTTCTTTTTTATTGTTCCTATTTCTTTTTCAATTTCCTTTTATTTAATTGTTTTCAAATTTTAATTTTATATCTATATAATCTTATAACTTATGAAACATTTTTAGGGAGATTATTATGAATTTTTGTCTGTCTTTTTATAGATACCCTTTGCTTTTGGACCTTTATTAATTTCTTTTGGAGGAACCACGGTTTTATCAGTCATCCTTGTATTCTTGCATGAGTGTGCATGTGGGGGACACTTTTTCCGGCTTTCACAATGGTTTGCTTGTTTTTTCTCTTAATTAGGGATAGACATTCACCATTTAGTGTACTTCAGTATACCATGTAGTCTAGAGAGCCATAAATAGGGCTTGCTTTTGCATTCTCTGCATGGCTGGATTGCTGCCTTTGGTCTGAGTTTGGGTGGGGAAACTGGCGGGGCTCTGCTGCGCAACAAGACCACTGGCTGAGCTCAGCAACTGGGCTGAGCTGTGGGGAAGGACACTGCAATCACCTCAGGTCCTGGGGCATTTTCTCTGGCCAGGTGGTATTGCTATTTGAGTTCTGCTGTTGTACAGGATTACAGGAGGATCTTTGAGGATTAGTGGAGTCTCACTGGTTGAATGAATAAGACTAACTTGGTGCTTTGCTCAGTGGAAATTAATAATTGAGTTTTCCTTCCCTGCTTGCATGGGTCCTTGAGATAAACACTGAAGCTGGGCTGAGTTCTACTGAAATTCCCAAACGTGGCTTGGTCTAGGTATCAAGTCACTGCTGTGAGATCTGGAGGTAAGCTCTGAGGCCACACTGAGTGCTCTTTATCTTCCTTTTGAATACCTAGAAACACTACAGAGAGCACTAGTACTGAAAAGTTGGAAATTAGGAAGTGCTAACCATCTGAATTATGGCTGTCATACTGTTCCAAAGGAAAATATATTCAAAGTAACTCATGCAGCAAAGCAATTTAAGAAAAGAGTACAAAATCAGTTCCCATGAGCTAAGTACAGAAAGGACAGAGCACAGCAGGCAGACAGCCACCCACACACCCTGCCCCAGGATGCTGCTCTTCAATCTGCCTTCCTGACATTTAGCAATTTCCTCACTTCACATCTCTTTCAAGGAGCCACATCTCGGTATGGTACCTGCTGTGCCTCACAACTAAACATTGTAGGTCCTTGCTTAGTTCCAGCTGTTGAGATTGAGAACATTAACTGCCTATAGACACCTAAAGTTCAAAATGTCAAGTTGTCTGGCTTCAGACTTTTAATTTGGCTCAAAGGTGAGAGATGAGAAATGAATTTCAAATCTCAGAATGAAATGAGATACATTGAGCTAATACATGGGAATAGCATTTGGAAGATTTTAAAAATCAAGAAGAGTCAGATCACTGAAGAGGCAAAAAACAGAGACATCTATGTTATTTCTGAAAGCAGACACACACACACACACACAGTGCCTTCTGGGTGTGTGCTCTGTTTTACTCTTGGACTGAATTGTTTAGACACCAAGTAGAAAGAAAGCCGTCTGTGTAGAAATGCCTACTGGTAATAATATGCGATCATTCTAAAGAATGCCAATATCTAGTGAAAATCTCTTACATGTCAAACTCCCCATTTTGGGAAATAACTACCAGTAATTGCTTGATGTATGGTATGTACATACTACACTCTGTGCACATAGGTTTAGTATTGAGAGGATAATGCCACATAAATATTCTACAATCTGTTTCTCACTTGACCTCTTTTTGACACCATTTATATCAACATAGATCTGACTACAAAAATTTCCATTATGTGAATGAGCCATAACTTGCTTGACCACCATTTTTTAATGGATATTTAAAATGTCTTTGCTATTATACATGTCTGCATAATGCATACACATTAATTCACTATTTTCTCAGATAACTCCTAAAAGTAGAATTTCTGGATTGATCTCTAACAATCATGAGCTTGACAAGATAATGTACCCACACAAGACAGAGAAGTTCATGCTGTAATTTCCAATGCCTGTGGAAAAGTTAGGTTACACAGCAAAGAGAAACTAAGACTCCTAGTCAGGTAAGTTTAAAGTGGGTAGATTATTTTGGATTATCTGAATGGACCCAACAGAATCACAGGGCTTATCTGGAAGCAGAGAGAGACAGAGTGAGAAGATGTAACTACAGAAGAAAGGCATGGAGGTGCTGGCCGTGAAGATGCAGGGAGGGCTGTGCACACCATGTGGATGTTGGGAAGGGCGAGAAAATGGATTCTCCCCTAGAGCTTCCTGAAAGAAATAGCCGGGCCAATGTTTCTGTGTTAGCCCATTGAGAGCTATGCTGGAATTCTTACCTGCTTTAGGATGAGAGGATGGCCTTAGAGGTCTTATTATGCACTAGCCTATAAAAGGCCTCCAAAGAACTTTAGTCAAGCATGGTGGCACATGCCTGTCATCACGGTGCTGAGGGAGATCCAGATGACCAAAAGTTCACATCTCATCTGGGCAACAGTAGCGAGAGCCTGTCTCAAAATAAAAATAAAAGGGCTGGGGATGTAGCTTAATGGTAAAGCACCGCTGGGTTCAATTTACAGTTCAGAAAAGAAAAAGGCCTTAAATATCACAAAGGAATGACATTCAGAAGGCTCTTAGATATGATTTCTGAAGGTGAGGTTTCAGCCTGTCGCTGTTTTCCTTATCACGTCACTCAGTTCCCAGCTACAACAGACTGTAGGTGACTCTGATAAACTGGCAATTGCATTCCCCTTTGTCCTTGACTTCTTGCACTAGGGGCTGCAGAAGTCTCTATGCCTCTTTGGATGTGATATATGTGACAGTTCACTCAGACCCTGAAGATGCTACAGGGGAGGAGGGCAAGAGGGTACCCTACTCTCCGTGACAGCCAGGCCACAGGCAGTGCCCGTTGTGGCACATACCTGTAATCCCAGCACTGGGGAGGCTGGGGCAGGAGGATTGCTGAGAGTTTGAGCCCGGCCTGGGTTACATAGTGAGTTCAAGGCCAGCCTGCACTGTACGGGGAGATCCAGTCTCAAAACAAAATAAAGCACTGGGTGTGGTCCTCAGTCTGAGGTTTCCACACAGGCAGGCTCATCCCGGAGGAGGCAGCAGCTCCATAGTCAGCAGCTGGAGGATGACCCAGCGCCCCTGCTCCAAAGGTCAACCACTGTTTGGAGCCCAGCCTTGAGATAGAAAAGGTAACCACATCCCCCGGGAACTGAAAATCTCTCCTTAGTAAAGCAGACAGCTCATACATAAGAAAATGGATGCACCTTGAGACCACCATCATTGTAACTGAGATAAATCAGACACACAAGCTTAAGTATCACATGATATCTCTTACACGAGAAACCCAAAGTATAAATAAAGAGCCCCAAAGGCTAGATAATGGAGAGTACAAGGTAGATCTTTCTCAGTTAGGAAGGGGATTAAGAGATGGAAGGAGGGGAGAGAAAGGAGATGGAAAGAAAATCGGGACATATTATGCACATGTACCCACTACACAGAGGGAACTGGAACATCAGAGACAGCAGTCATGGACTAATGAACAAAAGGGCCAGAAAAGCAGACATCTGACAGGAGCTGCAAAGTGCAAATCTCCTTTCAGTTTACCTAAAAAATAAAAGTCGGATCCCAGTTCAGTGGGGATGGCTTTGAGCAGGATGCAGAGGGAAAAGCAGCACTGGCCCTTACGTGAGCAGCGTTAAGCAGACTGCTCCTTCCCAGAGCAGCTGGAACTCAGGGCTGTCAGTGCCACCAGGGGAAGGACAGAGAGGAAGAGCTGAAGGCAGCTCTTCATGCTGTCATTCTGCAGCTGGCAAACTGAGGCAGGAGGGAAGACTTTGCAACAAATGAAACAGGGACGCACGCAGGCACACACCTGCTTGTCAGTTTGCAGGTGACTTTAGTTTCCCATGGGACACAGGTGGCATGACTTGACTTGGTTTCTGTCACCTTTTGATGTCAGGAGGCTGCCATGCTAGGAACCTGAGTGCTACAAATCTGCAATGCTGAATGCCTGACTTTCAAAAGTCTGCTAAGCTTTCCCAAGCAAGAGTCTACATGAAATAGGGTACTGCATTTCCAGGAGGAAGCTTTCTTGACCAACCAACACTACAATAAGAATATTAATTCACCCACTGATATCGATTCAAATACTATGCTCTGAGGAGATGGACATAACTGAGCTCAGCTAGTCAAGTCACAGAGAAACATTCTGTGGGAAGTACAGCTCCCCTCTGCTTGGCCTTGCACTTACTCTAGACATTTCTGTTTCTGGCTCTTTCCCTCACACAGCTCACTGACCAAGAGTGAGATTGACTTCAAGCTGGGCCAAGCAGATCCCCTTTGCATTTTGAAATCTGAGAGCTTCAGGGAGTGAGCCAGTCACCTGAGCCGGTCTCCTAAATAGAGCACTATAGAGAGTAATACAGCAAATGGAGAGAGTTGGGAAGATGGCTTTAGCATGAGCATGCAAAGCAAAGGATCAGCTGAAAGGAGAAGTGTGAGAGAGGGCGAGAGGAGGCCAACAGAGGGAGAAAATGGCAGATGGAGCAAGGGGAGGAACAACAGAGGAAGAAAGAAACAGATGACAGAGTCAGAGGCAAGGATTCACAGGACAGAAGAGCAGGCAGAGAGCCAAAGAGAGACACTGAGCACTGCCTGGGTTCCACATCCCTGGCTCAAGTCATTTGAGAGGCCAGATGCCTTGGGGATCTATGGAGAGCAGAGTGTTCCTCCAATACTCCCCCTTTTATAATCTGAGCTTTTGTTGTCTTCTGTTAATTGCAGCTAAAAGTTTAAACTGTAAACAGCTTGGCATTCAAGAAAGCAGTGCTAGTTAAAAAGCAAAAGAAAAAAACAGCGTAAGCAGAAAAGGGCTGGGAGAGTCTCTGCCTCCTGTCCCTATCTGGTCACAGCAGTTAGTCATCTCAGGTTAACAGAGCCTTCACCATCGAAAGCTATGTAACGAGCTCTGTGCAGGGACAGTCAACCGAAACCACATGATGGATGGGTGGAATAGTGGAACAACCTGATGCATCCAGGTTTGCAGGGAACAGAGAGATTTGCCAAAGAAAAGGCAGGCTTAGCTGATGGCCTAGAACCCAGCCAAGATGCTGAGGCTTGCTTAAGGAGGTGCCTTTGGAAAACTGGGGTGTGCATGGGGGAGTGCGTGGGGCCAGCCGGGGAAGTGAGATGATGTTGATGGAACTCTGCTATCACAGCTGTCTGCTGCACAGGGCATCCCCTGCCATGTCATATATGGCTCAGTCGCTCCCTCTGACTTATTGCTCAGTCACACCATGCATTCCCACACACCCTCCATCTGTTCCACCATTGCCCCTGCCTGCAGTGCTCCTACCTTATTCCTCCACAAACTACCTGAAATATTGCCCCTTCTGGAGGCTTGCCCAGCGTCTTGGTACTTTTTACATTGTTGAGACAATACTCAACACCCACAAGTTAAAGGAGGAAAGGTTTATTTAGCTCACAGTTTACGGAGGTTTCAGTCTATAATCAAATAGCACCAATGCAGGGTGGCATGGTAGAGGGGCATTACAGAGGAGAAATAGTTCATGGTAGGCAGAAGGCAGCCAGCAGTGAAATAGCAAAGCACTTTCTTTCGGTTTCTTTATATTCCATCCAGGCTGCCTGACTTTTGGCTGGTGTCACTCAGAACTATGCTAAACCAAATAATGGACTATTCCACACACCTTTAATCCCAGCATCACACCCTCAATCCACACTCACACACCCTACATTGACCCACCTCCAAAAAGCCCCACCTCTGAGGGCATGAGGCCTTAGGGGGACATCTAGATACAAGCCATAACACTCGGCTCACCCTGGACAAATTTGCTCCTTTTTTCCTTATTGCCTCCATTGCACTTGGAACTAATACACATTATATGACAGACACCATTCTAGGCATTGGAAGTACCAATACACAAAAATGGTTGCTTCATGGGCATTTGCATTCTGCTTTGAGAGACAGACAATAAGCATGAGAGCAAATAAAAAGGTAATTTTCACTTCTGATGAGTGCTACGGAAAAAATTATGCAGCGTAAGGCAGAGATTCATAGGGAAGAGATGGAATCTTATTCTAGACCTCATTATCTCTGGATTTGTTCACCCAACTGTAGGCTCTGAGATGGATCTTTGCCTGGCGCATAGCAAGGTCTCAACGAATAAGTAATACGAGTCTGACATATCAGCACCACACATTTCAGTGTTTCAGTCAACAGAATGCTCTTCCAGGTTTCATAGAAAGCAGGAAAGCTAGAGTTACCAATTTTCCAGTAAATGACTGAAAATTATTGTGTTCCCTGAAAAATGTATCATATTTTTCTCTGACTTCACCCAGAAATGTAATTAACCAAAAAGCTCTCAGTGCTGGAACAAAACATCAATATTCCATTTCTCAGTTTCATAAACAGCTGTGTAGACTTGGCCCCTCACTCTGTATTCACTGCCTTCCATTATTTAATGCCTTGCTCGCCTGTCCAAACGCTGCTGTTTATTGTCTGTGTGTCTCACATGCTTTTTCTAGCCACCAGCCCAGCTGAGTTGTAATTTGCAGTCAAGTGCACAGGGGTTGGTTGTATGGCTTCCATTCCAAATCCTGGTTAATTTGGCTCTGGGGACTCTTGTGGGGCTGCGCTACTTGGCTGGAACAGGATGGACTTTGTTGAGGAAGTATATTCAGCTCATTTCTGGTTTGAGGCATGAGGGTGGGGACACAGAAAATTGGGCACTGCAGAAGACATTTTCTGAGGTGTAGAAGGCAGCAAAGGACATTGCTTTTGGGACCCGCTAGAGATTGCCTGAATTTCTGCTCTGCAACTTATTTTTAGGGTGCATTGAACATACTAATTCCAGGTTCCTTCTCTGAAATGCAGAAAATAGCACCTACATGGCAGTGTTGCTGCAACAATCAGAGTGTCTGTAGAAGTCCTGGCAGAGTATCGCACACATGGGAGGCAGCTACTAAATGGAATGATTAGGACCTTGGCTGCAATGGTCATTTGGGCTCAGCAGACTTTCCCTCTAGACCAGTTATTTCAAACCTATGTCTGGACACAGCGTGCTATCATTCCCTGCTCTTCGTGATTCACATCCGAGCAGAGGTTTGTGAAGCCAGGGATTTGGTTCAGTGGTGCCTCCGCCTGCCTCACAAGTGCAAAGACCCAAGTTTGATTCCCCGGTCCTTCCAAGCAGAGGTTGGGGGGAGGGCAGGAGCCTGGACAGAAGCCCCTCACCCCCTTTGCACTTCTAAATGAGATTTTTTATGTCTGTAAACGGAAAAACTAATCGTCAAAGAGAGACACACGATGAAGTCTAAACAATGTCGTGAAAGTCCAGCTCTCTGTTCCCTGCTGAGGTCCCTGAGCTGAGACTGCCTCCTCACCCCACAAAGGGAATTTCCAAAGTGCCCAGGAAGGGGTCTAGTCACTGCATACTTCCTCACAGAGTCAGAACAACACCCTCACTCCGACCCAGAGTCAGGTCCCCAGAGCTCCTGAGAGAGCCAAGCCCTGGAGATAGAGTTAGGAGCAGTAGCCTCTAGGCCCAAGGACACCCAGGATGAGAGGAAGGGCCTCAGACAATGCCACTTAGCCTCCCTGCACCTACTTCCTGTGTGACATGGGGAATTGGGCTCTACAGAGGACTTTGATGGCTAGAAGCAGTGACTTTTATGTTGCAAGACACAAGTCACATTTCACCTCACTCCCATGACAAGCACCATCAGAGCCTTGAGTGCCCTGTTCTCTCCCTGTCAACCAGACCACGGTGGCCTGCTTGGGTGTTCCTGGGTGGTAATGTTGTCCTCTCAGCTAGAGGGATCATCAGTGCAGGGCGGGAAAGTGCTCATTTTCTGTTCTCTCCAGCGCCATGCTATGAAAACTTGATGATGTGGTCTGCTTGCTCCACACACGATGCACACCAGTAGGAGGCAGAAAGGAGAGTGTTGTGGTCAGAGGGACACTTGCTGCTCTGGAAGAACAGACTCTGAGACCTCCCAGGGCCCTGGGTTGTACTCTTGGAAACTTGCAATGTGAAAAGTTCAGGCTTGCCAGGCTTAGCCTACTCCACAAGTAAATCTCACTTTTACATTTTTAAACCTTTAAAAAAGTTAAAAATTCTGCTAGAATAGTACTGCTTTATTTTCTTTCACTTCTTTTTATTGGTGGTACATACAGACCAATGGGTTTTGCTTTGGCAGATTCATGCATGCACATAAAATACTTTGATTATTTCTACCCTTCCATCATCCCCCTGCCCTGCTCCCTCCCCCACTTTCACACTTTTGGGGATTCCATGCGGATAATACATTTTGCTCACATCCATCCCCCCATTACTTACCCTTATATTCCCCTCTTTATTCGTATCTCAATTATAAAATCTCTTTGGAATATTTACTAAAATAATGTTATGAACTCACCATTTGTTTAATTATAGAAGACATTTAAATAATAAAATTGAACCACTGCCAAATTCAACATTTAATTTCTTTAATTTATGCTAAACATCTTCCTAAACCATTCTTTTTTGGCAGACTCTTCACTTCATGTTTGCCTATGTCACCAGGCTTAGCTGTTTTCCTAAAACACTGTTTTATCAAAAGCTTCCCAATTATTATTCTGTACACTTACAGAAGATACTCAGAGAAAGCTTCACTGGTAGGTGGATGTTAGATCAGCTAGATCCACTCATTGACCAAGAGACTCACTCTTGGCTGGGGTTTGTTGGTGGCAAGCTACAGAAAACTTCTCTTATGACATTAAATTTAGAAAGAAATTGACTTAGAAGGATAAGGGAGAATTCAAAGAAGTAATGTTGAAAAGTCAGTGAAGAGCAGGCCCTAGAACATTTGTGAGCCTCTGGGTCTTGCAGTTGTGTCCCGGGGTAAATTTGGCCTCCTGCTTTCTTACAGAGTTGCTGGAACATGGGCAATGCTCATCTGTACAAGGTGAGCACCTGCTCTTTCTTGATAACAGCAGAGGCAGATAGTTGAGGCACAGACCTTGTGGCCCCCAAAGCTTAAAATATTTACTCTCTGTCTTTTTACAGGGAAAGTTTAGCAGACCCTACTGAAAGTCGTCGAGATAAACAGATGTCACTTCCAGGATACCATTGAAAAGCCAGGTGCTCTCTAATCATTAGCACATGTATCTCTAGTTTCAAGACTAGAATTCCTTGGAGAGAGACTGAACTGTGATCACACACCAAGACCCTTCTCAGCAGAGGGCTGGTTTCCTTGACTGATGCTCTCATTATTGAGGCAGCATCAAATGGCTGAAGTGTGGTCCCTCTGAGCAAGCCCCTGGGACACTCACTGAGGTCCGGAAAAGAGGAGGCAGGCAGGCAGAGATACCACATGTGCCAACCACCCACACAGCACAGCCTCACAGCAATTCAGATGTGTGCTGCAGCAAAATTAAAATAAAGGCACATGCCACAAGCCATAGAGCTCGGGTTCAAACCCACAGAGGACTACTTTGGACTCCAAGGGTCTGTGACACTCCCTCTCTCCAGGTTTGCTGAGTGTCAGAGATAGTACTGGTTAAGAACAAAGCAATAGCAGCCCTATTCCTTACAGGGAAGTCATTCATTTCCTATCTCGTTTCCAGGTTTTCCCCTGCCTACCCAGTGAGTTTGCAGTGTGGTCTAAGGTCAAGTATGACACAGGTGCTCATGACATATTTGTAAAATAGTTGAGTATCTCATATGAATAAAAGGGTATCATGGATGGAAAATAATTAGAAAAAATAATGCATGATTAAACATCTAAATGGTTGGCCTGAGGATGTGGGTCAGGGGTACATGTGTGAGGCCCTGTATTTGATTCCAGAAACGCACACACACACACGCACTCATGCACGCATGCACGCATGCACACACACATGCACTCGCTCTCTCTCTCTCTCTCTCTCTGTCTCTCCGAGTAGTTTGCCTTTTGCAGCAGGGTTTCACAGTTATGTGTAATATGCTATGGTTTTCAAGGAGTTCTTTGCTTGCTTACTATTATATTTTATAGTCTACAAGTATTAGGACTCATCTGTTTTCCCTCCTTCATCTTGGGTGCCTGTGGGAGCCTTGTGGTCACCAAGGTAACATGTTAGGGTTTGGATCAAAATGTTTCCCAGAAGTCTCTTGTATTTAGAGAATGGGCATCTAGAAGATGATTGGCTCATGGATTGCTGACCTCCACAGTGGGTTAATGCATTGGTGAGTAGCTGAATGTGCTGGGAGGAGGTGGGACCCTGCTGGAGGAGGTGTGTTTCTGGGGCTGCCTATGAAGGGTATCTCTTGCTCTCTCTCTGGCTTGTTCCTCTTCCTCTGCTCCTGGCTGCCAGGAGGTGAACAGCTTTTCTCTTCCATGCCTCACCGACCTTGATGTTTTGCTTCAAAGCTGACCAGCCAGGAACTGAAACCTCTAAACAGTGAGCCAAAGTCAATCTTCTTCCTTTAAATCGGCATGCTGGGTATTTGGTCTCAAGAATGGAAAGCTGACTACTACCACAACATGGTAAACTCAGACAGTAATCAGACTTACAAGACCCTAGGGAATAATGCTGGCTTCAACATGTCTATTCTTTCTTGGTAGTAAGGTTTCTCTGTCAGTTCCTTGGAAGAAATTTTCAAAAACTTCCTACAGATTAAACTTCACTGAACATCACCACTTCACTAGGCCTTCCCAGGTAAGTGTCACCCCCGTAACCATAGCAACTGACTTCCACCTTATTCAGAGATAGCTATTAACCTGGTAACGACATGGACTTCTAATAGCATGCTCAGCATCTTGCTCAGAATAATCTATTTCACTTTCTCAGTACAAGGTACCTAGTACCATTTCCCATATGGGAAAACTAAGGCTGAGAGATAGTGTGGAGCAAGCTTGAGGTCACAGAGTCTGCAAAAGCTCCACAACTTATGTTCAAACGGATACTGTTTTGTGTGGGAGTTCTTTAACAAACTCCCAAGTGTTCCCAAACCTGGCCCACAGACAGGTACCAGAAGTGGTGCTTACCTGTCTGTAGCCTGATCAAAAGCAGGCTGTACAGCAGGAGGCGACTGGTGAGCTGTTGAAGTTTCTCCAGTATCTACAGCTACTTCCCACTGCTTGCATGATGGCCTGAGCTCTGCCTCCTGTCAGGTCATTAGACCCTCACAGCAGCAGAGAGCTGACTGTGAATTGCATGCAAGGGACCTAGGTTGTGAGCTGCTCCTGAGAATCCAATGCCTGATGCCCTGAGGTGGAGCTGTGGCAGTGATGCTAGTGCTGGGGAGTGGCTGCAGATGCACATGAGCATTAGCAGAGATGTTTGACTTCACAAAGATCATAATAAAGTCATTTTTCGCAGACTCGGATCAAACCCCATCAGTGAGTTGCAAGTGACTAAGTGGCAAGCTGCATCTGGTGTCTGGCTTCAAAGTGATGTGTGAATTGATAGGACTATCCACTGTGGGAAAACAAGCTCAGGGCTCCCACTAACTTTGCATCATGGTGAGTTGTACGATTACTTCATTACCTACTACAATGTAATAAAATTGAAATAAAGGGCACAATAAACATAACGTATTTGAACCATCTCAAAACCAACCTCTCCACACTTGTGGAAAATTGTCTTTCAGAAAGTGGTCCCTTGTACCAAAAAGCTTGGGGACTGCTGCTCTGAAGCATAAGTTCAGTTATTTAAGTTTTCAGCAATATCAAGTAAGGGAGAGTATCAGTATTACCTGGACCAGAAAAACAATATGGGAAATTATAAGATGTTCTGAGTCAAACCATTTTCCTTTAATTCAATCATAAAATAGGATTAGAAAGAGGAATCATACCATCACCAGGTTGGTACCTATAGATAGGAAAACATAAGCAGTTATGATTATTTATCACTCCTACATGGAGACCCAACAGACCTAATGAGGGAAAGGTGTTTGACATCTGTGTTGCTTGCCTAGAAGAGCTTATACCTAGTCTCTACAACTAGCCACAATTTTTACCACTTCTTAATACATCGTTCTCTGGTTTGGAAGGAAGGGGTAAAGGGATGGCTGGAGGGAGGAAGGAGGGGATAAAGGGAGGGAGGGAGGGAAGGAGGGAGGAAAAAGGAGCTACACATTTCCTTCTCTGCCAACAGTGAGATGCTGCATCTCTCTGAAGATTCTGCCCTAACCTTAGACCAAAGATATATGGGTAGAACTGGCAACTTGGATACCAGTTTTCATGAGGAAATGGTAAAGGTTTGATTATGGTTGGAAAAGAGAACCACTCACCAAGCCAGTCACAAGCCTGGCCTCTCAGCTGGGCTGCAGACCCATGGCTGTCCACCTGACCTGTGCCAGTGGGTGTTTGGAAGTGTGAGTCTGCCCTCTTGGGATTTTACAACCTTGCTCTCCCTTACCTTGACCCTCTAAGGAGCTGCCACCTTTGGATGTCAAATTCAACATGCCACAATGGTGTATTTATATTTCTCTTGCAAATTTATTTCAGCGTCCCCATTTTAAGAATAGCAGAATCACCTTTCTAGTCAGCTTTATCACCATGGAGATTCAGTCCCTAACACCCATAATGTAAAGGAGGAGGGGTTTAATTCACTCATGATTGCAGTTCACGGTGGGCTGGCTTCAGGACACAGATGTAGCGTGGAAGGGCACGGCGAAGCAAAGCTTCTTAGTTCACGGCTCTGGGGAGCAGAGTGAAGGAACGGTGCCAGACAGGAGAGGGCCAGGGCCGGATGTGGATCCCAAGGCCTCATCTCCATGACCACGCAGACACACCTACACATGGACTCCACCAGTCCCCAGGACATCCCAAGGTCAAGCAAGTTGAAACTCCACCACAGTCACCACAGTTGTTCAGGTCAGAAGTTCTGCAGTCTCCTTTTTGGCTTCCCGATTGTAATTATTCTATCCACAGGTCCTGCCAGTTCCACCTCTGACATACATCCCGAATCAGTTTCATCCCCACTGCCTCTGCTAGTCTCTTTGTCCAAGCCAACCTTCTTAGCACTCTCCTGGGCCCTAGCTTCCTCTTTCTGCTTTTGACCCTCACAAGCCCTGAGCAAAGCCACTCTTGCATCGTAAAACCCATTAGCCTTCTGCTTAAAAGACTTCATTCATCTTCATGGGCCCTTGGAATCAAACCAAAGCCCTCTCCTAGCAAATCCCTTCCTTACCTTGTGTTGCTCCTCACCTCTTCTGTGCTTTTCCACACTTGTTTCCCTGGAGCTGCTTCCTGCTTTAGGCCTTTCTGCAGATCCCTTTAATGCTCGTCTGACTCCATCCCTCTGCAGGTTCAGCCCCCAGAGAGGAACATTTACCAGTCAGCAGTCCTTGTTGCTTTCGCGCACCAGGCCCTGTTCTTTTCCACTGTTATTATAGAGCTGTTAGGAATGTGCTCTCTCATTTAATTTATCTCTCCCATTTTAGGCAGGGAGTGGGGTGGCTCCCCCGTCTTTTTCACCACTAATCTCCAACCCTCAGCACAGTGCCTAGCATGTACGAGACACTCAATACATATTAAATGGCTACATAAGTGAATGTGCAAACCTACCTTCGATTCTTTATGGTTTCTACTGTCTCATTTATTGTTTCATCAATTTCTTTCCTAGCATCTTAGGGACTTATAGTTTACAAAGCACTTTCATCATTTTTCTCTCATCTGCAGAAGAAGCAGAGAAGCTGAGCTGATCAGTTCATGCAACTAAAGAAAATAAAGAATTTCAGGGAGTTTGAGGGACTTGCATATGGATTTCGGACAGCTAAAAAGTTGCAGACCCAAAACTAGGGCCCCAGATTTCAGACTTTCTGCATAGTTACCTTAAGCCTCAACCAATGCCTCGAATCTTCTGTTCAAGTGGTTATTAATAAAGATATTATTGAAAAAGATAAAATTAAAGACTATTGAAAAATTTAAAATATTCAAATAAAGATAAAGCATAAATTCTACCCAGTCTTATTTTATTTGCATTGTTTGTTTTATCAGGTAACTGGCAAATAAAGCTCAACTGTGCCTCCTGCTCCAAGCGAAGCCTATCGCTGGGATTTTAGAACTAGACACTCTTTTCAGGTTTTATGAAGATTTATTACAAGTGAGATAGTATAGCGGGTAATAAAGCTAACTTCATTGACTGCAGCAATGATGGAAAGTAATTAAAAAGCTGTGACTATACTAGATTTTAATTAGTGTAATGGACATGTCTAAAATGTAGGTATATCTATTCATTATTCTGTTAGAATCCTTTATTTTCTACAGCCTTAGTGTGTAGAAGTCTGTCCCAAGATAGAATGGCTACCTACGATGTATCATTCTAAATGTGGACATTATTTTCCATTTTGGTTGAAGATGGTTAATACTTTCAGAAATTTCAGGGAAGTAATTTTCCAGGGGAAGTTTGTGCTGTTGGTGAGTTACATTCGAGCCTTTTTTCCCCACTGGCTTTTCTACCAACACAACTTGTCTCCTTGTAGTCTGTGAAGAAGCCATATGAGCACCCGGTTAAGATATGGCTGTTCAAATATCCTGATTGGCTGGCTCAGTCATTCATTTTATCTATGAAATTAAAATAACGTATGCAATACAAGGCACCTCCTCAAACTTCTTAATTCATCTAATGATCTAATCCACAGAAGATATTTTATTTAAAAATAGAGTGACGGAATTGCCTGGTGCAGCCACACAGTGATGGAATTCTACAGTGTAGATGGTTGGTGAGGACAGATGCCAACAGCTTATCCCACCCTTGAATGCACTTGTCACCGCTCTCACCAAGAGGTGAACTGATCTCTCATCCCTGACTGGGCCGGCCTGTGTCCTGCTCCGATCCGCAGTGAGTGACAGAAGTGACACCTGAAAGGAGGCCTCAGGAGTTCTCAGTTTCTGCTATTGTTCTCCTGGGATCTGGTTCCCACGAACAGGGACTTAGCCGAACCACTAAACGAAGAGGAACTGCAGGGACCCAGAGGCTGGCCAGCCCTTGCTGGCCCTGCCAATCCCGACTGAGCTCACACACAGTACTGAAATCTGTTTCAGCTCTGCCATGGAATCACACGTGGGACCTCAGCTAACCCCACATAAAGTAACGACAAGTTGTGTCTGCTTGTCACACCCAAATTTCAGAATCGTAAAAGAATAAAGCATTACTGTTTTAAGCAATACTTTTAGGGGTTTTTAATGCTGCAAGAGATAGACAGTTGAAACACCGGAATAAGCTTTGCCACATGCAGGCAGAGCTAAGTCGATCAGGTCAATGCATCATGTGAGTGCCGGGTGCAAAGAGGACTGCTACACAGTTGCAGTCTGTAAGAAGCTTCCGGTGGAAGGGAAGGTGCAGAAGTGACATCACAGTCCTGGTGCGACGTTTTAAGTGCGAATGTGGAGGTGAGGACTGTTCGGGCCAGCCTACTGACCTGGATAAGGCCGAGGAAGGAATCACCGAGCTGAGTCTTGCCGGGTAAGGAGGAAGAGCCAGGAGGCTATTAAAAAGCATGAGGGTGGTGCTGAGAGCATGGGAGCAGGAGGAGAACAAGGAAAACTGCAAAAGCTTGGTGTGACCAGCGTGTGTGCCGTGAGCACGGGAATGCGGGAGACAACACGGGGAGGGCCGGATGTGGCTTCTTGTTCACAGTGGGCATGCGAAGGCTGTGCCCGGACGGTGCACTGGGTTAGCCGCACCAGTGCGCCCCACTTCTGCCATGGCGTGCCCTAAGCTCTTAGTTGTAGCACAATTTCAGTTCACAGTGCATTGAGAGACTATTTTTGTGGTCATACGGCAGGGAAGTCCTCCGAGGCAGCCCTCAGGATTAATAGGAAAGCTGGAGAATTGGGACTCAATGGACAGAACCAAAGCCCAAAGTCACCAAGACATACACAGCACCCCAACACTCATTCTCCCAGTGTCTCCTGATCTCCCGAGGAACAACAACTTTAAACTCCAGCTGTTCTGGTTAGTGCCCTGCATTTCCGTTTTATTTATTGTCAAACATTTTATTGATTCATGTTGGATATGCATGATGATGACATTCATTACAGGGAATTTGTACCCACTCGTGATATATCTTCCTTCGTTTTTCCCCATTGTCCTCCTCTGCCTTCAACCTTTCATCCCTCCTTATTTACAAAAGCTTTGTTTTCAGTTTTTCTTCTATTCCTTTTCCTCATCCCTTCCTCCCCTCCCTTGTTCCCCTTCCCATTTGAACGTTTTCTTCCCATTTCCCAACATCTATTATACATTTTAGTCCTTGTTTCCACTTTCAGTTTCTCACACCAGAGAAACAATTTGGTATGAAACATATGCCCCATTTATTTGACTTAAAAGTCTAGTCTCAAGATGCATCCTTTGACCTAGAAATATTTCATGCTTTAAAAAAAAAGTGTAAGCTTTTTCTCAAATTCTCAAATGTAGATACTGTCCATTGAATTATTTAGACATAAGTGACTTGATGATTTTAATTCTACATTTCATTTCAATATAATTATTCTAACTTTTATTAAATATACATCGGTGCTTTTATTATTCTGACTCTGTAAATACTTCCTGGGTTCAGTCAGTGGTGTTCTGTCATTACACTTAATTTTATATATTACCTTTGTTTCGCCTAGAGTTTAAACTGATTTCCTTACCACTGCTGTTTTATGTAAATCAATGAACCTCATACTTCCAAGTAACTCTTTCAAACATTTTTCAGAACAATTTTTCCAATGCAAAATTTGTAACCCCCTTGCTTCAACTTCTTCTTGGGAACATACTTCCTTGAGTCCACTGTTCTGCTCCATTCTGGACCATGGTCTCTTTCACCTTAAACCCTGGCCTTTCTCTTAGCCACCCTGACGACATTCTGATACCTGCTACATATTTCATATATGATGTATGTGTCCATGTAGGGGTGTGTGTGTGTGTGTGTGTGTGCATTCGCTTTGGGGAATGTTGTGCTCTTTATCCCTGGCCTTCTGAAATTTCATGATGGTGCATTTAGTTACACCATTATGTGAGAAACATGTTTAGTGAGACCCTTAAACCTGCAGACTCATGTTTTTAAGGCCTTATCAATTACCTTACATTGTTCTTGGGTAATTTCTGTTGCAAATGCTGGTGTTTTTAGACTGTATCATTTCAGCGTTCACCTCCATGCTGAAGACTGCTAGAGTGAATTGAATGGTGTCTCCTCAGGTGTCGTCCCACCTGTAACCTCAGAATGTGACCTTGTTTGAAAACAGGGTCTTTGCAGACGTTAGACTCATGGAGCTAGGTGAGGTGACACTGGCCTAGAGCCCTAAAGCCAGTCAGAGGGGTCCTTATTCCCAAAAGGGACAGAGTCCCCAGAGACGTGCAGGGAAGGCAATGTGACAAGCTTTGGGGGCAGAGATCGGAGTGATGTGTCCCTAAAGACAAAGAATGCTCAGGATTACTAGCAGCCACCAGAAGCTACGAGAGAGACTCTGAATGATTTCTCCCTATGGCCTTCAGATGGAGCCAACCCTGCTGAGGTATTGATTTTAGACTTACAGCCTCTTGAACTGTGACAAAATAAGTTTCAGTTGTTTTAAGTCACACAGTTTGTGGCTATTTCTTACAGGAGTCCTAAGAAGCCTCTAGAGCTACTCGCTGTTTTCTCCTGGGATGCTGCATGCATGAGTTTTCTCCTGGGTCACAAGGAGCACATTTAGCCTGCACTGGAATAAGGTATCTCTGGAAACCACACTTAAAGAGGGGTACAAAAGAAGTAGTGGAATGAACACAGTTTTTCGCATGTATTCCACACTGTCTCCTGGATTGAGCTCCAATTTTGTTGGACACACATATTTTATGAGCCTTTTCCTTTTTTAACCTCTGTGTTAGCTTTCCTACTGAAACCAAATCTCTGAGACAACTTGTAAAGACGGAAAGTTTACAGTGGACCCTTAGTTATGAACTCAAGTCATTCCTGAGGGCTAGTTATAGCTTAACTTGACCAACTGCCTTCAAAGTCTCTCTCTTGCCTGTATAACTTTAACTTTCTTCTAAGCAGATGTCAGCGTCCTCAGAGAGACATTAGCTCAGGATTTTCTCAGTTAACCCCACACAGGAAAGGATGTTGTCATGTTCTTTTCAGAGCTCTTCAAGGGTTAAGTCTGTATCTGTGACCATCTGGAAGCACAAGCGGCCGGCATTCAGGTCATAACTGAAGACTTTGGTCATAAGTTAAAACTAAAATTCCAGTCATAACCCAAGTTGTTCATGTCAATTGTTCATAACTTGAGGGTCCACTGTATTTTGGCTCACAGTTTCAGAGGATTCAGTCCATGGTTAACTGGGCCTACTTCTTTTGGGCCTGTGGCAAGGTAGGGAACCATGGTAGAGCCAAGGTACTTATCTCACCAGTAGCCAGGAAGCAAAAGAGAGAAAACAGAAGAGAGAAGGTGGTTAGGGTGTTCCACAATCCCTTTCAAAGGCACACTCCCAAGATCTCCCACCAGGCCTGAGTTCATGAAGATTGCAACACCTCCCAGTAACACCATGTTGGGGACTAAGCTTCCAAACATGGACCACTGGGGACACTGAGGACCCAAACTGTAGTACTTACTACTTCACTTTTTTGCAGTCCTACAGTCTTATAGTCCTACTGTTCCTAGAAGTGTCTCTCCTAAATGACTTGAGCTCCAATCCATGTCTAAAAAGCCAGTTTCAAAGGGAACCCAAACCAAGGCATAACCCTTCCACTGTATTCTAAATTCTCTTTCTCTAGTTTTTAATTGATCAGCTAATGGGGCTACCTGATAGAGCTTCTAACTTTCTTATCCTTTACCTCTAGATATTTACTCATTAGTTTGTTGCTATTCTTGTTGTTTTGTGGGGGGAGAGATTTTTGTAAGCCTCTATTTTTCTACTACCCTAGCTTTTATTTTCACAAAATGTTTTTATATGTACCTCATCCTTTTTTCCTGAAAGACATTATTTTCTCTTACATATTTCAAGATATTTTTAAAGTTTTGTTTTCTTCTCTTTGCATCAACTCTATTCAAACTCCTCCTTTCATCCTTTTATTCTAGTATCTTTTACTCTCTCTCTTTTCCTCGCTCTCAGATTAATAACTTTTCTGAACTATTTGGTGATCCTTGACGTGTGTGTGTGTGTGTGTGTGTGTGTGTGTGTGTGTGTGTGTTACTAAAAGATGCTGGAGTTTATATGAATGGTTGAGACTTGTCACTAATCTACCCAAGCAGCCCTTTTTCAGCAGTTCAGTTTCTCCCGGGAAGGTCAATCTTGTGCTTGGACCTGCTAGCAGCTTTCGGTTGGCAGTGCCATGGGTCTGAGGACCTTATTGTAGACAGCAGGCTTTCACTTAGTTCTGATTTCCAGTCATAGCTCTCCTATGTATCTATGCCTGCAGTATCAAGTCTGAAGCTCCTTGGTTCTATTCTGTCAAGATCGTTTTCACCTTATGAGGGGCCATAGAGGGAGGGATCTGAGACCGTTGTTCCCTACACTGACTTGCAGCACACCTTCCTGTTTCAGCCACTGCCAGCTTGCCACCATGTGCAAAACCAAATGTCTGTAATTCTTAAGCTCTTATGAAGTTCTTCAGGGCAATTTGACACCTAAGTGACTACTCTGCTAGTCGTTTGTCATTACACCAGTCTTCTATCCTCGGGCTGTACTGGTTGGGAGTTAATGATTTCATTTCATGGCAAGGGTTTGATTCAAGAAGAAGTTTGCTTTTCTGTATTTCTAGATGTTCTCAGAGTGACCGTCAAAAGGAAATTGACTTTACATAGTTATCTTAAGTCCAGAAGTCTGGAAAATAGATTTTAAGTGGCATAGGCAACTGATTTCCAGTGGATATTATAAAACCTTTAATCAGAAATGCATCTAAATTAAAAATAGGAGCATTTCGATTACAGTGTTCAATATTTTTGTCTTACTGTACTTTGTATGTAACACTCACAAATTCTTTGAGGGCAGGAAATACACAGTGTCACTTTCCATAGTACACCTCACTAATACTGAGTATAAGAAATGTTTGATAAATATCAGTTAAAGTCGGTTGCAAATGGATAAACAAAACTATACATGCCTGCAACCTTGCTCCCATGTTACATATTCCCATGCCATCATTTATATTCATAATCTTTGCAAATCCATTTTCCTGGATTTTTGTCTTTGTGATTTGCAAGACAGAAAGCATCAATCATCTCTTGCTCAGAACTAAGCTTCTTATCTCCCAAGGAAACAGACAACTACTGCCCGGTAAATTAACTCCTAACTTCCAGTGGCTCAGCCCTCTGTAAAAAGCAACTCACACTTCTTTCTGCCCCTTTCAGAGTCAGCAGACATGGAGAGCTTCTGGGAAGGAGAAAAACTTCATGATTTAAAAAATACGCAGGGAACATAGGAGCAAAGTGTGAACTATGCTTCACAAGGGGAAGGAGACAAGGGGTAAGCGTGGGGGCAAATTGTCCCAAAGAGATGTCCAGCCAAGGACATGACCAGGAAAGCACACTGGGGACCAGTGAATAAGTGTTCCCTTCTTGGAGAGTTAGCCTATTAGCATTCAAAGGCTCTGAGGGTTACTGTAATGAGGTCAGGTTGCTTTTGTTCCCAGTTTTATTCGGATGACTGACAAATTAAAAATTTTAAATATTTAGAGTATAGCGAGTGATACTTTGATACACACATACATTATGAAATGACTATAAGAGTGAACTAATGAACATTTCTGTCATCTTATGCTCACCATTTGTATGTATGCTTGTGTGCTGAGAACATTCAAGATCTCCTTTCTCATAAAATTTCAAAATACATTGTATTGATTATTGTATAGTCCTCCTGCAGAGCATTAGGTCTTTAGACCTTATTCATCTTGTGACTATGTTTACATCCATTGACCAAGATTGCCCCAAGATTTCCCCTTCCCCCACTACAGCCTAACTGCTCTTCTCTCTGTACCTGAGTTGGACTTTTTACTTTCTACATACAGTGTACGTCAAATCATATTTCACTGCCTGTATCTGGCTTATTTCCTTTAATGTTCTCCAGTCTCATCTATGTTGTTGCAAACTGCTGAATTTCTTTCTCTTACAAGGTCAAAGGCAATTCTGTGTGTGTGTGTGTGTGTGTGTGTGTGTGTGTGTGTGCGCATGTGTGTGACATTTCCTTTACCCACCATCTACGCTGAGCCACCGGGTTGTTCCCATACAGGTATTGTGATAATGTGCCCTGAACAAAGATGCTGACATATCTGCCAGGTGGTCATTTCATTTGCTTTGGATATATACTCAGAAGTAACACTACATACTCCATAGTGAAACTGCTGCTCTCTGCTATGGCTCTGTTTTCAATTTTTTGAGAAACCTCTACATTGTTTTCTCTAATGTCTGCAGTAATTTACATTTGCAACAACAGTGTGGAAGCAATTCCCCTTTCTCTTCACCCTGGCCACCACTTATCCTCTGAATTTTGTAACATGTGAGGTGATTATCTCACTAGAGTAGTGATTTTCATTTTCCTGAGATTAGTGATAGTGACTATTTCTTCATAATCCTGCGGGCCTCTTAGGGGAAAAAAAAGTCTATTGAGATCCTTTGCCCATTTTAAATTCAATCACTTGGGTTTGGGCTGAGTTTAGTGTGTTACTTATATATTTTGTGTATGAATCCCTTATCAGATACACAGGGTGCAAATCTTTTCTCTTGATCTGTAGGTCACTTTTTCATTTTATTTACTTTGATGTACAGAAACATTTTAGTGGAATGTTGTCTTGCTTATTTTTTGCCCATATTGTTCAGCTTTTGTTGTTATATATAGAAACTCATCATGAAGGCCAATGTCACAATCTTCCCCTACGTATTTTTCTGGTGTTTTGGGCTTTACACTTAACTCTTTAATCTGTTTCAGTTAAGCTTTGTGTATGGTGTAAAAGAAGAGCTACATCTCACTCTTTGGCACATGGATATCCAGCTTTCACAACACCATTTATTGATGATACTGTCCTTTCTTCGTTGTGTATTCTCAGTGCCTTGGTGAAAGATCAGTTGACTATATATACACGATGTGATCAAAATATATGGTGGATGTTTACATTTTTAAACTTTTATTATAACAAAAGACACATTGCCATTGATCTCTCTAGAATGCTCCCCTTTATTTCAAACACAGTTATCATGTCATTCTTGCCACTCCGTGAGGCAGTCTTGGAAGCCCTCTGCTGTGAGTCTTTATGAGGTGTGATGGAAACCTCAATGGATGCTGCTGCTGAGCGCCATCTGTAAGAGCCTGACTGAATCAGAGCGACTCTGTGTTGACCAGCAAATGACCTAGAGACTGTCGCTCCCCCCATCCTTATAAGATAACTAATGATTAATTGTGAATTGTTAGGTAATTGTTTTGAAGTAGCTGGAAGGCTGGATGGAGACTAGTGAACACAGAGACTCAACATGGATTGTGTCACTCTTTGTATGTCTGTAATCTGAATGTTCTGAACATTATAATCTAAGTCATAAATGGAACAATGGATGAGCAATCTGCTAATCATTAGTACATGATGGTCAAGTACATGCCTGATAACCACTAGGTCAGAACAACTGATTCTTTGCCTTTGTCCTCTTCCCGTAAGTTTTATATGTAACCCCCCCTTCAGCCCTATATAAAGTGGCCTCTGATTCTGAGCTAGCCGCCTCTCTGAGCCACTTGGCTTGGGGAGTGCCGTCTGGCCAGACTAATAAAGGTCTATTAGCCAACTTGCCTGGTGTGTTCCTTCCTGGGTGACTCTCGCTATCGGACAAGCTCCTGGAGCCTCGCTGAGCTACTGAGCCCAGCATCGTGAAGGCCTCTTGGCTGTTCACGCTCCAGGAGTAAAAGTGAGACTCAAGTCTTACACATCCAATGGAAAAGCAGCCATGTGACGTCATTACGTGGTGTCCCAGGCTCCTATATATAGGATCTGGCACCATGTAACCCCCGGCTATTCCCCCAATTCAAAATGATCATGAAAGATAAATGCCTATAATCAACTCGGGTTATCGAGGCAGCCATAATTGTACAAGTAAAGTCACTTACAAAAGAAGACTTCCGGAAATACGTACTTCAGAAAGTGCAAGAACAGGGGGTAAATGTGTTTGGAGGAAGGGGCAGTCTTTAGGGGGAGGGGTAAATGGCAATGTGTCGTTTACTGTAATAACTTTTTTATTTCCCCATTCACTGTAGTTTCAGTTCACACCTCATGTGGATTTATTTGTATTTATTTATGTTTTAATTCCTTTCCTCAGTATTTTATAGCTTTTGTATACTCTATACAGGTCTTTCACCTCCTTGGTTGAATTTATTCCCAAGTATTTTTTCTTTTCTGGTGGTATTGTAAGTGGAATCGTTTCCTTAATTTATTTTTTGGTTGTTAGTTGTTAGTGTATAAAGCCGTAACTTTTTTGTATATTGATTTTGTGTTCTAACAGGTTTTGTTTTGGCCCTGGTGGATCTTTTATTTGTATTCTTTTGTAGTCAGCTGAACTACTTTAAGAGAGTTATTTCGAATTTGTGTCGGGATTTATAGATCTCTGCTTCTTCAGGGCCTGGGATTGTGGCTTTGTTGGGCTGCCTGGGATGTCACACTCACCCACTTCTTCATGACCCAGACAGAGCTCAGTGGTGGTGTCTGTGCATTTTGAGGTGACTATTTGCCTCTACAAAATGTTTTTTCTATGAAAAATCCCCAAATTTTAAATCAAGTAATAAGAGAATAACGGTAGCTATTACACTGTGTTTTGTTATCTTCAAAGTAGCTACTCAGAGTACAAGATATAATCCAAAACCCTTCTTACAAAAATGAAACATAATAACACAAAACTTTCTTTGCAATAAGCTAGGATAAACTAGAAGTAGAAATGAAATAATTAGCATATATACTGAAATATTTTTTAAAAACTGGAATTTGTTATTTGGAGAAGTATTTAAATGTCTTCCTACTTCCTATTTATCTCTGTTCTATTTTGCTCTCTCTATATATAGTGTTTCTCATATAAGAGAAACCATGTGATTTTTGAATTTGTGTCTGACTTGTTTCACTTAACATTACATTTTCAAGTTGCATCCACTTACTTGAAATACCTCGTTTATCTTTCTTTGTGGCAGTATAGTACTCCATTGTGTATCAACACCATGTTTTCCTTATCCATTCATCTGTTGATAGACATGTACCCATAATACTGAATAGATTTAGCTATTATAAATTGTGCTGCTATTAACATGAGTATGCATGTGTCCCTATAATATGAGTTTTACCTCTTTGGGGGAGATACCTAGAAGGGGGTTAGCTAGGTCAAGTGGAATTTCCATTTTTTAACTGTTTGAGGAATCTCCACACTGATGTACATAGTGGTTCTACTAGTTCACATTCCTACCAACAGGGTAGCAGAATTCCTTTTTTCCCACAGTCTCACCAGCATTTGTTATTATCAAGATTTTTAATGATAGCCATTCTTCCTGGGATGAGATAGTATTTTAGTGTAGTTTTAATTTGCAGTTCTCTGATGGCCAGCAATGATGAGCGTTTTTTTCATATATTCTTTGGCTATTGTACTTCTTCTGAGAAGTGTCTGCTCATTTTGGTTGCCCATTTTCTAATGGGGTCTTATATTTTGGCAGGGTCTAATTTTTTTGAAGATTGAAGAAGACTGAATCTAGACCCATATATCTCACCATGTATGGAACAAATATCAAAATGGATCAAAGGTCTAAATTGAAACAGAAACAATCTAGTGAAAGAGAAAATAGGTACAATTCTTGAAGACACAAGCATAGGCAAGGACTTTCTGAACAGAACCCCAATTGCACAAGAAATAATACCAAAAATCATCAAATGGGATTATATAGAATTAAAAAGCTTTTGCACAGCAAAGGAAACAAGAAGAGTGAAGAGACAATGTACAGAATTGGAAAAATTTTGCCAACTATTCCACGGACAGATAACTGGCATTAAGAATACAAAATGATTTTAAAAAGAGAAACGACTATGTGGCAGGGTCCTGGTCTGACAGGAGTCCTCCTGAACTGCAATCCAGTGAAGCTTGAGCTGGATGTGTTACCCTGGCTGGCCCTGCAGGTAGAGCTGTCACTGGAGGGATAGCTCCTGCTCGATCCCCGGGTAGACAGGCCTGACTCGGGGACCATGATAGAGCAGAGATGCAACCAAGCCCCTTCAATGTTCAGAGCTGTGGCAGAATTTGGTTGGGGTCTCTAACTGGAACTGAGGTCACTAATCTTGCTACCAGGGCGGGGATGGGTTTCTCCAGGACCCTGGGAGAACAGGCTTGAGATCAGGGCCTGGAACTGCTTCCGGGTTTACAGTTGGAACCAAGGTCAGCAGACCTGTAACTGGGGCATGGATGAGTACAAGCAGGCACAGGTGCATGTGGGCTGGATTCTGTACCCTAGAAGAGCAGCTCTGAGCTTCAGGATCCAGTCAGGTCCAGTGCCAGGGCCCTATTTCAGGGGCACAGACTAATGTGTCTCCGAAAAGTCTCAGTGCCTGCCATAAAGGGCAGCTGGAGCTGGGTCATAGAGATACTGTAGGGTCCACGGTTGTGTCTGTGGCCTAAGGACTCATGACAAGAGTATGAGCAGGCGTGGCTTCTTCAGAGTCATCTAATGCACAGAGATGTTTGCAGACCATCGTCATCTGGGGCCAAGTCCATTGAGGCAGGGCAGGACCATGCTTTGCAAACTCACCACCAGGACACGGGCCTACGTTTTCAATCAGCTCTCCTCGGTCTTAGGCTTCACCAAGTCTTGGGTCCTCTTATATCCCAAAGCTCCCACAAAGGCATTTTTTGCTGTGGATAGCTGCTCAGTCCTTATGTTGGGGGATCTGAGCTGATATCCCTGCCACATCCTGGCTTCATCAAATGGTTCCATAATACATTTCAGAATTGTTCTCATATTAATTAATAGTTAACCACTTCACCAAAATGCAGATAACAGTACCTACTTTAAATTAATAGTTTAAGAACTTAAGGAGATTGTCTGTCTAAATCATTGAACCAGTTCCCTACTAAAATAAATCCACTATAAATTTCAGTTGTGGTAGTTTGATTAATTGTAGCTTAATTGCAGAAACTGTAGTTTTGTTGTTGTCAATAATAACATATTTTATGGCATATATGGTGGGAAATGCTGTATGGGGAAAATGTCAGTTTGTGCACGTTACAGTCAGTGAGACCCGCCAAGTAAGCAATCTAAGACTATTTCAGTGCTTCCAGTGGATCAATAATTCAGTCTGTGCCCTAAAGTTCTCTACTCCAGTGGTTTAAGCATGCTCTTTATGCTTGATCTCTGCAGCATATGAGCTAACCTGAGTCTCAGAGGGATCACTAAATGATCAAACTGGAACTTCAGGGATCCAAGGTGGATGAGAAGAAAAAGCATTAATTTGGGATCAAGAAAAGATCTGGATCCAAATCCAACTGTGTCTCTCTGTGTGATCATGGTGGTCTACTTACCCTCTCTGGGCCTTAGTTTCTTCAGCTAGAGTGAGGGAAATGATTTCTCATTTGCAGGTGGTTGGGAATTTGAACAGGACTATTTGTAAGTCACTTAGTACCTGGCTGATAGGTTACTCCTAGTTGGTCCTTTACATATTTAAGCCTTAATTTACTGTTGCTAATGGTTCCTGCCCTACTGTTGGTCTGTGGAAGCTTGGTCCTCACTGTTACATAGAAGGACATCAATTACTAGCTTACTTGCTCTCTTCCTACCCACTCATCATGTACTCACCCGGTGTCTATGGAGCTCAACCTAACAGGTATTATTCATGCCAGTGAAAGGACTTGTGAGTCCTCTTAGCTGCACGAAAATCTTCAGTACAGAGTGCTCCAAGAAAGGAGCACCTGGGACTACTGACAGATTTTAATGGTTACTTATTGTACAAAAGCACCTAGTTGGCTGCTCTTCAAACGCAGGTTTTGAGATGTGTGAAAAGACTGGCAGCGCACAGCAGTCAGACTGAGTCGGCCACGTTGCAGACATCCCCAGGCAGCCAGAGGAGCAGTTATTGGCCTGCTGGTCTCCCTCAGCCTCTGGCGACTGGCTCTGCCCATCACTCATCACAGGACACTCAGTGTGCTGGGGGCTCCAGTCTTTCCTTCTGTATTTCTTTTAGATCAGAAATGGGCAGTGCTGATTTTTTAGTGTTCATAGAGGTATTGTTATTGTTACAGGGTTTGGGGGACAAAATACCCAACCTCCACAGGTTAAAGTAGGAAGGTTATTGTAGTTCATAGTCTGTAGAGGTTTTAGTCCATAGTCAGGTGGCTCCAGGATAGCGCAGCATGGCAGAGGGGAAACAGTTTGTGGCAAGCAGGAAGTAAGCAGTCTGCAGCGAGCCTTCCTTTCCCTTTTTATTCCATTCAGGTTACAATGCAAGCCTATGGCTTGGTGCCACTTCCAACCAGGGCAGGCCTTCTGCCTTCAGCAATTCCACTCAGCCATACTCAGAACCATCCTAAACCAGTCAGTAGGCTAAGCCAGTTATAACAGGCCCATGATCCAGTATCACATCATGGGAAAAGGTCTTTTCTGTCAAAAGAATAACTAAAATAAATTCATCGTATAAGAACCCTTAGTTTTGTAAAATGTATATGTGCTTGTTTGACCATTCGTTGAAAATTTGAGACAAAGGACTAGTGCCTGTCCACCTGACACTTTGTAATAAAGGGCTTTCTGGATCACAAACTTACTTTGCTTAGCAACCATTACCTCATTAAACCAGTTGGGTTAGACTGTGAGGCCACACTCCACTGAGATAGCAGGGCACAGTGACCAGAGCACATGTTAGGGAGAAAATGCAGGTGAACTGCTGGCTTGGTGTGCCTGTCCTTTGCCGACCTTCGTCTGGCATCATACCCTTCTGCAGTAGAATTTCCCTTGCCGAAAACATTTCAAAAGTCTGGTTTCTCTTGTCCCTTTTGCAATACCAGAGAGTTCATGTCCAGCAACATCCATAATCCAATCACTCCCCAAAGCCCCACCTATGAGTGCATGACACTGTGGGGGCACATCAAGTTATAAACAGCATGTCTGCCCCCAAAAGACTTACACTTATCCCTTTAAGAACAATGCATTTCATCCATCTCCAGGAGTTGTCAAAGTCATAACACTTTCAGCATTACTAAAAAGTTCAAGTGCAAAGTCTCTTCTGAGATTTAAGCCAAGTCTTAACTATGAGCCCCTGTACAAATGAAAAGAAAGTAAACACTTCCAACATACAATTGCACAAGATAAACTTTCCATTTCAAAAGGGAGAAACAGGTGAATAGAAAGGAGTAGGATCAAAGCAAGTCCAAAATCCACTAGAGTGAATATTAAATCCCACAGTTCCATGTCCAATATCCAGGGCAGTCTATGGAAAGATATGAATGCCAGGGGGCTCGGGTGGCCCCACTCCTATAAGCAATGTCAGTGATGTGGCCTTCATCCCTTCACTCTTTGATTGAAAATTCCTTTTCCATGATGTGATACTGGATCATGGGCACGTGATAACTGGCTTAGCCCATTGATTGGTTTAGCATAGCTCTGAGTGTGGCTGAATGGATTTGCTGAAGGCAGAAGGCCCGCCCTGGTTGCAAGCGGCACTGACCAATAGGCTTGCAAGAGAGAACCAACAGGCTTTGCTCACTCCTTGGGGCTTTCTCGACAATCCACATTCCTGGGTTCTCCAACTTTCTGGAGTCTCCACTGCACTTCCAGCTTTACACTCACAGCTTCACACACGGTCCTCTCAGGGGCACACTGCCTGACCTCTAAAGCCTTCTGGAACCTTGGAGGAAGTCTTCCTGATTCCACAACTCTTACGTTCTGCATGCACCTGAAACCAGCACCATGTGGGTGGTGCCAAGATCTGCTGCCAGCTGGAGCAGTAGCCAGGCTTCTTTCTCTCTTCTCTGTAAGGGCTGAGCGCCTGGATTGCTGAGCATTATTGATACAGGGGGAATCGATGTGACTCCCAAATCTGTTAGATATCCAAAATGTGAGTTCTCGTTCTCTAAAATAGAAGAATGAATTCTAGGAATAATGGAGGCTACAGGCAGGAAAAATTTATCGAGAGAAATATAGCTTCTCTCTAAGAACAGAAGAGGGACTGGAAAGTGGGTTGCCCGGAGACCCTGTTTCCCACAGGTGTTTCATGGGGTTTTTTGGTTTTGTTTTTTTGAACAGGGTCTCACTATGTAGCCCAGGTTGGACTTGAACTTGCAGCAATCCTCCTGCCTCAGCCTCTTGAGTGCTGGGATTACAGATGTGTACCACCATGCCCAGCTACCAAGCGGGGTTTTATGGAGCAAAGCCACCAGGTAAGTGGGTTCAAGGTGGGACAAAATTATAGTCAATTAGTAAGATTATAAATACAGTTGCTTAGGTAGTATTGGTCCAATGGGAAAACACAAGGTGGACTTGAGGTAGGACAAAACTATAAACAACCAATAAGATTACAACAAGTACAGTCACTTAAGGAATACTGATTGAATAGGGACCAAAGGGGAAGCAAGTCACATAGCAACCATGTAAGGAACAAACAAGGATTTCAAGAGAGAGACAGGCCAGGAATCTTTCCTGGAAGAGATGGGGTCCCCCACCCAGGTGATGGATACTTATTTAGAATATCAATCACTGTTCATCCCTAGGGGAAGCATGAGGATGTAGTAGTTTCTCTTCTTTTACAATGCAGAGCTTCAGTGAAAGTGTCTGGATTTTCCTCCATGTTGACTCCAGCCCTGTCGAGCTGCCTACAGAATTTCTAACTTAGCTATCTGCAATACTATGAACCCAATTCGGACGAACAAATTTTCTGGGCCACCACTGTTCTGGAACATGGTGTCCTGCAGCCTTTTTCTCAAAGCAAAAACCTTCACCTTTACAATTTGGAGGCTGGAATTGGGGGAGTCTTGCTGGTTCTTGTGATGCCCTCAGGCCATTTTTCTACCGTCCTGTTCCAAAGTACTTGTTTTTTTTTTTTTTTCCTCTCTCTCTCATTGAGTTTATTGGTACATTTTAGGTATACAGTACAGTTACATTCATCATTGGGATCTTGCACCTTTACATGACTTTTTAATGCTATTCTTTTTAGCAGTCAAATTCTCTTCTATTCCATACTGCAAGCTGTAACTTTGCTGAAGCTTCCTTTCTGGTCAAACTCAAGACTTTTAAAATTATTTTGCGGGGCAACAGTGATGCCACTGCCTCAACATTAGACTGTTTTGAAATTTCTTCCACCAGATTAATTGGTCCTCTGCCTTTAATCTCAGTCTCATACAATGTCTCTGGATATGGGCAAAATGTAGATGGATTTTCAGCCAGAACATAACACACAGGCCTGGAGTCCAACTGCTCATGTAGTCCTTCTTCCCAACTGAAAACTCTTGAGCCTGCTCTTCTCCAGCTGCACTGCAGTCAGCATTCTGGTCTTTTGAGCTTTGACCAGAATCTCTCACTAAGCTCATGTCATAGTGTTCTGGGGCTATTTTTCTAGTCAGCATCTCCAAACTTCTCCAAACTCTTCCTGCAAGCCAGTTCCAAAGGATTCTGAGCCACATTGTTAGGTGGCATCACAGCAACAATCCCACTTCTCTGGTGCCAAAATCTGTCATAGTTACTTTTCTCTTTGCTGGGAAAAATGCCTGACATCCACAAGAAAAGGTTTGTTGCAGCTCACAATTTGTAGAGGTTTCAGTCCATAGTCTGCTGGCTCCAAGGCAAGGCAGGGAAGCATTCATTATAAAAGAGCAAGGAGAAATATTTCAGGGTGAGCAAGCAGGCAGCGACCAGCAGTGAGCCTTCCTTTCCCTTTTCATTCCACTCAAGCTATAAGCCTATTGGTTGTTGCCACTGATACCTAGGATGGGCCTCCTGTCTTCAGTAAATCCATTCAGCCACACTCAGAACTGTCACAGGCTGGGTCTGAGGGTCCAGGCTGAAGTAAAGAACTCAATCCACCCCTTTAAAATAAGTATGCAGGTTTGCTGACTCTCATTACAGAAAAAGAATTTTCAGGACATATTAGTATAAAGGCATGAGAAAGATTTATCAGAGGGAGATGGAGGACACACTCAAGAGTGGACTGTGGGTACTCAGGAACTGGGCGTCTTTTATATGCTTTGGAAGGTGGAAATCTGTGGAATTCGATAATCTATAGTCTTAGACTGAGTCTGAGTCTGAGTTTTAGTGTTGATCTCAGTGGGTGGGAGAGGACAGCCCACCCTTAGTGACCTGTGGGAAATGCCAAAAGGGGTCCCTTCACTGGTGAAAGAGGACCATTTGCAAGTAAAAGGCAGACTCATTTGCAGCTGAAAGGGAGTTGCCCAGGTTTGCTGTTTTGGGAGAAGGGGGAAAAAAGTAAATAAACTGGGTTTGTGTTCTAAAGCTGAAGATTTTCTTTAAAGAACACTTTTTAAACTTTTGATTTCCTTGTCTCATTTCCACTTAACTTTATTTCTTCTGTCCTGCCTCAGAACAATGCTAAACCAATCAGTGGACAAATCCAGTCATCGTGTACACTTGATCCAACACGGCACACCTATGCTCCAACCACCTCCAAAGCCCTACCTGTGAATGCATGAGGCTTTGGGGAAGAGGTCTAGATAAAAGCTGTACAGAGTCCTGAAGGGGCTGATGAGAGAAGTCTGTCTGCAACAGGACTCAGGACAGACTCAGGACAGTGTAAGGACACTCCAGGGGCTCAGTACCACATTTACGGCTGTCAGAGATGCTATAATGAGTGTGCCTGGCACCTATGGGCAGTTAATAAGTAATGGCCGCTACTGGGCTCTCACTCCAGGCCTCTTTCCAGAGCATTTCCATCTCTTCTGACAGCTTCACTATGTGGATCCTTAAACTGCAGAGAATCCAGACTCAACCTGTGTGCGGAGACAGGGCCTAGGAACCAAGACAATCACAAAAGACTCTCCTTTTTTATTCTATTGTTTTCTGGGCAGTGAGTCTTGTCTTTAATGGGCTGTTTCTATTAGATCATGCAAAGATTTGCCTGGGGTCCTTGGGATCAGCACAGAAGGATGTGCTGCTCTCCAGCACAATGCTTCTTCCATTAGCTTTTGTGAACTTGACATTCATAGTTAGCACTAAGCTCCTCTTCTGGCTGCACCTGACTTTGTCAATGACAATGCAACTCTGTGCACTTTGAGCCAGTGGGCTGTGTTCGTGGTGTTTATGCTGGAGCTGGGCTGTCTAAGGAAAGCTTTGCCATCTCCTTGGATGCAGGCAAGGGCAAGCCTACTAATCATCTGTCACAACATTCTTCAGGGAAAATCAGGTCAAATGAATATCAAAGGCAGCCTTGAAGGAAAAGAGAAATGACCAGAGTGGAGCCTCAGGGAAACATGAAGAAAGAGAGAGGGCAGTTTGATTTCCTTTCCCCAGGAATGAAGGGTTTATAGGCTGATCCCACTTAGGAGCTCATTATTTCTCCTTTCTCTCTGCCATTCTCAGACAGTGCCAGGAACTGACTGATAGAATCAAAGAAATTATCATTTGACAACAACCAAGGGGCAGTGTTGAGCCTGCCATCCTAGCAGGAACTTTCATCCCTTTAGCAAATATGTATTCTAGAGCCAGGTGCTATCATGTGCCTAGGGATACAGCAGTGAGCTGACCAGATGCCACATTCCTCGCCACTGGAATGGAATATTACTGGACATGTGTTTAGGAAGAGGAATCTGGACCTCAAGTTAAGAGCATTAAGTGCCCATACTCTTAAGCACACGCCATGCCATCTATGCCACTCTCACACCACATTACTTATTTATTTTGTTGTTGGTGTTTGCAACTTCTAAAACTCCAAGATTCATTGCATTTAAAATTCACCATAAGAAGATAGGCAGTTTTGGAATATCCAAGAAATGTAAATGGCTGCATTGGGTACCTGTTGGAAGACAGGAATTATAGACTCTCAGCACTGGAATAAACCAATGAGCCATGAGTTCCACACTTCCCTCCTTTCTTCTCCTGAACTCCTGCTTGATTTCTTTCTTTATTTTTTCTGGTATCAGGAATCGAACTTGGGACCTTGAGCTTGCCATGTAGGCACAACACCACGGAGCTACATCCCCAGACCCTGCTTGATTTCCTTAACCAGCACTCTCTCCAAGAGTCACCCAGCTTCTACTTATTTCTGTAGCTCATTAGGAGCCCAGTCCATTTGGCCAGTGCTGTATAGAGTTGTATCCTCCACAGTTCAGCTGAAATCAATTCTTTATCCATGGTCTGGCTCTTGATTGTTCCAACCTTTTACCATATCCTCCCTAAGGAAACTTTAGCTATTTGTTTCCCTTCTAGCTCATCGATGTGCCAGGTTCCATCTGGTCTCTTCTGGTTTCTCAGCTTAGGATGCTTGCCTCTGTGTTCATGTAGCTGTGCAGCCTTGATTTAAATGCCACTTCCACAAGAAATCCTACAATTGAACTTCCAGTTTTCCTGACTGCCTATTCTCATTTCTGAGTGTTGGAGGATGGATAGTGGATGGTGTGGGTAAAATGCTTTTCTACTCCTTGTTCTGATCCTGCCTGTTAGGCATTACCTCGTGGGCGTGCTTCACTTCTTCACAAGACCACCTTCACTGCTTGCAGAATGAGTCCATATCCTCTCTGACATCTTGTAACATAAATGCCCCTGACTCTGTCTGTATTCCACTGCGAGCCACAGCATATGCACGGCCTCTGAATTGTCCAAAAGGCAACTCTTATAGTTAGGTTTGGCTCAACTGATTCTGAACAGAAGGGAATTCAAGTCTCAGATAAAGAATCCCTCACAGAGTCAGTGGTGAAGAGGAGGAGCGATGAATGGAAACAGGGACAGGAAATCAATATTGCCAGCAGCAGCTAAGTACAGAAAACACCCATGTTTTCCAACTCCTCATATTTACTCTACTACTGCAAAGGCCTATGGACATTAACCTAGCCAGCCCTTTCCCCAGAAAGACCAAAGTGCATCCCGAACAGGGAATGAGTCTGTATGAAAGGCTAACTCACTCTTAATATAATGGCTTAGAGTTGTTTCCATTTTCTCTACTGTTTATATTTGAGAAGTGCCAAAATCTTATGCCTAAATGCTCCTCCAGGCCTGACCCTCTTAGGCCTACAGTCTTGTTTGAATGAGTTGTTTTATCTCTTTGATAGTAAGCATCTCATCTACAACAGAAGAGGACAACCATTTGTATATATTCTCATATTTATTTTCTTTGTGAAATATCTCATCAGATCATTTGTTCCTGCTTTAATTGGATCACTTGGGTTTTCTGAAATCTTTACATATTCTGGGTGGTAATTCTTTGTCAGATGAATAGTTGGTTAACATTTCTCCGGTTCTACCGTTTGTCTGTTTACTCTGCTGGTCCCTGTGCTATAAAGAAGCTGCTTGGTTTGATTTAATTCCACTTATCTACTTTTGCTTTTGCTGTCCGTTCTTTTGGCATTTTACACCCGAAATTATTATCTATACTGAGGCCTTCAGTTGTGTGCACTACGGCTTTTAACTAGTTTCCAGCCTCACATCGAGGTCAGTGATCCATTTTGAACTGATTTGGTTGGAGAGAAATGGGTGGGATGAGAAGCAGGCCTGTAGTTTTGTCCTTCTGTCTGTCTACTTTCCCCACACCGTATATTAAAGAGGCTGCCCTTTCTCCAGTGTACGATTTTAGAGCCTTGGCCAAAAAACAGTTGATCTGATAGCAGAAGAGACTAGAATAATAGTTATAAAGGGAAGGAGAGATAGACAGAGGCTGGATAGCAGGTACCAAAGGACAGTTAGATAGGAGAAATAAGTTCCACAGCACAGCAGCGTGATGGTAGTTACAAGAATTTATACGGCATCACTTCTTAAATTGAAAATACAGTGCAGAGCTTTCCCATGCATGGCATGCAAGGTCAGCATGACCTTGCCGACTCTCTGAAATCATTCTGTGGGTGGGTTCAGCTTGCTGAGTGTGCTCTGGCACACACCGTGGGATCCCTTCCGCATAGAATACTCCTCCCCATCCTACCCCAAACCACAAAATTTAGGTCTCTGTTTAAATCTTTCCCACTTCAGTGAGGTTTTCTGTAATAACCTTATCTAAAATTGTTCCCAATCCCATTTATTTCTATCTTGGCAGGGTTTGCTGTGTCTTTTTTGAACATTTATTAGAAGTTGTGATCATTTTATTTATTTTTACATGCATGGACTATTGGTCTCTCTCCCTTCATTAAATTATAAGCTCCACAAGACCAGGAATCAGATCTTGCCTCTTGAATGCTGAAAATTTCATAGCACTTGGCATACAGAAAAACACATTTAATGAAAATCATTGCATGACTAATGCAAGGAATAAATTTCAGTCTCACCTGTTTTCCTGAATGGTAGGTCCCTGAAGACAGCCGGCTGGCAGATTGATCACAGCCTTGGTGGTGTTTATTCACACAGTGTTTATCCACTGGAGAGAAAACACTTGCACATCACAGCCAAGCTTTCTCAGTGAATTTTGTTTTAACGTCTGTGCATGTAGCCCCCGAATGGAAATCCTTAAGGGTAACCCTGATGCTGTGAGATGAATTCCCTGCCTCTCCAGCTCAGCCATGAATCCAAGGAGAGCAGACGACCCAGATTCGGGACATGAAGTGAATATAGCTCGGGGTGGGTGATCATAGAGGGTGCCACCCATCTCCCCTCCAGAGGGACTGCTGCAGGCATCCCAGAGGCCACCAGCCTCACCACAGGACCTGCTGTGCAATCCCCACCACAGCTGTGCGTCCCCTGGCTGTTTCCACGGATGACCCACCACCGGAGAGGTCGCCAGACCACATCATTTGTTCTTAATCCAGCGCGTCTCTAGTGCATAAGCTTGCTCAGCAATGCCCACTGGCCTCTCCGCTTTTACAGGCTTCACTATGGTCTGGTTCTCTCACTGTCCAGTTCTGTCCCTTTCCATCTAACCACTCTCTCCACCGTATCCTGCTGTTTCTCCCCTTATCCTTTCCTCAAGAAACCTTTTGTAGATCCTGTCTCATCTCATTGTCTGACTCACAGTGTCCCAAGGGGCTTCCTTCGGGATAAATAAGCCACTGTCGAGGGCACATATTGAGATAAAGGTCTTTGCAAGCAATCCAGGTGAAAATAAGAGCCTGAGACTTAAGCTTGACTAGCTTCGCTGTCGATCCACCCCTGGCAGAAGCTCTCCACTGAGAATTTCCAAGCTTGGGTGACCTTGGAACCACCCGAGGAGCTTTAAAAAAAAAGTACTGACACCTATTTTCTGCCTGAGTGTGGAGTGTGACTTGAGAGTCAAGATTTTTAGAGTCTCCCAGGGTGATTCTGCCTGGAAGGACAGCCTGGCTCTTCATGGATGGCTGGGGGACAAATCACCTTCAGAAGAATTTCTGATTCCTGGCCTTACTTATTTTGATGCTGTAGCACACTTCTGCTTCGCGTTTCTGCCACCAACCAGCTACATGAAGCCCAAAGAGACCCCTCCTAGGTCCAAGGGCTTTTATCTAGATACGGCAGGTGAAACTCCATTCTCTGTCTCAAAACGAAAGGAAACAAGGAGACTTACAATACTTGAAGTTACTTCGGGATTGTTAATGACTATAGTGTGTGCCTTGACAGCGGGGAGTCTTCATAAGCACGAAGGGGATGCACTGATCTTGGGTAGAGATGTGTAAAACCTCCTGATTGCTAAGTTCAGCGAGATATTAATAGAGGCAAGCAGCACCCACCCTAGCTTATCAATGTGTTTGATGGTTTCAGTAGCAGGTAATGACCTGTATTATAGGAAGGGCACTGCTTTTGCCAAAATTAGCTAGACTGACATCTGCAACTCTCCTGGGTATTTCACTGGCATCAGAATCTTTTGGAGGTTCTGGTTAAAAATTCAGATGTTGTAGCCGCAAGTAAAGTCCAGAAAGGATGAGAGAAGGTAGGAATGAGGCAGGTGTCCAATTTTAAATCATTTCAGGTAATTCTTATTCAGAGCAGGTGCCTACACATTGTTAGTGTGCTTGGATTCAGAGCTTGTCCCCAGTTGAAGTGACAGTGCCCTCCATTTCCCTGTGAACTTTTCATTCCATTGCAAATCTACTTCAGCATCAAATCCATCCCACCCCAAATGACCAGCTGATTGCAAATGACTGATCAAGAGTAAATTTTGAACCTTATAGTGAAAATAATGTTAAACGTATTCTGAGAATGCAGTGTGTACAAATGAACAAATAGAGATATTCAACAAATATAGTACTGACATAAATCTAAAATTATTTATTATTCTGTAGCATAAATTCAGACGGACACATGAAAGTGAGAGGATGACTCTTCTTAGGGCTTCTTACAACTCCACACTCATGTTGACAGTAGAACCTGTACTTCACGATTTCTCACCTGGATCTTGAAATACCTTTCTCAAGGGTCTCCGGCCTTAATTCTTACCCATCTCCCATGCCTAATAAGACTTTTCCGTTTTATAAGGCGATCTTTCCAGAATATCATCTTCTCGCCTGCTTGCTAGCCGTCCAGCCTCAATGGCTGCAGCCTCTTACCCACAGTGCAGTCATCTATTCACTAGTCACATCACAGTCACCATGGAGCTTACGAGAAATGCAAAATGACAAGTTGCACCCTAGACCTACCGCATCAAGATCTGCCAGGTCCCTGGTGCTATGCACATTATTACAATGAGAAAAGCTTTAGCCTATGGCATAATGGCCAAGCCACTCAACTTGGTCCACAAAGCTTCTTGGGATCCAACCCCTGCTCATCCACACGTTATTTCCTTTCCACAGTGAGCAACTATAAACTACCACAGTTTGCAAACACACTATGTTATTCATTGAGTCACATCTTGCACACACGGTACGTTTGATTTGCTTGAGCTTCCCTCCTCCTTATGGCCTCCCTCGAGCCTTTCTGAGGGAATCGCTTGCTCTCTCCTCTGATGTGTTTCTGTGTCATTTCAATCACATTAGGTTGTCATTGTTTTTTGTTAGCCTACTTTCCTAGACTGTGGCCACATGGAAAATATGGCCTGTCTGTATTTTTAATATTCCTACAAGGGCCAGGGATTTGGCTCAGTGGTTCTGCTGCCTGCCTTGCAAGCACAAGGGCCTGAGTTCGATCCCTGGTACAATATAATATATATGTATATATATATACATATATATTACTACCTGTGCTTAGTGTAATCTTTGAAATTGAATTGATTGAGCAGAATATATAATCCGATTAACAGATCAGTAGACCATAGTAACTGATGGAATAATCGCTAT